>NC_134756.1:11200000-12400000 GCF_050436995.1 Anticarsia gemmatalis
TTACTTTCTAAACTAACAATTAATTAATTAACTGCAGCATTGGTACTCACAAATTACTGTATTTAAAATAAATAAATGAATAATTTGATACTGTAGTAACTTTGAATTGGTAAAAATAGGTTCGTACACCTGTTGCATTAAAAAAGTTAAGTATCAAGCTTCAAACTTCGCGGAATGAAAACTTTAACTAAATTATTTTACCACACTTTTTATTTGGAGCAAAATCTTATTTTGGTTGCACTAAAGTTGAGACTTGGAGGAAACTTAAAACTACTCAATATAATACAAAAACTATTATTTCGTTACAGTCTTACGTCTAGCTTATTATATTAACAGAATTTTTCATACATTTGCTAATTTATCTTTTAGATGGGGCTTCAGACACTTGTCCATAAAGCGTTAATCTAACTTTAAGTATAATATATTTTACTCACTTGCCAATAGCGTCTAGTAAGAATTTGACACCATCATTGTTCCCACGTCTGGTCAGCGGAATATGAGTGCAATCCTTATGAGACCTCTTCAGGATAGCTTGCAGAAGACCGTGGGGAGCTATTTCTACGCATATAGCATTGTCTGGTATAAACTTGGCCGTTTCTTCGAAGAGTACTGGACTCTGTTAGAAATGAAGGTAAAAGATACAATTATTTAGTATTCGGCTCCTTTCGAGTATTGATAAGATAATGTTTAGTGAAAAATTCTAGATAGGAATAATATGAAACGTAAATATTTCGTTAAACAGTTACAATAAAATGATAAAAATATGTTTAAAGGATCCAACAAAATGTAAACACCCGTAAATTGAAAAGAGTTATACAAAATAATATTTTTTGGTGAAACGAAAATCGTATTTCCTTTTCTTTTTCCATAAAAATAAAATCATGATGAAACCGACGTCAATCGAGCTGTCAAGTCATTCAAAATAACACATGTAAATGTTTTAAAAACACTCGAGTTTGTTTCATTTCTCTCACAGTATGTAAATTCTTACCAACAGGTTGTTTGTATGATATTCCGCTGAAGAGTACTGGGCTATGGGCTCGTCCCATCTGTCTTGGGGTAGCGATGTTGATACCCATTTGCTGCTGCGTTTTTTTGGGTTTTTGAGGATGGCGCCGAGACGTCTTAGAAGTTCCGGACCTGGGGAAAAAAACAGAAATATGTCGGAAAATGTTAGAAAAGGCAACATCATATATTTATCATAATTTGAAATTGTCGTATTGGATTGACTACTAACTTGCGGAACTAAAGCATAGGCATAACTAGCCCAAACAAATCACAACGACAGAAATAAGAAATACTTAAGTTCAGCTACACACTAGTGTAATCACTGATAGATATGCTTTGAATTTTGTCTGTTTTGGAAAATCCGATTTTCAATTCCTTATTATGCTGCAGTTTTTACACAAAATGATAGAAATAATATACAACGATATTTTTTTATAGTTCTCAAGCTTTATTTTTTCTTTCGTTAAAACTTTTCCCGTGTCTTAAATTCAATTTAACAAAAACATTAAGTCGAATTAGTGAAAGCGTTCTTGAGTTATAAATAGCGTAACTAAAACGAATTTCGTTATATATATGTTGTTTGCAAAACAAGTATAGCTATTGCTATATCGCAAAGCATTACACAACAACGTCAACACAAGTCGTTAATACTAACACCTTCGACAAAGATGTCAATACACACAGTTTACGTACTCAAGCAAACAGTAGAACAAAAGGTCCTGATTACAGTTGAATACTGCTGCCAATTGCGGACTACTACCAAGAAATACCTTCACAGAGGATTCTAGGAACAATATTGTATTTACTGTTGTTTAACCTACAAATCGAAATCAATTAGCAGTCACGTTTGAAACCCGTTAAAGTTCTAAAATCGATGAACTTAAAGTATTATAAGTATTTTTTTAAAGACAATTCCCGCACTAAAAATTGCTCTTGTGTCGCAGGGACTTTTACAAACATACAAACAACGGACACAAAGTACAACCAGACCCGAAACAAATATTTGTGCGATCCACAAATAATTGTACCGTGTGGGAATCGAACCCTCGTCCTTCCGACGCAATGGCAACGGCGTGGCGAGCTAAACCACAGCGCCACAGAGGCAGTCATTGATATTATACTGGTCGGAAGAAAAAATACAATAGAAAATGAAGTACATTTTTCGTGTCAATTAAGTCCACGACCCGTGAAATATAATAATTTATAATGGAAAGTGTGTATTTTATTAGTCCTTTGTTTAATTATTTTGTACAATTGCTTTTTAATATTTAAACCACAGTAGCCATTTATATTTTATTCGTTTTGTCAGTGATAATTATGTGTACTGAATTATTTTCACTATTTATTGCCTTTGTGATAGTTATTTGACTCTGATTTTATCTTTTTCCACATTAGGAATATTTTAGTAAGAAATATATTAGAACTTTATGTTATATTACGAAATAATCTATTAGCTGATCCGCGCAGTTCCGCTCACGAATTTCTTTTGTCCATAAAAACCTTTCCCGTGCCTTAAAGATTACAAAAACAATTAGTAGAATTGGTTTAGCCATTCTTGAATTTAGCACTTAGCAACACATTGGCGATTTATTTTTATTTATAAGAAGATTATTTGTATATTAGTAAGAATATTAACAAAGTTCCCAAATACTTTAAGACACAACCATTACAACCAGTTAAACCAAAAAAAAGAAGCCTCCCACTTACCACAATGCGCGATATACCGAGAATGGTAGGCGATTCCACCACAAGGAACTTCTCTTGCAAAGATTCCGCGTTCAGTAAGTTGTCCCACAAACTCCTTCATTTTGTCAGCAGGTCCCGATATTGTTGAAGATTCAGCGCTGTTGTGACAGGCTATGTCGATGTCTGGGTGACATTGGTTCACGATCTAAAAGAAAAACTTGGTCAACACATGATAAAGGCTTACTTTTGTACTGACTCACGGTATAGCCCTTTTGTTTATCTCATAAGCCATACCAACACTACGACTAGGCATAGATTACCCGTGTTTTATACCCGGGGCCATATTTTAGCAACAATTATGGATTAACACAACCTTAACTATACAAATTAGGAACTTTACGGGCACAAGTTTATCCCAGACAATGTTATAAAGCAATTTTAACAATTTACCTATTATTATTTTTCTTATTCGAACGTTTATAATTGCAAAGGCCAAAGTCCTGACAGTATATGGGTTGATAATTTTATTCTGTCAGCACCTAAACAAGATTTTTTGTTGTTCTTACCGCTTTGTATCCTAAACCAACGGCTGCCATAGATCCCTTAACTTTGGGACTTTCAAACACGACTTTTCCTCGGCTGTAGGTAGCAAGAATCAATTCTTCGGCAGTGAAAGTATCATCGTGATACGCACATGCCATCTCACCGAGACTGTGTCCTGTAAAAAGTGTTTCAAGTTACAACAATGTTTAACATTAAACAGTATTTCCTATCGCATTATTCTATCTTGTGTGTTCATAATCAATCAATCCATAACATTGCTTACTATATTAAATTTTTGTAAAAACAATACAGTCAGATGCCAATAGATTCGAATCACGGTATGTGTCGTGCAACATACTCTTACTTAACAAAAGAGATCACATGAACAAAATAAAAGGATACAAAACAATAGAAGAGATAAGATTAAAAATGCTTTTGAGACTTATAATATTGATAATCTGGTTAAAAAACAATTATTCAGAAAAATATTTAAGTTACTAGCCTAAATAATAAATATTTCAGTTGAAACCAGACGCTATTTTACTAATTTTAGACTCCATTTGTTTACGATTATACATCTGACCCGAGGGATTTTGATTACCTTTATTGAAAGCTCCATTCATTTTTTATTATCATGAACCTAACATTTTCTGTATATCAGAGTATTTTATCGGTTCAAATCGTTTATCATTTTTCACGCGAAAAAAGTTTAAGCGACCGCTTTTTATATGAGAACACAACCGGCATTTTGTCCACAACAAAAACATTTTAAATTCACCCGTGATTTACTACCAGTGAAACGATTTTGATGAATAGCTATAAACAATTTAGTGGCATTTTTGCATATAAACTGAATAAAAATATTCTAGAGCCGTTAAAAAATGTATTTTTTAACACAAAAGTTCTAAAACTACTTTTGGTTAGTGGTTTGTATGCGAGAAAAAGTAGTTGAGAAGTTCTTAGAAAGAATACTTTAAAAGTGTCTGTTCAGTTGAAAACACACCTATTACGAACTTTAAAGTGACTCATAAAGTAATCCTTTTCATAGACTGTAACCGTAAACTGACAATATACGACTTTTAACTTCATCTAAGTACGGTGTTTGAATTTCCGTATATACGATTCAAGCGACTTCAATCTTTTTTTAACGACATGTTTTATAGTTGATCCTATTAGTCTAGAAGTAGTTTTTAGCTTCTCAATAAATGGACTATTCAACATTATATATATTTTAAATTCGAAAAAGTAGTTCCTGAGATTAGCGCGTTCAAACAAACTCTTTAGCGTTACAGATCTTTGCCATTTAAATTTTCAAGTTAACACCGACTTCGATTCAAATTCGCGAGTTATGTATTTGTGAATTTTCTAAGACACCGAAATGAATGATAAAACTGAGGGTGCATAATGAGCTATCCGGGTTTCGTAGAATTACCATGTCTGTATGAATTTTTATTAATAGCTTAAAAAGAGTAAGAGGTAATTGTTACATAGAGTACTTTTATACACTACTGTTTAACTACGCTATACACAAGTCTTTTATGTAAACCCGGTTTTACTACCTCTGGATAAGTATCAGATAGTTTGTTTTTAGTTTTTTACTCATTACTAAGACAGTTTTTAAGATGAAATTTTAACAACTGTTTTCATCTATTTATTGTTCTTTGTCTGACATCTGATACCAAAAAATAAGCTGCGCAACTGGTATTTGACGATCTTTACTCTTGCGAGGATAGTGTCTGTTAACGACAGGCAAGCAAAAATTGTCCTCAATTTAACACGTTAAAATACACCTACGTATTGTAAATTCCGAAATAATTCAATCCATTTCCCCCACTTCGTCCAATATACGTACCAATTATTGAATCAGGAACAATACCCATCTCCTTGATCACATCAGTGAGTCCAATTTGCACGGCGCCAATACCCACGAAAGCGTTGAGTGTGTTATCAAATATAGAATTGTCTGGTTCCGTTACAATTCTTATGAGATCGATCCCCTTCGATTCCAATACCTTGTGACACCTGAGAAAATATTAGTGAATTGAATTTTGATGGAGTTTTTTGAGGTCAACGTTCCTCTAGATATACGCCAAAAAATAAGTTGAAATCGATATTAGATCTTTAGTTTGGTATCGATTTAAAAGCATTTTAAGACAGTGTTTGATCAAGCAGCTGGTTTTGATGAAATTCTTAAAGTGAAATAATAACGAAATAATAGATTAAAATATGCAAATTGGTCAAAAGTCACCAAAATTTTTGGAAAAAACACTTGGGAGATAGTGATTTCAGAGATAATAGAACATTTCTTAGTTGTACCAAACATTTTATTGGTGCAAGAAATTAATCATAGATTCATTTCATTCATTCAAAAGTAAATGTAATTTGTATTAACAAAATCTTTTTGAACAGTTCTTGAAGCGAATAAAGACGACAACAACCATATTTCGTCGTTCTGTTGTTTAGATCCCTTGACTTAAAAGTGATGCCATCAAAAACATTCTGTAAAATTCCCAAGTCTCGCCGTAAAAAGTTGTGAGATCGATATAATACCAAGTCGATTAATCTATTTAGTCTCTACTTAAAAGACCTTCTGTCTTAAGTTATTACGTATGTTATTATCATGCCAATTTAAAAAAAAATACGTTTAAAACAAATAGACCGACCTGGCCATCGCATGATTTGATTATTAGTTTGTTTCACACTACACAGCACGACGAGAAGCTAATGCTCCCGAAATGTTAATGGCGAATTTGTGTTTTCTTGCGATGACCAAGTCGATCTATTTTGTTTTAAAAGTATTTTTTTTTAAATTGGCATGATAATAACATACGTGATAACTTAAGACAGAAGGTCTTTTAAGTAGAGACTAAATAGATTAATCGACTTGGTATTATATCGATCTCACAACTTTTTACGGCGAGACTTGGGAATTTTACAGAATGTTTTTGATGGCATCTCACTTCTTTTTGTAGAGGGAACATAAGTCCAATTTGTATGTAAAGACGTTTTTTTTTTCATAATTCAACATATTTTCCTAAGGGAATGTTGTTCAGTTTCATGGGCTAAACACCCTTACCCACCCTATACTCCTCCCGTTATGCCTCATATAGTAGGTACCTATCTACACCTATTTATTTTATTTTCTACAGTAATAATGATACATTAACTGCAAATGTAACCTTGTAATCCTATACATTTATATAGAATTACAAAGTTATTGTTGCAGTTAGTTTATTTAGAAAACTGAACCGAAATTAGAAAATATTAAATTTTTCCCATGATTAAAACACTAAACCCTATTTGTATTCTAAATTTGAAGCTTCTAAGTCTGCTAGAAGTACCTTAGACTTTTGATGATCGGTGAGTCAGTGAGTCAGTGAATCAGTGAGTGACAAAATTCAGAAACTTTAACAAGTTGTCATTCTTAAACTACTGGTTCAAATTGACTGAAATTTTAAATATACCGTGTTTATACAATTACTGATTAGTTGCTGAAAATTCAGGCTTCTTGTTTCATCCACAACGAAATTATAGGGGTGTCAAAAATAGCCCGAATTGCTTCGAGAAAAGGATAGTACGGCCGTGCCGCTTTTTTTTGCTCGACTTGCGGGGGCACTTCCGTGCCCCCAGATTAAACATTATCTACAAAATCTTTTCAAGAAACATCGAAGTATTTGACCCTAATCGCTGTTCCAAGGTTACTAACTATTAACAAAGGCAATCTATCATAATAAGTTGATAGCTTCGGCCTTATACTCCAAAGAGTAAAGAAATAAATGTCTGGAATTTCGGATTCAAGTTTTTGTATCGTTTATCAAGTCTTGCTGAATGAGGAAATGGATTTCCCAATACTTGGAGCGGTGCTCATAGCCCGTTGCGCTCGCTGGTCGGTAATCGGTCTTGGTTAAGCAACCCGTAGCGCGGTCATTTTATAGATGGGTGACCGCTTATCAAGATAGGCTCCATACTTCGGAATGTTAATTAAAAGTAAGACGCGGCTGTTTAAAAAAATTAAAAACGGCTTAAAAACTTTGAGCCTAGGTTAATCACTAACCAAAAATTTGATTGATTTACCTGGCTAGTTTTGATGCATTCTGTAGTAAAGTGTAGCGTTTTAAATGTGGTCAAGTTTGTGTTTGCAAATGTTTTATTTTATTTTAAAATTTTATTTCTGCAGAATAAACCTATTGTAACTTTAATATAATATATTATTGTTATAGTAGACAGGTTCAGTGACCCCTCATATTAGGAGAGAGCTCTTAACACGTAGCCTTATATAGTGCGATATACTTCTGACGTATTAATATCAGCCTATACGTAAAATACGAAGCAATACATACAATTCAATAACAGCATTCAATAATGCACAGGTCACCAGACCATTGGCACTTTATTTAATAACACCGAGTGCGAAAATAAATATGAAATATTGCATCAACAAAGAAAAAGTATTTCTATCAGTTATTGTGCCTCGAAATATCTAAGCATTCTGTAAACACGTGAGATTTAAAAATAATCTGCTTTTTACACATGACGTAACAATATAATACGGAGTTAATGTAACGAAAACTAAAAGCGGCCTTGTGAATATTAATTTTGGAAAAAAATGGCTGAACCGAAATACGATTGTAAATGTATTTGTGTAGTTCTTTTTGTTTCTAGTCTGAATTTATTGTATTGTTGGATTAGGCCAAATTCAAAAATTTAAGCGCTTAAAATTTTGTTTGGTATTAATACTGCTTCTGTGCATTCTTAATTTATCTCTACAGTTTTTTCACAATATTTATATTTCTAGCCTATAAATATCATAATAAAAATTTGTAAGTGTCATAAATATCGGAAACGATTAATATTTCCAGGGATTGTAGTGAAGTTCGGGATTGAAGCTCGTCGTCGAAATTTCGTCACATGTTTTCTACAGTTTTAGTCATCTATCTTTACACTATTAACTATTATTTTCATACCAACAAAAATATTTAAGATCGGAATAATACTTACTTGTGAATTGCCTTCGCAAAAGTAGGTATTCTCATCAAATCAGCTCCCATGCCAGCCCATTGCGATCCCATACCGCTGTAGATGAACCATAACGGGCGCTTAACTCCCGGATAGTAGTCCACACTCTCAGATAGACTTACTGTCTCCTTGTTTTCATTTGAATCTGAAAGAGAAAGAAATATTTTATGTTTATCATTACCAATGTATGTATGTATTATTAGTATTAACGAATTTGGTGATTGCCGTGGAATTACTTAAGTAATAAAATGTTATTTCTATTACTTAATGTATGCATATATCATTCTAGCTGACCCGCGCAACTTCGCTTGCGTCCAATAAGAGAGAATGGGTGAAATTTTTCCCCGTTTTTGTAACATTTTTTACTGGTACTCTGCTCCTTTAGGTCGTAGCGTGATGATATATATATCATCACGCTACGACCTAAAGGAGCACTTTGATACCCGAGAAAGGTCATAGGCTATAGCCTATGACCTTTCTCGGGTATCAAAGTATCTCCATACCAAATTTCATGCAAATTGGTTCAGTAGTTTAAGCGTGATTGAGTAGCAGACAGACAGACAGACAGAGTTACTTTCGCATTTATAATATTAGTATGGATTGGAACTGTAAATTGCAGAATAATAATACTTCTTATTAACTATAATATCTACATTTCATGATTTTCTCGGGAGATCTAAGATACTTTGTGGTTATTGCTAAATTTCATTAAAATATTATTTTTCATTATAGATATTGCCAATACGTTAACCCTAATACCTTGTGTGCACTTTAAGCAATACATTTATAATATACTCTTACTACATAGTATAAATATACTATCTAAGAAATAGTATTTACACGTTTTTTTCATTTATAAGGCAAATAATACTCGCGTATAAATCTTTATATATATAATTCTTCTGTAAGTGTGTATGTCACTGAACTTCTCATAAATGACTGGACCGATTTTGATGAAATTTTTTGTGTGTGTTCAAGGGGATCTGAGAATGGTTTAGATTCACAATTTTGTACGCTGGACAATGTTTTTTTGACGTGTAGACAGGACAACGTCTGTCGGGTCCGCTTGTGATTGTATATAATATGTGTGTATGTATGTTTGTTAGTCTTTCATACAAAAACTTAACTGATTTTAATAAGATTAGGAAAATAGATAATTTCTAACCTTTTATTAGATGATATAATTTTCACGCCAATTGTTAAATAATATAAACAATCAACTTTGGTTGAAATAGAAAATGAACGCGTGTAGAACGCGTGAAGGAGCAAGTTTTTAATAAAATATGGTGCACAATATACATTTTTCATAAGTTAAACTTTAAAGAACAACAGGTGAACAACCTGTCAACGACCTGTATAATCATTTGCTGCTTTGTACGACATTCACGAACATTTTTAACAAGTTTAATACAACGCTTTTGTTGGAGTCGCAGAAATTATCATATTTTATTAATGTTTTTTGACTGTGCTTCTTCTTTTTCTGTCTGACTGTTGATATCAAATATCGCTTTTCAAGTGTAATGTATTTTTTTACTTGATTTTTCTTTGATCACAGAAGAATTATTTGTAAAGATGTCAACCAATTTAGTCAAACCTCTTAAAAGAACACCAAGAAAAAAAAGAAATGAAATTGCTAACAATTTTAAACTTATGAATATGATAAAAATCTTTTAGAATTGGTGCGACAACGACGTTCGTTTTGTGTAAAGACTGTAGCGAGTCGAAGTCCAAAGTAATTACAATCTGATACCAATTGATTATATAAAGCAACCCTTTATATAACAAACAACTAAATCATTGTAAAAGTACAAAACGGGAATATTAAACAATGTAACAGAATTAATGAAGGTACTTCATTTCCAAGTTGACTGTTAAAGACTAATGGCCGCAATTTGTACTCATTACGATCCCTGGAATTTGTGCCGTCCTTCAAAATAATAATTAAAATTAATTGTTTGAAAAATGACCTTGAGGTAATGTATAAAACGATAAGCCAGATCATGACCTTGTTGATAAAGGTGATGCAGAAACATAATTAATCATGGCTACCCATTTCTGATGGCTGTTGTTTAATGACCGGATTCACAAACCTAACATCAACAAGCCTATATACTTTGGTCGTTAAGTAACAGCAGAGTAATAACTCTATAGCTGAAGAATATTACGTCAACATGATGTATCCTTTTAAAAAAATATATAAAATACGCGTTCCGACTTCTGACTGCATGAATATTATTCGGCTAATAATGTTGATTGCATAAATAATGTCGGAAATTTGTCAAAATGGCAAGCCTATCTTAAAATTACATTATCTTGGGGACAAAAAGTTCATACTTGTCCAATAAAAACTAAATATAAATGTGTAATTACCTTAGTAGTGTCTACAAACTATATCTATAAATTGTAGTCTTTAGACTTACCAATAATGACGTAGCCTCTTCCAGTATGTCCGGGAATGTCGTTCTCATAAACTTTATGTAGCAGACCGATTTCTTCAGGATCTATTGGATGATCCTTCATCAAGTCGATTATCTTTTGAACGCTAGACTCTTGTCTTCCAGAAGCAAGAATCAGGCGAGGAATTTGACAGTTATATTTTTCGATGTTCTGTGAAAAAATAGTAACTTTAGAATTTCAATCAATATCGAGCGTTTATAACTCCAGAAATATAAGTTGCATAAAATAATATGAAAAATATAGAAGTAAATATTACAATTATAAATTGGATTCAGAAAACAAAAGTAT
This sequence comes from Anticarsia gemmatalis, assembly GCF_050436995.1. NCBI lineage: Eukaryota > Metazoa > Arthropoda > Insecta > Lepidoptera > Erebidae > Anticarsia > Anticarsia gemmatalis. The sequence continues at coordinate 11,210,999 of NC_134756.1, forward strand.
TATGAAGTTGAACAACATCACCCTAAAAGTTAAAATAAAACCCGCTTTTTTTATTCGACATGCAATAAAATACAGGAACGACTCAAATTTAAAATTTCTGCTGTAGGAATCACTCGCATACAGTAACATTACACAGCTTAATTGAATCAGAAAAATGCCTTACAACACTTACCTTTGGTTTATAATGTCCTTTTAACACAACATGGAAATTGGCACCGGTGAAAGAGAAATTGTTAAGCGCAGTGAATCCTCTATCAAAAGTTGCATGTTCCGACACCACTTGGATCCTTCCGTCGCGTACTGCGGGAATTTGAACCTGAGGCTCGTTGTAGTGTAGGTTTGCAGGCAATTTACCTTTGTGATAAGCTACACAGAGCTGAAATAAAATTGCATTGTGACTTCATGAGTATTTTCTTTGAATACGACGGTGGATATCGGAGGAGATTTGGTTAATTTGGCGCATGTATTGTGCTTTTCTTTTATTAATTTTTTGTTTCCATTTAATTTCTTTTTAATATTTTAAATACCCTAAGCAAAGTCTGCTTAAATTTGTTTATAATAAAAAGTTTTGCTTGCTTATATCAATTTGAGTGACGTGAAATCATATAACATATTTGCTTTTTGTATTTTTTGTTGGCGATATTTCTATTTTTGCACAAATTATAAGTCATTTACGACTTATGTGTTAAATAAGAATATTCATGAAATAAATAGAATTTTAAAGAATACAATACCTTTGTGAGTGAACAAATTGCAGAAGCGGATTCGCTATGTCCCATGTTTGATTTAACACTACCGATTTTAATAGTTTTATCCTTAGCAAAAACATTGCTAATGGCTTTTAACTCATTTTCATCGGCCTGTGCAATCGCTGTAATAAAAACATTTTATTAGTTAATATTATATTATTTTGTGCATTGTAAAACTATTAAAATCCAGTTTTATGTGCATTATCAATTGAATTCTTACTTTATTAAAAAAGCGAAGAATTTAATAGTTTTTTTTATGAGCTCTTTAAAAATAAGAAGTCGTCTGATTTATGTTATAGCACATTTTAAACATGCCTAAGTTGCATTTTATCGTTGACATAACTGCACAAAATGTTTTATATCTGAGGTTTTAGTATTTCTGGATAACTATCAGACATTTTATTAAACTAAGTCTTGACAGCTGTTTTTATATTTAAAGGTTATATACAATTATATGATCTATATTTGACGTATTAGTAAAGTGTGAAACTGACTCTTACTCTACAGATAACTAAACAAATAACTACATTTTAAGTAGTTCACAAGAATAGTTTAAAACAACTTTACCTGCGCCGTGAGCTTCTACATATTCAACTTGTTTGGGATCAATGTTGGTTTCTGAATAAACTTCACTTAAAAATTCTTCAATATCCTCAGGTTCACGCAATGGTAGGAATGCGGCGTCTGGCCTCATTTTGTAGTTTCCTTTAGCGTGATATACTTCGGCATATACCCTGTTTGAAGAAAAGTTTGTGATTATACACCTAAAATTTTTACTCTCTCTCTAATATTATGAAAGAGAATATGTTTGTTTTGTCCTATTTCTCGTTAATATGTCTAAAAGCTCATCGATATCGATGTATCCTAGGCACGAAAACTTTTACTATTTCAACAGAAAATCGAAAAGAAATTGGCAAACAACTGTAGCGTGATTCTCTATCAATATCGACTATCGAAAATATATATTATATTTGTTTTCTTGATGGGGCCTATAGCAAGCGCCGTAGAAACTATTTTTGCAATACGTTTCTACTGTCATACTCTCGATACTCGATAGTGCCGACTAGACAGAATTGTACTAGTGAAAAAATCTACTCCCCCAGCCTACCTAACTCCCTACTTTCAATATCTGTGCGACAATCACAACCGTAACCTCCGTTCCTCAAACAATCTTCTTCTTCTATGTCCATCTCATACTTCTGGGTTTGTCAACTCTTCCTTTCCTGTCCAATCGGTTTTATTATGGAATGCGCTCCCTCTTGAAATCAGGATGTCCACTAACCGTCATACGTTTAAGAGCAAAGTGCGGAATCTCTTGTTAAAACAAGTAGCAGAATCGTCACACTCGTCTTAGTTTTTATTTATATATATTTATTATTCATAATATATATTGTATAATTCAGTATATAGTATATTTTATTATTTATTTATGTATATGGGTATATGTATTTAATATTTGTTATTTGTTAATCATTATGTATGTATAAACCTATTTATATTTAAGTACACGTACATACATGACCTTATTTTTATTTATTGGTAAAACTGGTTCTTAACGTCCTTTATTTTTATTTTTTTAAACACCTACTTCTTTCAATCTCTGCATCACCCTAAGGTAGACTGGTAGATAATGCCTTTGGCATTAAGTCCGCCTATATACACATGTATATGAAGTTTAAAATAAATAAATAAATAAATAAAAAATAATGATATCTTAAAATAAAATATAAAGTAAAAATAATTTATTGTTGCCTACGTTTTTCACGATAACCACGAATAAATAATGAAACGCCAGACATTACTGCATGCATATGTATAAAATGAATTTTTAAAGTACATTCGAACTCGAAAATAAACGCGAGAAAAGTAAACGTCATTAAAATTCTTTAGCCGTGTGGTAGCCAGCAATAAATTTTAAATGAATAAATATGTCGGTTCATAAAACATCCGAGGTAGATGAATTTACTGAATTCAATGTAATGAAATATTTTTGTGTATTTCATTCATTTATCGCGCTCTCCAGTGAATTATACTTGAAAGACACACTGACATGACCTGTTTTACTGATATTTATTAAAAATATTATATAAATCTTTATATATATAATTCTTCTGTAAGTGTGTATGTCACTGAAATTCTCTTAAACGACTGGACCGATTTTGATGAAATTTTTTGTGTGTGTTCAAGGGGATCTGAGAATGGTTTAAGTTATTAAAAAAAGTTTAAAATTTTCAAATTAAAGACGCGTAGACAGGACAACGTCTGTCGGGTCCGCTAGTATAAATATAAAGTACTAGCTGACCCGCGCAACTTCGCTTGCGTCACCTAAGAGAATGGGTCAAAATTTTCCCCGTTTTTGTAACATTTTTCATTGCTACTCCGCTCGTTATGACCGTAGCGTGATGTTATATAGCCTATAGCCTTCCTCGATAAATGGGCTATCTAACACTGAAAGAATTTTTCAAATCGGACCAGTAGTTCCTGAGATTAGCGCGTTCAAACAAACAAACAAACAAACAATCAAACAAACAAACAAACTCTTCAGCTTTATTATATTAGTATATTAGTATTAGTATAGATGATCTTATGTTATGAATTTATTCTCTGAATTATTGAATTTATTGTCAAGCTATTTATCTTAATGATCGCCGTCGAGCAAAAGAACTGACTGTTTGAGTAAAATGAGAACCTATTACATAAAACTACATTATACCTAAGTTTGACTGAAAAATTGATACAACCAGAGCTAAGGAAGAGTTCGTAAAGTCAAAAGAAGAAGGGCGTAAGATACAGTAAACATGAGACAACTTATGCTTTTTTAGCATTAAAAGTTCGGCATAGTAACACAATATAGGTAACATTCATATAAAGTAAACGACTAATTGAAACCGTTCAAAGCGAATATTAAACAGCCAAAAAATATATATGTAAACAGTTTTAATTTAAAGTATTTTAAGTAAGTAAAAAGCGGACTTTCATTTTATTGCGGAAAATGAAAAATAAGTTTCAAACAAAAGCAGGTAAAATTCCTTTATATTTAGAATTTAGATTTAAAATACTTCAAATTCTAAATAGGTACGCAACAAGGTCATAAGTTAGTATGAGTAATAGGTATATTATTAACACTAGCTTTTGCACGGAAATAAGTCGACATAAAAATAACTCTATTACTAGATAAATAACAAAAATTATAATTGTTTTTTAATCTTTTAGTTTTTGGCGGTTTTTTAGTTTGTCTTCAACACCCATACCAATAGTTTTAAAAACAGTTAGTTAAACAGTTTACAACACTAATGGTAATAGTATTTTTGTTCTTTGCCTTCAGGTGTTGGAAATCATAATTTACATACATACATTCATAAAATCACGTCTTTTTCTTATTTAATTGTAAATGTCTTTAACCAACAACAATTAAATGAGTCAAAGATGTTTTAAGTGACTAACCTGTGGGCATCCATAGCTCTCTGCAAGAATACCACATTGACTGCATCAGCTCTAACGTATCCATCTGCATTCTTGTCGAAACATTTCGTCTTTCCATCCAAACACAAGAGGCCGGCTCTAAAAGTAAAAAAGAGGATATCTATTATTTAGCAAATAATATTGATACTTGCTTAGTCTCTCAATGTTTCTCTCCCTATCTTTGTACTCGGTGTTTTGTGAAAGTAGTTGACAATCATTTTGTATAGTTTAATTACGCAATAATTTTAGTATAGTAGAATAAAAGTCATAATTTAATTTATGAGTTTTAAACAATGAAATTATCATAACCAAAATGATAAATTAATATTTTGAACACACACATGGAACATTATTTTATCCACAGCTCTGAGTTCTTAGGTTTCTAAAAGGCTCTTAGGGAAGAAATCAAATCTAAAGATAAAATAATCTTCTTAAGTTTTGCTGTCAAAATTATTAGAAAACTAATATATACAGGACACGTGTAGTTAGCTAACATACTGAAGCATTTTTATTATTATAATAAGCAAAGTGAATTTTAATTAGAAATTATAACATTTTACATAATATCTACCTTAATTAACCTTTCCATCGATCCCATATCCGCCTATTGTTATCTAGATTGGATGATATAACTACGTTTAGAAATAAGCATAAAACTACGTTCCAGTTTATAACAACGTTTTCGACACGTTAAATGAATTGCAGTAAACAATGACTGCCAAAATTATTTGCGAATATCGTCATCGAATTTTAAAATTTACCTATACCTATGTTTCATGTTCAATATACATGATGTTTAAATGATGATGTTCAAAACGTATGAAAGTAATTTGTAAGTACAAGTATTGAATTGTTTTGAAGTTACATTAGGACTATTTATAGCGTTTATTAAAGAAGGGAAAAAGCATTATTTGAATATTGCAAGGGAAAGACTGTTAATAATGTTATTGTCTATCAAGCGTCCTAACTATAATCGTTGAAAACGAGTTTTGGTTGAAATTTCGTTTGCTTTTTGTCCACATCTCTATCCGCTATTGACAAAAACGACGGTCAAATTATCGTACAATAATATAATTTAAGGCTTGTTTATGCAATATTGCCTGTTTCAAGTCAATATAGAAAAGAGAAAGGTCATAAACGAACATCTTTAATATTATATGAAACTTCATTTTCACGAGCCATAGTAAGCTCTTAGTTGATGCAGCTGACTTGAATGTTAACCAGCGTAAATAGATGACAACTACAGACAACAGTACCAGATAAAATTCAATAATTTTGATATTAGTTGTTGATTGTCTGACAAATTTACATAATATACAAACTGCGTTCTTTTCAATTACTTAATTAATTCAGTACAGTATTATATAGTGTTAGTTACCTCCTCAAGTTCAAGGTCAAATTAGGATGAATCCCGTAGTTACATCCACCGACGATAGCAGCATCACATTCTCCAGATTGTATAGCCCTGAATGCTATTTCCAAGCAGGCAGCAGAACTGGCATCAGCATAATCCAACCCGTATGAAGGACCTTTTCCATCAATCCAGTAGGAAATTCGATTGGCCAACATAGCTTTGCTACCTCTGTAAAAAACATAATTTTTCTTGGCATTAAAAATTGGTTTATGATACATTGTTAGTAAGTAAAGCATAACATGTTGTTAAGCAACATAATTTCGTGAATCATCGAAGGGCTGTATAATATGCTAATAATATCAACGGACTGTAATTATTAGGCTCCTAAACTAAGAATGTGAAATGTTAAAGTTTCTTTGTTTTATATTTTTCAGACTAGAGAACCATACCTATTATATTAAAAATACATAAAAATGATGACATACCCGTTCACGATGAAATCACTGCGTTTGCTGACATCGTACATAATAAGGGAGCTATTATCTGAAAAAGCTGACCCAACAAATACTCCAACTCTTTTGCCCCTTAGAGACTGCAGACTCGTACCTAAAAATATGAAATTTATTATCAAAACCAAATTGAAATTAGTTTGGCAATGGACTGTTGAAAATGGCTGCAAAATACATAAACAGATACTTTGCTGCAGTGTTGAGCAATTTGGGTTTATTGTAAATTGCTTGACCCCAATCGTTAATGTGGAACTATTAATATCAATAATGGATATCAAGTGCACACTCGTCGTTTCGAAATTATTTTAATGTGTTTGTTTATTTTATGGTATAATTTTAATATTTATAGTATTAAATTTTATTGCCAAACTTTCGCTGCAAATATATTCGCTCCCGGTTTCTTCTTCTGTTGCAATTATTTTTAAGCTTATGAATACGCTGGTTTTCTGCGTATTCAATGTTTTCACGTTTCCAGTCTTTGTCATTTGCACTGATGTTAAATGTTTTCAAATAATAAAAATAAACTTTACCTGAATCTAAGATGGCTCCATAAGTATGTTCCAGAAGTTTTCTTCCCATAGGTTCCAAAACACAAGCTAAATGAAAGGTAACTCCAAAGAACTGGGCATCAAACTTGTCAGTGCCTTTGATTTTGCCCATGTGCTTAGGTACATCTGGATCGTTGAGTTTCCATTTAGGTTCATCAGTTGTGACCATGTCAACCTGAATCATAATTTTAACTTTATCTTATTCACTAATATTACGAATAATATACATTCAACCTTTGATTTTTCTGATTCATCTTCTTCTAAAAGTATTTTTTTTCTTTTTTCATGATTTCTCTTTACTGCACTCATTTTATCACATTATCTAAGAGCCTGAGTAACTATCACTTTTAAACAAAATACATTAAAACCAATTTCATTGTCCCCCGATATTATTGTAACTTTTGTTATATTTTTATCTTACCTTATTATAAAGGTTGTCCATAAAATCCAAAACACTGCCTGAATTGGGAAACATTCCCGAAATTCCACTGATGACCACTTCATCTCCTTTTAGGGATGAAACACCTGGCACATTTTTGTCATCCATTTCAGATGAAGCCATTATTGTTGAATTGATTTTACTGAGCGTAATGCTTGAACGAACTCAGACGACCAATTAATTAACATTTCTGTAAAAAGGTATTTATATCAAGGTCTTTTGGCGTATATTGTCAATATATTAGAGATCCCTAGTCGTATAAGTATTTTTAAATTAGTCCATTTCTATTTCTAATTGTGAAAGGTCAGTGATTCGATTGTATTATCCAAATACTATTTGCACATAAACAATTTTTTGGAATAATTAGGTTCCCTGAGAGAGAGAAAAATAAGAATCAACCACTTGGTTCCCTAATTACTAAATCTAAATCCGGTGGTGGTGAAATTGGCGGTGACTACACTTTTTAATCATCTATGATTGGCCCAGAAGATAATCTTAAAAATATAAGTTTCATTGCAAAGCCAAAGGTTGTGAAAGACTCAATTAATGACACATCAAGATCTATCTTGACAAGTTATCTTGATACATGAGGGTTAAAGCACTGGAAAAAATTGTGGATTGCATTTTCAATACGAAGTTCCAGTTTTAATTAAAAGCTTAAAGTTTATTAACTACAAAATGCACTTTTTTGTTTTATTATTGGTTCAAAACATTTTACGCATATTTTAGCAGCTGTTCAGTCGTCAAAACCAAACCTGAAAATATGTACGCCTGCAGGTATGCAATGTCATAAAATGATAAACATATTGAACAAATAAATCATGAATTTGGTACGAAACCACAAATACTAAAAGAATGATTGTATCGAAACAATGTTTCCTCATTTCACGTCATGTAATTAAATTGGAAATTCCGTACGTCACAGCAAACCAACAAATTCATAAATTAACATTTTATTTGGACATTACAATTACTGAATCATTATTTTATTCCATACGATTGCTCAATTCATTGGGGTCATATTGATTTTTATCGTTGCATACCATAGTTATACCACATGCCTTTTGTATTTCTGATACTTTTGTGTGACCTTTGCCCTGATATTGGTTCCCGATCTTTTAATTTTTGTATGACGTGTAATGATGATCGGCAAGTTTTTACAGGCATTGGTTAATTTTAATTTTGTTTATCACTTAAAATGTTAAATGTATAAGTAATGGTTTTGGTGGGTCAAAGGGTTTTGTAGGTATGTAAAGTAATTGGAACATGTTAATATATTTATGCTTGAAGTAAAGCGACGCGCGACGGCGTAAAAGATGAAGATTGTGAAATATGATAAGAACGTAAGATGATGGGAATCAAACTTGTATCAAGCAGTACGAAAAGGATGGCTAAATTACTAGTAGATTGTAAAAGATTGAGTGAAATGAATATATTAGACCAAAAACAGCTAATACCGTTGACTCAAACATACGAGAAGTGAAAGCTAGTCGTATTAAGAATATAATGTAATGATTGTGAAAATGAATGAATTTCTCTTGAACCCTTTGCAGATACCTAAAACATTTTATATTTGGACTTTGAACTATCAAATTTTTTACGACATAGTTAAAAAACTATAAATTAGAATGATTTTCAATCACCTGTTTTACTGTGTTCTTGAAGTACTCATGTCAATGCTAACGTCGGCAACTTGACCTCTACTGAAACAATGGATGTGGCAATCGTCCTAATATTGTTTTGATTTAGCATATTCAATGTGTCTACTAATTAAAATATTCTGAGTTCTCATTTTGTTTGCGGAACCACTAGTATTCATACAAGTTGTATTTAGCTTGTATATCAGATGTCTATAAAAACGGGAGAATCCTGAAACATTTTCTTTTAAACTAAGAAAGTGGTTGCAGTATTGTATTATACATTGAAATGAATATTATAAATATACATTAGACAGTTATGATTTCAGGATACTTATTAGAAGTTGAAAAAATGTGTATTTTTTAAAGCATCTCTCAAAAAATGCTATGTATGTAGTTAAATGCGGTTTGAAAATAAGCGCAGTAGTTATCGAATATATTACGAACAAACCAACAGACATTATTTACTTTAAAAAATACTTCTAGTTTGCTTGACTCAACATGCTTGAGTATTGTTCCTTGCAAAATAATTTCTATCTGACCATTTCACTTCATTTCACTTGTAAATTGACACCTTTCGTTCAATGTATTCTATTGTTACTTCAATAATAGATCATAGTATAAAAGTAAGAGTTTAATGACCCCTTTCTTCGATTGTGTGTAACACATCTGTCCACACTTCTACTACAAATTAGCTTGATTTTTTAAAGAGATAAGGACACTTAATGTCTCAATTAATTGTTTTCCAGTAATATTATATCATGTGTGCGGTTGAACCGACGCACATCAGAAATGATGCTCGACGGTTTTGTGTTCGTAAAAGCCGGCAGTGCGTGCTGCGAGGCTCTGAGTGTAGGACCTTCTAAGGTTCTATGTTCCACGTTTAAGGTTTTCAACAAACATGAGATGAGGACATAAATACACATAAGTAATCGTAAACGATTGAGTTGACTTTAAGTCCGCTGTAGATACCATAATAAGCTTTACCTGGCCAGTGAGACTGGGAGGAATTATTCGAGTGTATCAGTAGAAATAGACCAAATGTAAAGAAAAAATTATCTAATATCATGAACGACTCAAGTGCCGCAAGAATTTACCAATTATCACACCGGTTGAAAACAGCAAAACATGTCAAATATCGTGTTACACATGTTGCTATAAATTTTCCACACTAAATTATACTTACACGTAGTGTCTATTTGTTTGACTAATTTCAGACTTAAAAATAGTTTATTTACTAAATATCCAGACAATAAGTAATTAGCTAGACATTGAATAATGCACGCAAATACGTATAATATAACGTATGTGAATGCATTAAGTTTGTTACGTATTAACCACATAAGAAAAATAACAAGTAATTTTTTTTTTTTTGGCGACAGTAGGAATGATTTCTGATGAGAAGTGGAGCTCGTGGCTTAGTTTACAATAGCCGCACGGAACGATCTCTGAGGTTAAGCTACGCTTGCCGTGGATGGGTGACCATCTTATACATATCGAGTTCCTCCGTGTTTCGGAAGGCACGTTAAATTGTGGGTCACGGCTGTCATTTTCGAAGATCTTTAACAGTCGTTAACAGTAGTCAGAAGCTTGAAAGTCTGACTACCAGTCTTACCGAAGGGTATCGTGTTAATACCCAAGTAACTGGGTTGTGGAGGTCAGATAGGCAGTCGCTCCATGTAAAACACTGGTATCCAGCTGCATCCGGTGAGACTGGAAGCCGACTCCGACATAGTTTGGAACAAAGGCTAAGCTAATATATAGTAGGAATGATTTTACGAATTTGATATTCTTCTAGAATAACTTATAAGTGCTTTCAAACAATCTTGTCATTTGAAGAAAATAGTTTCCTGTTGACTTTTTTAGCGATTTAAAAAATCCACCACACTAGCAACAAGTTCTATCGCGATGTTTTCCTTCACCGTTAGAACAAGTGATAATTATTTCTACTACACACATCACTTCGAGAAGTCGTCGGAAGGTTTTCTCGATTTCAAGCCGTCCACTTGCGTGGGAAATACAAGATAACTCTGCTATCACTACTGTCTAGACATACGTATGGGAATCTGTTTGTTCCACTTTCCAGGGTAAATTACCTACTAACCAAAACTTTCTAACAAGTCAAGTCGCAACTCAAAAATCATAAACTAGTCAGGCCTTATTTACTTTCGTTATCAAAACCAGCTCACCTATACATTGCATAAACCCTAGAAATTGGGTTAATCATAATTAACCCAAGAGAACCCGAGGTGGGTAAATAATGCGTAAAATTAACGCTGCCTAATTACGTGGCGCCAGAGAGCACAGCGTAGAATTACAAAAATACAAGAAAAGCCTTGAAAATAAACAATTTTCCGGTAGTTGATTTACCAAACAAGTAGTTCAGGAAGCTTGCTCGCTCATAAATATTGCTGGTCTATTTTTTTGAAGCGCAATAATGTAACCTCTGGATATATATGGCCGCATTGTAATGTCGTGTGTCATCAATCTACTTCAACATTGTTGAAACTATTGAATTAATTATTATTTTATTTGATTGACGAAATTTAAAGTGGTTGCCTTGTCGTTCATAGCACGTGGCGATTTCAATTACGAACTTATTATATACCCTCACTTTCTACTATTTTTGCTTTATAAATATCTGAGAGGCATCTAGCGAAGAAGTTGAATAAAAATATTTTTTATTAATCTAATTTAGGTCTTAAATAACCCCTTCTTTTAAGTACTTTTAAGTACCCCTTCTTAAATACTTTGAAAGTATTTCTTATTAAAATAAATAGAAACATTATATTCCGTTTATTTTATGAGCAACAAGCTAGATATTTTAATTTAGAACTACATAATTTTCTTCAAAATGCGTTGTCAATTTATTACCAAACATAAAACAGACTTTGTATTTGCGGTTAAATCTAATTATGCCTCAGCGTTAACTGTTCAGGTTCCACTTGCATTTATCCGTTAATTTTAATAGTCATTGCAAAGCCCCATCCAGACTCTTTATGTGAATATCACAAACTCTTACTAATTGCTTACAGCGCTTTCAGCCATTTTACAATTTATTCCGCCGCTTCGTTTCAGAGGAGTTTTTTTGGCCAATTTTCTGTTTCACAGCAAGTCGGATGGACTTAATAAATTGGTGTCATTGTTATAATAGCTTGCTGTTTTACCGTTTATAATTATATTTTGCTGTAGTATGTGCTTATGTTAACCTTAACCTGTAAAAGTAGACTGTAAAAATGGAATGTTTATAATAGTTTATATATAAGATGAAAGCTTTAAATAGTGGCTCAGGTGTCCTTGAATTTCTTGTCTAACTTAATAAACGAGTTTTTTTTATTGTCTGATGTTTCTTGAAAATTCGCTAATTATTAATTTATACGATTTCGGTGAACTAAGGCCCGAATTTCTTTATTAAGAAACACTGGGACATTTTTAGGCTATATTTTTATAGTATTTTATTAATTCATATTTAATACACATTTTTATCAATAAAAACGTAAAACATTTTTCATAGTTACATTTCAGCCAACTTACTATTATATAATTTACAATAAGCCTGTTAATCTCATTACTACATACTCAACAAACTGAAAATAATTTATGATCGTTTGAATGAAACCGTCAAAGTACGTGTACATTTCATAATACAGGCGTATTAATGTAATTCACGGTGATTAGTATTACACCTAACAGAATATATTGAAATAATTCAAACGACCTTTTGTACAGTCGCGTCCATTGACACAAACGGGGAGAATTTTTTTTTTCTGTTCCATTACATTCCGCTTATTTTGTTATTTAGAAAATTCTATGTTAATTGTAAAATAAAATCTAAAACCATATAAGGATACGTGCGTTTTCAAAATAACAAAATATTCAACATTTCCAAAGAATTAGGGAAAATCCTGTATAACACAGGGGTTTTCCCTAAAACCAGGGAAACTTACCCTAGAACTCATTATCATAAATGATTTCGCAAAGCAAAAAAGAATTAACCGTTTCTATAAAAAGTATACAAGAAAAAATACCCCCTAACAAAACCTCTTAACTTTTTTCCTTGTAGGTAATAAATATTACTTAATTTCTATTATCTATATATAATAATCATATCTCATAATAATACTACAAAATATATTTTTATGTAATACTTTTAAGCGTAACTCTATTGTCAACGACTGTGCATCAGTAATCAGGTCAAAGTTTACCAATAAATAATTATTTGCCTATTCGTAAATTCTGTCATTCTACGAAGTAATCTAAAATTAGAAGAAACGAACAGTTGTATGTAGGATCCGGTATATGTTTTAACTTCATCAATAAGGTAACAAAAGGTAAATAAAAATTTGCATTAATGAAAAATCTAAAAACAGAAAATATTTCAAAAAATTTGGAAAGGAAACTTCGAAATCTGACTGAAAAAGTTTTTAGTTATTTTATCAGTAAGATATCAAATACATTGTTGTTAATAAATAAATAAACTCACATTAAAATATTAACCGTCATTCATACAATATCGCCGAAGTTTTCACACAGTACCAGTTCGTATGAAGACCACATTAGTTCATATGAAACGAACGAGATGGCGTTACGTGTAGTGTAATTTGAGCTCCGGAATTGTGCGGCAATAATCTACTCGTATATTGTTGAAAACTTTCTAGGTCAAACCTACTAATAAATTTTAAAACTAAATAATATCAAAATTTCGAACAAGCAGTAATACATCCCATTTTTAAGTTGGATTACATGTACATTAACTTATAGAACCAATTTAGATTCTTAAAAGTTAAATCTTTTAACAGAGTTACTTCAGCAAAGGGTCTTAGTTAGACTGACAGTAGATCTTATTAATTTGAATGATTAAAATGATGTAAATCATGTCTTTAATATTATGTCAACAATCATAACTTCGTTTTAAAATTCCATAGTCAATTTATGTCATATAATTCTCACTCAAACCTTGTATTAAAGAATAAAATATTACATGACAAACTTACGTCTTAACTCATCCGACTAAACTACATGTTTAGGGAAAATATATTGCGAATATAACTTTGAACCTTAACAATAGAAATACAATAGATTTTTTCCGCTTTTTTCTCGAATAAGAATTTATAAGATAGGATGTATTATGGCATATTTGGATTCTTTGGTATTCTGAATAAAGGAGAAGCATTCTGGGCCATTACCCCGGTAATACGTATCTTATATGTGATATTATATTGGGACTTGTTTTTGAGCTTGGTTTTGTAAATACGCTGTTTTTATTTATCTAGCAAAATATTTACGACCAACTTTTTAAATAAATCTTGAGCAAAATATTGCTTAGATACTTTTGTAGATGAATACCAATTTTTAACAACATTATACCACTAAAATCTCTGCAATCCTATTTTTATTGATTGATCGATTGATTTCATGATTGGCAGTGGTAACATGTTGTTGTTGGATGTATTGCCAAATTTAGTTGCGTTGGAGTTATAAGGAATTTTGCTTCTTCTGCGATAATAGATAAGAAACACTTAAAAAGTAAACAACTGACGATCAACGGCAGAAGACACAAGAAATCAGAAAAAAACCCGTCAATTAGTACATCTAAGCTAGTGATACACTCAAAACTGTACTTCAATACTAAAACAAACCTAAAAATTCTATCTCACTAAAAATACACTCCAAAATCTGGAAGAACTAAAACATTGCAAGCAGTACTATAAATTCAGCCGTCATATTTCCTTGTCTAACGCAAAAGCATGTTCATTTGAGCATTTACATGAACTTTTCATACGGCTAAGTGCCTTGAGATCTGTTGTTTGGCACGGAGCTTCGGGAAGCTAGCGTATGCATGAGATATGTTTGAGTGCTCTTAGAATTTATAAGCTTCTTAAGACACGAATCTTTTAACTGGTCTTGGTGGAAGAAAACTGGTTGATGATATGTGTTAGGTTATTTAGACGGTTTTAAGAGTTCTTTATTTTTCAGCATGCTCCAAACTTTAGCATAGCGCCATGATTTGTAATAACATTGTTCGTTGCGTACATTCATATAACTAGCCGATTCGAATTACTCTATGGCAATTTTGCATGAAAAACTGATCAGTGCCTCTAGTGGGTGCCGTAAGATTTAATTTTACTGTACATTTTTAACAACAAACCCTTAATTCTCGAAAGTATCGACTGTAGAGTCGCGCTGCTGTCTAATGTTCTCTCCGCTTTTTACAAATATTAGTCAATGGCAGTAGATAGGTTGAAAAGTCTGTCATGCTTTGTCTTCTTTATAGAATGCAATTTTAATTTTCGTAACGACAAGAATAAGCATTATCTCTATGATAACTACGTCATAATTATCTAAGATACAACTACAAACATGACTAACTGCTGCACAAGAATTAAATACAGCACAGCGTTCAAAAACAGTGGAGTAGAATGCTTTTAACTGCGCTCATAATATTTACTTCTCTAGAGGTTTAAGGTGTATTTACAGGAAAGCTGCCGGCCGCCTTGAAACACGTCGGTGTAGTTCGACAACTTAGTAGAGAACCTTGGTTTGAATGATTTATTTAGGATGTGATTAATGCTGTTGTGTATTTCCAAATAAAGTAGATGTATCAGAAAGGCCATTTGTCAACTGCTGAAGTCTGTGAGTCACTGTTTGTTTAAATTCAGATTTTTGTATACCTTCAATAGCTGCGAACCTCGTTCACAGGACTGTTTATCTTATGGTTTCAACCAAGGGTCCAAGTTGTTCAAGCCACCCGAAGGCCTTAACGTGGCTTAACGACTGTTATTGGAGTAGATAACAACCGGAACCAACTTTTACGTGCTCTCCAAGGTAGGGAGATGCCCAGTTTATATACTGTATGTCGTCACCTGTATGGTAAAGTTGCGAATCTGCTGTTTTCTCGAAAATCTGTTTTTTGGTATAACGTAATCCCTGTATCGTAATACACAATGTCGCAAAGTTTCAGCTCTGTATCTTTAATAGTTTATGAGATACAATAGCCGCATATTTACGTATCCCAAACATTCGTTGTGAGTCACCATGGCAAATTAACTAAGTGTAGATAATATACTTTACCACAACTAAATAAATTCTTTTTTTCAAAACATCTGAAGTAAACTAGCGAATATGGGTTAATTCGTATATTTACTAAAGTATTAGTGAAACTAACAATATCGTCACCTGTATGGTAAAGTTGCGAATGTGCGTTATTGTAAATTTTACAGGAGAGCATAAAAACTCATTTTTCTTATTTTTTTAAATGGCGCACTTTAGTGAGGCGGTGTCTTTTTAGTTTTTATTTTATGAAAATATAAGCAGAAGACTGCTAATTAATCAGCTAACTATTATAACAGTAAAATAATCTAATAAATCACAATCGCAACTTTGAAACCTCTAAGAATAAAGTCAGAATTTTTTTTGTTGCCCATGGTAAATTCGCGTATGTGTCAGATTCGCAAGTATAAAATCAATTTCATAGAGTACAACTACAATCTCATTTTGAAACTTGCGAATATCGCAGAAATAGATTGTTTAATATTTAATTATTTTGACTTTATGGTAGTGTAGTAAAATTTTATTTATTATTATAATGGTATGAAATAAAAAAAACTGTTAAAAATATAAAAAAGTAATATTTTAATGAAACAAACTAAAGCTATACATCAACATTTTCATCCTCTTCCTCGTTATCCGGTTCAGGCAACGTGTCAACAATAGAATCGGATGTTGGCAAATTATTGTAAAATTCATGATAAGCCTTAGGTATCAACATTTCATGGCACAGTTTTAATAGATCAGTTTTTTTGCCTTTGAAATAGGCAATCTCTCAGTATAAACAGGTTTTGGTGTTATAGTGGCATTTTTGCCTCTCTTTGCTTTCAGTTTCAGAAATGATTGGAATTATTGATCACGTATTTTTTTAATCAGGACATAGTCATATGGAATGTGATTCGATTCATTCCAAAATTGAACAGAAGTCTAAAAATACTTCCGTTTATACTGCTTACTTTGGATTCTGTTGCTGCAAACTGTAATGATGCGCTGTTAAAGGCTAAAAAGTCATCATACAGTAAGGTATGAACATTAAAAGGGTGGGGATTTCTCCTTGCCATTCTCATTATTTGAACCCATCCATCAGGTGTATAAACGGGAGTATTTTTAGACTTCTGTTCAATTTTGGAATGAATCGAATCACATTCCATATGACTATGTCCTGATTCAAAAAATACGTGATCAATAATTTCAATCATTTCTGAAACTGAAAGCAAAGAGAGGCAAAAATGCCACTATAACACCAAAACCTGTTTATACTGGGAGATTGCCTATTTCAAAGGCAAAAATACTGATCTATTAAAACTGTGCCATGAAATGTTGATACCTAAGGCTTATCATGAATTTTACAATAATTTGCCAACATCCGATTCTATTGTTGACACGTTGCCTGAACCGGATAACGAGGAAGAGGATGAAAATGTTGATGTATAGCTTTAGTTTGTTTCATTAAAATATTACTTTTTTATATTTTTAACAGTTTTTTTTATTTCATACCATTATAATAATAAATAAAATTTTACTACACTACCATAAAGTCAAAATAATTAAATATTAAACAATCTATTTCTGCGATATTCGCAAGTTTCAAAATGAGATTGTAGTTGTACTCTATGAAATTGATTTTATACTTGCGAATCTGACACATACGCGAATTTACCATGGGCAACAAAAAAAATTCTGACTTTATTCTTAGAGGTTTCAAAGTTGCGATTGTGATTTATTAGATTATTTTACTGTTATAATAGTTAGCTGATTAATTAGCAGTCTTCTGCTTATATTTTCATAAAATAAAAACTAAAAAGACACCGCCTCACTAAAGTGCGCCATTTAAAAAAATAAGAAAAATGAGTTTTTATGCTCTCCTGTAAAATTTACAATAACGCACATTCGCAACTTTACCATACAGGTGACGATGTTATCCATCTATTGTAGTAGCTAGTAGTCTGTTGCTAGTAGGAACTTACTACAGGCAAGAACACAGCACGATAGTCGTGGCATGTGACGTTTTCCATAAATGAATCCCAAGTCCGCAATGAAAGGTGCTACGAGACTGGCCGACTTCGGTGTGTAGTTACCTTTTGAGGTTCCATTACGTCATACATGCAGATTGTGGTAGTACAGTAAAATGTAAGAACTTAGTTGTATGATGCTCATGATGTTAATGCAAAGCTTGTAGGGGTATAAAGATGAGGTTTTACTGCAGATGTGGGATGAATAAAATTATGAAGGCAAAGCAGTGGTCATTTAAATACATGTAGGAAATGACACCTAGATCTTGTGGGAATGGGTATAGCTTAGTAAATAATATTATTTGCTATTTAAATACTCCCAATGTAAGCTTAATGGTATATCAACAAAAGTTGAAATCAAATATGTTTTTTTTTTAATTGACTGGAACTAAATCGTTCAGGTTTTCAAAATCAGACCAAAGAAGAAAAAAAACCGAATTGAGGGAAACGGTTTACAGTGAGTATATTGGAGTCTAACCCCTTCTTTTTAAACATTAACTTTAAATAGAAAAAAATCACATTATGCTAAATTAAGGTGAGCATAAAGTACAAGAAGTATAGACTTCTAATTTAAAAACCAAAAACTAAAATCGTATTAAAAACTACTAACACAAGCCTAGTGCTACTAACAAGCGAAAACAAGACAAACTTCACACAAGTTTGTTTGAGAAAGAAGCAACAAAATTCATGAACATGTTATGAACATGCAACTTGTACAAAGAAGTGAATTTGCAACAAGTTGCTCATCAATGGGTGGCTTGTTAGCTAGTTTTATATACTGGGATATCATTATTGGGATCCATATCTCTGCTAATATTGAAAATGCGAGAAGAACTTTATCTCTGCTTTCTTTTTCATGTCTAAATCAATCGATTTGGATGATGTTTATGCAGCGTGGTTTATATCCAAGAATTTTTATAGAAACGAGAACTATGTCGGTAATAAGAACACATAGTATATCTAGTCTACGTGGATTGATTTGATTGCAAAAGCAAGAAATAATATACATGTAATAATTTGAATAATTAATCGATTTTTGCAGGAAGCTGTTGGATTTTTTAATAGTAGTGATGTGGTGACAGACAACAATAAGATCATTACCCTGCATGGTCTGCAAACAGTCGTTCGCATTTCGAGTTTTCTTCACGACTCTGGATCGTAAAGATAACCTATACTAAAATAGTCTCTAACTTCCTACAGCACAGGAAAAGCATCTGATTCAATTGCAAAAGAAATTGGAAGCCAAGTTCCAAAATGCATTAAGCAGTCTGACGCCAAGCTTCTCAAAGAGCTAAAACAGAACAAATAAATTCCTATTACATTTCTAACCCGTTCGAATCTGGGTTTCCAGTAAACCAATGCAATAACTCATAAGCGGAGCTCAGAGCAGATCAGTTGTATCCTGTAAAGTCCTCTCATATTGCAATATACGATAGTGTGAATTGTCACTTAATATCCCGACTCTAGTTTACTTGCAGTTGCCGGCTAGCAACGGTTTAGAGATTTAGTTTCTGTGAAAACTGAAGTTATATTGCGAGATGAATGCTGCTTTATTTGGTGTTTTGAAGTTTTCCCCTTTCGTGATTTAGAATTTTATAAATATGACACAATAACAAATGAGTTAACCTTCTAATTACTCGAATGAAAAGAGTAGTAACATTGTTAACTAGGGACATATTACGACTATCAGAGTAATTTATGCCGAAACCTCAAAAAACGTCCAGTACATTGTGCGCGATCTGATTAATCCTTATAATAATGTTTGCAATCTTGCAATGCAAATAGAAAAAGCCAAGACAATAACAAAAACACATCGCCAAAAATAAATTCCTTGTAAGACGTTACCGCAATGCAACCTTTATTTCAACGTAAATTTATCTTCACTTGTATCTCGTAAAAATTGACAGAAAGGGAAAGCAAATTGTTATGTCAGTCATATATTTTACTGGATAAACAGGCCCATAAGATATTACGCGAAAACCCCTGAGATGTTTTCTCATGGATTGTACGCCCTAAAACAATGTAGACGATTTAATGCGATTGTATATAGAAAACAAACTTCTAGTTTTTAAGGGTTATGAAAATAAATTATTGTTGTGCTTTTCTCTATTAATTGTCAGGTTTCTTTGTATTTTGTCAAACTAATGTATCTCGTTACTTTAAAGAATTTGGTTTTGAACCTCTAGATAATTTTGTTATGTGGCTTCATCAAAATAGTATAAAAAATCCTAGTTTAGACCCACAACTTACTAATCCCGGGTTTTCTACTATTTCCATAGGTATAGAGCTCTTGCTCAGGAAATCCAAAATAGTTTTTTATAAACGACAACGGTCAATGTAAGCTACGCCGAAACGCCAAGCAACAACAGATGCATATTCGTAGTAAGTCTGTATAATATACGATGCTAAAAAAATATTGCTTCGAGAAACACCCCAAAAATTCAAACAATAACCAACGAAAACCAAATAAACCAATAGGAAACTGCACCAGCAGAAATCCACAAACAATTGCAGTTGAAACGTGTGGCGATACAGCGTGTGTGCCGACAATTATCTACGTGACGCTGTAACGGTTTCCAGTCGCAAAGTTTACGTGACCTGCATACTGTGCTGTGATTGGTTGAATTTTAACACTATTGTCACGGTGTTGCTACTTTCAAGGTTTGTACGTGAATGCTTATTTTCTTATACTAGTTGGTTGGTTCTTATACTGTTGTTGGGTGATTGCCCTGCGCTCGAAATGTAACCAGAGTTCAATTTACTTTTATGTCTCTTCACTCTTTGTATAAGCTTAAATCATGCTGAAGCTCACTCTGCAAGTTCCCAAAACGAGTTTGAAAAATAATCTTGGAAATATTAACTATACAAAAATTATTTATAAAATAAATAAAATAAAATAAATATCATAATATTATATAATTTAATGGAAAACAGACCGTGTGTTTATTTTATTTTGCGGTAGTTTCTTATCCTATTCTTTATTAAGTACTTGTATATAACTGGTAGCAATTATAAAACCAGAGATTTATCACGAAGATTCGTAGTGATTCGACGATATGGAGAAAACCAGATAATTTAAAGTAACCTGATACACTGTCTCTTGATTTGCTTAAGTTTCATCTGGGAATGAGTGAGCGTCCACTTCACTGGCCTAGTATATACTTAAATTAATATAATACATTTTATAATATCCAAAACTTCACAGTACAAATCCCTCAACCAATCAAAGTCTTTACTTAGCGTCACAAGGATTGTACGTCAACAATTACTACGTGACGCCGGCAAAGCTTTCAACTTTCCACCATTGGACGTGACTCGCATTGTACCCACACTTGCCATTGTAAAGGATTTTTGTTTAACGTAGTTAAACTTTAAAATAAAAACGTGTTGGAAATGTGTAGTAGTGAATAGGTTAATGAGCGCTTCTGTAGTTACGTGTTTATTTCTCCAGTAAAAGTTTGTACAGTCAACATGTCGAAGAGTAAAAATTAGCATAGTATGAAATGCATAGTAAGATAATTTGGGGGATATTTTTCTGTCTTTTTTGCCCATTTTCAGCCACCATGCTGTGCATTGTTCTTTGTCTTAAATTGTAGTGATTCTTGCGACACGTAAAAGCAGCAATGTACTGCGTACTAGCTATCAAATTGACGAACATTAGTTACGCTGTGATACGCGATACAAAATATGCATGCTGATTTAACCTCAATTATATTTAACTAAATAGGACAAATACAGCTAGGATATAACACAACCCAACATAATACACGTTATAACATAACCCAAAGGTGTCGAGAGAGCTGTTTTAAACGCTAGCTCCATGTAATAAGGGGGTTCGGCCAAGCTCGTTCCTTATTACATGGAATTGAACACCCTTTAACTTAGACAAATAAACGTCTAGAGAAGAGTATTCCAAACAGTTTTTCCGTTGAAAACTGATTTGCTAGTCGATCAAAGAGATTGAAATCGTGATTATTTTTTACCCAAAAGGCTACACACAGTCAGACAGGTACAGTCTATAAAATAACATAATCCTTTGATAATTTGTTACACAAAAAATACATGGTTAAGCTAGTTTTTGTATAAAAGCCTAGATAATCAATCATTTTAACAAAAGTATTTTAATTTACTCAATTCAACAAGTTTATATAAAATAAATTTCACTTAAAAAGACATAAAAACAAGAGGCAGTATTTCAAAGCGAGAACTAATTCTATTAACGTTTTCTCTACAAAAGTAATGTTTTAATGAAATTACAGAATAAAGCGCTAAAAATAATCTAGTAGACTTAAGTAAGATAGTTGAAACATTATACTTGAAATTTTAGCTTTGAGAAAGTACCTATCAAGTTTTATAAAGAAAAAGTACACATTTAATTGGCTTTTTATTTTTTTAATTTTGTGTAATGTGAATAATTAATAACTGAGTAGTTATTTTTTCTTTATTGTGGATTGAGTCTTTAAAGTTTTTTATAACTGTAACAGTATTGAATGAACAAAAAAATTCCATTATTAAAGAAGTATATTGTCAATCACTGGCCCAAAATACGGGTTACTAACTATGTCAATAATATTATTACGCAAAACATAACCTAACAAAACACCACGGACAATTAAAATTAAACTTTTTTGTATTTTTTTTTCGTACACAGATTTCAAATCATACGAGCAAGTGTAGTATTGGATGAATATACGCTTTATTCTTGTACCATAGTTCAAGCTAAGTTTTGAAAACTTAATAAATAAAGAGATACCGAGAATGTAATCGAATACTCCTTTCCATTAACTTAGAGTAGCCCCCAATTATCCAATACGATCATCATAACAAGAATTCACCGATGAAACCTAATCAACTACGTTGTACCGACAGTCAGAGATATGCTATCAAAGCATTGCAGACGAGCCTTGGGTGGCTTGCCATATAATTAGTACAGTATGACATGCCGGTGTACAGTCCGCTACGAATATTAGGCGATGTGGTGAGAAAAAATTTAGTTTGAAAACGACTTGTTTGGGGTAAAGTTATAAAGAAAAACTACTAAATGCGAGGTTAAGATACGAATCACCGACAATCGACATGGACGCTTAAAACCACTTATACCTTCCCAAAGTCCTTTTTTTTATTAATGGCCAGTTAGACGATCAATTTCCCTTTAAAACAGGTTATGTGTATACGTAAATAATACGTAGTTATGCAGGAATGGTTGCTTGGGTGGTTACAATATTTTCTTTGGGGTTAGTATAGAAGATGTTTTAGCTTAAGATTCTGCAAAAAAAATAATTTGTTGGTGAAATTTTTCAAGGTATGAAAATTTTAAATTAACAATTGCTTACCTACTGCTACTTAATTATTGGTATAACGGTAAATGCTGGTATAAATAACGTTGACTGTACATCAAGTATGACACAACGCTCTGTGAGACACAACCGTAGCTCCTGTAATCGTGTTTCAAATGTCCAGTCAGTGTCTTTGTCTTCATCAATTAATCTGTGTGTGGATTAAGCGAATGGATTGTAACGCCATGTTGGTTTTGCGTTAAAGATGCAAGTCAGCGTTACGGGTTTGCGTTTAGAGTGATTGGTAATTGTAAATGGGTTGTTTGTAAATAAATTTAAGTTAGAGTTAATATGTTAAAACATTGTAATATTTAGAAAACAAACTTGATACATGGTTATATGATTCAATGGCAAAACACCTACGTAATTTCTTGCTTAGAGTCATTGTTAGGGTCCTTTTGTTAGTGGAAAACAGAACTAAAGTCCGACATTTTAGTAGCCTTGGCGTGCACAATTCATGAAGATTATAGTATTATTTTCATAATTAGTAATTGTGTGCATCATATTTCTAAAAATGTGGCTATACTAAAGTCGGCTGCATCGTAAGCCTAGTTAATAATGTTCTAAATTTTGAATTTCGTATATCTACATCAGCCCCGTTGTAGTACAGTTTTTGTACTAGGTTACAAATGCTATTTTATAAAAGCAATGGAGAGCATAAGAAAAAAAAAACATAAACTACATAAGATAGTCTTAAACTGACAAAGACAGCTATAAATGCAATCTTACAAGTCTATTATAAAAGAAAACCTGTCAGAGCCAATCGAGTGTTCGTAATTCGCTTTAAACTTTCTGATGTACTTGAAATCTAGTCTAGTTGTAGACCTGTCGGTTTCACGATTCATTTGAAATAGATGTTCAGTTTAGTACTAAATGTTTTCCCATCCATTTAATAGCAGTAACGATGATTGCTTAACCTTGCTTATAGCACCGATCAGTGAGCATTTCAACGACCTATTTCAAAGAACTCTAAACAAATTTATCTTTGAGCAACATAATTGCAAATAAAATTGACTTTGTGAAGATGTTACGTCTCCGATAAACTGAACTAAGTAAAGTTTTAAAAGTAAATAAAATACGAATCGAAGTTTCTTCATAAATCCGAAGGGTGCTTAGAAGAGATCTCTGTTGAAGCTAATTTGCTTTCAAAGATAACACTCAAAGAAATAGATACTGAGATTTAATACGAAATAGTGTAATATATTTTTATTATAATACGTTTTTAAATTTGTAAATGGATTTTAGAAAAAAAACAGTTCTACTTGTGTCAGTCATCTTCGAGAGGTAAATCACAGAAATTCCTCGGAATTATAGGCTATGGTCATATTATAATCAAAGATTTGGTTTATGGTCTACTGTTTTAAGTAGTTCAACGCTTTTGGTAATGATTTCAGCATTTTCTTTTAAGATACTTTTCATCTTTAAAGCCTCTTTCTTGTCCTCTTATCAACTACGAATACTTTACTGTTATAGTTTTAATAAAAGCAAGGGTTTTTGAAAACTACGGAATGACTTACTACCGAACTTAATACTTTCCAATCGGTGTTAAAACGCTGGTTTCTTGTTTTATTTTTGTAAGACCAGAATCAAAACAACATTTTGATGTTATAGACAGTCGGTGATCGTCAGTCTAGTCCGATCTGAACGGAACAGTTTCAAATTCTGCCTATTATTGCTATTGCCGAACTGACAGGCGCAGAGTTCTGTAATAAATAGACCATGGAGCTACTAACGGTTGGGGTGACAGATTTAAATTATGTTTCTTTAGTAACATTTATATTACATGTATTCATACACCATGCTTTGCTTCAGCAAAGCATGATATAATGCATAATAAAGCAAAGGCTGACTCTTAATTCAGTCAGCCTGCGACCACGGCGAGTGCAACCTGCGCCGTAATGTTAGGCATTTTAAGGTAAAATGCGTGTTCGCGTTAATTCACGTATCCTATTATCTTGGAGCTCTCTAATTTATTGTAAGCTTCAATATTTTCAAATGTTTTAGAGTAATTTTGCTATAAAAAACAATTATCTTTTGTTTTAAATACAAATTATTCGCGAATATAACATCAAAATAGCGAGCTCTGTCTTTCTATATAAAAGCTAACTGATATTTCCTATGCACATTCGTACCTCCATTCACACAGTCGCCAACAAAATGCACCATTCCCCGGACAAATTGACAGTGGAAGTCTGCCACGAGGACAGCCGTCCCGGACGACTGATTATTACATTTCAATATTCAATATGCAAGACGGACCTACAAGTTTCCAATGAGAATTAGTTTCAAATTGCACTTCAGTACTTGGTTTCGAACAAAGCGATGTGTTGATGGCTTTGATTGAGTAAGTTATAAGTGCATTTATTGATATTGATGTAGTAGCAAGAGACTTAATGATGTACCATAAATAAATACACGTTATTATTCCACTGCTGGAAAAGAGACTTCTCCCGAAATAAGCGAGGAGACTCAGGCTTACCACACTGGTCAAATGCGGATTAAGGACTCAACTTTACAGACAAAAAAACTTTTACGCAATTAAGGTTTAATTCCGATGGTTTTCGATCAGTTAAAGCTAAAGAAAGTCATATATTACATTACAATACAACTTATATGGAAATCGTTACACTACAGAATAACAGTTAACAGTTAACATTTTTATTTTTATTTAATTACTGAAATTTTCTTAACAGGTAAACTCGGGGATTAATCTTTCATCCGGCATCTGATTCAAATATGGGGTCTATATTCTACATTAATTTTATTATAGATGTGTTACAAAAATAGCCATGAGTTGTCCTACCGACTATTTCCACTAACGGTAGCTAACCTTACTCCAACTTAACTATCCGCTGAACATCTACGAAAAACGGAAGCCCAACCTGCACATACAAAATTCAGTTCCTTAAAGTAGCAACATTTTAAAACACGTCATATTTTTCAAGAACATGCGTTGTAGAACGCGGCTTAAAGGGGATTTCTCGTTAAATGCAACATGATTTAGGCGACAGTGAACACGGCTAGACACGGCGACTAGGTGAGCGTAATAGAGCAATAATTCAAAATATGAGCGCAACGTGCTCGGGACATTATGCATATTGTCGGCGTTCCTGATGCTGGTTTTATTAAATTCGTCGTACGTCAAGAAGGGGACGTAAAGCGTGAATATATTAGCATGTTTCTAGTGCTGAGTGGTTTTTTCTTGATGATACTAAAATTGGATTTATTCTTAAATTAGAGGTAATTGAGTAGGTAATATGGTTATCTTTAGCCAGTATAGTTTGAATGTATTGGTTAACAATGATGTTCAAGATATTGTAGCAATTACTGTTTCTATGTAGTTGAAATGGCGAAATACAAACTCTTATAAATAAAATAAATTTATGGCGAGGGTTTCTTTTTGGGGAAGGTTTCCTTAAGTGTGGGTTGGAGACTAGATGCCTTTGTAATTACTTAATATTAAACTGTAGGCAAAAGAACACGCAATTTCATTTGAAATTTAAATGCATTATAAATGCAAGTTCACTTTCTATAACAAACTACGATGATACTATAGCTTTCTCATTCTTGCAGCGCTCAACGCATACGCAACGCGTGGAGGCCCGTGACAACAGTACCGTGGTTTCGACTACATGCGTTTAAGACAAGAAACGTTTGAAAAAGAAAATTGTGCAGTTAAAATATTTACGAATAGTTTCATTCATTATTTCCACGAAAGGCGAGTATTTTTGTTATTTGTGTTATTCAAGTAGGACTAAACCTTGTCTGTAAAGAATTATGCCTAAAAAGGAATTTACAAAGTTCTATTTTGTATAAAATACATGAAACAATAAAGTTTAGCGATAAAAATAACGACAGCTATTTTCGGAAACTACTGCCCATATTACAGCAGAAAAATGTAGGCAAAATATTCATCAGAATCTAGGCTTAGGTAACTTTACAAACAGGGCTTTCGCGCAACATTTTCTTTACGAGTTAGCGAAAATGCCGGTGGCGTCTTTTCCTTTTATCTTTCGTAATATTTTAACATAACACGCTAGCTTTCCGAACAAAAACGTATGATACATTTCGTTACGGTGTGACGTGCGCCCTGTACTACTGAATTTACATCATATTTGAGACACCACAAAGAACATGCTTTTTGTCACGGCACATTTAAAATTTACATCAGACACGATTAAGCGGTTGAAATAAAATACTTTCTGTGTCACAGAACATATTTTCAACGATGAGCAAGTACTGTGTTAAACAGAGACGGATTGCAATAAAGATATTATGTGGCTTGAAGTGGGCTATGATTCGTAAGATTTAAAATATTTATTACGTATGTGGAATTGTTTATTACGTATATGGGACTGTGGGGATGTTCAAGTATGAAAGAATTATTGTCTTTATTGGGTATGAGACAAAGTCATCTCAGAAAGACATGTAGATATACATATAATTCACTTTAACTGTGCCACATTGCAATACTTTTGTTTTAATATATTTTATGACACGGAAATGATGCACATGATGTTAGAGCGTCAAGCTAAAAATGAGGTAATAAATGTTCCATAGGACAAATCCCTGAATAAAGATTTTCTAATAAACTAGAGATGTACTTACAAACAAAAATGCTTGTAGCATCACAACACAATTAAAATTCATAATCACGTGTGAAACCAAATAGGTGCGATACATAATTTACAGAACCCAATTTCAAATTAATATCCCATTATATAAAATTAAGCAATACAAACATCAGGTTTCCGCGTCAGCACAACGGGGGCCCAAAAACTGGGGCTCCCATAAACCACGCAGAGTCCGGCCCTGTAAGCAACGCGATAACCACAAATAATGCACAAAATTTGCACAATAATGGTGCAATAATTCATACATTTAATGTTTTAAAACATAAGGTACTGGCATTGATAACTAGACCAGTTTTAATAATTTAAACACTATTTTGTTATTTTTCCTTGTGTTTAATGGCTATCTGTGACCGTTCTCTTATTATCGGTTTTATGATCTTGTTAATTTTTTAGAAATTATAAATAGTGAAATTGTTGTGCCTTCGTTTACATTCAAATAAAGAAACAATTTTACTAGTGAATATCATGTAGATTCACGATTATGGCATACAAAGAATCGAAACATATTTTGCTAGAGTCTAAATCTGACGACTCTGTTATTCCATTGCTTAACATAGAACCAATAAAAGAAGAAGCCTGAAAAAACTTTCCTAGAGCTAAATTAAAATTCATGAAACCGAAGGACTTAGAAAACACCTGCTTGGTGTAAATCAATCTTAAAGCACTTCA
Organism: Anticarsia gemmatalis; assembly: GCF_050436995.1. Taxonomy (NCBI): domain Eukaryota; kingdom Metazoa; phylum Arthropoda; class Insecta; order Lepidoptera; family Erebidae; genus Anticarsia; species Anticarsia gemmatalis. The sequence continues at coordinate 11,239,395 of NC_134756.1, forward strand.
AAACAATGCCTAGGTTTCAACCTAGATACCTAAAACCTAGAAGTGATAAATTTCAGGTATCAGTTTGGATATTAGATGCTAACTGGACGTTTTAACTGCAAATTGCAACTTACGATACTTGATCGATTATGAAATAAATTTCAAGTGCGTAATTTTTTCACTTCAATATTTTTGTTTAGCTGTAATTACTATGTTACTACAATCAATGCTTGCAGTCTGCAGATTGTATACAATTTTTTTAGTATTAATGCATTCGCAGGTTTTGTAAAGGAACGTAAATATTATTAAAAATCACAGGTACTTGTAAAATAGATGTGAGACAGGTTTTACTTATTTGCTGAACTATGGAAGAAAAACAAATGCCATTTTTGTCTTAAAGATATTTGTCCAACTACCGACTTCCTTTTATACAACCCAGAGTACATTATACATTTCATCTCCAAACAGATGAGGCTATTACTCCGACAATGATAAACCGTGAAGACACGCCCATCTCAAGAATACTACTGCGATTTTTTTCCGAGAAAGCACCCCGCCCTTGAAGCCATCCCTTGACACGAGTAAGCACTTAAGTCTATGATGCAGTCGTAGGGTGTTGTGTATCCTACCCTTTGTTAAGGCCATTTATTTTACTGTCTTATTCGTTTTAAAAGTGTTTCTCCGGAACCGTGTTTTGATGTGTGAGTTCATTTTCTTCGGGTGATTGTTGTGAAGTTGCAATTGTAGTTTCGGTGAATGAAGTTGTTTGGAAACTTTTGCTGTTTTCTGTGTGGTTATTTACTATTGTAGATTACTTTTTTGGAGGGGCAGTTAAAATAGTTTTTTTAAATATATTTTTGAACATCGTTGTCTTATTTTTCTTTTCTGAAGACATGCAGATACTTCACCATTGCAAATCTCAATGCCATGTCTCAATAACACTTGGCCAAAGATACAAACAATAGATTTAATGCTCTATGGATCACCCTTATTTCGTCTGTTTCTGTATATCAAACCCACAACACAGCATAGTGACCACGATATTATTTCCAAGAATTTTAGTACACAAGAAGCCATTTCACGGAGCTACTTCCTGTTAAAGTGAATCCTCGTGTGTTACCAAGCCATGCGTTCTTGAGTAGTCTCAAGGTGGTTCAATTGCTACAAGAAACAAGAGAATACTCTCGAATATACTGACAATAATTGATCTTCCTATTTCAATATTGTTAGTCTACCGGTAAATTCTGGCTTCACTAAGTACAAGCCTTACCGATTGTACTAGAAAGACAATAGAATAAATGTACGTATATCGCTGGTGTACATCAAAATTCTGATCTAAAAATATTTTGAGTCTACGCGAGTTAGGGTCTTGAATTCCTTCAAGGATTGTTGAAAGGATGATGACATTTTTCATTCACCGTACAATGACTATAATGACTACTACTACTACATATTATTTACTTAATCCTTGACTATAATTGTACAATTTTATTAAAATTTGTAGTATTTCTAGAATTTTTACATCACTTCTCCCATCTATCGCGGTGTTCGTCACCGGCTGTCCGACGCAGATTAATGAGGGAATGGGACGGACAGACGGACTCTGAAAAATAGCTTTTGAAAATGCCGAGGTACAGCATAGGAAATACCTTTCAGCTGGTAATTAAGTAGGACTTAGAGAGTACTAATGCATGTTTGAGGCTGATTTTCAGACGAAATGTACCGCTTTTACTTTGGCTTTTGATAGCAAAGATTTGAAATTTTGGCAGACGCAAAACCTCAAAAATCTGTTGACGTATTGAAGATAGAAGTAGTTCGAGTAATAGACGTCTCATTATATGTATAAGGCTCTGAAAGTCCTACTTTTCTTGAAGTAGTTCATTACTTTGTGTTTTACGGGGATCTTATCTATAAGCCTGACAAAAAATTACAGTTTATGTATTTTTTAGAACATACATGCACAGTGCACATTAGGCACACAACTTAAATATTTAAGCATGCGAAATCTTGGAAAACTTAAATATCCACAGTGTACTCGAAACTATTAAAATGACTCCAAAGTTAACTGGTACATCAATAACAACAAGTATACATTAAAAATAAATATCGTAGTATTCTTAACATAAACATTCACTATCACAAATAAACATAACAGAATTCCAAATATTTCCTCAAAAATATAGGCCAGCATTTCTACTAACAGAAACAAAGCCATAAAAGTAATAAAAGTGGAACAAAAATAAGTAACAAGCGTTGTTCCTTTTAACATTTGAACTAAAGCCTAAAAGCCTGAAATTGCAGGCGCATAGCGACTGACTGACATGGGCTATGTTCGCAACGACTTTTGTAACGATAAAACGCTGTTACTATTTCTAAAGGAAAAATAAATATTGTGTTTACGGAAAGGTTTCTAAGATAAGTATTACAAACATTACTAATGGTAACAATCGGTTTAAACATCCACTTATTCATATATTTGCATAATCCAAAGGTAGAGTGATAGAAAATGCCCTTGGCATTAAGACTGCCTTCATACCTATTGTATAATTATTAAGTTTTTAAATTCATAATATCCTAAATAGAATATTTATGAAATACGTTTTTCAAGCAACATGATCCGGCAGGAAAAGATATTGACTTCAATACTTTTAGTACCTTTTTATGTTTTCATGTGTGTATAACATTCACTATTTTATTTTCTAAGTAAATAGATCATGACAACTAATAGTGACCTAGCAATCTTCTTCAATAAATAAATTATATCACCATCACATTTCACAGTTTTTTTATACGTCTATATTACAAAAAGCGTCCAAGCAATCTTATCGTTTTATTTCCGTACCATCCCTGTCTACTTTCGATTCCTTCGTACATCATCCCCAAATAATTACCCTCATCTGCTCCAACACAAACTTACACTGTTACTGTTACCTAAGAAGCAAACTTCAACTTGACGATGCACCCCAAGTGTCAGCTAGTAAATTTGCATGTACACAGTTCGGGTAACGTCGTAACTCGTAAATAGGTCGTATGTGCGCACGGTAGATCGATCCTCGATACAGGAGCTTGTAAAGGCTGAAACTGTTATACCCACGTAGGCTCTGTGTGGAGGTGATATTGAAGGATATGGTATAGAATTTCTTAGAAATTAGATATGATTTAGAATATATAATAGCAATTGGAAACAAAAGAAATGAAAAAAACGATATCGAATACTTTATTCTCCTTAGGTCAAAATATGCTGACACTAATGATAGTCGTTTGAATCAAGCTACGTGGTTCGAGTATTAAGCTACAGGTAGCTTATTATAAAGAGAGATAATGGAGTATTCACAAACCTTTAACAATATGACTGTTTGTGGATTACAATAGTATTCTATGGGTATCGAAACTCTTCCATTTGGTGCAATAGAAATGATTGACAAGTCGACAAATACGCGATCTTACTATGTGTCTTGAATTGGACAATGCCTAATGCAAGCCGGAGTAAAACAGACTATTATGAATTTTTTTGCATAACAACATAAATAATTCAGGTTTAACAATACTAATAAAACTTCAAGTAAAATGTGGACGCTAACCTGAAGCTAAAATACATTAACGTTGAACAAACAAATCTACTAACTAAACAAACTTCGCTTACAAGAACAAATATATTAAACCACCGCATCCAAAGCTTTCTGCTCATAACACTATAAACATTTGCTTGCAGCCCCCAACCGGTCAGCTCTTTAAATCTAGATCGGGACTCGAACCCGGAACCTTTTACGGGCTGACACAGCGTTCTCGTTGAAATTTTAAGCTACACCACTTTGTCTGTGGTGTATTTATTCGGTTGAATAATCGTGATGTTTTCCATTCCTTTGATGCTTGGCTCCGACCCTCTTAGAGAGGATCTATATGTTTTGCTTTACGAAAAGGTTTCCTACTGAATAACACCTGAGAGGCAATGTTAGGATTGTGTACAGGCAATGAGCATTTAGAATGAACTTTAGTTTGGATTCGAGTTTATACGAGACTTTTATTGAGTCAAAATCACGAAGGCCTCATAAAAGTATTTTAAGTAAAAATAATGATGTTAACGAAGTTCTATTGTGTTTTATTGGATTATAGATGGTATTTAAATAAGAGCATCAATGCAATGTACGATTTCGTGTTTACTTATGACAACGACATACAGTAACAATAAATTATTGAGTCATTGATCTGTTCCGCTTATGAATTATTGCATTGGTTTACTAGGAACCCAGATTTATAAACGTTACGTTGATAGATACAAAGTATTTTTTGGAAATTATGCCACGAAATTATGTGATCAATTTTGGAAAGCATGAAACAATTTAGTCATTACGTCATCACGGTTTGCGATTCTCACAAATAATAATTAATCATGGTGATGGTTTATGATCATTGATTATACATCTACAATATACATAATATGACTCCGTATAGATTTAACAGAAATAGTAATTTTTGACAAAATAAAAGACTTAAAATTCGGCTTTGTGAAGATCACAATGTTTAATGTAACACTTTTCCTTAACAACATCGCTATGACATTTCCTCAAAAGATATTATAATAATTACTTTTACCACTAAAAATTGATCTCTCCCAGTTGCCTACAAATCTTGAAATATGATAAGTATAAATTTATTTTTACTTGAATCCAATGCAATAAATATTGAAGTTTGATGTTAATATTCGTAATAAAAATAAATTACAATTTATTACTGTTTTTAGAGATCTCGTGAATAGATATAATACAAATTAATAAGAAAAGATCAAATGTTTTTGACCAGTAAATAAGTATGTGCGCATCCATACATCAAGATTTTACGTATAGTCTGATAATTTTTATGTTACGGTGCCCCTAAAATTCCTTTATTTGTATGGATGTTGTTAAATAATGGTATTGCTAGTTATTTTGCCCTGCAGCCACTGTCTGTTAACAGGTTGTTACGTCATTAGGAATGCAGAAACTATTTATTTTTTAAAATCCACGTTAATCGATTTACGACCAATACTTTTCAAATTATTATTATGTTTAAAAGCACTTGTATGCCAAAGTTAAAATTATGTCAAATTGCCGGCAATGTAATCGATATTGCTCTCAGACGAACTTAGATCGCTATCTCTATCTCAATACGATTCCAGTATTTTAATAAGATTAGAATCGTGGAATACTTGCTAGCTAAGTGCAATTTGACAGATTTGGCTCTTTTCCATATTAGGCTGGTATTGATCTTAATTTTTTTACACTTATTGCTAAAAAATATACACATATGCTGCACTTCTTTGCTGAAACATTGTATTGCGTAATTTATTGAGGAATTTCGAATGTAAATTGGATTGCAACAAAAAACGTAACTTGCATTGAATGACTACAATGCCTACGCGCAAAAAAAACGGTGTATGGTTCCGTACTAACTCCATTTACTTACTTTGAACTGTACGACTGCTATCGAAGACTCCATTCTTTAAATTTGAATTCAAATCGAATAGCCGTACAATTTGATTCCTGTCTCGTCTCCTGTCTCAACAGACAAATTAATAGGTATGTTAACTCACATAAATTATGTTTTAACAATATTTTATAAGATTATAATCCACTTGGTATAATGTACCTTGGTTGTAACGTGGTGAAGGATTTTTCGCATAGTGCCTGTTCTCTCGGATTTTTTCTGATATATAAACCTATAAAAATACTATTTTGCTGTTTAGATGTAGTATTGTCCAGGAAACCCTAAACGTTTGAGGTGTTTTAACATTTTGTTTCACTACTCGTGTACAATGCAAATAGAGTCAATACTTTGTATCACAAAACTGTATTCTAATGTTTCAAGTATATAAAGAAACTTGTCGTTGACAGGAGGTCTTTCCTGTCGTAGTCATTTCACCGAACGTTATGACTCCAGAGCCTCGAAATGTATCATTTGATGCAAAAATACCATCTCAAGTTGAAAGACCAGTTTCTGGAGATGAAATCGTCATCAGTGGGATTGCGGGAATGTTCCCAAATAGTGAAACGACATCGGAACTTATGGATAACTTGTATAACCAGGTAAGTTTTTATCATACCCAATATAGTTAAATTAGTGTTAACTTCCCTTTGAAGAAACTTAATTCCATTTATTGTTGAAAAGGGGAGAGTTTTATACATTTTGTTGCTTAGCCTGGTTCAGTTTTTAATTGCTGAACCTATGGCCCACTCCTATAGACTTTCAAATCGTTCTTTCACTAAATTCATAGTCAGCTATCCTAGGAAATTATGCAAATATTTGCAAATCATTTTACTTGCGGCAGGATCTTTTTGTTTTCGAATTTCGTAGTCGCTTTTGTTTCATAATAATTTCTTAATTTGGTAGTAAAATAATCAGATCTTTTGGTTCTCTTTCGTTTTAAAGTATAAAATTGGTTATTTACTCGTAGGTCGACATGGTCAGTGAAGTGGGTTTCGAGACATTCAAACATCCAAATTTACCAAAACATGCTGGAAAATTGAAGAATTTGTACAAATTTGACGCACAGTTCTTTAGAGTGACTCACTGGCAGGCAAAATCGATGGACCCGTTGAGCAGAAAAGTTATGGAGTGTGCATTTAGTGCAATTTATGATTCAGGTAAATAGTTTTTTTTTATTTTATAACTTTAAAAGTATTCGGGGCTGATTGCGTAAATTTTTAACAAATACTGCCCAATTTCGTTTCAATCAATTCAGCAGCTAAGCATACTTACACATCTTTCACCGCCACGCCACTACCAGTAACATCGAGAGATCGTAGATGTACATGTGGATGCACAATTAATAGTTGTTTCGGGTCTGGTTGTACTTTGTGCCCGTGGTTCGTATGTTTGTAAAAGTCCCCGCGTCACAAGAGCGATTCTGAGTACGGGAGTTGTTTTTTTAAAGGAGGAAGTGTGAATAAAAATGTTTGATGTTTATTTCAGGCATCAATCCACTATCAATCAGTGGTACTAAACTGGGAGTGTTTGTGGGTTCGTCATATTCTGATTCTGTTATGTACAATTTGTATGACTTTTTGAAGAAAAATAATTTCGTCATATCAGGGTAAGTTTACATTACCTCATTACTAAGAGCCTATTCCAGCTAAATGTATTGATACATTAATTACATTGCTACTATTCCATAACATTAAATTAAACTAAGAAATGTCCACAAATACTTTAAAGTACGTTTTGACAGAATAATTCTTGAAGAATAGTCACAAACTACAAATTCAAATTTTGTGAACAGGAGCAGCAAAACTATGCAAGCCAATAGAGTGTCATATTGGATTGATGGTAAAGGGCCTTCAGTTGCCATAGACCAAGGATGCGCCAGTTCTATGGCATGTTTGGAAATGGCATACAACAGTATGAAGCGAGGTGACTCTGATGCCGCCCTTGTAGGAGGCTGCAACTGTTGCATCCATCCGGGATTATTTGTTAGTTTAAAGGAGTAAGTGTTATAATAACTCGTGTTATAGTTTTGATGAAAGCTGTGCCTTTGGTTAAAGTAGTCACGCAGTTACCGTGGTTTACCTTAGTTGTACCTTAGTTTGATTTCTGCACGAAACGATTATTTACGTGATCCACAAATTGTTGATGTATCCATTATTTGTCTAGTCAAGCGTCCCCGCTGAAGTACTTATAAACACAAAAGTTACGTAAATAATTTATTCTTTTAATAGGAATATACTGAAAGATAAATTGTTTTTCTTTAAACAGCGCTAATCACCTATGTATGGATGGTAAAACGAAAAGTTTTGATAAAAATGGTGACGGCTATGTCAGATCTGAAGCGATCAACTTAATATTTCTTCAAAAAGCAAGAGACGCCAAAAGGTATGTGTTTTTTCACAAAAACATTTTAGAATAGATATAATGTGCGATTCTTTTTAAATTAAATTGAATATTTTTCAGGATATACGCGGAAATTTACCACATTAAAGGAAAATATTTTGCGAAACCAGACGCTCTTTTTATGCCTATCCGAAAATCGGAAGATATTGAAAAGTTTTTACAGGAATTTTATTCGGAAATTAGAATATCTCCGTCAGAAGTTGAATATGTGGAAGCTTTTGGCATAGGTTTTTTTTATTATCTTTTATTCTATTCATAAAGTATATACAGTGCATGACCTTAAAAAAAACATTTGAACAAAGTACCTCCTTTGTTTTGAAGTGGGTAAAAAGACAGAGTCATCAATTAAGCTTTATTTGATATTACCCTAGACTGTCCCAATGTTGGGTAAAGGTCTCAAAATAATAGTATTGGTAAACGCTGAAAATTACAGATTTAGTTAAAATAATTGAATATTCCAAAGATTACAAAATTATTAAATTTGTTTTCCCAGGAATAGCTGAAGCGGACAGTAATGAGTTAAACGCTATTGCTAAACATTTCGCAAAATCAAAGCCCATCAAAGTTGGTTGTATTAAATCAAATATGGGACATACTGAATCTGCTAGCGGACTTTGTGCTTTGACTAAAGTAAGTATCGATTTAGAGAAAACATAACCAAATAAATGTTGTTATACGACATGTTTAGTACCGCAATTCTCTGCTACTGTCGACTGCCGAGCTATCGTAAAATGTTGTAATTGAACATCGGTTCAGCGCCTCTAGCAGGCGTCGTAGAAACTATTTTGTAGTGTATTTTAAATGTCAAACTCCCGATCGTCGAAAGTATCAACCTCGAGAATTGAGCTAGAATAATGTTTAAACTGGATGTTATAAAATATGTTTTTAAAACATCCCTTCACGTTGATATTGTAAATTGTACCGCAGAATTACATTTTAGTATTGCTTTATTTTCATTGTGAATTGTTGCAATTTTTGGAATCAATTTTGTTAATCTGTACGCACTTTGAAAAATATTGCTAAAATAGTTTATCTTTTTACAGTTATGTCTAGCATATCAAAGAGGGGAATTGCCAGGTAACCTACATTATAAAGAACCTTTGGATCACGTACCTGCCGTAAGAGATGGTAAAATCAAGGTTGTGACAAAAACTACTCCATTTAATAGAGGCTTCACCGCCCTCAATAGCTTTTCCTACACTGGAGCTAATTACCATGTTTTATTGAAAGGACATTATAAACCTAAGGTTAGTATATTTGAAATATACTCTTGAATAATTTTATTTTTGCACATAACTCTTAACAGCAAGTTTGACGAAATTAATTGAAGTCACCTCGCCGCAATAACCGTAGCGCCGCGTATGTTGAGTTCGAATCCGGTTCGGAACAATTATTTGTTTGATGAGCACGAGTATCTGTTCTGGATCTGGTTGTCAATGTATCTTTGTAAGGAATTATTTAGAAGTGTATTACTATGTTTATTAGTTATCTGGTTACCATAGTACAAGGTTTGCATTTGGAATCAAATGACCGTGCGTGAGTTATCCAATGATATTTATATATGCCATTTATTCTTGCAGGATACAATTTTGTACAGTGCAAGTATTCCTCGCTTGATTCTATTGTCTGGCAGAGATGAAAATGGTTTGAATAAAGTAATGGACACGTTAGTTAATCAGCCAATCGATCTAGAACAAATTGCTTTGCTCCATAATATCTACAAAATTAATAATCCTACATATACTGGGCGAAGTTACGTCATTTTAGGTAAATATCTAAAGAAATACGAAAATTCTAATGCTCTTTTGTAGTTTATGATCACTTGCAGTATCTACAATAATCTACATATTATTTTCAACATTAAAAATTAGCCAAATCTACTGTAGATACATAAATAAATAAACATGTATTATATAAAGTTCATAATTAAATATCTTCGTAAAAGTAAGTATGTATGTACATCTATATGTGTGTCTTTTGTCAGATTCGAATGAGAAAAACGAAACTATCAGTCTAGCAAGAAGTTTTGAAGTCTATTCAGGAACAACACACCCTGTATGGTTCTTATACAGTGGTATGGGGTCGCAGTGGTGCGGAATGGGAACCGAGTTGATGCGTATACCTATATTTGCTGCTTCTATACAAAGGTTTGATATTTCTTGTGTTCTTGTATATGTTAAGGTGGTCGCCATGCAACTACCATTGTGTCGGGAGGTCGTGGGTTTGATTCCCACACGAAGCAATTATTTGTGTGATCCACAAATAGTTGTTTTGAGTCTGGTTGTATTTTGTGTCCGTTATTTGTATGTTTGTAAAAGTCCCCGTGACACATGTATATTTTTAAAAAAATAAGAAACAATAAATTAAAATTGGTTTGATTCTTTTTTTCACTAAAAATATAATATTATTATAATAATTTCAGATCTACCAAAATACTTAAACCGTATGGAGTTGATATTATTAAAATTATAATGGACACCGACAAAAAAATATTCGATAATATTTTAAATTGTATGGTTGGTATTACTGCTATTCAAATTGGACTTACTGATGTTCTTCAGGCTTTGGGGATAGTTCCTGATAACGTTATTGGTAAGAAACAAGTACTTTATAGCATTTTATATAAGTTGCAACATTTTATAAATATCCATTAAGTAAAAGTTAATTTTCTTGGATAATTTGCTAGAGTTATTTATTCCACACGAATGTTTCACTGTCAAATACGTAAGACTATATAATACGTAATTATTTTGGATATTTTTGTTGCGAAAACATCATGAAGTTGTATTAAAAATGTTATATTTTCATAATTCAAGGTCACAGTTTGGGTGAAATAAGTTGCGCGTACGCCGATGGATCTTTTACGGCAGAAGAAGCAATATTAGCGTCATATTTTCGGGGAATCGTTTCTTTAACAACAAATTTTATAAAAGGATCAATGGCTGCTGTTGGTCTCGGATATAAAGATGTATGTTCAATTTAATATAATTGTTATGACTTAAAAGAAAATAACCCATTAATGTCCCATTGCTGAGCAAGGATCTCCTCCCGTAAGCTCGTAACAGTCCACCATGCTGGTTGGGGACTTTGCATACCTTCAAGAACTGTTTTAAAGAACTCTCAGGTATGCAAGGTTTCAATACGTTGTTTTTTTTTTTTTTTTTTATTTTTTTTTTTTTATTTTATAGTGGGACAATTCACACACGGTCATTTGATTCCAAACTAAGCAGAGCTTGTACTATGGTAACCAAATAACTGATAAACATACTTATATACTTCTAAATACATACTTATATAGATAAATTCACAACCAGGCTCAGAACATATACTCGTGCTCATCACACAAAGATATGTCCCGGGTGGGATTCGAACCCACCACACGCGGCGCTATGGTTGTTGCGGCGAGGTGACCGCTTAAACCACTGCGCCAAACGTGCAGTTAAACGTGTTTTCCTTCGTCGTTGGAATAACAATCCAGTGATTATTATTTCTAATACATACATAACCCCGAAAAGTCATTAGCATGTTGCGTCGGGTTCGAACCATCGACAACTTGCATAGGAACTTATACCACTCGGTTTAACCGCTTTAATAAAATATTTTATATTCTAACAGGTACTCCCTCTATGTCCGCCTGAAATTGACGTCGCTTGTCACAACAGCAGTAATTCCTCAACATTGTCTGGACCGGCAGATGTGATGAAAAGATTTGTGTCAAAGCTAGTCAGTCGGGGTGTATTTGCTAAAGAAGTAGCTAGTTCGAACATTGCTTTCCATTCCAGATATATGAGTCATGCAGGTAGCGTATTAGGTCGGGGAAAAAGTCTTTTCGCATTAAAGTTTGTATGAACTTGTAATAAAATATGTTCTCTACACAAAGAAGCTCGATATTTGGGTACCTCACAAGCTCACTGACGGAAACCTAATGATGTACTCATTTGTGATTCTTGAAGCCAAAGAGATTTTATACAAACTATAATGCGAAAAGACTTTCCCCGACCTAATATTTTTGTTTTACGTTTTGTTTTGTTATTTTTTAGTTACGAATTGTGCTTTGCAAAGAATAACACTTAGTCCAACCTTATTTTATGAGTGACTGAAATTATCAATTTAATGTATAAATTTGAACCATCAAATAAACCTTGAGCTTATTCAGTCATTTGTTACAGACACTGAACTATTGTCGAGAATGAGTAGTATCATAACAAGGCCAAAATTACGAAGTGAGAAATGGATATCAACGTCAGTTCCTAAAGAAGAATGGGAGGAAGAATATGCACAATATGCTTCTGCTGAGTACTTTTCAAATAATTTATTGGTAATATCGTCATCTCTTCTAGAATTAATTATGCCATCAAAAACATTCTGTAAAAACCTCAAGTCTCGCAGCTCAGTCTCTCTGCCGTAAATAGTTGGGAGATCTATATAATACCAAGTCGATTAATCAATTTAGTCTCTACTTAAAGAACCTCATGTCTTAAGTTATTACATAAGTTATTATCATGCCAATATTAAAAACAAAATTACGTTTAAAACAAATAGACCGACCTGGCCATTCAGATCACTTATTCTCACGGTACAGAAAAACATCGTGATAAAACCTTGCATGCTTTAGAATTCTTTAACACAGTAGGTACTTAAGGGATCGGAAAGTCCCCGACGCGTCAAAGCTTTACGTCCTAAGTTGTCTATATTAAAATAAATTATCCTCAGAATCCGGTTTATTTCGAAGAGAATGCAAGTTGCATACCAAAAGATGCTGTGATAATTGAGATTGCACCGCATGGTCTTTTACAAGCAATTTTGAAGACATCCCATAAGGAGTGCATAAATCTATCATTAACGAAACGCGGATGTAAAGATCCTGTTAATTATCTTCTAGAAGCGATTGGAAAGTAAGAATTAATATTTTTCGCCTTCAATTTCAAGTCATCTGCCTTTTGTAATAATAAATTCCTAACTTTTTACTCTTATTTTTTTTCTAGATTGTATCAAGTTGGACTCAATCCTCATATAGATGCTTTATATTCAAAAGTAGAGTTTCCTGTCTCAACTGAAACACAGCTTCTTTCTCACCTTATTGAATGGGATCACAGCGTCGATTGGTATGTAAAATAAAATATTATGTCATGAATATACTGTTTTCCTAATGTGGTTGTAAATAATATGTCTGTCGCATATATTTTTAGGCCGGAAATTTTACGAATGAACAAAAGTCAAAGTCGATCGTCTGCAAGAAACATAGCGATATCGATACACGATGATGAATACAAATTCATTGAAGGAAATGTTAAAAATGGTAAACAATTTTTTTTATTTAATTCTTGTAATATTCCTGACAAGTATACTGTAAATTCTTTGTATTCTGTAGGTACCATCGAATTTCCGGAGACGGCTCTCTTAGTTTTGGTTTGGGAAACACTCGGCATGTATCAAGAAATAAATTTTGAAGAAATGTCTGTGGTCTTTAGTGATATTATGTTTCATAATAATATAAACGTCCCGGCTGAAGATGTCATTAGACTAAGAATTACAATTGAAAATGTTACTAATCGATTTGAGGTCAGTAAAAAACGGAAATGTTGAAAATTTTTTTTCAATAGATCTGCTTTTAAACAATTCTTTAATACAAAGGTGATCAGCGGAAAGGACCAAATTGTCACAGGATTTGTGAAAGGTATACCAAAAGCAGTTGCGTTTGAAAACAAAGTTAGTACAGAATCGGACGGCATGAACTTTAATGGAAATTTGTTTTACACACTTTTGAATATGAAGGGTTATTCGTACAGGTAATAAAAAACACCTAATAATATTTTTTGTATATTTGTGTTTTGTCAGATATTTCAAAATATTTTTTCTATTTGCAGCGGAGATTTTAAATCAATTCATTCATTAAATACTAAATCAAATGCAGCAAACATCAAATGGACGGGTAAATGGGCGACTTTTCTCGATTCACTGATACAGCTGACTGCGTTTGCTCAAAATCATGACGGTATTTCCACGCCTAAGATTATAAACAAACTAAGTATTCATATTAACGAGCAAAATGATCTCGTTCCTACAAAATTGGGTCAAGACACGTGTTTTAAAGCAGAAATGTTTAAAACAAATGCTGTGACTAGGTAAATTGAAACATTTGTTTGCTCGTGTTATATGTTTTTGTGATTTGAAATTTTTTTTTATTAATGAAATTTCTAGGTGCGGAGGTGTTGAACTAAGTGGCATTATATTCGAAAGTAAACCTAAATTGGAACATATGCCAGATTCACTTCTGTCATTGGAATTTATACCACACAATATAGTAGATAGCAATGTAAATGTAAGTAGACAACAATTAGATTTCAAATACATATGTCGACAATTAAACAGCTATGACTATGTACTTTATTTTCAGATAAAAACAGCTATGTTAGTGAATCTGCAAATTGTCACCGAAAATGTAAATAATGACAAAATCGGTGTAACAGAAATAGTTAATTCGGCCAATGAAAGCATATCAAATGTAATCAAAGAAGTTGCTGGCACTATTCCTTTGCAAGGATATAGAATAAATGTTATTGATATGAACAATTATGACGTAAAAATCAAAGGCAACCTCGCACAAGAATTGTTTGTAGTTCATGGATTATTTACTAACAAAAAGGTAAAAAAATACTATTATCAACTGCCTATCAAACCATATTTAAATTATTATCACACCTATTCTTCTTTTAGATACAAACACTCATCAACAAAGTCTTACAAAAGGGTGCATTCGTGTTAACATTAGAACAAAATAAACAGAATTTAAGAAGCGAATCAAATTATGAAGTAATAACAAAAATGTCAGTGGACAATAAAACACTGATCTTATTGAAAGGAAAAGATGGCTATGATAAAGAAAACATAATTTACGTGCCAATAGATTTTGACAAACAATTTTCATGGCTTCCACGTCTAAGAAATGAACTGCAAAAGTCGAGACGAGTTATGTTAGTTTCTGAAAAGCAGCCTTACTGTGGATTATTAGGTAAGTGTTTACAGGAACTAAAATTTTATAATAATTTCAATAGCTGTTAATTGCACATATTTTCTTTGTAAGGGTTCGTGAAACATTTGCGGCGAGAGGTAGGAAACAAGCTCGGTATAATCTTCATTGAGGACTATAACACAACATCATTTAATCCAGACAATGATTACTATAGGGAACATCTTCGAAAGAACTTAAGTGTTAATGTTTTAAGGAAGGTAAATATAAATCTTTCGATTTACGTAAAATGAATATTTTATACTTTCTTGTCAGATCTTATATTTTCCTTTAGAGTTCGTAATACATACATAATATCTTGCCTACTGTAACCGAGGGCTTAGACAGTGATGTATAAAATACACCCACGTTTTGCTTTTAATAATAGTCTAATCTATCGTATTTTGTGTAATATAATTACCATTTTATATCCAAAGGGATTGTGGGGCAGCTACATTTATATGATAAAATCTACATCTATCCCAAAAACATGTGTTTTTCTAAAAAATACACATCGCAAAAGTGTGAATAGTTTTACATGGATGGAGAAACCAGAGTCTCGAAAGAATAAAATTAAGGTAAGGTGCGATAAAATGAAAGTTATTAATAACATATGTATTATGAATGAGTTTTATAGTATAGACTACATAATTTATGTCATTGTTCAGATCAGCTATGCAGGTATATCGGCAAAAGATTGTCAAAAAGCATTTGGAGAAGTTAAAAATGATGAATTATCATTTGGAATGGACTTTAGTGGCACAGATATGAAGTAAGGTTGACATTTTCCGTATGATGATGACGTAAAAAAATCAAAGTAAATATAACTCTCATTGATACTTTTTACAGTGGTCAAAAAGTGATGGGTTTGATATCTAGCGGTTCCGTAGCTTCTTCTATAGAGGCCGATTCAGCACTAATTTGGCCGGTACCAAGACATTGGAACTTAGAAGATGCTGCTACAGTACCTCTGCCGTATATTCACGCGTATTTATGTTTGGTACGTAAAACATCGCGGTTTATACGCGAAAAAAATCGATTGAACTCTTTCTACACATCTTATTATTATTTTGCAGGTCATAAAAGGTAGGATTGAAAGGAAAGAAACCGTGTTCGTAACAGGTGGAGCCGGAGCATTAGGTCAAGCTGTTATATCTGTATGTCTTAGTTATGATTGTACTGTTTTCACGACAGTAAGCGATGTGAAGAAGAAAAAGTTTTTGCTCAGACTTTTTCCAAAGCTTAAAGGTATGGAACTGTTTGATACAATAGTAAGAAGGATATCCTAATTTCTTCAGTACTATGTTTAAATATTTTTGCAGATGAAAATATTTCTTACTCCCGACACGACATGTTCTATACAAAAGTGAAGGAAGCGACAAAAAATGAAGGATGTAATATCGTTATTAATTGTAGTAATGGAAATGTACGGGAGGTAAGTAAACTTCTTGGGCTTTAGAAATAGTGGGTAAATTCTCCCAATACTTTTTTGCATGCCCAAATCCCCCTACATGTGGCGTCGTACTCCGCTGACGTTACTCGCAGTGATGGTGGTTGGCCGTGGTTTGTGCACAGACGAGCTGGAACGATACTGGGATACTTGAGATGTCCACGCGAGTCTTTAACTTTAAAGCGTATTCTTAGTAATAATATCTTATTATTTTTGTTTGTTGACTCTACAATATCCAGTGACATTCTTTTACAGGCTGGACTGAAATTAGTTGGGTTTAACGGCCGGTTCATAGATGTGAGTGACTATGATTCGCATGAAAATAGAGATTTCGGTATGTGCTACTTAGTAAGAGCACGACAATATCTAGCAGTGAATGTTGCTTCGATCTTTAAACCAGAAAATTATTGCGACCGAAAGGTAATTTTTATTCAAATATGCAACTGATACAAATATTGTTGATTTTGTGCTAAAGAACCCCTGACTGCATTTCACTAATTTAATTTTCTTTGCGTTAAACGAATACAAAGTATGCAGAAAATGTATGAATACTAATTCTCCCAGCATATTTGTGTTTCTGCTATTTTTAATAAACATTACACAAATGTTTGCAAGTACAAACCCTTTACTTTAAAGATTCTACAAATTCTTGTGTCTGATGGTATTGCAAATGGAGTAGTGCGACCACTGAGCCGAATTGTGTATTCACCACTGGAAATATCCCGAGCATTCCAGCTTGTATCAACCTTTAGACATAGAGGAAGAGCTCTTATACAAATGGACGGCTTAAAATCACTTTCTCCCAACGTAAACGCTTTACCAAGGTAAATATTTTACGATTTTACATAGATTTTGGTACATGAAAAATGTAAATTCGTGTTATGAGGTAAATATATTAGATTTTCGTTTGTAAGTGTTAATTCCTTGGGCTATAAAATGTAATCAATAAAATTCTGACCCATGAATATGTAGCTACACATTTAAAGGTTTATATTGTTAAACTTTAAAATAATTAAAGAGGGGTTAATTTTAAGAGAAATTTGTATTTTTTACGTTTATTTCAGGTTATCGTTTTCAAAAGGCTCTCATATCGTAATATGTGACGAAGGCATTACAGGAATTGAGCTGGTAGACCATTTGATTAAAAACGATGCAACCAATATAACTGTACATGTTAAATCGAATGACAACATTACGTACTTATACACTAAAGCTGGGTAAGTATACTTTAACTTTGAACTTGCTGATAACCACCAATGTGGAGATGAAGAGTGGATTCTATAAAAAAAATATTACTAGTTTTCTACCCGTGATTCAGATCGCGCGAAAAGATTTCCCGAGGTAAAAAAATAATTCGCGTTACAGGTTATTAGTGTACTAAATTGTATAAAAAACTCATTTAGATTTTTGCTTGAATGAGTAACAAACAAACATACGTATAATCGATGACATGACTTTTTGTTTGCAGGTACTGGCAAAACTATGACGTCGCAATAGAAATACATTCTGAGCCCCTAAATACCAAAGAAGATTGTCATAGACTGATACAAGCGGCTCAAAATTTGGGGACAGTTACTGGTATTTACTTGGTTCAAGAGTACGGAGAAAAAGGGAACTACAAAGAAAATGAGCAGCATGTTTTAAAATCAACTTTTTTGGAAAACGTCGTAGTTGCTGCTAATTTGGATGTTGCATCAAGAAGTTATTGTAATCAACTTCAGTGAGTATTTTTAGTAAATCTTATTTTTCGGGAATGGGTGGTCTTACATCTTTATTGAAACAGAGGTGAGCGAAAACAGATTAATAGAGCTTCTGAAACAAGTCTTACTGGGACAGATATGCACTTTGGTAATGAAATATAGGATGAAAAAGACGATATATTATTTCCCAATTTTAATTTGCTTGCAGGCATTTTGTCATAGTATCCATGTCATCACAAACCTTAGGCAGCGAATACGCAATTTCGGCATGTGAAAAAATTTGTAAAGCACGAAGAGATATTGGATTACCAGGCCTCGTTCTTAAATCATTAACTCACAAAAAGGTAACAATAATGCTTATGTAATATATTATGTACTAATTATATTGTTTTCAATTTCTGAATATTTTTGTAATTTTCAGAAAACTGACAATGGAGATGTATTCACGAATGAGAAATTGCCAATAGTGTCAAAACTATTTAACGCCATGCATATAGGCTTAAAGCAGAATTACAATAATGTAGTTGTATTCCATAAAAATAATGATGTTAGTGACGAAATAAGTTCAAACGAACAGAGCAGTCTTGGTAAGTTAGTAATTCCTAGTGATGCATTAAATATATTTATTTCGAGTTTTAATAATAAGAAGTATACTTGTTTTTGTGCAGGTCTCAACACATTCTATAGTAAAATCGAACAAGATGAAGTTGCAGCCATTGATACATGGATATCGATGAATACACAAGAAGCACATTTTGAGGTAAATTTTATATGAAACATTAATATTATCTATAGTAACATAGTTTTTCTGTTAAATCTTTTTTTCTTCTTTAATTTATCTTCTTCTCTGAATCGATATTAATAATTTTCTCTTTTTTTTAGAGTGAAGGATATATTGATCGTTCCGAAAACCATTTAATAATGCTACCAGGTTTTGAAGGCTATCATGAAATCTTCACATCGGCTGCAGAAAGGTTAAAAATTTTAGCAGCTACTTTGCAATTGGGTCCAGATTTAATTTGTGATAGTATATCTAATATGGCAAGAATACTATTGAAGGTAGTAAATCATTAAATGATTTAAATTATTTTTGTTTACTTAAATCTGTTTGTCAATGAATTTTTGACTTTTACAGCATATGAAATCAAACGTCATGGCACATGAAAAGTTTTATATTCTGGGCTATTCTTTTGGAGTGAATGTTGCATTGGAACTAGCAAGACTTTTAGAAAATGAAGGTGAGACATTTAATATTTTGTTACTTAGAAAATTAAATAAAATAAAATATAGAAATTCATTTAAACAGAATTTATCTCAAAGGTATAAACTAAATAACAAAAGGAATATAAGTATTTTTTTTATGTTTTCAGGTCAAACTGGAGTTGTGTATTGCTTAGACAGTAGTCCAGATGTTTTGAAAATGCAACTCGATACATGCTTCAGCAATCTCACTGAGAGTCAATTACAAAATAACTTATTAGCCCACATGTACTATTTGATGACTGAAAACAAAAGCCCTGAATTGATAAAAGATTTAGAAAAAGCTGAAAACTGGGTACATAAAGTTGAAATTTGTATGAGCAGGCTAAAAGGCCAAGTGCATTATTCGTACGAACATCAGAGGAATTTGCTAGAATCTGCGTACAATAGGATTAAATTAGCAAAAGAGTATAAACCTGATATGAAACTCAAATCTGAGATAGTTCTTATGAAGGGAACCAATAATTTACAAGCAGAAAATCTCGCCGAAGACTATGATTTGTCAAAGTATTCACGGCAGCCAGTCAAAGTATTCAACTTAAAATCTGATCACGTTAACGCACCGTATGATTGTAGAGTTTCGAATATTGTGAATCGAATGCTTGATGAAAGTTTGTTAGAGGAATTTAAAAAGAAAAATCTATGTGAAGTGTATTATGTATAAGCAAAATAAAACTAATTTAATACGGCCAGTGATTTGTTTTATTTGAATAAGTGAGTAGAAAATCAAAAAGTAAATTGTGACCGTCTGCCCGTTGTGAAAACTATCTCATTTTTATTTAAAGTAAGTCTTCAAATTGATTGTCCAACAGTTTTTACGAAAAATATGACAAAAGAAGTGTTATTAAAGTTACAATTACAATTTGGCCTCCTACAACATCTAAGGGGCGGTTCGTGTAATAATTTAATTATGAACGCAAAAAACTGGGCATAAATTTTAGTGGAAGCTTAAGATTTTTGAATAGGAAAATTATGAGTAATTTAGTTCAAGTTTTGTGCTCATTTTCCGTTCACAATGTTATTATCATAGCTGATTAGCTGATTATGTGGTGACATACAGTAGTGCAATTTTCTAAGGACGGTACTATTAAGCATTGCCGGTTTGACATAATATAAAATGAACTGTAAAAATAGTTCCTAGAGGCTTCCGCTAGAGGCGCTGATCAAAATTTTTATACAAATGTTTCAATATCTATACCGGTGACCGTAAGCCGATAGTGGTGCAAAATCGCCCCTATGTATATTAGGTCCATACCACTAGTTAATGTTTATTATGAAAGATTAAAATAGAACACACATTGACGTTTATTTGTTCCGGTAACATTTGATCAGTTGTCGCACGATTTTTTGCAATTGGAACTATCGAGTATCGAGTGTTTGACATTTCAATTGCACTGCCTGTAATGTTTCTACAACCTCCGCTAAAGGCGCTGATCAGATTTTTATACGTACAACATTTTTCGATAGCTAACTGGTTTTCGATACTCGATAGTAGTAGAGAATCGGGCTACAGACTTTGTATTTGACATCATTATCGATGTAAACGAGCACAATCTGCAGCAAACTGACGTTAAATATAAAAAAAAACTTGTGGCTACTAATAAAGCCAGGTACAGGGGGATATCGTTTGTCATACAATTACCTCTGAGTCTGCAACCTTGTTGGTAAAGAAGCTAAGATGTAAAACAATGAAATGATTCAGAATTGTGAATATTTTTCTTTATGATTTAAATAGTTGTTAGTTCAAAGTGGTTATAGTTTGTTTAGAGTTTGTATTGAAACTAAATGATCAATGGTGTAAAAGTGATGTATTAATGAACAAAAAATCATTGCTCTCAAAGTAAGGACTACCAATAACAATTGAACATGTTCTAGTCTACTTTTAATTAAGTAAGTAGGTAAGCACGAAGACTGAGTTTCTAATACTGTACTGGAAAGAAGTTCATTGATTAACATTTTTTTTTGCGCGACTTGCATTCGTAAACTCCATTTTGAAAAAAAATAGCGTATTTTCCAGTCTTCTACATCTTTGTTCCCATAAAACTTGCCTATTTTAGTTCCAACGCTAAAAACCAAGTAGTAAAATATTTTTAACACGGTGAAAATTAAGTTTAAAACTGTTTGCGTAAAGTACGTAGTTTCAGCGAATTTAAGATTTGCAAGTTTATTATGCACTAAGACTTTTAAACATCGAGTGAAGATTAAAATATTTACTTTTACTGTTGCATCTTTAGCCTAATAACTAGCTAGAAGAATATAGACTACGACATGCTGGAACTTCAAATGTCAAATAATGAGACTGAGGTTTTTACGAGTTCTTTTTATCAATGGTCAGTAATTGTATTTTCTTTACACACAAATAACCAGGTACTATTTGAAACCCAGCAAATGGAATATTTAGCTACTACTTTTACATTCTATTGTTCATTTATCAACCGTAACCAGACAACGTGTTGAAAGTCAATATCAATACCTCAATGCCTTTCCCAGAAATCGCGAGTAATATTATTTACCTTTAATACTTGTTAAACCGGTCAGTTATTTCAGTAAGTAAATAAATCCCCATCATAATATTTATCGAAAAGCCCTGCCATTTTAAAAAGCACTCACGTTTAAAGCCCACTGTCCTACCTACCACTTACAACTTTAATCAATTGCATTAATTGCATCCTGCTGTTCTGTCCGAGTAATTCTTGCATTCATCGAGTGCGATCAACAACATTGCAATATCAACCTTAACGTTAACGATATAGAGTTTAATTTCATATGTGAGTGTTTGATATATAAAAGACAATTTTATTTTAATCACTAGTATCGAACAATCGACTGGCACCGCAGACAATAAGGTGTAATTACATCGTTCTCTTTGACAAAGATTTTGTTTTGTACTTTTAGTTTCAGTTCCGGGTGAAGAATAGAAAATGTGTTTGTTATTGTCTTAGCTTCTCATTCTTTGGTTTATTGTTTCTTGATTGTATTGAAAAATGTTTATTTAAGCGCAATTTAGATAGAATGGGAGCAGTAGAACTAGAGCCGATGTTTGACCCCGAGCAATCAACTAAACTACAATAACTTTTTTTTATGGGTAAAATAGTTTGCCCGCGAAAGTGTTATAAACGGAGAGACAGACAGACTTTTGCATATTAATATGCAGCACAGGTATAAATAAGTATTATATGAGGTGGATGCCAATAGGTACACTCTCTAGCATTGTAAAATGTGAAATAAGTTAGGCTTCACATACTTGTTTCTACTTCTTCGATTATAATATACATTTCAACCAATTTCTTCCATATTACTTTGACTAGAGAATAGAGGAGAGGCCTTTGCCCAGCAGTGGGACACATAAAGGGCTAACAAAAAAAAAATACTTTGACTTAAATTATGTGCATAAAACCGGTAAACCATAATACGTATTAACAAGTAGAAGCTTCATCGTTGGAAGCGATATTTTATTTTTAGTATTAATTATTAACAAACATCATAACTGGTTTAATAGGTCAAGGAAAAACACATCTTAAAATCGCCTCGTAAAATCATAATAGTCGTGCCTAATCATTCTATAGGAATAAACTCGTATAACAATACATTAAGAACAATTTTTTGATCTCAAGCAAAATATTGACATATTAGGAATAAACATTTCAAAAGTAAAAATGCATCGTCTTCGAGTATTATCAAAAATGTTTTTAGTGATCTTTCTCATTGGGAATTTTGGTTTATATGTCGTTAATTGTGATGATAAAGTTACAAATGTTCTGTCTAAAACAGAGGTGAAGAATGTACAAAGTACTTGGGCAAATATTAACAAAAACTCCGCCGAAAATGGATTCCTTATATTCACCAGGTAAGTTGTTAAGCTTAATTTAATTTTATATGTTGATAATAAAGCCTTTACTGCTTTTATTTGTTTGATCACTCTCAAATTATCATTTAAATGTTAAAACAAACTTTCTATGATTCAGCCCAAGCCCCAAAATCTATTTATTCAGCCCATTTCAACCCATTGCAGAGTAAAGGCCCCTCAGTACGGCATTTCGTATATTATTCCTGCGTTTGTCTCATTATTATGTAAAAGGCTACTTATAATATAAGTCCATGAGTACCAATATAAATCACCATAAACTAATGGGAAATGACAGTGGCTAAGGTGGTCATGGTTATCGCGCATATAACATTGCGATTTCCCCTCAGAACGAATAACAGTGTGATTGAAACAATGTTATTTCGAGTTTCGTTGTAGTTTCATTAGAGTTCTAGTTCTAGACTGCACTGGAATCGATCGAAAAGTAGCAAAAAACAGATTTAATATTTTCTTTATTTTCTAGGATGTTTGCTAAAGACCCAGAAACAAAAGCTTTCTTCAAAAGGACTGTTGCTCCTGATGCCACAGAAGAAGAAATGGCAAAAAATACAAAATTTCGAAAACACATAAACAAGATCATGAATACATTAGATGCTTCAATTAACGATGTACAAGATACGGATGCGTTTGTATCAGCAATGGAATGGGTTGGAGAATTTCATAATGGGTTGGGAATTAAGAGAAGGCATTTTTTGGTAAATCGCAAAATATATTTGATGTCAATAATAGGCAAAATCAAATACACAAAGTGGTCATTAGATTCCAAACTAAGTAGATCTCGTATTATGGTAAACAAATACCCGATTAACATACTTATATAAATAAATTAACAACCAGGCTCAGACACAAACATTTATCACAAATCTACTCACTTTCGAACTGGTTGCAGATTTGTTGTACTATAAATTGTCACATTTTTTATTTGTAATTGTCACATTGTCATATTCACATTATTTTGTTAACTTTAACAGAATTTACTAATTTACTACTAGTAAATTTACTTCAAAGTTGTTTTATAATCACTACGTATTTCCCTTTTAAGGTGCTAGAAGAAGTGATTCTCGAAATCCTGGAGGTAGACCTCAAGCACAATAAGGAGATTTTGGATTCTTGGAAGAGTCTATTCAACTATATGTTTCATCATATATTTATGCACATTTCGGACTAGACAGTTAAACTTGATTCGGATTTTCCATTGTTTTTGTTATTGTACCGACTGTTGTTCAAAAAACCTACGGAGATACATATATTTATTATTTGTGAAATTAAATGTTATTTCTGATATTATTTTTATTTGTTTTTTTTTTCAATTATTAATATTACTTATCCGATTTTTAAAGTAAGTATTAAGAAAGTGCAATGATATGAAATATACACATATTATCTCAACTAGTTTCTATGCTAATTAAAAAACAACAATTCCAGACTCGAGCACGTCTCCATACACCTTGCTCATGCCCGGGATTCGAACTGGGACCTTGTAATCAGATATCACACATAAAAGTCGTATCCTAGTGTTGAAAATGAAATAAACCTATCGTAACACCAGTTGAAAAATTAAACATATGAAATTCCGAATTGGACAGGTAGTATATATAAGCTGTTAATGGAAGCCAATTCTCAATTTACAAGGTTTATGAACCACGAAGCAGGCATAAACATGTCTTTACTGCAATTACAAACGAACGGGTATACAATGTAGGTATAAATTTAAAATAAACTGGCGAGGAAGTGGTAATTAGTACGATGTATTGTAGGAATTTCAATGTGTTTGAGATAGGATATAATTATGTTTAATGAAAATAAGACTTGATGAGAAGTATGATTAACTAACTTAAAGCGTTGACTTAAGTTATTTATTTATCTGGTTTAAGCCATGTCAGGACTTGAGGGCTTGAACAACTTTGTCTTCTACTCAAACTAACGGGCTGATATTTTAATGACCTTGACAAATAATAATTTTAGCTGCATTTCCTAATGACTTCATCAAGATATGATTTAAATTACCAAATTTAGAGGCAAAGTTAAATTAAACTCAATATCTTCAGAATATTTTATTCGTTTGTGTAACGTGGCTTGCATAGGCGCCACATCATCGGGATATTATTTACTTAAGCCACTTTAATAAAGCTACCTAGAAAACTTGCTTCTATTTGTGTCCCTAGAGCAAATCCTGTCAGCACAGTAACATTATTGCCACGGTCTTTTAGTTGATAATTGCTACCCACCGCTATAAGTGACTCAATCTCCCTATAAAGAACTAAAAAAGAACCACAAAATTTTGCAGCAAATGCCAACTGACTGAACTAATGGTCTGAATATTTACATCTGTAGCAACAACTCGCGATACTATTGTCTTTTAAATCTGCCAGTATTTTTCCAACTCTCTCGGGTAAGAATAAATGCTTTACAAACATTATTCCCACACAGTTCCAACTACATTTACAGGACAAACACATGCTATTTATTGAAGATAAAGTTTGCCTCGCTTGCAATTTGCTTTAATAGCAATTACAGCCGATGTAATAATATAAATCAGTAGAATGGCCGAGTTTCCTAGTGGCCAAAAAAGGAGACAAGTTTATGTTTTGCGGCACACAATTTAAAGGAGTTGTTGTAGTAATATTTGAATTTAATTAACTATATGTGAATGAGGTCGATGACCGTAAGTTCAATTTGGATAATCTTCAATATTTTTATTTAACTTATTGGAATGGAACACAAATAAATTATTCATTATTTATTTATTTGGTTGTATGCATTAAATTCCCTGCAATAAATAATAAAATGCTATTTGTTTTTTCTCAAAGGTTCTTGGCAAATTGACACAAATGCCGTCGCGATTTAAGAAAATAAAGGTACTTCAGAGTACTACGGTTCTTAGAAATATAATTTCTAGTGCATAAATTGAAGTAAACAAGAATATTTTACTCCTGATTGATTGCTACTTAGTAATATTTTTTAGTTGATAAATAATGATTAAAATTTCTGGAAATATACATTTTCATTTGATGAAAAATATTAATTATATTATCACCCAGTTCTACAAGAGACACAACCATTATGTATGTTATTGGTGGGACAAAGAGACTAATTATCTTTTAGAGATTTATTGAAATGAATTGCTCGGCTTAATCGTCTTAAGCGCGTCTTGGCAGCGCGGTTTAGGATTCAGGAGTGGTTCTGATATATATTAATAGAGATGTCGCTACCTTCAAAACGGCTAGTTTTTTTTTTTGTAAATGTCGCTTAAGCATGCGGTCGGTAGGTATTGGCCAATTTTACAAGTTTTCATGCTTAAAAACATCAAATTTAGCTTAAATTGACGGTGACAATTTAGGTTTATATTTATTCAGAATGCATACCAAACCTATTAAAACCTTCCCAATACGGCAGCTTGTTCGGAATTTGTTCTTTTACACACAGTCTACGTAAATCAGGTTGAACAGCCACCCTGAGTGTGTGCTCATGCATCTCTCGAACCATTTACCTAATCCTGTGAAGTACGACTGAATTTTTCACGTTATTCGTTTTACTCCAGTTTTAAATAGCACTCCGCTTCCTAAAATAGTTTTAGATTCCGGAATACTTTAAAGTCGGTTAGTGTCGCACGAAAGTGATATGGTGTGTTGCGAATGGATTTATGGCCAGGTTTTTTAAAATACGTTTAAAGATATTTGCTGGACTTAATGTTATGGGACTTTTACTTTTAAATCTTAGATGCTATTCACGACATTAATTATGATTATTCCTGAATAGCTGGCTTGAAAAATTGAAAATCCACTAGCAAACAAATTTGACGCATCTGCCTATAAAACAAAATATCCGTTTTTCCACAGGTGGGTTATGATAGTAAGAACGTGTATCAGTTCCAACGAAATTTCATGTATGTGGCAACACTGGCAACTGATTCAGTGTGAGTACGTGTAGTATTACCGTAAGTCGCTGCAAGTCCAAGGTTCAGATTCCTAACAACTTGCGGTTGAGAGATCGTGCCTTCGATTTCACTTTCTTACTAGCTACGTTTATACCTCTTGTATTTCCACTACTACCCCTTTTTGTAATAGTAGAAATACAACAATTAACAAACGCCATCAGTTAAACTGGACACGTATATCAAAATCTCGCCACACTTATTAATTGCTCATTTCTCCTGCCAACTTATTGTGGTTGCAGTGTATCATAGTGTAGTGCCAAGAGAGTGTTCATTGTAGTGGTAGATTTACTAATAGATGTCATATTTAGATTATAGAGAAATTTATTAGGTGGCTACAGCTATTGGTTGAGGCATCGCTATGTACCTAATCGGGAGGTCACAGGTTCGTACATAAATACTTAAATCACCATGACTTCGCTTCCTTCGCGTTAATTTCTGAAACTAGAATTCGGATACCAAGCCACAAACAATATTACTAACAACCAGTGTTTATAATAACACTCAAATTGACGGTCAAGGTTTTCAGTCACGATTTCAAGCTTACCTTAGTACCACAAGTACTAGTAACGCCATCTATTACGAGTACTGCGAACTTCTTTAAACACATTAAAAGTTATTTATTTTAAATTGCTCTATATACATTCATTATTTACATATTTTATGCTTCATTTAATCAAATATAATACAATTATTCATTAAAATAATAATAAAATTTCCAAATATTGCGTGTATAAACTAGTCAGACAATAAAAGAACATTCGAGAAATATATCAAATAAAACGCATTACACGCGAAAAGCGCTGTTTAAATTCATTTACATTCGACGATAAATATTATTCCGGTCGTTATTTACGTCTACGCGCAGTAATTATAACCTGATAAATGTTTCAATAATGATAATTTACAATTTCGCACCTTTTTATTATTATCAAACAAATTATTTTTGTTTATGTTTTGATTTAGTGGAGGTCAATTGGTCAACCGGTGGAGTATACTGACATTTTGAATCACGTAATCTCAGATTTCTATTTTTAAATCAATTTATATGATAATTTGTTATTGTTACTATGCACGTAGACATTTTATTTTATTTTTGATGGACACTGCGTTGTAATACGCTACTCTCCCTGACCGGTTTCAGCCATGGCGACAACTTCAACTTGTAAACCACCTAGCAGATGTTGATAGGTCCTAAGATAGCTTGTATAGTCAATTGTTGCGTCGTAAGGCGAGGTATCAATAGCATAGCAGAGGCCATTTTTAGGATTATTTTTGTAACTTACTTTTCTACTACAGAAAATACATAAAAATAAATAGTAAAAAAGAATTTCCTCCACGATTTGCAGATGTCGTCGCTGTATTTTAAATCGTCTTTCAGCAAATTTAGGATTTCGTTCTTGAATGCCTGTAACAGAATTTAATGTCTAATTTAATTTAAAAGAACCTTGACCAATCATTATTAGTTTTGAATGTTGTCTCAAATAGTAGCCCAGAATAATCCAAAATTATAAGGGTATAATAAATTCTCTAACACGGAATTTTGTATCACGTTTTTTAATTCACAAGATCACAGTTCCATGAGAAATACTATACTACAGTACTAAAGAGAAATATTCACAAGTGTATAAGTTTTATAAAATACACCAGCTCTTTGCCTGAGTCCTCGTAACCTGCAGTAGTATACCCTACCGCCCCACAGTGGCCTTTGATATTAATTTAAGGAAAATATAAATATTTCAATTCAATTCTTACCAATAAATGAACTCTTCTCGTTCCTCTATGTTGATGATGTTCAGCTATATCAATGATTGTTGACAGTAAATCATCGCTATTTTCCATGTTCGCCACAGTTTGCGTCCAAGATTTCATGACATTGTCAATATGCTTACGAAATCTTACATTGTTAGCCATTTCTTCTTCAGTAGCATCTGAATTTATGAATCTTTTGTACATTAGTTTTATTTCAGGTATTTTTTTGAATAATCTACAACAAGAATTGAATTTATTACGTTTATTTATAAATTAATTATTATTGACTATCAGCTTGGTCACTTTTAAAATTAAAGCATGCAACACAAAGACGTGTCCACTATATGGATACAACGGGATTTAATTGAAGCCTTATTTTACTTTGATTAAAATTATCTGAACGTAGATTTAAAAAGAGCGATCGTCAAATTTTTTAACTTTTAATAGGTTAGTTTTTATAATGGTCAGTTTGTACACTTGCTTCAAATGTGGGCTTAAACAATAATTACCGATATTCAGAACTATTGTTTTGAAAGTGTATGTCTCTTGTATACAGTAATTTATGATATCTATGTAAAACACATTGTCTTTAAAAAGAAGGATTACCTGATAAACATCGTCAATCCGTATTCAGAAGCATTCGCTTGTATTCTTGCCCAACTTTGTATTACATTCTTCATATCGTCCTCCGTCATACCACCTAAATACTCTTCAACCATACTATCGTGGTCAATTTTATCGTGGTCAATTTTATTAACATTTATATCATAATCTTCAGTTAAACAATGATTTATGAGTAAAATAACAAAAACTGTTGAAATAATGTGGCTGTACATTTTTATTTCTAGTTTCACCTTGAATATTTCCTTTAGATTTATGTAATTATGTTTATGAAATTGTGTGTGCTTTATTCCTTCCATATTATTTAATAATTATCGATAGTTTAATAGCACTTTTATTTTAAGAACGTGCTTGAACTCTGACGAATTTCGTTGTGATTAGATTCAAGGTTATCTCAGTTTATTTAAAAATAATAATAAATGTATGAAGACCAGTTTTTTTTATTATGCTAAAACGTGAATACGATATGATTTTTATTATAATTTTAGCAAAATTAAGAGTGTTTATAATAAATCATAAATATTTTACTATTCAGTTTTAATAAGTTAGTTATTTTTATAATGACGTCTGAAGATTAATTAGAGTTGGATCAAAATAAAGTTCTCATTTAAGATGTTTTTGTACGTTATGGATTAAAAATCAAGTCTATGATAGTAGATGATCTCTTACGAGTGCCGTCGCGTTCTTAGTCTTTCTCTACTACAGTTTAGAAATCCGTATAGTCCATTTTAAAGACATAAATGATTAGAGTTTCTGCTCTCAGATTACCAAATGGACAGTGCTACGTATGTTTTATTACCCACTTTGTGTGAAACTTTAACACAAAAAATAAAATACGTAAATAAAAAGTAAATAAAAGAAAATACGATCAAACTTTTCACACCGAAGGCACAGCCGAAGGTTTTAGAATAAATCTGGTGGGTGCCCTTAAATCGTACAGATAAGTCCGTAAAGTTAGCGAACTCCTCCCGGTTTTATGATATCTGCGCTAAGATCTCTGCTCGCGGATTTCACAAGTCAAAACTTTTCAAAAATATTAAAATACTCCTTTAGTTTGGCCTAGTTTTGTGCGTGACCTAAAATTTGGATTTAGGATGTCTCTTTATCTGTACTTACATAAATATATCATCAGGTGCCCCGAGTACATAATATATTTATTTAACTACAGTCGACTTATGGTTCACAAGTTATGGTCGAGTGTTGTGACCAATGGAGGATTTTGGGGGAACCTCTGCACTACAATGAAAGAATAGTAAAGGCTAGGAGAAAAAAATATTTCACATATCGCTGGTTTGCGAGAACATCGACGTAATTCAAAATTCTGTCAAAATGAGTTCTTTATGCCAAACAATCATAAATCTCGGTTTAGACTATGAAAAATCATGCAGGCCAATATTTAAAAAACATAAATATCTAACATTAAATCGAAATTGGCGTTGCATCTCTGTTCACGATAAAATATTAAAGATTTATGATTGTTTGGCATAAAGAATTCATTTTGACAGAATTTTGAATTACGTCGATGTTCTCGCAAACCAGCGATATATTGTTATAACATGTATGGGAGCGAAATTTACCATAAGACACTAACCTGACAACTTATTTGGAAATGTGTATTTCTTTCTTGTTGCAACCACGAAGATTATAGCAACAGATAAAAAAAGGTTTACTCCTTACTAATTTGTTTATTGTTCCTTTAGCTATGTATACGTTGTTTTATTTTATTACTTAAAAACAAAACAAATAAAGAATTTACTTCTGTATTTGGGTCGATCCTGTCTAATCTATGATAATAAAGAAAATAGCTGGCCGAATTCTTTTCACCATCAAAATTCTTTTCTAAAATTAAGGTAATATTCTCTAAAGTGGTTTCAGCGGTTCATAGTAATTTAAAAATTCATTTTGTTACAAGGAAAATGTGCTTTTTAATGAAGATGCAACGTGAATGATGTCTTGATACATAAAATAATTATAATGATATTCTTTCTTAACGCATGCTTGGTAGGTACTATTGGCAGGTCAATTAATTTTGCTGTTAACATCAATAAGGCAATGCTAAAAACTTAGTAGACTGGCGAATTGATTTTCAAAGAGTAAGGTGTTTAAGAAAGGATACAGTGTTATCGGAAAGAGTTTGCACATGAGCTCATTCCGTAACAGAACAAATTGTACAGGAAAAGAAGAGTTGGTAAACTCGAAAAATAACCAAGGGAATAATACTCTCCATGGGTATCTTTACAAATACGGTATGGTCTTATGGTCTTTGTAGCTATTTATTCAGTTTTAAAATTCCTGCATTTTATAAGGAGTGCATTTGTAAGGCCACCTTAATTTGGTATTTTGTGTTAAATC
This sequence comes from Anticarsia gemmatalis, assembly GCF_050436995.1. NCBI lineage: Eukaryota > Metazoa > Arthropoda > Insecta > Lepidoptera > Erebidae > Anticarsia > Anticarsia gemmatalis. The sequence goes on from NC_134756.1 coordinate 11,271,180, forward strand.
GTCAAATAGTCTAAATTAAATCAACTTTAAGAAAAGATGTAAAATATTATTCTGAATAGGCAATTTTGGTTCAAACTTTAATATTATTTATCAAAAGACCCAATGAGAGGCAACTTTAACTAATTTACTAACTTACGAACTAAATGCGTTTGTAATAAAAATCAAAACGTTTTTATAGAAACTCCATTAATTCTTAATTTTGTAACTCTTAATTAATTGACAACTGAATCACGATTCAATTAGTAAAATAAGTTTTAAAAACTTTATTCAAAAGTAAGAATAACTAAAAACTAGCATTTTTTTGTACGACTGAAATATTTTTTCTTCGAGATTTGATTGAGTGAGAAATAATTGACAAAAAGAATCTCTCCGGCGGGGAATCGAACCCCGGTCTCCCGCGTGACAGGCGGGGATACTGACCACTATACTACCGAAGACTTAACATGTTTGCGCGAAATAGTAGTGTATTATGTTATATCAACACATTCAACACTTAAGGATTAATAGAATAATGAGGATGCTTTCTTTAAAAAACATGTTCGTACTTTTGTCGGCTTTTGGTACCAATATCCAATACTAGATACAGTTAATCTAGTTAAGATTTTTTTAGATGTAGGTAATTGCAAGGTAGTTTCAAAATAATATTATGTGGAATGGTAAAATGTGTAATTCTCTTTTAAAATAGAAATAGCTCTTTTACAAATACCATTTGTAGAAGAACTCTACAAAACAAAAAGTTCTTGTTATTCGATTCAAAGTTCAAAACATCAGGGATTCAACTTTATTCAAGCAATATTCCTGCTTTCAACTCATTATTTAAGACAGAAGGTGCTTTTAAACTTTTTAATTCTACTACAACTAGCTTTAAAGTATTAAACACCGCACTAATTGGTGCTTGGTTCTACATAATTTCCGACGTTACAGCCACCTGGATATTAAAACCGGACAAGTGCGAGTTATACTAGCGCACCAAGGGTTCCGTATCATTATTTACAAAAGCGGTAAAAATATCATGTTTGTTCTATGGCCTTCTTAAATATTGATCAAGTGGCAACAAAAAATAATCAACTATGAAGATTTTAACTGTCTAACTACCACGGTTCATGGGATACAGTCTGGTGACAGGCAGGCAGCAAAGTCTCAACATTAACTTCCCGTTTTTACCCTGTAGGTAAGGAGCCCTGATAATATAGGCTTCGTTCTTACCCTTTGTATACGGAACCCTAAAAAGGAAAAAACATCAAAGTATATTTTCCTAGAAAATAACAGGTTCAGGAACTTTAATTCTAAAATACACCTTTGGATAAAAAACTTCGATTGCAGCTCAAACCTCACAAAGTGGAAAAGTTAGTGTAATGTCGCTGGGATAACTATAAGTACTTCTTACATTATCATTATATTTAGATTTTCTATGAAACGAGCTGGGAAGAGCATAACAAGAATTTTTGCATTGTTTGAATTACAATATTCCCGAAATAAGAGAGCGGCAATGATGCCTTGAGTCTTTATTTTTAATACAAGTCGAAGAGTCATTTGTGAGTGTGCGAGTGTGTGATGCTTCTAGATTGAATCAACGACCACCTGCGTGAAAGGTACAAGTTTAGACCACTCTGCTATCACTGCTCATTATTATTAGGTAATTATATGAAATACACTTTTTATTTACAGAAGTAGAATAAACAGAATCGAAAAATATAAAAAGTTTGACTTCAATTCTCATAAATTATGATGTTGTAATAAAGACCGAATATCAAAGTTAACAGTAAAATATTTATCGAAACATCAAAATAGACGTCCATTATCTTTCATTCTAAACATAGCAACAGAAACAGCAAATCAATTTCAATATAAACGTAATAAATATCCAAAATCAGAGTGAAACTGTAAATTAATGACAAATAAACTGTAGAACTGCTACTTTCGTTTACAAAAGCGAAACAGTCCAATGTTCTGTCGGGAAAAATACACAGCTGATATACAATAAACATGAAGAAACTTTGGTTCGTTTGTAACTTTGTAAAGGCCAGCTAAATGTATTATTGTGTAAAGTTTTAATGTCTGCAAATAAAGACACTGTTTAGGTCCTTTGAGTCTCTGCAATATGAAAAGTGGATTTTTTAATGTACTCTCTTTTCAATTGGGAGTTATTAAATTCATGTTTTATTAACTTGATTATGAAATTAGTCCTTTTCTTTGTTTCTGCTGTATAGGAATAGCAAAAAACATTATTTCATGTGTACATGAAACTGCAGCGCGATTCTCTACAGTCGATACGAGAGTTTGACATTTAAAATGTACTGCCAAAATAGTTACTATGACACCCGTTAGAGGTGCTGCTGATCAAATTTTCTTACAACATTTCTCGAGAGCTAGCCAGATGTCGATAGTGAGAACCGCGCTACTGCTTCTGCGATTCGGGAAACAATGTATTCTATCGTTAATAGACTCGATTTTAAATTTAGTCAAAGTTATTCTTAAGGTTTAGCTATATATATACTCAATACCAGAGAGCCCAAGCCGGCTCATTTTTAATGTTGATTAATTGAAAACTACGTACTACATCAATTACATTATCTTTGTTTTAGTAAATATTACAAGTTGATATTGTTTCCGCTAACTGTGTGCTTTTATAGCCATACTAACCTGCTTCACTTCGCTAGTTAGTATGTATTCACGAAGGCTAATATTCAGTGATAGTCTGTAATAGGATATTATTAATAATTTGTTTATGAGCGTAATGTGCAAGCCCAGAGCAGTTTCAAACCAGTAATGAAATTAGGGCGACGTGGTGGGTGAATAGCCTGCATTTTGAGAACCATTTTAAGCTGATAAACGATACTTAAACCAACTATATTAATAAGGTTTCGTGCAATTTTATTATTCTTAATAAAATTGTATTCATAAATTATTTTTAAAATTTCAGTTAAAGTTTCAATCAAATTTTATCCGTATTCGATATTATTTGAGGATATTTGATGGAGCTGTGGCCACTTGTGGCCTTGTAAATTGGAATAGATTGACTATCTACTTTCAGGTTTGCTATTCTTTATAATCATTTAAATATAATAAGCTGTATTTATCATTTTAAAACAATAATTTAAATTATTTTTGTGCAGAATAGGCAATGCAGTGAGGATTACTGTAGACATGATGAGTACAAACGAAATAATTTTTAGCATCAAACTTAATCCTGCATATTGAAAGAACCTTGCAAGTCCCCTTGGGATAAAATTTCACTGGTCATTTAACCCCAAAAACTATAACCGACAATTTCAAATCACAGTCCACATCGACCTTGCACCAACGCCCCTTGGAAATATCAATCGAATTAATTCAATCTTTTATAATAAAAGAAAACGACTACTGTAAGGGACCGATAGCAGCGCGACTCGATACTAGGTCACAACGTTCGATACTTAATAAATATACTGGAAATTGTAGATGAAACGAGAGAAATTTCTAGGGAAAATAGAAATAAAGGAAATGCTTTTTCGAGATGACACAAGGATTTATTCTGAATTGAATTCTGTTTTGGAACATCATTGTCGATGAGAGTCTTTGGAATGAGACGAAATTTTCGTTGATTTATTTGAATTGTATAAGTTGATGTTATTTGAGAAAGTGAATGTTTTACTTTAAAATAAGTTCAGACTTTATATTTGCGTTAGACCTTTACTAAACTCTATACAAATTACCTAACGGTTTAACGTAAAATAATATGAAATTTCTTACGATCTATTACATTGTTTTATCTGTTATTGACTGTGATTTTACGTGACCTCTTAATTAGCACCGGAGTAACCGCATATTTGACTGCTGAAAACAGTCAAGAATACGGTGACCTATCTACTAAGTCACTGGTTCCACGCGTACGACGTAATATCCTAAAACTCAGACTCCAAAACCATTTTCTATGCAGGGAACTGAAACACAAAACCTCAACATTTGCATCCGCCAGCACAAAACAATATCCTACTTAAACACTGAACACAACAGCGGAACTTTTCCTTTCCTCATTCACGCGGCTAATGAAATGCAAATATTGGAATAACTTGAACCTGATCGATTCGACGAATGCGCAGAGTTGTGAAGCATACTTCGTAGGGAACTTGGCGTATTTTCTGTAACAGAAACCGAGAATTTATTGGCTTTTGGAAAGATAGTTGCGACCACGAAATGCTTTTAAAGCTACTAAGAATAAATAGTTTATTTGTTCTACAGCTTTTTCTCACAAGATCCTCAGAGGTCAAGCACTGTTAGAAGAATCAGATTCTGAATAGAATATTTCTTACCGATTGTCGATAACGATGTTCTTCAAAATGTTGTCAATATTTATTTTTATGGATGTCATTTTAAGTCTGTAATCCGTATTAAATCCACAGATATAATTTAATTACTTAGGAAAACCAGTAAACTGATAGTATTTAGGACTGATTAACAATTACTGAAACTGAGCGCTAGTTTTTCTAGTGTAAATCATTGCAATACCTTCATCTTTATGTTAGTGGTCCTTGCCTGAACTCCATCACCAATAAAAATCCTTAACCTAAAACATTACACTTACCAATGGTTAGTCATTTATCAAACAACGAACCCAATTTGTACAATACCTTAACACGATAAAGTTTACTTTATAGCCTCTCAACATCATTATAAAGATAAAATAATGAACATTTCACGTTTATTATTTTTGCTTACTGAAAATATGCTCGGGTCAGCAATGGATTAATTGAAATTTATCAGCACACGGTTTATTTACGACCTTCGGAGCGGAAATCCGTACCGTTCCCGGCTATTGTTGTATTATGTATGAAAGTAATGTTATTAATAATTTTCCTGTAGAATATTATAGTATTTTTTTGTATTTTCCCATGTTAACGTCGACACATTTTGTATTGACCCTTGAGTAGGTACACAAACCGTTCAATATTAATTTATTGTAATTTAACTAAAATATCTGGGGGCACGGAAGTGCCCCCGCAAGTCGAGCAAAAAAAAAGCGGCACGGCCGTAACATCCTTTTCTCGAAGCAATTCGGGCTATTTTTGACACCCCTATAATTTCGTTGTGGATAAAACAAGAAGCCTGGATTTTCAGCAACTAATTAGTCATTGTATAAACACGGTATATTTAAAATTTCAGTCAATTTGAACCAGTAGTTTAAGAATGACAACTTGTTAAAATTTTAAATTTTGTCACTCACTGATTCACTGACTCACTGACTCACTGACTCACCGATCATCAAAAGTCTAAGGTACTTCTAGCAGACTTAGAAGCTTAAAATTTAGAATACAAATAGGGTTTAGTGTCTTAATCATGGGAAAAATTTAATATTTTCTAATTTCGGTCTAGTTTTCTAAATACACCAACTGCAACAATAACTTTGTAATCCCATATAAATGAATAAGATTACAAGGTTACATTTGCAGTTAATGAATTATTATTACTGTAGAAAATAAAATAAATAGGTGTAATTAGGTACCTACTATATGAGGCATAACGGGAGGGTATATAGGGTGGGAAAGGGTGTTTAACCCATGAAACTGAACAACATTCCCATAGGAAAATATGTTGAATTATGAAAAAAAAAACGTCTTTCCATACAAATTGGACTTATGTTCGCTCTACAAAAAGAAGTGAGATGCCATCAAAAACATTCTGTAAAAACCTCAAGTCTCGCCGTAAAAAGTGGTGAGATCTATATAATACCAAGTCGATTAATCTATTTAGTCTCTACTTATAGGACCTTCTGTCTTAAGTTATTACGTATGTTATTATCATGCCAATTAAAAAAAATACCTTTAAAACAAATAGATCGACTTGGTCATCGCAAGAAAACACAAATTCGCCATTAACATTTCAGGAGCATTAACTTCTCGTCGTGCTGTGTAGTGTGATCATGCGATGACCAGGTCGGTCTATTTGTTTTAAAGGTTTTTTTTTAATTCGCATGATAATAACATACGTAATAACTTAAGACAGAAGGTCCTATAAGTAGAGACTAAATAGATTAATCGACTTGGTATTATATAGATCTCACCACTTTTTACGGCGAGACTTGAGGTTTTTACAGAATGTTTTTGATGGCATTCTTTTTACTCTAATTTACAACAATTTTCTCAAGAAAGCTTCACACATTTTTCTATGAAATTTGATATTTGACTCAATCATGAAATCAAACTAGCCACCAACCGACTACGCAATCAACAGACGTAACAATCACAAAAGTACTCTCAAACTTCCAGTTTCCAGTCACAAACACAAAAAGGCAACTAACTTCCACAATGCAAGTGTGGGAACTACACGTTAATTTACCGTAGAAAATAAAATTTACTTTAGAAAATAAAGAGTGACAATGAAAAAGCGAGCAGGTCTGTTCAAGAGTAAGAAATGGTGTATGTCGCCGTTCCATTATCCAGTTGAAGTAAGGGTTACGCGTTGTGGCGGGAATTTTATATTAAACTAGGAACTTTGTTTGAGAAAGTCTTGATAGTAAACGATTTCTTTTACTAGAGATCGATGTTGTATAGATTAGGAGTGATTGTTAGTTAAATGTATATCGTAATCCATATTGTTATCTGAATTAAATGTGAGCGGTCGGCAGCGCGGGTGAAAGGCTCAAACGTAAATCTATAACGGATTAATTTGATTGTGTTCCTATAAAGATGGCCAGAAACGACCAGTAATAAGAATAGCAAAATGTCCAAAAATAAGCTAGAAAATATAAAAAATAATGTTATGTATGCCTTATGCCTAGTGGTATAAGTTGACACCTTCCACTCAAGTGGCGCAGGTTCGAACCCGAGGCAACACACCATGCCTAAAATTTGTTTAATACATTTATTGAGGGCATGCAAAGTCCCCAACCCGCACTTGGCCAGCGTGGTGGACTCAAGGCCTAACCCTTTCCTCATTACGGGAAGAGACCCTTGCCCAGCAGTGGGACAGTAATGGGTTAAATTTATTTTATTTTATGCCTTTTATTATATGCCGTTGTTATTTGTAGAAGTTATGTAAACGTCGGATAATGTTATAAACATCAAATTCTAACAAGATCTTTAGAGCATGTTGCACCAGAAATTATACATCTATCTCATTTTTATCAACTGGGTTGAAGTATCTCGGCGTAATCGATGAACATACATAAAAAATACATACCAACTGAATATGGAAGTCTCCTCCTTTTTAAAACGCTTAAAAATGGTTACCTGCGTAAACTGAATGAAAATACAATTTCATTTCAATTGTATTAACACTCATTATTTCACGATTTTGTCGTCCAAGTGAAAAATGACATGAAATGAATCATTGAAATCAATTCATTAATGTATAATGAGTCACACTTTATAACCATCGAAACGTTCGAGGTTCATCGCCACTATTTATTTAAATGCGCCTTTTAATTTGCGATTACAGAATTTATTTTTATTTATCAATAATGACTTTCGTTTTAAAAGCGGTTGAAGTACGGCAGTTGAACTTCATAATAATTACATTCTGGTACGGTTGTGTCGCTCTTGACTGAAGCATTTCAAAATTAAAACAAAAATAGGCATATAATTTAAAAATATCATAGTTTAAAAACCTTACTGTTTTATTATCTCATCGTTTATTGCATGAAGATTGCTTTTTTAACAGAAGAAAAAAATATGATTCAAAATAGCGAATCATTATATCTAGGCTACAAACCTTTTACACTTTGTCCAGCTATTATGTAAAAAAGACGTTTCCTGCATTTAGACTTAGTCCTTGGTTCAAAGTTAATTTAGTCTAGAAACAGGCAAACGTTTACCAGAAAAAAAGCAGTCAACACATAGTTACAATACGACAAGGGTTTTTTTTGATAATATTGAAATCAGTTTACACAGAACAAACCCCAAATTACATAATATATGTACAATTGAATGGCTTATTCAATAAATCGTACCGCATTGCACTTAAAAGCTTAACATTTTAAACCGAATTGTATTTACTTGATCACAGTTATATTAAAACTAGCTTTTTCCATGATTTCGTCCTCATTAATTTAAAACCCGGATCAAAAGGTAACTATGTATTTCATATGTTACAGTTCGACATATGTAGTGTAGTTCATCTCGACATGTGTAGTTCGTCTACAGTTTGTAATTATGTATTTTCTAAAGACAGTAGCCCTATCTAGCAAGTCAGCCAGCTGTATAAGTCTTCAGGTCATTAATGTTCTAAATTCTGAATTTGTTTGCTTCATTCTGGTATGGTAGCTGGTTTTGTGTGAAATTTCATCAAAGTCCATTCAACAGTTTAGGTATAAAAATACATCATCTACATTTCAACATAAAAATATTTGTAGCAATACTTTATTCTTTTATTGGGGACACTTATATAATTGTTGTGTATAAAATATTAGTGCAAACATTCCTATATTGGGGCCTAATTGAAACAAATAAATCGACATCATGTGCCTGTCCATGGGAAAATTACGAAAATGCAAAAAGAGAAGCGAAATGGAAAACCAAATTGAACATTTGAAACAACATTTCAATGAAGCGTATAAACTGGGAGGCGTATTTACTATCCTTGGTTCAGAGAAAGGCTGAAATAAAGCATTGAAATGCGTTTTTGTTTGGTACATCAGAGTACTTCACAGTATTCAATGTATGTATAGTTTGATATTGTGGAGATTTTTTTAATCCTTGTAGGTTTCTTATATATTTATATATTTGAAATAAAATTGTCTTTAATGGATGAAATTTTAATTCAAACACTAACAATATTCTTACTAATAAAACAAAAACTGATTAGTTATTCATTGTTTTGTATTTTTCGTTATTCAAAGTTTCAAAATTGATTGAAAGTGACAACACACTGTATAACTAATTGGAACTAACCCTAAGTTTAGCAGTGTTTTTTTTTAGCCATTATTGTTCAACTGCTGGGCAAGGGCCTACTTCCGAACGAAAGAGGTACGTTATAAGTTCATTTATAATTTCGTTTTATAAATTTATAAGTTCGTTATAAGTTACTAGCGTCTACCCATGACTTTGTCCGCGTGTAATTTTTCAGGGAAAAACGTATAGTAACTTTATTTAGTACACTAACAAGTGCACCCAATAAAAATCCGTTTAGTATTTTTTCGTGAAAGAGTAACAAATATACATCCACATTTTACAACTTTTGAATTAATAATATTTGTAGGAAGTGTAAGTAGTAGTATAAGTATAGGGATAATAATAATGTCTTAGCCGGTATAGGGCTGCGGCGATCAGTTTCATTGTAATTGGCAAACGATGCAGGAATTTGTATGTGTCGAAATGTGTGCACAATACACAGGTACACTCTCTATACCTACACTCTTATAGCCCAGTGGGACGAATAACCGATACGACCAGTGAGAGGTCAGACGCAAGACTGACGGCTTTACTTGCTTTTTCGAGGCACAGAGATCTATGACCTCAATTTTCTAACTTCGGAAAATCTTTGAGAAACTCTGAACAGAAAATCTTAGAATAGAGTTTTTGGCCCGGCCCAGGAGGGCTATCACGTATCTCAGTTGACAACTATTTCAAAGCCACTATGCTGTCCATTGTATTCTTCCTTAGATTGTAGTGATAAACACGTTATGCCAAAGCAGAAATGTACTGAATAGTGAGCATCAATTTGACATAGACTAGTTGTCACGTGAGATACGTGATAAGCTCGCTGGATTTGAACCCGGTAGTCGCATACACTATGTATAAAGTAGGATAGTAAAACAAATAATTTTATCAGCCCGTTATTCGTAAATCCGCATCACCGAAGCGAATAAATATTCACCAGTGCATCCGGAAGTTTCGTTAATGCATGTCGACGTAAATATTTTATTTCCTTTTGTTCAACTCTGAGTCAATCGCGTTCATCATGAATATAAATATGTTTTTAAATAACTGTTTGTGATAGTTATTTTGTTGGTTTTATTTGTTGAATTTTATGCTGGTGTTTCGTGATTCGGTTCGGATGGTAAAAGATTGATGTTTCAACAGTAAACCATTATATTGCGAGAATAAAACATTTAATCGCTTATTTATTTAGCGAAAATTGGGTGTGAGCTGTAGAGATAAAATACACGTTAGATATAGTTTCACTAAGATGGTAATAAATGCTTTTGATTATGGTGTTAAGCAATGTGTCTATTTGTTGCCTAAATACTATTTATTTTGATGATGTTATTACGCATCCAAATATTCTATGTTATCATTATCTTCATGTCATAGAGACAAAGTAATAGATTTTATTTTAATAAATTGTATGTTTCGTAATTTTAACTTTGAAATGCAACATGAACACCGGAAAAGTATACCAATTTAGAATTCTTAAAACAATAACGTTACGTAAAAGAAACCAATAGTATTTATTAAATCTAATCAACATCAGCAAATAAAACCAAATTGATCATAAACATACAAACAGATACAGTGACTTCTAAACCTTATTCCCTTTCCATACGAAATACTAAAACCGAATCGCTCCACGTCTCGCAAGAGTGATTGAGTCGTTCAACTGATTCTAACGCACGTCCATCCCTTCATTATACTTAGTATCGTATCCTTAACCTCTGGAGTGGTCGTAACTTTGACGTATACCATCATTTGTCTGAAATACTCCGAACAACGTCCCTCAGGCGACTTAGTGCTGTAACTTTTTATTTTTGATGTTCAACAATAAATCTTTGATATGATCCGCCTTCGAGATAGTTTCGTTTTACGATACCTTTTTTTTGTTTTTGTTTATCTAGGTTTTTTTTGGATGAAATAATATGTTTTTTGGGTAAGTTGTTTTTAAGGTAGAATGGGTTATAGATTTAGGGTTTTATAATTATTTAATTGGAAGCTAACAAGCTTGTGATGTCATTATTTTATTTCTTTTAACCGTAAAAATGTTTAAATACTTACCTAAAATATGTAGGTGAAATAAAAAAACCGTAAAGAGCAGGCTGAAGATCTAGAAAAAATCTTTTAAAATAAAATAAAACCTCTATCTCAGCAGGCTAGTCTGTCAATTATTATATGACGTTAGTCTGTCGATTTCGTTTTTAAATTTAAAATCAAGACTTGTAATTACATAATTATAACACGTTTTTGGAAATCTGTACCTAGAGTAAGAAGAAAATCCCGTTTACTTTTTCCAGTCATGTACATAATAAAACTTCCGTTTACTATTTATATTAGGCTATTATCTGTACAGAAATAAACCAAAAGGAAATTGAAGAAAAGCTGGCTTAGCAGGAAAATTCGCTGTGTCGATAAAGAACCCAGATTATTTTAACACAGCCGCTTATCGTTTCAACCTAATAAGATTACGCGTGTCTAGTAATAATGTATTGCTTAGAAAATACGGTATTTTATGCTTGTTATGCTGTATTGTTATAGCCTCGTATTAGGCACATAGTCTTACGGTCAGTTTCTTCATCAAAAGTAACAGCCAAAGTAAATATGACTTTCGAAATTGTTGAACATTGACATTTTTACTTTACCCCTATACTTTGGCTGTTACTGTTGATGAAAGAACTGCGGGCTCATCGCGTATCTCAGTTGACAACTAGTGTACGTCAAATTGATGGTCACTATTAATTAACACGTTACGTCAAAACAGCAATGTACTGAACATTGCTGTTTTGACGTAACATGTTAATCACTATAATCTAAGGGAGAAAACTATATACAGCACAGTGGCTTTCAAATAGTTGTCAACTGATTTACGTGATAGCCTGGTTGGTCGTTAATCAACATATTCTGTGAAGTTGCTAAAGTATATTAAGCATGTTTGTATTGCATGTCTTCTAAGTTGCCTTAAATAAATGTGAGTAGTAATCATGACGAGAGAATGAAATCTACTATTCATTTTTGAGATCAAATAATTAGCTTTTTGTTATGTAGACAGATAATTAATATGAGATGTCGATATGTAAATTTTGTCGATAACCATCTAGTTGCCGAAAATCATTTTATCCAAAGTTATAGTGTTTTCTTTTTATTATGAGTTGTAGGAAATTGCATTATTAGTTTATAATTACTGTCAAAACAAAGTAAAATGGAAGGTCAATTAATGCATGATCTTGTTAATTATTGTATTGTTTAAAATATTAGTCACGCAATACTTAAATTGATAACCTTTGAACTATGGAGAAGTTAAAAGTCGATGACCAATACGAAGCGAAAAAAAGCCGTATGGCTGCCACTACGGGGTTCTTGGGTTTTATTCCCATCATAATTTATACATATGTCTCATCCACCAATACAACGCTGGTTGCATTGTAGCTGTTTTTTTTAAGACAATTCCAGCACTCAGGGACTTTTACAAACATATACAAACAAAGACAAAGTATATGCAGACCCGAAACCACTGTTTGTGGTTTGCTTTTCTGCCTCTTGCCTGTGTTAGCTTACATCTTTATATCCATGACTAGCTGACCTGCGCAACTTCGCTTGCGTCACATGAGAGAATCGGTCAAAATTTTCCCCGTTTTCGTAACATTTTTACTGGTACTCTGCTGCTTTTGGTCGCAGCTTAATGATATATGGCCTATAGCCTTCCTCGATAAATGGGCTATCTAACACTAAAAGAATTTTTCGAATCGGACCAGTAGCAGTTCCTGAGATTAGCGCGTTCAAACAAACAAACGAACAAACTTTTTCGCTATATAATATTAGTATAGATAACAAATTACCTATGACACATTTTTTTCAATGCAATCAAATCAATTCCTCGTCATAACCAATTTCCTTCTAATCAGCAACAATAAACAACACTACAAACTTCACTACTTGAACTCACATTATAAACCCGAAGTCAGCTCATTACCATTTTAATAAACGACCAAAATTGCCAAGTGGTCCGACCTTTATTCATAATTATTTTCTTATTAGTCTACTCGAGAACGCCACCTGCGCACGCCTGAGATCAGTATTAGGGGTTCTTTGACCAAAAATGAAAGCCTATTTGCGAAAGTTCGTGTATTAAACAGGTTGTAAAAGATTTTTGGGGAAGGAATATTTTCGCTGCTGATCGTCTTTTTAGATAGGTGCCTACTTTTACTTTAGACTATCTATGATATTATATTCTTTTGCTCATAATTAGTATTACAATACTAGAAAGAATACAATACTAAAAGGAATGTCAATATTAGTGTTCTGGAACACAGTTAACACAGTATAATATCACGTCTTGACAAAGTACTGATTGGCTAACCTGCAAAATTAACAAAAAAACTTAAAGTATCATTAAACAGTTATGTTTCATAAATACAATAATCAAAATACGACTACGGGTTTACCTTTAAATGTATGTAAAATAAAAATAGCTTACAACTTGACCTTCGATTACTGCTCTAAAAATAAGTTTAAGTACCTCATAAATATTTAAAACTGAACCTCCGAAATGTATTTCGCAATCGCGCCTTAACGTTATTATATATTGTAGAAAACACCCAAAAGGATCAATTTTCTTTACACTGTAATATAATAATAAAAGTCCTTCTACTTAAACTATTATTCTAAGAAAAATAGTTCTTTGTCAAAACTTAGGAAAATAGTTTGAGTGATGAGGGATAATCAATAGAGATATTTTAGATTTAATTCAATACGTTACTTATATTCGTTTATAATTTGAAGCTGAAGTTTTATACGTATTGGAAACAATCACGAAATAACAATAAGTCTTGAAAGCTGTTGAAATTATATAGTAACGAATTATGTTATCGAAGATCGTACGTAGAAATCTTAGTGTATTATATATCTCTTTCCCACTCCATTTCTTTGTATAGATTATAGGTACTTCAAACACAAATTTTACAAGTTGCGTTGCTTCATTTTACCATTCAAAATATAACAAGTTCCCGCATAATGCAATTTTATGTGACCAAACCTATTTATTCCACATTTGATCCAAAATTGGATCCAATATCTTCCAGTCATTAAGCAAATCGGTTCGTTAGTTCAACGACCCCTACATGAAACAGCGTATAAAATCTAGTCTAAAATGAAATTTCTAAATGAATTTAGTCATAGCAAATAAGATTTAGGGATCATCAAAACACGCTTCAGGCATCGGCCGGTTTATTAAGGGCTTAAAACGTTAGCCGAGACTTGAGGGATACGTTTATTTTATTAATATTTTGGTTAGTTGAACGTGTTAGGTTTTTTAAATTATCTTTTTTGCATTTTAGTCGTCTAATTTTCTATAACTACACATACTATTTCTGCAACATCAAAATATTTTTTTTAACTTAAATGAACAAGAACGAAGTAGAACCTTTTGCTGCACCTAACCAACTATCTAATCTTAGGTTCTTTGAACGTACATAAACACAAAAGAAAAGTTATGCAAGATGATAGTGTAATTTTGGTGACCACTGCATTAACAGCTTTGCATGTTGCCTAAGCAGGTACAATTAAATACCAACAGGCCCTTGAAATAATCTAATTATAACCAGAACTTGAATACTGCTCTGGAGACACCCACTCAGCAGATTTAGTGTTTTATACGACACACATTCTTAGTATTGTCACGTATACACGCAAAATATCCAAAATAATAAACTCGCAGCACAAGAGATTATTTCTTCCGACATACTGATAAAGAATGTACGCAGGTGTAGTCGTAAATCTTTGTACCCACATCTACGTATAAATTGCGGGTCCCGGTGACCCCCGACCTTGACATACCGGGACACAGTTGAGACCTTAATTAAGAAATATGCAGCCTCTTTTATTAAGCCGTGGCGAATATTAAAGGAGACGTTTCTGTGGACACGAAATTTTGAAAAAAAATGAAGCAGCAATATTTTTTTGGAGAAAAATTAAGTGATAGCAAAAAAATTAACTCTCTTGATATAAATAACTTACTGAGAGTAAATTATTACGTAAGTAACAAGACATCTCATGTACACCTACACTTTTACCATATTAAAAATGCTATTAATTTTTGTTTTAAATTATACCTTAAACAAATAGAAAATTAATAGCCAATTAATAGGTAATACACATTTTCCTTTTACAAAATATTTCCTTACAACCAGAAAGGGTATTGCTCTCTAAATTACAATAGGCTCACATTTTAATCAACTACTGAATTATGTACGCACTTGCATGAACTCACGCACATTATCTACTTCCAAACACAATACAAAAAAATATCCAACAATGTCAAAACATAACTTCATATCGGGGTTTCTAAACTTTTGTCCACCCCAGTTAATGCAGTTAGTAACTGCTAAACGCGTACGAAATTCGTTTACAAAATAATTTACTGGATTCGATTTAACTCTTAATACAATTACACAGTATAACGATGCTTCGTTTAGTTTAATTTACAGCTATCGAAAACGAAAATATATTGTTAGGGGATCAGTAAATCAGTGTTGGGTATCTACGATGGAATACGATCGGTCCCGTTTTGAGAATTTTCAATTTCTATGTAAGTTTCGTATTCAAGTTTTAAATTTTGAGCAAAGGGTTATTTATAGTTTAAATAATATCTTTGTACTTACTTTTTAGGTCATTATTGTTACAATTGTCTTAATGATAACAGAATAATTGTAGGCACTTCTTTGCTGCAACAACATTTTTTTTTTATAAATGTTATTATTGATATGTTAATTATTGATCACCGTTCAACAAGAATACTCATTGATATTTTGTTGTATTAAAATATCATACTAAAGTCAATCTATAATTGACGAATATGAAATAAGCATAATCTTTATCAAATGAACTGAATGGGGATAAGTGAGGAAATTTTACAATATTATTTAATGAATTGTTTTATTGCTAATAATTGAGTACTATAATTAAGAAGTTACAGTTTGATATCATTACGTTGTTTCAATCTACACTAAATACTTTTACAGATTCTTCTATGCAGTAGCGCTAAGGTCATTAACCCTTGACCTATATTCACCGTTCTCATCCCTTTTAAAGCTCCTGAATTGAAATCCTTTGAATTTAAGGGAATTTATGATAAAATATTAGTATTTGTTATGACATCTGAATCATATTCGGATGAAGAGAAAACTTTTCGTTTCAGACGTAACAAGTAGCGTCCCGCCCCGTTTCAATAAAATAACAATGTTTTCTTTGATATAAGTAGTTCAGGGAAATTTGGATAGATGTCGCTGTTTTCAATTTAATAATATTACGTATTGTTTTATAATTTTTCATTTTAAGAGATGTTGTAGTTTAATGAGACTAGATTGAAGTGTGAACTATATTTTTGCTTTCATAGACACCTTGTGCATAAATATTTTTTAAAAACCCTTGTTTAGTTATAGTATGATTTGATTTATAAAATTGTTATATCAAAAATAATGAAGTGATGATAATGGACCGTTAATAAGCCGTTCGGTAGGTTACTCATCGAGTTAATTGCGTGTTTTTGGTAATACACTATGTTTTCAAATTTTGTTTTAATGACAGATAAATTATCACGGTCAGCTGTCCACATTGTTCTACGCCGAGATTTCAAGAAACTATAAACCGTTTTTCTAAAAATTCCCAACTTAAAATAATGCGACAAAAAATACACTATAATATTATTCATAGGAAATGTATTCATACGGCATTTTAAATTCTATACTCTAGGGAAGTGGCACAAATACAAACAGCTCTACACAGCATTAGGTAGAGATCAGATCTCTACCATAGAGACTCGTATCCAATGCTCTTTTACTGTCGTTTTATGACCGGCACTACACGTGACTTCAAGATACGTTATTAAATGGTAGAGTACCTCTATTTATTTATATGCCTCTTGCATTCAGAGGAGAATAAAAACGCTTTTAATTTGAAAAGTTAATAGTTTTCTACTAGTACTAGTAAAAGTAGTAGATTGTTAAAACCAAATTTTAATTAAAACAAAACACTAAATGGAAATAAAACAAACTATAACTTTTTTTGAGTTTTTAAAAGAGGGTTTAGTGAAAAGTACTTCGACAAATGAAAAAAATATCGAGATATTTCTTCAGGATTTGCCATACGAGGTGAGAGAAATTTCCATTTCAAGTGCACATTATAAAAAAAACGCAATAGCTCTGGGCATGGACACACGAAAAAGAAAATACCAAGCCTATATTTTTTACTTAAATTCGTGACACTTTCTTTAACCAAATAATTATAAGTTTTCTTTAAAACTCAGCAATATATTCTCATATTAATCTCTAAGGTTTATTCAGATACCAATTCCATTCCACAACATATACAGTACATATCTGGCGGCAAAGGTCGTTGTTTAGGGCCTCCTAGTGCCGCTATAAATCTCTGAGACATTAACTGCAGGCACTTAATTAGGTAGATCCGGACACTGCAAGTGGTCACATAATATTGTCATAGAGTAGGCAAGTGCAGAGGTGTTACTCAGTTTGTAAAGTAATTTTAATGGCCGCAATGGATGAGATCGTTAAGAGTGTTGTACTGAGTGGGAGTCTTATACTAAAACACTGGCTAAAAATGGGCTGAATGGATAGATATAAAATAAAAAATGTACAATAATAGCTAGTCTATCTAACCATCCACCTCCCATGCCAGTATTCGAACCTACGCGATTTCGATTCCTAAGCGATAAACGAATTGCTTTTCAAAGTAAAGAGTGTATCGGAATTAATTATATTAAGAATGCTTCTAATTTACCTAAATACTGGTTAATACTAGTAAAATCGCTTCCTGTGAGTTTTCTAAAACACTTGTTAAGAATCACCATTTATCGAGCCGCACTTAGTAGGCATATTCTTTGAGACAACCTCTAGATCGTTCAGGTCTTCAAACTGGGATTTGGATACAGATCTGAGGGCATGGCAGTGTCGTCGCCAAGTCAAGCATTTTACAATCTATACAAAACTCGTCTTATAGGCACAAAATAGTTTGTAACCATTCTGTGTACCAAAACAAAATCTCTAGAGGTTTAGCTCAGGGCAGTAATGTAGCAGTAAGTAGGTGTCTACAGGCGAGATTAGTTAACGTTATTGTTATGTTAATATATTATTTATTACTTCTACAACAAAGGATTCCGTTTAATTGTAAGTTTACTGGCTATTTGCATTGTTAATATTGTATGGTGTTGTATAATATTGTTTATTATTTCGTACTTGTTATTGTCGCATTGTTTCCTTTCAGAAGGAAAACTCTATTAGTCTAGCAAGTTAATAAAAGCGCAAGTTCTTTTCTATTTCTTTTGTTAAATGTAAATTATGCTTTGTGTATTTTTTCTATGTTTTGCTAGTTGCACAAAATATGATGACATAATTAGAATATCATCCATACACTTACTAGCCTTTGCGACTTGAAAAGAAGTTGCGGTGTCCCTACAGTTTGATGTCTCACTGCAATTTTACTGCTTTTAATGGAAGTATTATGCAACAATATAGAACGATAATCATTAACATTTTCAAATATTACTTCACAAAAAATATGTTGCATGATGTCTGTCTGAATTTGTCTGGGTATATATGTGAAATAAATCCGTCTGATTACACAAGTCGACAAAAAAAAATTTTTTTTTTGATCCTGTGTTTTAATGAATATTTTCTGATAATATAAATCAAAAAGATAACAGGAACAACATTAATAATAAATTAAGTTTGCTTTTGTACTATATATAACGAAACCTAAATATATGGGGTTTTGGCAGATTTTTTGAAGGGCCGTGGCATTTATGATGCAAAACCAAGGGTAACGGGGCTGGGGGTGTGAAGTGAGTGGTAGCAGAGTATCATGGCAGTATGCACGTGCGCGTTCTTAAGGAAAAACGTATTTTTTTGCGTCTCGGGGTCTAAAAATGGCATCGAAAAAGTGTAAAATCGACGTGGAATCTTTTTGCTACATTTGTCATGAATTTATTAAAGTGAGAGCCAATAAAATTTGTTTATCATCAAATAAGGCATTTTGTGAAGCCTATGAAGCTTACTTTAACATGTCAGTACGAAATCAGGATAAAATATGGGCACCTCACTTCTTGTGTAATAACTGCAAAAACACTTAGGAAGGTAAGAAAATACTCCTTATATTAAATGAACATTTATATGCCTATATACATATTTTTTTAAATATAAATTACATGTGTACATCGTTAATTAATGTTATTAATATTTTTTTCAGCCTGGTACTGAGGAGAGAAAAAAAAGATGAAGTTTGCAGTACCACAAATATGGAGAGATCCTACTGATACATCAAGTTCCTATTTTCACACAAGAAAAACCAAAAGTATACATTTCTAAAAAAAAAATTGTATCCTTTTTGTATTTTGTGTTTTTTAATGCCTTATTTCATCATTTTAATTAATAAAAATACATAAATCATAACTTTTTTACTTTTATATATTTATAATTGAATTTGAATAAAGAGCTTTTCCATTAAAATTTAAAATTCGTTCTAAAAGCTACAAAAGCAAACTTTATTAGATAAAAATATTATTTCTTTATTTAGTTAGGTATACGTAATCAAAATCAAAGGTACAGAACTCAGACTCAAAATTCGTGTTGACCAATGTTATTTACCCCTAATTGAAATAATTAACTAACTTACATTATATCTGTATTTAACTAAAATGTAATTGACATTGAAATTTACAACAATAATAAGCTTAACACAACAATACAATGACATACTGAATTCAAAACTACTCAAATCAAATAAATACACAACATTGAATTAAACTCTCATAATACACTAATATGTTGAGTGAAAACAAATATTTCAACAAAACACAAACCAGGATACAACAAGTACGAGTAAGTACGCAAAATTTGTATTTGAGTAGAACTCTAGTTAGTAAATTAATTAATACGTGAGTACTAACGTTTCTGGGACTCATATCTTAAGAGGTTCATAGATTACACGCGCTATACAGCGATTCTTTACAGTCGGGACTGTCGAGTATCGAAAATTTGACATTTAAAATGTACTGCCAAAATAGTTCCTAAGATGCCCGTTAGAGGCGCTGATCAGATTTTCATAAAAAGTATCGAGATAACTAGCATGTTGTCGATTGTGGATAGTGGTAGAGAATCGAGCTGCTGATGCGGTTGTTAACCGCGTTTCTTTTAGGCAATCATTTTATTAAACTAATGGGCATTCAGTATAGTTGATATTCTGTTTTTGTAATTCTCTCACATAATTTTGTAACCATTTCTTCACTTAACCTTAAGCAATTTCTTGCTCCAGAGGTACTTACAATCGGGCAGCAAATAAAATTAATTCACAAGCAAGTTCACGATAAGCCTCGCAGTTTTCTCGCGGCTTACCGCCCCTGTCCAGCAATCGCAATCTGTGAACGCCTTTACAATCTAGAGAGTACGTCTGTTTGTTGAATGTACACTCAGTCTGGATACCGGTAATTGCTCTCCTATTGTACTAGCCGGAGATCTGAATGCAAATATCTTTAATGTAAGGTGCTGTTTTAATGAACAGGTGGAATTTAATCTAGATTTGATTATTTGCTAATTGTTTGTAGAAGACGTTTGTGGAGTTTAGCTTTACGGAGGTTGCTACTTTGGTGTTTGTGTTCCACATTAGCATTGTTATACAGAAGTACTTACTTTGAATAATTATGAGGTAAATACAATGGTATGGTAATGTCTTTTCTTTGACTTATATCAACAAATAATGTATTAATCAATTTCTGTATTTAAATTAACGGTATTATAGCACAGAAAATCCTGTGGTAATTTATTCTGAAATTTACGTGCTATCTTAATATTTACAGTCTATATCGTATCTAATGATTCAAAAGCCAAAGTATGAAATAAATGAAGCTTTAGTAAATACGAAAAATATTGATTCCTGACAGGTGTTTTAGCGATACAGCCTAACAAAAAAAAAAAATTTCATTTATTTAGCCAAATCTTTTCAATATAATAACGATTTTTGAACGCAAATTAAAATCGTACAGTCACATAGGCACGCCATTGAGCTTCACATAATGGGTGAACAGACAGCAATAATTGCTCACGTCATTATCTCGCAACTCTATGCTTGTTTCATTTAGTCCTGGATAAATGGATGACAGAGACGTTCATTATTTTTTATTGTTGTGTAATGCATTGTTGATTGCTTCTACATATTGAGGATTGTTCGTTTTAATTTTGAGATTTTTAATGGTTGATTCTGCATCTTTCTTTTTTTATGTACCCACACATACTACCTTAATATGTAACCTTAAGGGTAATTTTTCTCATCGAAAGGCTACTTTCTTCAAAGACAACTTAATGTTTTATGATAAAAATATAAAAAGAATCTTTTACAAAAGTGACGATGGACTGATTGCTCGAGAAATATTGAAAGGAAACTTAAGTTGTGGATAAGACTGCAGAATTTTAGTTTTCAATGCGATCATTATCACAAGACATAGGATGCAAAAAATTACGCTAGACTTTGAGTGCATAATCCTTGAAAAATATTTTGATCACACATAATATTTGCTATCTTACGATATAGGTACTTTTTATGAGAATTACTTGATAACTTACCTGAAATTGTATTGCTGCAATCTACTAACCAAAATATTTTGTGACATTCTCGTAACTTTTTGAATAGTCATTCTGGCGAAATCTCTTAATCAGTTTGTATAGTATTGAAAACATAAACTTGTACCAGTGCATACATTTTACAGCGTCTAGACATTCATATACGACTCTCATATACAAAGTTAATAAACCAAACAATCAGTAAAATGTTTATTATTAATATCAAACCAAGCGACTTGGAATATCTTTGTCTGAAATGCAAGAGACTGGAAAGATAAGGTTGCATCAATAATAGTCGTATCAATAGAAATGTAGGAGTTATTTTGGTTATAATAAATAATATTTACTCGTCTTGCAAAATATTAAGATAATAAATACATTTATCTAGTTGTATTTTTAACCTAATGGTGATATAGGAATAATAACTAAACCGTGTTATGACCCAGGTAACTTGGTTGTGGAGATTCAGCTGCACCCGGTGAGACTGGAAGCTGGCTCCAACATAGTTGGAAAAAAGGCTAGGCTGACGATGACTTTTTTAATTTGGACTGACAATATATAAATAAATCTATACGAAGAAAAAATAAGTGTCAGGTATCCTATCAGATCTTCCTAAAAAGTGTATTTTATGTATAAAGTGACAGCAAAGGTATGAGAACAACTTTCATTATTTCTCTGATAAACTATTTGATACTTTACTATAGGAGGTAAGTCAGCCCTTAGTCTAATTACTGTAGCATGCAAATACAATAGGTAAAAAGAATATCGTATTACAGGATCATTGTGAGTAAAATTATCGTACAATTTAAACAGTTCTAGTAGCAGACACAGAATTTCATCACAATTTTTACAACGCCGCTCTACCGACAAAAATACAATTATTAAAAGGCAACAAGCTTTGAAATTAAAACATTCCGTTTATAACAGTGAGGTGGGCAACGAAATTAATATACGTCAATCAAAAATACCCGTTATAATAACTTTAGGGTGATGAATGAAAACGCTGTACAAATTAAACCGAAAATGCTTCTTACTTTTCCTATTAAAGAATAGAATAAAATAATTTGAAAATATAAGGAAAATAAATTGAAAATATTATAAAAAAAAAACAAAAAATAGCCAAAGTATAGTGTTTACACAACTATAGTGTCGCATTGTTTAGTATAAGTCTTTTTTCGTTAAAACAAAGAGAGGTAGTGTTTGACATTTGCGACTACATTCAATATTGTCCGCATGAAATCGATCTTCAAACTCAAACTGTGCTTGAGATATCAACAATAATTATAAAGATTCAAAACAAAACTTGACACTGTCAAGGGCTAATTTGAGAATTTAAAGCTATCCAAAACTGCCTTTAACATTAATGAGAATAACAATATTTTTAGCTCAAAAAGTAGTTTTAATTATTGATCCATCTAAATACCTTTAACAATTAAGACCGCTGATGTAACCAAAAAATTCTGAATAACAAAAACCCTATGAAATAAAAACCAAGCACCCCATACAAACTTCTGCAGCAAAAATAATAGCCACAATTTTCCTCTAATACGGCCCTGGTGTTCAAATAGTAAGTAATTAACATTGTTAAGGAGGGGTCGGTGGAAGTTTTCTCACTTATTTGTTAGATTAATGCTCCAAGTTCGTTCAGTAATTCGGTTGCGTTCCCACGAAGTCACGTATTGATTGAACGTTATGTGATTTTAGGGATTTTATAGGTTCTCATAGTTTGGTAAGTAGTTCTGATTTCGTTTGGTAAATTTTGTGCAATTTTTTTTTGTTATATAACCAAATGTAATTTGAGTCGAACATGTATAGAACTCTTATTTGTATTTTTTTGGGTTATCATGGCTTGTTGCGTTCGTCTGTCGGTAAACAATCAGTAGGTTAAGCAACTCTAACGCGGACATTCTATAAACGGCTGTTGCATAGTAGTATCTAAGCCGAGCGTGCTCGTGCTTTAAAGGACACATAAAAAGTCGGTCCCGAAACTATCAATAAAAATAGCAGTCGTTAAAAATAACTTTCAAAATACATCTTACTATTTACTTTAGCTAAATTACGCAGTACGGTAATTATACATTTTCTACATCCATTTTCGAGAACTATCTTAATTACTAGAGTACAAAAAGCGAAATAATAGAGTAGTAGCAATATAAACAGATCGTTACATTACACTCTTCCTAAAATTGATAGAACCAGTGCAAACACGGTTGAGTGCATCGCAGTTTTTTAGTTTGATTGATAGTCGATTAATATTGGCTCCCGAGGCTATTCTAGTCATTCAACTAAGTGGGTTATGTTATAACAGCCTGTGTTGTATGTTATTCTAGTTTAGGTTTCAGCTCTCATTTTATTACTAAAACTCTTTGCTTTGTTAATAACATGAGATGAGAACCGCTTTTCTATTTTCAATTTTGCTTTTCAAAAGTTTTTTGATTTTATAATTAAATAGCAGATGCAAGTAATTATAAAATCTTCTGCTACGCGTAGCTAGGAATGTAATTTTAGTTTACCGTGGTTGATTTAGCCAGAAAACAAAAGCTTTAGTTTCACTGCTCATAGCGATTCTTATGAAAATTGATGTCATAATTTTTGATGAATGAGTTTTTAAACTCAATAAGGGTACAAAAATAACAGATGATCAAACATTTTGTTAGAAGTTGCGTTGCTAAGCTACCACCACTATCAAATTTAACAAAATTTATATCTTAAATTTAAATGAGATTATAAAACATACTTTGTATTTAGTATAAATAAAGCTCGACGTTCATCATCCAACTAATATAACTCAAACAAAAAGCCGTCATGAGTAAAAAGTGAAAAAATTAAAAATGTACCCGCAACATACCTTCGGTAGATTAAAACCTCCCATATCTAGGTGATTGCAGTCATTTTAATTATGCACCGCGTGGCCGCTGACCGGCAAGAATATTTCAAAAGGCTTCAATAATGTACACTTGTATCAGTTTCGCCTCGAAAGCCTTTTCATGTATTTATGAAATACCTTGATTGGTGATGTGTGATTTTTGTGGAACGTCTAGACTGTGGTTTTGTTAATTGAGCTTGGTTTTTGTGTGGTATTGTTATTTATTTATGGCTTAATGGTGCGATGAGCTTGATGTTAAAATAATTTGTTGCGTTTTTGTTCAGTTAGTTTTTTTGGCATAATTTTATCTACATATTTTAGTGTTAAGTCTGTGCAGCAGGTTAAGGTAGTCGCCACTCTACTGCTACTTATTTTGCTCTTTATGCTTGGAAAAATTCGTAAGTTTTAATATAGTCGTTCAATGTTGTCCAAAAGCGATAAAGTTTGATTTCTAACAAAGATACAAAAAGTCACCTTAACTAACTAAAAATGGACTCTTTTACCACAAAAATAAATAAACAACGCGCTATCAGTAACATTTCTCAAACTAAAAACTCGAGATAGTAGAGTTGTCTCAAAAATTGAATTGTGCAAACATCGTACAGTCAACCTGATAAATCCAAGCTCACCCTTGTCAGCCAAGATAAGTGACCGAACTTCTTTGGCCACTTCCAAACAGTTATCAGAGCGGCGATCACGTAAATTTTTCTAATCTCCCGACGATACCTCTTTCCTTTTGTCTTCTATCCGACTGTACTTTCACAGTGAAATGTAAATTGAAAATTGTTGGAGCTTGTTTCGTGGTTTGTTTATTAAGATTTCGGAATGTGGCTGTCAACTTGATTGATTTAAATTATTTTGTGTATTATGCTTTAAATTCGATTTAAATTACCGATTGATGTAGTCCTGAAAACATTATAACTATCTATTATAAAGAAATACTTTTACTGTATCGACTGTGTTTACTGAAAAATTCATTTTATTAAATTCAGGTCGCTTTTAAGTTAAGAATTGAGTTATTTTGGTTAAAACGTAGATTAATAATCTTCCTACAGCAAAAACACGACAGTATGCATGGAAAAAGGAACGGAACCATTGCCTACGTAACGTGTAGCTACAGGGTTTAAACTTCAAACACTCTCGATAAAGGCTTATAGAATTCAACGGTAGGAGTAGATCCTTACGTATAACATTCTAAACCCTTAATTTCCTCATAGCAAATCATCTACAAATTCCCAATTGAACTAACTATACTACTACATTTTGGGTTCTATATTATATAAAAAAGAAATATTACCATTCTCATAATTTTCTCGGTAGAAAACTTATCTCTTCATAATAACTGAAAACAAGGTCACAATACATTTTCAAAACTCATTTTCTTCAAGCACTTTCTTCGTGCTAAGTTTTTACTAAGAAACCTAGTTAAGTGTTCGTCAAGAAAAACTATGTTGGGCTTCATAGCGGTATTATGGCTTAGCTTGCAGGTCTTGATACGCTCTGACAAGAAGAATTTTTAAGTTCATGATATTATTATATTTAGCAAGTTTTTTTGTAGTGAAACTAGGTAGCTTATATCCAAAAATAACAAAACTATATTTTGTATTTGTGAGTGTTGTTCACCAATTAACTTAGCTCTATTTAATGAAATATCTTTTGATTAAGCGCAATTTCCCTCACTGCTACTCCTCAAGATCAGTAAATTTGACTAGGTTAAACACTACGCTACAGAATGATTAGGATTTCTCAAAATGAAAGAAAGTAAATAGTATTACTGTTAAACAGTCAGTTTAACACTTTATTGTTGTCAAATCAGTGTGGTATAACAGTTTCACTATCCAGTCAGTAGAATCTGCGCTAAGATAAATATAACAAGAACAATCTCGACATAGTTCTGATCAAACGTATTGCAAAAGTTTTTCAAAAAGAAACCTCTTTTTACAAAACATCAAGTATTGACCTCTCAATACTTCCTTTGTGAAATGAAAACAAAAATTCAGAATGCAGAACAAATTATACGTCAACTCCGCGACAGGTACATTCGCGTACAACAGTGCTCCCGGCAACAAAACAAAAAAAATCCGGGATATAAGTCTGAAGTCGCAAAGCTTTGTCCCGGGTAAGTTCGCCGTGCAACCTGATTCAATTTCCATGTTAATCCGTAACACGACACAAAGTCTCCTTTGTACTGTACAAGTCAAGTTTTATCGTGTAAGGGGTTTTTTCGGTGACTATACTTTAGTGATGGTTTAGCTTTTAACTGATTTCAAAAAAGAGGATCTCAATATGACGCGTTTTTTTATGCACGTTCCCCGATGACTTGAAACGCGCAAACAAATTTCAAAAATCGTAGTAAGTAATCGTAGAGACGAACGCTAAGTTATTCTACCCATCTTATCTCACAGAAAGAATCTTGGTCTTATGTGATTTCTATTATAAATAAACATTCCGCCACGATATGGATGACAACTATTTTTATCATGTATTTTGTTTAATCAAAGAATAATTATGACTTAGTTAAAAAGCATTAAAGTTACGGAGTCGGGGCTAAAGCGTTACGTTGTAGTACATTTTCCACTATACCTTGGCGTTATGCGAATTAAACTCAATGTATCGCCTTAAATATTCAATTTCTTACAAAAAGATAAAAAATTGTAAAATATTTTTTACAATCTCTGGTAGAAGAAGAAATTGTCGTCATCTCTTTAATGCCTATCACAATAATAGCAGTCTGGTTTGGCTTAAACTGACGCCGAATCTAACAACGGTTAATCGGTTTTTTCTTCAGGCAGTTGTTTTTCTATTCAATAACCATTTTATGATTTAAGTGTTAAGATATCTGAATAAACAGGAAACAGGAATATTGTAATCTACAGTATCAATCCGAAGACTTAATTTGAACAGCTGATTCGAGCTCTTGAAACTTGTGCCGTTTACACTTGGAGTAACGATACGGATACGATATTGCGATTTACGAGTAGGTATGTACGTGGTTTGTTCTAAGTTTAGAACAAATAACTTTTAAACTTTCGCTTTACATGTTTATTATATGAGTACCTATAAGGCAGACGGTTGGCCAAACTATTTAAGCATCTGTACTGGATCGCTGGCTTGGTTATTTGACAGTCGGCCCATCAGTTTTGAAACTACAATGCATGCTTGCGTTAATGCCCGTATTCTATTATAGTAAAGTTTTAGAGTAGATACACATATGCTCAACCTGAAGCGCTGAAGGTTTTGTTCAACAAAAAGACCTATGAAAAATCTATTGAAATTACGTCGCATTCTTTATAGTGCCTCATCATCCATTGCCGATGAAATTTGACAGGTGTGTGCAGTGAGGTTGCCTTGAATAATAATAATATTTACTATAAAATAGTGACAATGAAAATGAAATGTAGATATTTGAAATCTTTATAGAAACCTAACAAAGTGTATGTGTTTCATACACTTCTTCGTACATAACAGGCAAGACGCTACGTACGATGTGTTAATAAAGTTTGATTACACGATTTCTTCCAATCTTATAAATGGATTAACAAGTCGACTAGCAGCAATGAATCGTATCGTATAAAAGTATTTAAGACGCAGCTGCGGTTGTACAGTGTAATAGTGCAAGACACGCCAAGGAGACTAACAAAACAGAAACATGAAGTGTTCCTATTAGTGTTTACTTGAGCTTAGTATTGGCATCGAAGGAGCGTTTCAGACAGCTTAAGCGTTAAGTATAATATAATATTACGGTTTTTATTAGTATTCAATGTTTTATTAAACGTGACAGCTGATCATGAGATCTCGGGTTCGAGTCTCGGGTTGGGCAAAGTGCAATTGGTCTGATCTACTCTCAGTCCAACTACCTTCTCAAAAAAAGGTAATTTTAAGGAAGTGAGTTTAAAACTAATATTTATACTGCGCATCAACCTTATGGCAGTTTGAGTAATAACGGTATTGTTCCCCTGAAACGTCGGAAAAATCCAGATTAACAAAATAAAGAATAACTCATTTGGATAGACGTTATTTGCGTGTTCATTCAATACCAATAAGTAAATTTACTATAAAAAATATTGCACATAAATATGAACTAACATCAAATAAAATATCAAAACGAAATTCACACTAAACCTGAATAAAATAAACATCAGTAAAAATACTGTTTGCAATCTAAATAACGTGGGCGTACTTTTACACGATCGTAATAACTTGCAAATAAAACAAATAAAAAAAAGCTATTCGTTCGGAAAACCGATGGACAGTTCATTAAAATGGAACGTTTAAAACGAATGATTGAAATCGATCAGCAGGTGGTTTAAATTTAAATGTTTACATTTTATAAAATAATCGTTTATTTTTAGACGAATATATTTATTTTTAACGAATTCGCTTGTGTAATCTGGGTACAGTGAAAATTTATTTGTAAAAAAAGCCAGCTAGGTATGAGTTGCACTCGCGCGTTGGAGATCTTCGTACTATTGGTTATAACAAAATTACCAACGAAACCCCAAAAAAAAAAAATTTTGTTGTTATAGCGCCACTAACACGTCACAAGTTGCATATGATATAATAACATCACCATCGGCACAGTAGTTTGGCTAAAACAGCATGACCAACAGTCAGTATTTTTAACAAAGGTTTATATTTCGTTTGATTTCTTCTGGGTAAAATGGATCAACATGGAGACATTGGCAGTTATAATCTATTGCTTATTCATGAGATCTCTATTGCGCATAAAAAGTTCGCGTCATTAAGTACAAAATATACGAAAAAGTCGCTCATACAAAGCAAAAGAAAGTATTCATAATAGTTGTTAGTTCATGCACACCTAAGATATAATCAGTTCTTATTAAGTTTTCTCTTGTTAATTACAAATCCAAAGGGCCGCGGCTGCTAGTAGTTAAACTGTATAGCTAAGTTAACTGGAAGTTATACTGATATAGCGGTTCAAGTTATAAGAAATTGATACAAAATCATTCTGGCTTATATGCTTTTCAACACTCGGTACTATCGAGTATAGAGCTTGAAGCTTGCTGTACACACAAATTCAGTTTTACGCCATAGCCGGACGGCAAAACTGAATTTGTGTAGATAAACCCGATCGGCATAAGCCGAAAGTGCGTCGAGTCGGTGTAGTTGTTCGATAAATATTGCCAAACTGAACGTGCCGAACCGAATAAGTCTGTAATAAGACGTAGACTTTTATAATTACTTCTTTCGGTGCTATCCGATTGTCACTAGTCAAAAAAAGAAAAAATTGTCCTTTCCGTGAAATTAAATTATGATAGACTGTATATAGCGACTAATGGGAATCGGACGTCCCGAATCACGACTAAAAAAAGAAAGACACTAAAAAGAGAGTAAGAATCAATTTACAATAATTTTCTTGTAAATTGTACCACACAGTGCACCGGTGGGTGAGAGCGGCCATTAACTCTGTTATGGGATGGGTAAACGAATTTTTTTTCTTGTTCCTGCACTAGCCACTAAGCGGGTGTTGCCGTCGTTCGTTTTTTCAAAACAGTTAATAGCCTTCTGTAAACTCCAGTTTTTTCTCTATTTACAAAGAGAATTTTGTTGGATTTTGCTGCAACGTCGGAAAAATATTCCGTTATTATTTTTATACAGTACATTATTATAGTCAAAGAGTTTATTCTAAAGTTAGCGAAAAGTGTGGGGCTTTAGAAAAGTCTTTTTAATCCTGTGCATGTCTTTAAAATGGGTGAGATTATTTTAGTTAAACGAACTGTGATGTCTACCTGAGTTTACTGCGTTGCTGCAACCATAATTCAATGTTATCTGGTTTAATACCCACTGAGTTTAGTGCCGTTTAATTTCCTTAAAGCTTTCATTGACAAAGAGTGATGCTGGTTTTGTTACTCTTGTTAGTATTAGGAAGAATACGAATAAACATAAGAGTTCTTGTTCTTTGCGTTTCCGGTTCATCAAGCATCTGTGGATTCAATGTGTAAAGAATATGTAGTAATTAACAATTTATAGTTCTTTCTAACAGACACTTAAAGCGTGTGAAATTTTTCACAAAACATGGTTGATGTCGCTTTTTAAAATTATTATAGCACGTTGGCACTATCGGTTTGGTATTAAGAGTTAAGAGTGTACTGCGAAAATAGTTCCTACGGCTCCCGTTGGAGGCACCGATCAGATTTTCATAAAAATATTTCGATAGCTGGCTGGTTGTAGATACTCGATATTAGTAGGAAATGACCTCTCTGAACTTTATTTATTTATTGTGATTGTGTATTATTCTTTTGCGTTTAAAGCCCAATACTTAGTTATTATGCAAAACAAAATAAATTCATTTTTCCCTCTACAAACTCTAACGTCAACGAGGTTATCAAATACAAACTACGAAGTCTTGTACATGTTTCGTGAACATTATTTGTTGCTGGCGAGATTGTTAAAAGTTCTATACGAATATAATGCGAGCGTGAGCCCCGTGAAGTACGACTGTTGAGGGGACAACGAACCAGAATAGTGGGGAGAAGGCATTTTAGTATTGCGTAATATAACAATAATAATGACCATTTTTGAATGCTTTTTTAGTACGTGTATTTAAAAATATAATAATAAATAAATTATTTATATACAGAGAATAATAATCATGTTCATCTAAGCCGATATCCAGCTACAGCAGATTTTAATTTGACTTGGCCAGCCGTGCAAGACTTTGTTCATAGTGGCCAAGTGTGTGCATAAAACAGTTTATAGTGAATTAAGCGAAGAACAAGAGAAGGTAAAGTTAGAGTTGATACTTTATTAGCCCGTTGGGACGTATAACCAACACGATCAGTAAGAGAAGATCACAGAACCGACCTCTTTACGTGCTTTCCGAAGCGCGGAGATCTACGACCTCAACTCAATTCTAGGCAATATCTAAGAAATAAAAACTCAGAAATTACTTAAAATATAGAAAATACATACATACAACCTTTTTTCCACACAGGTAGGCAGAAACCAGAGAAAATAATGTCATAATAATACGATCTCCATCAATTCGTATATCACAGTAAGTCTGTTGTGTACGTATTCGTTTCCTTAACCGTGGGAGCTGCATTTTTCCTACGGGAAACTTGTGCCGTATAGCACAGGTATCCGTGACGTGGCCGGATCACGCGAGATACTATACTACTGTTTTGTTAGCTCTTATACGGATTTTAGATACGTATTTGGAAGAAGATTATTTAGATAAGGCTTGAAGTGTCTGTGGAAGATGAACGACGCAGAGTTGAATTCTGTTTTCTATAGGAAAAAGTGTTATAAAAGTGCATACTATAATTAAATGCATTGAAGTAATTAATAAAATATTCACTATGGTTAATTTTTTTTGATAAAGACTATAATTGTTGAATTTTTTGTGCTCCTACACATAGGTACACATTTTTTGCAAAAACCCGCTTGTAATGGATTGGTTGTTACATTGTACGATATATTGAGTTATTTATGTATAATGTGAAAATATGTTTCATTGCTACGAGATAAAATTACCTTATACTTTTAAAATACATAAGCTAAGTAAATAATAGATAGCAATCTATACCAGAACAGAAATCTAGAAAAGAAAACCAAAAATTTTTGTCATAGATTTTGTAATTTCTATAAGAAAACATAATTAAAATTTAAATCATAATACTAGTGATTAAAGAAGCTGTACAGAGCTGGTTTCACAGTTAGGAGGATTCTACAAAACCCGGATGTGCGCAGAACAGTGGAAACACAAAGAAAAAACCTCTTTAAGAATTGTGATTCAGTGTATTAAAATATGTCGAGCAATGTTGGTGAACATTTTGTTGGATAGGTTGTGAAAAAATCCCGTTTTTTAATATGCTATCGATGTCATATCTTGAAAGAATGGTGAGTGTTAAACACAAACTGCTATGAAATACGGTTTTAGCATTAAAAATGCGTTTTGAAAATGGTTTTAGGTAAATTAGTTTAAATGTTCAATGACTTTTTTATGTCCACTCGTGTAATAAAATTCATGTGATTATTCACATCATTAGACTTCCAACATGTTAACCATCTATGTTCGCCATTCCACTCATCAATACATCCCAAAGCTAAAGAATTGAGATAAAATCCTCTCCAGAACGGTCAACCGGAAATACGTAAATCCAGCGACTTTAACTCGAACGGACTTAAAACTGTCTCAGAGTCAGCTAATGACGTCGTTTCCGTCTTGACAGATTCCTTTCTTGAATTAATAATAACAATCTATGCTTGCCCTCAATCTTTGCGGGATGAAGTTGGCAAACGTTTTATTATTTAGGGGAAAAACAATGGCGGTGTCACTTTGATGGTTTAATTATTCACCTATTTTTGTTTTAACTTTTGGGTATAAGGCATTTTTTGAGTTACGTTGCGTTAGTAATGGATCTTTAATAAAATAAATAAAAAGTTATTAGACTGTCTGGTCTGTCGTGGTCGGTAGATAATCCAAATGTTGATTATAAGGTCTTGGGGAAGATTCCCGAGTCGGGCGAAATTCTAACGGTTTTTTCTGACTTATATTGGAATTAATTGGGAAGTATGGTAAAATAAATAAGAAGAGACCAATAGTATATTGCTTGACACGGGATGCGAACCCGATCAATCGGATGCACTACTGACCGCGCCTCAAAGGGGATCTATGTACTTTTTATCCATCTAAAATTTATTTAAATAAAACAAAAAAAATATTAACAATTTCTTTGTTCGATTAAAGTGGATAGTTTTCCTCAATTTTCCGTAGTAAACTCCCACCGAAATTCCCATTACACCGAACAAACACACCACAGAAATGAAATAAAAACATTACCTTCCTCAGTTAAAATAATATGCAAACTTAAGTCCATAAAAGTAGTTTTATTTCTCAATTATATTATAACTAGTTTTATATGGAACCACAGAATTATACTCTAAGGCTTAATAAAGTGTATAACTTTGGTCTTTAAATTTCGTTGATAGTTTTGTTCTTACGACTAGAATGGGGGACAGGAACATAAGTGTTGAAGTTAACTTGAACATCGTAAAAGACTCAAATTCCTGTGTAATAATGTTTTGTTGGCTTTTGCCGTTTATCAGGCGTTTTATTGTTCAACAGGGCCAGAATTTGCTAGGTTCGAATATTTATCCGTATCTAAGCTTGTTTATATCTTGGCTAGTGCAGCTTCGAAACGTTTTGAGGTATTTCTAGTCTCGATATTTGTTTTCTAACTTTTTAAAGCAAGATTATTTCGTCAATTAGGAACTGAATATACTTTCTTGAATTGTAATTATTAATATACTGCCTTAATAGCTCAGGGTAGTGTATCCGACTGCTGATTAAGAGGGTTCGCTTCTCGGAACGGGCAAATTGCTGTTGATTTACATACATATATACACTTCTACCTAAAAGTTTGATGATGCTATGTGTGTATTGTACATGTATGAGCAATCAATAAAATAACTAGTTATATCTCATGTTCTAGAACATACCCTATAAAAGTTTACATTAATTTATACCCCCTACCCTGCAAAGTCATTTGTCCACATAATGGGTGAATACCGCCCGCTGCGTTTTCTGTTCCGCGATACTGAACGCTATAACGTTCAACCGCATAAGTTTATATAGGACGGTGCTATGCTAATTGCAAGTACCGAAATATAAGTGACTATAAATGTAGGTTTACTTAGTTATTTATTTAAAACAAAAATAACACAATAATTTAACAAATAATGTGTAGTTCACAACGTTATCGACGTATTATTAATTAAAGAAATATTGAGTATAGTCAAACAAAACTCCATAAAAATTAAGATGGGAATAAAATAACGAGATCCTTGACAAATGATTGATACTAAATTATAAACATTTAAAACGTTCATTTCATACTTTTTTAAAAATTGAATAGGTACGTATATTTTGGCTTATTTTTCCGCCTAGCTAATATCAACTCTATTAAGAGCACATAATATAAGAAAATTAACTCTTCTAAGTAAATTAAACTATCA
This sequence comes from Anticarsia gemmatalis, assembly GCF_050436995.1. Classification (NCBI taxonomy): domain Eukaryota; kingdom Metazoa; phylum Arthropoda; class Insecta; order Lepidoptera; family Erebidae; genus Anticarsia; species Anticarsia gemmatalis. The sequence goes on from NC_134756.1 coordinate 11,305,493, forward strand.
AACAAGTCAACTCTTACTTAAAAGTTGGCCACAGAATTAAACTATCGTTATCACTTTCGACGCGGCGATGCATCAATCAGTGGAAGAAAAACATGAAAGTTGAAAGATAAATAAGTTTTAACGTGAAACTTTGAAGGCGCTATTCATCACGGAGTAGTTTTCAATCTTCGAGTACTAACTGGTTTAAGTCAGTTTGTTGATACTTGTTTAAGTCATCTGATCAAGGAAATTATTTGAAAAGATACCTGTTTGAGTTTCTAATTTTCATCGTTTCGATCTATTACGATCAATATTATTATTTAAGTCTGGCTCCACACCTCGGCAGTGTCGAGTGCCGAACGTTAGGTTCAATATGCCTGCTGTGTTATTTATTTGGCGACGTACCACGCTAAGCCATGTCGAAGGGCTCTCGCCTCTCGGGCGGCTTGAACATCTTTGACACTAGGTTGACCACTAACCATACGAAAAACAATCAACTTACCACGCTAGTTTTTACAGTCACATATTTTTACAAATTAATCTAAACACTTCAAGCTATTTCTTAAGAAAATTATAGCATCAATAGAAAGTTGGCCATTGGTCGAATAAAGTGTAGTTAAGCCTTCAATATTAAGACAATAAAGTACTTACAATTTTAGTGCACAAAGATTTTCCAGCCACATCTTGAAATGCGGAAAAACATCCTAATCTGCCCTATTCGACCCCAACACATTGTATGTCCAGTTGATATTATACAACGTTGCGACCCTTAACTTTGGTATATTCACCCCGGGCGTGCTCTAAGTGTAACTTTGTGGTCAACCGAGCGCGGCCCGCAAATGGCTCGGCTAATTTATTTATTTATAGCTCGATAGCCAGCCTCTTTGTTTAACGAAGATATGCTCAGTTTAATTACAGTGGGAACTTACGTATTTACTTATGCATTTTTTTAACCTGTTAATGTCCTACTGCTGGGCAAGAGTCTCCTTGCAAACAAGGGAGGGGTTAGGCATTGTTGAGTCCACCGCACAGGCCAACTGCGGGTTAAGAGTTTTCATACCTTCATAAAATGTATCAAACCAAAATTATAATTCCAAATCTAAGGCCGCGGAAATACCAATTTTATTTCCATATTATTGAATAATATACACTTTAAATAAATAACACCAATTTTGAAACGTGTATTTTACAAATTAAAGTATTAAATGCAAGCTATTGCTTCATATATTAATATATAATAATATGTATTAAAATGAATTCTTCTACCACAGATTGAAAAAAATAATAAAATAAATTTAACTCATTTCTGTTCCACTGCTGGGCAAGGGTCTCCTCCCGTAATGAGGGAGATTAAACACCAACAATTTATAAAAAGTCAAGTTGCAAAAATATTAAACATTTCCCCAACTTTCTAAGTTACAAAAACAATTTCAAATTTTATAAAACCGGTCGCCATAAGACATACCACTTAGTAATCCCTAATCGAATTTACATCACCACTTTAAACCAAACTCATAATTTACGTTTCCAAATTGAAACTGGTTCTAATTCAAAAACGAAACGTTTGCCAAAGTGACACGGTCGCAAGTCGCGATGTTTTTGTGCTTTGGCAAGAGGACTTAGAGTGGTCTCTGATTTATATGTTGGTTTTCCAATTAGCCTTTGCTAGTCGTTTTATTTATCGACGCTCTTTCTATTTTCCGCACTTTTGGCTACTGTACCGGATTTAGATGTCACGATGCTTTGTATTTTTTGTTGGTTAGAGACAGTAAAATACAGCAATAGATGAAAATTTTTGTTATTAAATTGGGTCGGTTTTGGTTTCAGAGTCAGTTCATAACTATAACACGTGAAGTTACTACTCAACCGATTACGATGAAATTTGATATAGATAGCTGAAGACCCAGAATAATACATAGGCTACTTTTTATCCCGGAGTTCCTGAGGGATCGAGATTTACAAGAGAAGGGTTTACCACGCGGAAGAAGTCGCGGGCGGCCTCTAGTACTAAATAAACTGCGCCCGAAGCATCTTCTGCCATGTGTGTGAACCATGAGGTCGTCAAAGGCGAAATGCATGTTTGCCTTAACTCCGTCATACATACTACCGGGCTATTACGAAACGTTCTAATATAATTTAGAAAAGACCAAAATTTCTAAACAATGAGAAACCATACGATTGCAAAAATCGTAGACTATAAAACCCCTTACTTTGGTGTCACGGAATGTGGTCACACGTTACTTGCTAACGTACGAGAGTTTTGATTCACAAAGTCATTGAACTTTACGTGACTACTCACCACGGGAGGGAGTAAACAAAGCTCTTTGTTAGATGCTGATTGTAATGAGAATTTGTATTGTTTGTCCCAATTTCGGTTAAATAGGTTAAGTAGAGTACGTTATGTAGTTTGTACGTTTCTTTTGAGGAAGTAACTGATGAATACTACTCACATATTGACAAATTCATGATATTATCTTTTGACTGCTTTAGTGGTGCGGTAGTGTACGCTAATGCAGTGGTTGCGGGTTTGAATCCTGGGTCGAACCAAAATTTTAGTCCCGTCAGTCAGTCAGTCCCTTCTGTCAGAAAATCTTGAATGAATTGCCAGGAGCTAGGAAATTGAAGTTGTTGTGTTGGAGAGCACACAAGCCGTCGGTCTTGCGCCCGATGTCTGGTCGGTCGAGTCGGCTTACCTGTCCCACTAGGATATGAAAGTGTTGGAATAAATACCTGTGTATTGTGCACATACTTGGACACGATAAACAAAGTCTTGCGTTGTTTAAAGATTTATTTTTATTTATTGAACTTAAAGAACGTGTTAACAAAAATAATGTTGAAGCCTTCTTTTAGGTATAGCAATATCTGGGCTGACCCAGATATTGCTACACCTAATTGGCAGTTTTCAATAAAAACTGGCCGCTGTAGACGAAAATCGGCCAGGACACATTACAATTTTATTATTAACTGTACCAAAAATTTAAACAATCTTGACTGCTTTTTCTGTAACAGTGTGACTAAAATCTCTCAAAAACAACTCCCCAAAAATGTTAAACCACCTCGTAAAGAACAGACGGGATATTAATCGTATATCTAACACAAAATGAATTCATTTTATAACAAAGTCTAATACCTACAGTCAAGCTAACATTTCCTAGGTTATTAAAAGCCTGTAAAGCTTCCAATTACCTCGTAAAATCTCAGTTGGACATAAAGGTTAAAATGTTACATGCATTTGAAGTTGAAGTACTGTCTCTGTGCGATCGAGATATTTTGTATCTCACAAGGTTTCACAGTAGCTGACTTATCGTTTAGTGATGTACTGCGACTATCGGTAAACGGAGTGGCACTGGCCTTTATGGCACAGTCGGCCAAAAACTTGAATAGTGGCATAAAAGTAGATAAAGTTTGGTAGGCAGGTAGTGAGTTAGCTGTTTTCCCGACAATGCTTAAAACGCTGCGACTCGACTATAACGAGTATTATTTCAAATAGACGGTTAAACCACAAAGATGGAATAAGCCACTCTGACCGTATATATTTTTGCAATATGTAGTGTAAAATTGTATTATGTAGAAAAAAAAAGTTGTATTTGAGTTTTTCTGTTAGAATTTTTTTATAATGATTGCCCGGAGTTACGCAAAATCATAGGTCTCCGTGCCGTAAAGCCGTCGGTCCTGCGCCAGGCCTTTTAATAGTCCTGTCGGTTATCCATCCTAACGAGTTATAGCAAGGAGCAGAAAGTGTTCTTCTGTGTTGCACACTTTCGGACGCTACAAACAAGATCCTGCTTCTGATATTTTGGCATATGCTATCTACAGTAACGCAATTCTATACGGTCGATATTTTCGTCTATCCAGAGGTTGGCATTTAAAATGTACTGCAAAAATAGTTTCTACGACGGCGCTGAACCGATTGTCATACAATTTTTCTCAATAGTTAGCCGTTTGTCGGTAGTCGATAGTAATAAAGAATCGCGATACCGTTGACGACGCCTAACGCAGATTGATCGTTAATATTTAAATGTATGTATAATTTCGTGTGGCAATTGTTTAGTTAAGTATTCAAATTAACTTACAATCTAAATCATGAGAAAATAAACGTAAAACATGTGTTATTTTACATTATTAATATTAACGTAACCCTAAAAATAACTTATTTACTGATTTATTAAACAAATTAGCATATAATTATTCTGATTTCCGTGACATGTTAACATACCTATTGACATTTAACTTTTTGTTCTACTACTGTATTTGAAATATTATTCCATACATCTTTTTTTAAATCTCAAATCGGTGAACGGTATTTTTTTTTCATCAAAACAGGTCTCTTTGAATTCCCATGTTCGATGAGACTGGGAGCCGACTCAAAGATAGTAAGAAAAAGGTAGGCTGATATATCTCGTTTGTGGCAAAAATAAAAATAATTAACAACAAAACTTGAAACATCGAAATCAGCTTCCCCATCACTATTTTATTTAAATCTCCTGTCTGTGTAGTGTACATGCACCGGGTACTCAGCTCAAAGTTGGGCACAAAATAACAGTCCCTGTAGACCTGATTTGAATTACATAAGACCTTGCTATTTACTTGTTAGTTATTGCACTAAGCTTTAAGGCACATTGTCATGTTAGTTTGTAGCACATATTAGTGTATTAGTAGCTAAACAAAGTTTTGTTTTGATGTTCGATACTTTGAATTTCTCTAAAACATCAATAAACGAATTATAATGACGACGTGTGTAATATGTATAAGTGCACAAATATGGTTCATCAAGCCGAGAGTTTCATTTAAAACAAAATGAAACTATGTTTAAATCATAGCGTTAAATTAAAGAAAGATTTGTAAATACATTAAGAGTAAGAAAAAGAAAGTACAACAGGTAAACTCACATTTACCTGTTGTCAATAAAAACAAAAATAATCATAAAATAGCTCGAGTGATATCAAAGTTAAACTAACTAGGTGATACTTGTAATTTTCCAAACCAATGATGCCAATATTACATGCCATGATTTTTCCCCAAAACTTTTTAACCAAAACATTTTTTTCCTAATATTGCAAAGATTGGACGCGCTCTCAATTTAACTAATTTATCTTTTGCTCCGAGTACTTTGTAAAGAATTTGAAACATTTTTCCACTACTTGAAAGATAGATACCAAGTACTGGCCAAACTTCCTGTCGTTTAAGTTGAAGTTCCACCTCTTGCCAAAATAGCTGTTTAAAAATATTTTACACTTCGTTTTACAACACACTTTATTCGGAAATATTTTAAAATTAAAACAAATTGAAATATTTATGCCGGAATATTACTATCCGGCTTAAATTTAAGTTGATGTCGATGTTTCAATAAGTTTTGTCTTTGACTATTTTATGTGGTAAGTAACAATAACACAATCTGATGGCATATTGTCTTATTTCCACGTATCAATATTTTGTATACGTATCAATAACCTTTAAACGGTCATTAATTTAATAAAGTTAAGCTCATCTACTCTCTAATATCTCATACTACTTACGTGCATACTTATATAAACTTTGGTTGTCCTCATAATCTCTTCCACTGGTCTTTCAACCTTACCTTGCTCGGGTGCAAAAGTTTTTTCATTTATTTTCTCATCGCCGGTGACATTTTCCTAATGATCGGAAAATGTGAGGATCGTTTGAACATCTCACGTCACGTTCACGCCACTTAATAACTACCGCGTTTTGCTGCAATTAGTTAGAGGTTATTCGAGGTCATTTAGGTTTTGGGGTGAGATGATAACATTCGCGTGTGATGGTAATGAGATTTGTAATTAATAGTTTTCGTATAGAATCAAAAATGTATTACTTACATTAATACATAATTACGTATTGTTAATCAGAAATGTGTGCCTACAAAAAAAAAATAGATTATCTACGTTGAAGATCGTAAGCACTAAAATATAAAATTCAGGTCTCAAAAATTGATTCTATCAGCTCCAATAAATTCAAACTCTCCATTACGCAATTTGCATTTGCCCAAATCCAACAAATAAAATCTCAACGTAACCGGGAAGCCTTCCTGCACATTAACTAAAACACTCTCGACATAAAAAAGCACAGAATTTTTACCGATCCCTTCCCAAAGGCAATTAACCGCAAGCCTCGAAATTTTTGCAAAACCGAATCCCATTGTTATACGTAAAAATAACGTGGATTAGTCCCTCGGTAAATTAATTAATAAAGTCTAAACAATGAATGGTATCGCCCAGCGTTCCCTAAGACCGTATATTAAATTGGTCCATTGTGAGGCCTGCACTGGTATGAAATAATGCCTCCACACACAGGCCACCTTTGTTCGTCTATGTTTTTTCTTTTATCTTTTAGTTCAGTGAATGCATCGGAAATTGATGTCTTGGGTGTGACAGTTGCATTGTTTGGGCTTGTGTTAAACGCTCTTGTTTGTTTTCAGGAAATAATCTTTTGGATTTAGTAGTTTGGCTTTGCTTTGTTCCTTAATTATCTATTGTATTGTGAAGGGTGTGGTCTAGACTGTTTTTTGTGTTATATTGTTGCCTCTTGTTTTGTATATTTACTTAGTTAAATCCTTTTTGGATATTTTTTGAATATGCCATTTATTCGATTTCGATTCCATTTGCATAATTTCTTAAGCTGTTGCTAAGGTCAATTGAAATTGTGACTTTTAAAACGAGTGAAAATCTTTTTCTCTCGTACTTGCTATGTTTTCTATGTTGTTGGGGATCGGCCTTCCGAAAATGTCTACCAACCTTCGTTCTCTTTCCTTTATATAGTTTTTAAAACCTCAGCCATGTCTTCTTGCTCTCAGTTTTCCATTATTTCAGTCCTTTAGACCTAGACTATTTTAATTTTTAATACCAGTTAATAGAAAAGGATCCTCTATATAAATAAAGATGTTGATTTAAAAACGTGTTTTAGAATATCAACAAAACAAAATACACAGATGTTATCAATAAAGAAAATAAAATTATTAAACACGGTCCCTTTAATACTTAAAATTTATACAAGACTCCCTGGTCCAAAATATTTTGCTATTATCCAACTAAAGGTAACCCGTAACAGCAGTACGGGGAATAATTGGGTCGCACAACCTATAAAACATAATTAGGGAAAGGTCACCCTAAGAAGGGACGACTTTATGAAGTGACTTAATTTACTCTTACTAACTAATTTTACCTTGTGTTTTCGAATTTTAGCTTTTATTGTTACTGTTTTTCATAATATGCCTAGCCTCCAAAATATAAACAAAAACGAATCAACGGCTTTCAATTTTTTTCGGAAATCTAGAGGTCGCGTAATAGTAATTTAAATACTGATCATATGGTGAGACAGAATATTGCGATCGGCAGGGTTGTTTGATATTTTATCAAATAAAACTTATAAGAAATCTGTAAATGCTGTTATCTGATTGACCAAAAAGTTTCGGAAACTAGTATTTTTATAATATATTTATGTCTTTTGTACGAATTTTAAGTTTTCTTCACTTTTTTAACAATATTTCTTTTCTGCTTTGCATTATAATCATCATCATCATCATCATCATCTCAGCCGGGGATCGTCCACTGCTGGATAAAGGTTATAATTAATATAATAAGACAAATATATCTTTTAAACAAGTTTCTGGGACAAAACAAAATAACATGACGTCAAAATATAAAGAACAGAAATTATTCAAAAACATTTTCCCGTGAACACCGTGTTAAGTATACCACATCGGTAAACCGGTAACACACTTCGTAATTTTGTTAGTTGAAGCAATCATACATATTCCGCGGGCGTCTACGCTTCTGCCAATCCCCAAATGTTACACGTAACTGATATTTTATTCAAGACAATGTGTGTTTAACGTGATATATACGATCCGTTGCGTACATTGTATTTACATATTTGGTACAAACGCGTATACAACAATTTGGGCACAAATCGGAGAGAAACATTGTTTTGTTCGTTTTGTTGTCGTGTGGGTAGTTTGGTTTTTAGTTGATGAAGTTTGTTTTAGGGAATATAATGTTTGGGCTTTCCCAAATTAATATGTAGTATAATAGTCCTAAAAAATTGATTTTAACATAACGATTTCTATTGTTCTCATCACTTTTTAATTCTTGTTTCATTTTAGAACTAGATGACAGGCATATTCAAAAGCTTTTAAGCATCTCAGATATATTTTTTTTGAATTTATTTGTCTGATGTCTCTGGTCTGGTCTTCGACTATCTCCGTCTAAATTCAATCAATTTAAGTCAATATATGTAGTTCAGCAGTCGCGTTATCATATTTAGTTACGCGTTTATCATATTGGCTATAAAATAAATATTTCTTCAGGCAACCTAACTGACAGACTGACGGAGTATTCCTTGCCTCTGTGCCGCAGTTGGAAGTGTAACCGACTGCTAATGATGTCTCGGGTTCGGTTCCCGGGACGGGCAAATGCATTTTTTTCTTATTTTTGTCACAATATTTTTCAATAGTAGCTTTGAGTTTGATAACGTGCCCGGTAAATGGTAAATGCTCGCCTCCTATACATGGGACCTCACATCATAAATAGCAAAGCGATGGTGTATTTCCTACACCTCTGTCTAAACCTCCGTTTATTACAGGCATGCTATAAATAATAATATGTATGTACGCATTACCCTATTCGCTTTAAAACGCAATACCGGACATAATAAAATTACAACCGTTGCACTATAAACTTTGTTATTAAGATGCGTTGGTTTAACTCTCGTTAAGCCGGCCGTTCTATAACTTCCAATTTTGCTTGTAAACCGGGTGTTAGTGTTGTACGCGGTGCAGGAATAGATTGGAGCAATATTTAGATATTAATGAAACGAATGCAATATATTTGTAGTATGCAATCGGTTGATATATTTTGGTAGAAATGCCGTTTATTTATGTTTTGGGCTTTAACTATAATACTATATTAATATAAATAACCTACTAGCTGATCCGCGCAAACTTCGCTTGCGTGATGCGTCACATAAGCAAGAATCTATACTAATATTATAAAGCTGAAGTGTTTGCTTGTTTGTTTGTTTGAACGCGCTAATGTCACGAACTACTGGTGTGAATTAAAGAAGTTTTTTACTGTTGGATAGTCTATTTATTGAGGAACGCTACATATCATCACGCAACGACCAATAGGAGCAGAGAAGCAACGAAAAATGTTACAAAAACGGGGAATATTATGACATTCTCTCTTATGTGACGCAAGCGAAGTTCGGGTCAGCTAGTGGGTCATAATTTTCCCCGTTTTTGCAAACAGTCTTTGTACATGACTAAATCCGAATATCGGTTCAATGGTAATTATATCAGGCAGAGCTACTTTAGATTTTTTGTAGTGGTATGAATAACCAAGTAGGTATATAAATCAAATGTCTATTACCAATATATACACATGAGTAATTACTTAACAAACAACAGTATAAAATGAACGGAAAACAGCAGTTACAGACATTAAATGCAACAGCTACTAATTGCACGACTGTCACCATCAAAATATACTGACCGAGAAATTACCTACCGTAGCTGTTTAAAAAATTGAGTCCAGTGCCTCGATTCTGTACCACTATCGACTACCGACAACCGGCTAGCTATCGAATTTTGACATTTAGAATGTACTGCCAAAATGTTTCATACGACACCCGTCAGAGGCGCTGATCAGATTTTCATACAAAATTTCTCGATGACAGTTCGGTTGTCGGTAGTCGATAGTAGTAGAGAATCGAGGCACAGTAGAGCTACCTCTACAGTCGCTACTGTCGAGTTTCAAAAGTTTGACATTTGAAATGTACTGCCAAAATAGTTCTTACTACGCCCGGTAGAGGAGCTGATAAGATTTTCATACAAACGATAGCTATCCGGTTGCCGGTAGTCGATAGGGGTAGAGAATTGAGATACTGTATTTTATGTTTCAATATTCATTTAAACTGCATAAAAAAGCAAGTCTTGCAACCCAGTTCTTCTGTCGTATGAAAGTCGTAAGATTCATGTGACACCTAGTTGGTTAATGATATACATAAATAAGATTTGTTTTGAAACTGAGTGGAAGCTTATAATTTGATTTCAGATATTGAATATTCTGCAAGTACATACATAATGTCACGCCTGTTATACCCGAAAGGTTTAAGTAGAGCTGTATGAAGTACATCATTCTGACGTTTAACAATTTAAGTGCATTTTATAGAGGCACGAACACTTCGCCATTATAGGACTAATGTAAAGAAATTTGACGTCATACTCCAGCCGCTCGTTAGCATACAATCAAAATAATTATACTTTTAATCACAACTAAAACCAATATACATAATGTGAATGTCAGAATTACGATAATTTTGGGAAAATAACATTGTACGTCATTGTGTACCATATTTATTTATTAAAGAACTTCTTTACTCGATACATAATTAATTAAAAAAGAATGTACTCAAAAATTAAGTCTCTTGATCTCCGAAATTTATAACGTGATGTGTACAAACCATACCATTTTGCAGTGAATTTCAATAAAAGCATGCCTGTCTATTTAAAAAGTCGTTAAAAAACGACTGGGTCAAAAACTTAGAAAAAAACTGAAGCCAAATTTTTTTTTCGCAAATCTAGTCACCGGGCAAATTTTGTGAAAATTTATTTCTGGCACATACAAATACTTACATTTGGCGAACCAAGGACACTTTCCACTTTCAGTACAATTAAATTGGTCACGAAGTTAACACTTTAATTTACTATGGCTTTTAATTCTCAAGAAAATACCAATGGTGAGCATCTTATGCTGAAAAATCTTCCAACAGATCTAAGTGGAGATGAAATAGTAATAAGTGGTATATCTGGAATATTTCCAAAGTCTGGAAATGTTGAGGAGTTTATGAATAATTTGTACAACAAGGTATGTTTTTTTTCCCATTTCTATCTTACTACGTGCAAAGGTCTATTTTAATAATTTAAATTTCAATATGGAAGGTCTTTTTTAAAAAAATATCTCAGCCAAAAGACTTAAAATAAAAATAAAGATATATATTTTCACTATTTCAAATATTTTCTTTTGAATAGTGAACTTATATTTCTCTTCTACGCTGTTAATTTTGTTCTGAAAACTAAATTATATTTTTAGTCGCTTGAATTGATTGCAGAAAAATCATATTGGATGTTAGGACTTGGTATACGTAAAAACCACACACATTCATTTGTTTACTAACTAAGCAATGCTTGTATTATAGTAACCAAACAACAAATAAATATACATAATAATATAATATATAGTTTCATACACATAGATAAATTCTTTCTTTTTTTAATTACACAGTTAATATTATATTTTAGGTGGACATGGTAAACAGCAGCGAAGATACCTGGTCATTCATTCATCCAGAAATGCCAAAGTACTGCGGCAAAGTTGAGGGTTTCGACAAGTTTGATGCTCAGTTCTTCAGAGTCCCGTACGGTCAAGGAGAATACTTGGATCCTGTATGCAGGAAACTCTTAGAAAACGCATATGGAGCATTGTTTGATGCAGGTAAAATATATTTTATGTTTTTCCTATAAATAGGACTTGAATATATTCATTTTCTTATAGTGATATTATAATTTACTGTAGTACCTTTAAACTGTGGTCCTGTATGACCAGAGATGTGAGATGTGTGGATGTGAATGATGTAAATGAAATGATGATGGAAATTTGTGAGGATCATTCTAAGTGGCGTTTTGTGGTTTTTGCTTACTCCTGTGGAGAGAACGCTTGATTTTAAATACATCTATGAATGTATGTATGTTGATATAATTTAATTATTTAAAACTTGGTACGAAATTGTCGCACGTGATAAGTAATGCAAGCCTTGAACTGTAGGCACCTGAATCGTTTTTGTTATTAGTCAACAGTTACGTGAATATTTTACGAAATGAGTGCAATGAATTTGCGGTTTTTTATATGGTTCATATTTTGAATTAGCAAGTATGTATTTTAAGAGGAGCTCGTGGCTAAGTTCTAAGAACCGCGCGGATCGTTTTCGTAAGTTATAGTACCCTTATTCAAGTCGGTGATGGGTAACTATGACCATAATATCATGCACCCATCACCGACATTTCACCGTGTTTTTTCACACATTACCAGTAGTCAATGCTTGAAAGTTCGTTAACCAGTCTTATCGTTGTATCATATCATACTCATATATCGTGTTAAAACCCGGGTAACTGGGTTGTCCGATATACATATCGGTCAATCGGCCTGTATAAATCGGCCAGTCCATGTAAAATAATGGTATTCAACTGCATCCGGTAAGACTGGAAGCCGAATCCAAGAGACATTTGAAATAAATGCTGATGATGTAATATATGTATCTTTAAACTAATACCAATTTGAGCTAAATCATAATCTAATTAAGCCCGAATCGCAGTCATATCTTCGAATGTAATAGTGAAATCGTCAGTCTATGTGTTGTTACGGCGTATATTTGTCGCACCCGCATTGATCCACGCATTGGCAAATACGCTCGATGCAACTGATGCTGCTTAAATTGATACATGTTACTGTGATCGTTAGAAAACACTTTGAAATATATATTTTTTGAGGTTTAACAGATTTTGCATCACGGGTTGCTTGACTTTTTAGGAAGACTGCAGGGGTCAAATAAATCCCAATAATGTGTCCTTTTCATAACCGATCTTCGCTACGGCAGCGGTGATCAAAATTGGCTAATGGTGCAAGATTTTGTTACTTTAAAAGTATCAAAATGTGCAAACAATACACTCTCTATTTCTTCGATCTCATTGCTGACAGATTAACCTGCTCTACAGCCTAAATTTCCTAACTCTGGGCAATCCCTTAAAAGTTTTTAACAGAAAAACTCATAAACGGTTTTTGGCCCGACCCTGGATTTGAACCCGAGACCTTTGCGCTGAAGTCGCATATTCTACTGGTCAGTAGATATAGTCATTAATTGTAATATGACTGTCTTCTTATACTTGGACATGATATAAACGTATTTTAAAAATCATGTGCAGTACTTGTTTTTGTATAAAGTCCCTTTAGTTTATGAAAAAGCCGTTTCTAAAATGTTCTATTTAAATCGAAAAACCCGTTTTGTGACCTACTCACCTAACAATTAATATGGCAGACAGTGTCAGTATTAATTGTTCAGGGGTGCTAAAATTAGAAATTGAAACGAAGTCTTCGAAAATTTTGCCTAATATATTCATGATTTCATAATTTAAATGTGTTGTTTTCGCGTTTATCGTCATTTGAATTTTAAAAGTCAATAGTAGGTGAAACAAATAAAGTGCAATAAAATTATTGGAAACAAAGATACCTCCTGACAATGCATTTGGAAATAATAAACTACTTTTATACATTTACACGTACATTTTTTAAATTAAATATCGATATATAGGTATCTAGTGATATACAAATGAAAAATATTTAAATGAAATTTTATTATAATAAAATAAAAATTAGTAGCGTGCCTAGAACACAAGCAGCATTGCCACGTCGAATGGCAATGCTTATTCCTTATCCTAAAAAAAGGCAAGCCCTCTGGTCACAAGTCGCGCTGAAAATTGGCGTGAAACAAATAATCATTTAAATACTTTTATTTTAGGTGTCAATCCAGTAACATTGGCTGGAACTAAACTGGGCGTGTTTGCCGGATCATCGTATACTGACACACCCAGTATCAATGTAAACAATGACAATGAACTTCGTAAATACATGATTACAGGGTAAGTAACTTGAGAGTAATCAGCTGTTAGAATTTCAGTATAAATAACTCAGTTTTAAGCCAATGCATGGTACTATCAACATTTTTAAATGTTATACAACATTATTCATGAAACCATTTAGACATTTTAATAGATTCACTATGTTTATTTTGTCACTCAGTCAAAACTTTTGACCTATGCCTCAAATAAAATTGATTTGTAGCGTATATACATAATGGTCCTATCGTTTGTATGTACACGTACATATCGTGAATTAAAGTTATGAAATTTACTTTATTTTAAAACTGGCTAGAGGCTTTTATCCGTGTTTCTACATAAAATTTCTCGATAGCTTTTTGACAGTCAATGTGCTTTAATACTGTATCTTAATTTAACTCTCATTTTAATATAACAGGTCGGCAAAAACGATGCAAGCAAATCGTATTTCCTACTGGATAGATAGCAAAACATTTTCATACAACGTGGACCAAGGTTGTAGCAGTTCTATGGCAGCATTGGAGCAAGCCTTCTGGGCCATGAAGAAAGGACAATGTACCTCTGCCATTGTAACTGGATCAAACCAGTTCATTGATCCGATGTTGACATTAAATTTAAGACGGTCAGTTTAATTTTTGCACATTATTATGGGCTTTTTTATGAAGTACGGCGTAATTTCATATTTTTTTTATGTTATTTTAATAAGTAAAAAATACCCACTTTTTTGGTTCTATCAGATTAGTCCCATTGAGTTGTCCCATGATGGGACAACTAACACTATTTTGTCCCAATTGTCCCATGGCAAGATCAATGCCATTGTTATAGAGTTTTTAAACAGTTTTTTGAAGTCTCCTGACTAATTATGTGAAACTTCAGACCTGTCTCTCCTTGATCCATTATTGTTGAGTCAAGGTGGCCATTAATACTAATTTTATGTAAATAAACTTATTGTTTTGGTTATAAATAAAATATGTCTACATGCTCATTGCCCTTCACATCTTTATATAAATTGCAGGGCTGGATTATTATGTCTAGATGGTAAAACAAAATGTTTTGATAAAAATGGAGATGGATATGTAAGATCAGAAGCGATATGTGTACTTTTCTTACAACGGGCAAGTGAAGCTAAAAGGTAAAACTCTTATAATCTAATTTTGACTTACTTAATGCAGAAACAAAATAATAATCAATAAACAAACTTCTTTTTAAATTTATTTTTAGGATCTACGCTGAGGTTGTACATACAAAAAGTAATTATTGCACGCGGCCTGACGCAAATTTCTTACCAATACGAAATTCTATCGACATTGAAGATTGGCTTCTGCAGTTTTACAAAGAAGTAGATATTACGCCAAATGATATCGAATACATAGAAGCATGTGCTAATGGCATAGCTATTGGAGACGCAAATGAGTTAGAAGCCCTTGGTAAAGTTTTTGCAGATGGTAACTCAATTAAAGTTGGATCTGTGAAATCAAATATGGGCCACAGTGAAGGAGCATCAGACTTATGTTCTATCACAAAAGTAAGAATCGAAGAAGATTTATCAAAACCAAACAATATTTTTCTTATTCTTTACTGATTTTAATCGAATTTATAGGCATGTTTAGCTTACCACAAAGGAGAACTTCCTGGCAACTTACATTATAACGAAGGTCATGATATTGCTGCTATAAAGGATGGAAGAATACAAATCAATACAGAGAATGTGCCTTTTAAACGAGGTTATACAGCATTCAACTCCTTTTCGTATTCTGGAATGAATCATCACTTGCTCATGAAAGGACATTATAAGAAAAAGGTAAAACTCGATTCAGTAAGAGAAGAAGAAAAAGAGCTTGCACGCACTGGTGACCAGCTCTTTTTCTTCTTTTTCTTCTGTTTCGTCAATCTCATCCAGTCTATGTAGTCAATGTAGTGTCACCCAATTGTTACGTCGTTACGTGCAATCGGTATAGTCTGAACTGCCGAGTTTAGAGTTTGATGTTTAAAATGTACTGCCAAAATAGTTCTTACGGAGCCCGAATAACTAATCGAATTTTTGTGTAAAATTCCTCTACAGCTAGCCGGTTTTCGGTAGTCGATATTGGTAAAGAATTGAGCTACAACTTACATATCCATAGATTTGATAAGAGCGAGGATAAAGTCACGTTGTCAAAAATCACCAGTGTGCGCTAATTTTAATAGAAGAAATATCAGCAGTTACGAAAACTAAACATGGATTTATTTTTACAGAGTTTAAGGGATTACAAATCGTCAATTCCTAGATTAGTATTGGCATCAGGAAGAATAAATAGTAGTGTATCGAAAATATTTGATTCTTTGAAAAGCAAACCCGTTGATGCGGAGCAAATTGCACTGATAAATGATTTCTTTGCAAGTAATATATCTGGACATACCTCAAGAGGCTATGTTATTCTTGGCGAGTATTTATAACTTTTTTTATTCACTTAAGTATATAGATTTCAATAATTTATTTTAAATGATTTATAATTTAACTGAAGAAAAAAAATATAGAATTTTGATTCATAAATGTTAGCTTTCCATAGCCATCTGCAGAAAAAAAAGGTAATGGTTTTTTTATGTATCAACAGATTCTAATGAAAACGAGACGGTATGCCTATCAGAAAGTATAAGCCACTATTCAGGAGTTCGGAATCCAGTTTGGTTTATGTACAGTGGTATGGGGTCTCAGTGGCCAGGCATGGGAGCTGAACTAATGAAAATACCAACTTTTGCTGCTTCTATAAACAGGTAACGATCACAAACTGATGTAATTCTAAAGTCATGTCTAAATTTACTCATGAAATTAACATCATCTTGTGATTTCCAGATGTCATCAAGCTCTAATAAATGAGGGTTTGGATGTCATTAAAATATTGACAGAGAAGGATGAAAGTCTTTTTGACAATATTTTGAACTCATTTGTCGGTATAGCTGCCATGCAAGCTGGCCTTACGGATTTGTTGAAAGAGATGGGAATAGTTCCCGATAATATTATAGGTAATGTTTAATTATGTATTCTATACACAATATTTTTCATTACAGGTTTAACCCAATGCCTATAAATATATCTTAATATTATAAAACTTGTTTATGTCTAACATACATCTAATTTAGAGATCGGTATAACAAAAGACTGTAGGTATAAGCAATGAAACATGACAGTCTCTTCACTTCTCAGCTACTATTAAACGGTGCATATTGCATGAAAATGTTAGCTGTATCAAATTGGATAGTTCAGAAGAAAATGATATGATTAAACTCTCTGACTTCACGATCGTTGTAAATATTACAGGTCACAGTCTAGGTGAATTAGGTTGCGCCTATGCAGATGGATGTTTGACAACCGAAGAGTTTGTGATGTGTGCTACTTGCCGAGGCTTGACTTCTAATGAAAATGAATTCATAGACGGTTTGATGGCAGCAGTCAATCTAGGGCACGAAGAAGTAAGGGAATGTGACAAAAGTGTTTAAGAACCCTTATAGACATGTGCGATGTTATTTCATAAGAACAAAAAAGTAAAAATTCAGCATGTTAAATTATACAAAATCTTTTATGATATTAATTAATTTTACTTATTTGGAAAACTGATTATTATCATGATTCCTTAAAAAATATATTAATGTAGAATGCCTATCAATATATAACAACGAGAATTACAATATTAATCACATTATTTTGCTTTGTAGGCTGCCTTAATCTGTCCGCCAGAAATTGAAGTGGCTTGTCATAATAGTCCTGAATTTTCAACGATATCAGGCCCAGCAGAAATCGTGAGAAAATTTGTTAAGCAACTAATCAATCAAGGCATATTTGCTAAAGTAGTAAATACAGGAAATATAGCGTTTCATTCGAAATACATTGCAGACGCTGGTGAGACTTAATTTATTGCAAATATTAAAAAAATGTTTCTAATATAGGTACATTTTTTAATATTTTTTTTTTATTGCAGGTCCACATTTGTTATCAATGATGAAACAAGTTTTGAAGTCTCCTAAACTTCGAAGTAAGAAATGGATTTGTACATCAGAACCACCAGAAAAATGGCATCAAGCTGATATCAAATATGCATCAGCGGAGTACTTTACGAACAATTTATTGGTAAGTAATCCTACTAGAGAGACGACATTGTCCGCGTGGAAACTCGTCCCGTGTAAATCCCGATCCTTGGGGAACTCCGGGATAAAAAGTTAGCCTATTTGTTGGGTCTTCAGCTACCTACATACCAAATTTCATCGTAATCGATTCAGTAGTATTTGCGTAAAATAGTAACAAACATCCATACATACTCACAAACTTTCGCATTTATAATATTAGTAGGATAAACGATATTGTTTTTCTTTCAGAATAATGTGTATTTTGAAGAAGCAGCGAAAATGATTCCAGAAAATGCAATCATAATTGAGATATCACCACACGGGCTGATGCAACCAATTCTCAGAAAATCTCATGATAGTTGCACTAACTTAACATTGACAAAGAAACACAACCCAGATTCAATAAAGTTCCTGCTCGAAGTTGTCGGAAAGTAAGTAAATTGTAATGCTTATAATTGAATTAATTACTAGTTTAATTTTTGTAATATTTATGTAAATAGATAACTAATTTGTTGACATGTTTCATTAATTAATTAATGTTGGTTTCACTAAAAAAGCTAACTGTATAACAATTTAAATATAATTTTAGAACGCAAACTTGAGGATCAAAACCACACAAAACAATTCATAGAAATAATTTATAAGTTTAGTGTGATGATTAGTAATTAATAGTGTCTAATTTCAAAACGACAAATTACGGGTCATAAAATTGCCATCCCCTAAAGATTTGCCAATATCTTTTTCAGAATGGTTCTGTATTTTGCGATGAATTGACCAAAATTAGTGATAATTTTTGCTTTATATCCTTTTTTGTTTCAGTTTGTACAAAGCTGGTTTGAACCCTAAAATAGATTTTTTGTATCCAAAAGTACAATATCCCGTATCAACAGAGACCCCATTACTGTCACCGTTAGTTGGATGGGCACATGATGAAACTTGGTTTGTAACGTAATAAAATAAACTACAAAATTAACGATTAAGTACTTTGCGAACAAGTTTAAGTATTGTTTCACGTTTTAGGTCATTAGCTACATATTCCAATCAAGTGGAACAAAAAACTTCTTTAAGACATTTTGCTATGGTCTTAGATGATGATGACTGGGAATACATCAAAGGACACGTTCGAAATGGTAAGAGTTTCATAGCATTAGCAGCAATAAGCAAAAACTTATACATATATTATAATGTGTATAACATTCAAAAGGACATTTTTAAAAGATCATATCTCACATTATAAAGGCATACAAAATTTGTCCTTCTAGAAATTCCATGGTATATCTTTATTGGAACACAGATTTCAACATGTTTTGTAACATATATTTTTAATAGAGGAAAAATATTTCAGGTGCTATTATATTCCCTGAAGCAGCCCTTTTGGTGCTTGTGTGGGAAACATTGGCAAAGCAAAAGGGTTTAGAATACAGTACCGTGCCTATTATATTCGAATCAATCAGATTTGAAAAAGAATTATACATTAAAAAGGATGAGACAGTGCGGTTTACAATCAGCTTGCAAAGTGGAAATAAACGGTTTGAGGTAAGAATAAAAATAATAATAAGAACTAAAGTTTGTTTTTTTATTAGCGTTACAAATATTATTATGAAACGATTGTTTTGAGTACCTATTTTTCTTTTTTTCTATAAATTATGTCTGTGCTTTTTGCTCTCGTTGGTTCATTGGTATTTTCTTAAGTGGTGCAGTTTTTAACCTAATTGTTATATAAAAATAAAACATAATTTAAACAATCCTACCTTTATTTCAGATATTTCAAGAAGACGTAGTTATTGTTAGTGGCTTATTTGACCTAGTTAATAACACTGGACTCAAATTATTGGATGATGAGAATAATAATGTAAAGGCAGAAACAGTTTTAACTTTTAAAGAAATTTATACTCTGCTTGGTGTCAAAGGTTATTCGTACAAGTGAGTTTCTCCTCTTTATTTCACTTTCAATTGCGTCTTACATAATAATATGCATATTTATTATTATCTTAGTTTGTTTACCATGTTCATATTAAATTCGCGGTCGTGGAACCCAAAAAAAGACATGAATCAAGATTATGTATATTATGTATCAACACTTATGAGGCACAGAAACATTTTCAGAATATAAGTTTATTCCCTGACCCGTAGTTGCCCAGCGTGGTGGACTCAAGGCCTAAACACTCCCTCCCATACTACGGGAACCTTTACTCGGCAATAGGACAACAGAGGATTACATTTTTTCTTTATTTATAAGTTTATTAAGATGATTATTCTGATTTTAGACACGACTTCCAATCAATACTCTCATGCAATACTAAGTGCAACAACGCCTATGTAAAATGGAACAATCAGTGGGTACTGTTTCTCGACTCACTGTTCCAGTTGAATGTTTTGTCAAGAGATCATGAAGGATTGTCAGTACCTAAGATTATTAGGAAATTGACTATTGATCCCACGTTACATAGACAAATGAAACACGTTCTTGTGAATGAAGCTATTGCATTAAGAGCAATAGTCGATGACTTAAGTTCCACTACTAGGTACGTTATTTTGATGTTTTTTTGGCGACCATGTTATTTATTAAAGGACTATGGGCAAAAATGTATGGGCTCCGTCCCCACCTACCAACAAACATGGAACTGATACCAACGTGTTCATAAAGTGCCCCCTATTTAATTAAAATCCTTTGTTTTTGATAAATCAGTGGGAATATATATTTAAAAAAAAAACAATTTGTAATTATTATTTAACGTATATTTTTATTTTACATTTGTAAGTTATTTTAACATTATTGTTATATTACAGTACTAACTCATATGTATATGTATACTTATATCATTTCCATTATATCGCACCCTCAGTAATATAAAGGCACAATCCAAAATTATGGTAAACTGAGATTTGAAATCTTACAAGAAGCAGTAAGAGCGGGCGACGGGCGGAGGGAGTGTGAGAGAGACACAACTATAGTTGCCGAGTCATTATTGTTCTTTTTCTCTCTCTGTCAGCGCTAACCGGTAGATAATTTGACTTTGTGCCCTTAGCATTTCAAATCTCAGTTTACCATAATTTTGGATTGTGCCTTTATATTACTGAGGGTGCGATATGGTTAATACATGTTATTGATTTCATATTTCAATAATTATTTTTACTCGTCAATTATAATGCTGTCTAACAGATGCACTGGCAGATTAAAATCTGTGTGACGACCTATTCCCATGTACCATATAATGGATATGATATGAGCACAACTTCCTACAGTCTTCCGTCCAGTTTCCATAATACCCAGTACCCAATCCAGTAATCACAAAGTCCTTTATGGTATCAGGGTCAACCGAAAAGCTATCAATCAGTCCAGTAAACAAGCAGGGGTCGTAATTGTAAAGTAAACACCGTTAACACAAAGAAATAACACGTGAACGTACACTGCAGCGAACTGACTGTGACTAGGTTCGGGCGACTACCTGCCTGCGCAAGAGCGTGGGTTGGAGAACGGGGGGAGGGGGTTATTTTATACCCAGCTATCTTTATGTGCATGCGGCGTCCGCCGCTGTGCACTAATTAATAAATTAATGAGCATGTATTTTGGAATTAGTCGTCAATAATACGTTAACGAGTTATTGTTTAAACGTAAGATACTATGAGAACCCCATGCATTTGGGCAATGTCGCCATAGTATAAAAATATCGTCTTGCCAAGATATATCAATTGAGCTACATTTCATTTTTGTTGATGGGTGGGGACGATTCCGCCCATAGTCCTTTAAACTGGCATTATTTGAAACTTAGCATTTTTTCTTGATTGAAATTGGTTAAACATAGTAATTTATTTTTGAAATATCGTTTTTAAATCAAAGATGAGAAATAATTCTCTGATTGATCATTTTGTGTTCTAATTTTAATTTAATTGATGTGTTGTATATACAGGGTGTGGCGTAAATAATGGATAATCCTTTACCAGCGGATGGGCGACTTCCCGACTAATCTAAAAATTAAAATTTACCTCTGGGACAAGTATCATAGTTTTCGAGATTTTGGCCATTTTGTGTGTTTTTTAAGAAAGCGATTTACGCTCTTAGTTTTTGATGCTGTGATCACAAATTAAGGCTTTTTTTTAATCCGTTTTTTGCAAATAAATCCTGAACAGATGTGCTATGGAATCTAGAACGCGCTTAGCGTGAAAAAATTAAATTAGTCGACCGGCAAAAGTGTTAATAATTTAAGTTCTTTGTAATATTTTGACAATAATCGGTATTATTGCTGCATGTTATACCAATTTAGAATTCTAATAAAATTTAGAAATTATTTATGGCGTGGGCAGTAAAGCCACCATACATTTTTTTTTCACCACAAGTGCTCAAAGTTGCACAAATTTTGTGAAAGATTATAAAATTCAACTTTGAATGCATAATTTAAATAAAAAACAAGTAGTAATAACAAAACAAGATTGTAGATTCAATAGCACATCTATTCAGGATTTATTTGCAAAAAACGGATTTAAAAAAAGCCTTAAATTGTGATCACAGCATTAAAAAGAACGAGCTTAAATCGCTTTTTTAAAAAACACACAAAATGGCCAAAATCTCAAAAACTATGATACTTGTGCCAGAGGTAAATTTTGATATTTTGATCAGTTGGGTGGTCGCCCATCCGCTGGTAAAGGATTATCCATTATTTACGCCACACCCTGTATATTGTTAAATAGGTGTGGTGGAGTACAAATTGAAGGTGTGATTTTTAACGATAAACCAAACATCAGTATTTGTGGTCGAATTGATCCTATTATTACTGGAATAAATAATGAAGCCAATGACGTAGGTATTAATGACTTTAATTATTTTTTTATCCTTATCTGACCCCAAATTTGTCAACAATCTTCCCCCGAAACTACTTTATTTTTTATATTATTATTTTTAAACATTCGTATGTAACATAACGTCAAATCATGCTTAAAACAATTTATGCTTCTATTATAAAAAGTTATATACAGAATTATAATAGCTTTTGATGTATTCAACAAAAAAATGTTTCAGATAAAAAGCCAAAATGTTGTTTTGGTGGCAAACACAAATAATTTGAATGACTTGTCATGGAGTGAGACTGCTATAGGCGAATATCGTAAATATTTAATAAAGGTAAAAATCTTCATTAAAAAGCAAGTAGGTAGGTACTTTAATTGATGTGCTTGATTACAAATATTTTTTATTTAGGTTAGTTACGCAGGACCGTCTTTAAATGACTCCCAAAATATTATACGTAATTGCAACGGTAATTATAAATATGGAATGGACTTCAGTGGCCATAATAGCAGGTAAAATTATTATTATAAATGTCGATTTGTAATTGGTTGCTTCCAATTTCTGTATTTCTTCAATAATAGAGACTTATTTTTCTCTCTATCTTTCTAATATCTGTAGTAGTCTAAAGGAATGGTAGCCAAGTGGTCTAATCATGTGCCTCCCACGTAAGTGGGTGACGGTTCGAACCCAAAGCTACTATCCAGTAGTGGGACAATAATAGTCTATAAAAATAAATATGTGTATAGTAATCATATAACACCAGCTGTATGTGGCATGCCATACAGTTTCAAATGCAACAGTCCGAATTCTAAGTAATATGATAATAAAATATATTGACGGAACTCAACAAGAAAATGAAATATGAATGTCGTAAAAATATTTCAGAGGCGATAAAGTCATGGGTTTGGTACCCAGCGGTGCTTTGGCTAGTACAGTGGAGGCTGATCCGAGTCTTTTGTGGCCAGTGCCTGAACATTGGAGTATGGAAGACGCTGCTACTGTACCACTCCCTTACGTTTTGGCGTACTACTGTCTCGTAAATATAATTCTTTTATTTATTTCAAAAAGATAATTATAGAAGTAATTCAAATTATAAATTCGTTAATACCTATAACTTACACTTGCTCTAACGGCGAAAGAAACCAGCGTGATGAACTTGCATGCCTAAAAATTTGTTGGCCAAGGGTTGGGCACTTTGCATACCTTCAAGAACTGTTCTAAGGAACTCGCAGGCATGCAAGGTTGCATCACGTTGTACAGCTATGTAAAAAGAAACAAGATTAATTTAAACTAGTATTATATTGTTCTAGACTATGAGAGGCCGTTTGCAAAGAGGGGAGAAAGTGTTAGTGATTGGTGGAGCAGGTGCACTAGGCCAAGCTGTGATTTCTATATGTTTGGCTCTCAACTGTACTGTGTTTACTACAGTCAGTAACAACGAGAAGAAACAATTCCTGTTGAAAATATTTCCAACGCTGCCAGGTTTAAACCTTAATAAGATATTTCAGTGAGCGATGACCGTACCGTATTTTAAATTTTAACATTACAAACCAAAACATTAGAAAGTAGTTGTAGTATTGAAAGATTTACATTGGAAATGTGCCGCCAAAGGTGCCGATGCCGAACGATCATACAAATTCATAACTGTCGAATCAATAGTAATAAAAAATCGAATTTACTTATATACTTGTCTCAGTAAATTGACAGAAAACACGTGTGTTGATTAACTAGCATTAACCTTTAATATTTTATCTTAATTTTTCAGCGGAACATATCAATTGTACAGCAAAAGATCTTATGAGTTTTCGTCCTATGGTTGTACATTATACGAAAAGGTCACTTTGTAACTACGTCATAAGTTGTGCATCTGGAGAAATGCGCGAAGTAAACAAATACTTACATAAAATATTTTTTTACAGACCCATTGCAGAAATTATCATATTAAACGTAAACCCCGTAACAATAAAGAATTCATGTCTCAAAAATGATACACTAACCTAATATAAAACTATATTCGTTAAATATTTTAATTAAGACCAATGATCATAATTTAAAATACAAAATAATTTTCAGGAAGCTCAGAAATGTGCAGGTCTTCACTCTGATTTTATGGATTTAAATATGCAAGATATCGCAGAAAATATGGACCTACAAACTTTTTACGTTGATCACAGATCTTATAAATCAGTCCTACTATCAAGTATATTTAGACCCGAATATTTGGAACAGAAAAAGGTCTGGATTTATTTTTAACTTAGCGAATAAAAATGTCTGTATTTACGCGTCATCACGAAAACTGGCTTATAAGACGTTTTAACTTGAGTCGCCGTCATCGCCATGGTGCTCCTTGCTGCCACGTAGTTTAATTCTTGGGCCTAAAGACTGCCTCCGTGGCGCAGTGGTTTAGGTCGCCACGCCGCACGGTGGTCGCCCCGCTGAACAAAGGCGGTCATAAATCCGTAACTTCTTAAATTAAGGTTTATTTCCATTAAAAATGGATTGAAAGTCTATATAGTTACACATAATTATTATAAAAAACAATTCGATAAAAGTTGTAACAGAAATAAATTAATAAAATAATATTTTAAATCAAATGTTCCCTAGTTAGAAATGCTTGTGACTAAAAAATCATAGCTTTTCAGTATGGGGTTATAATGTAAGTGTAAATAATAATAATTGAATAAAATCTCTACTATATAGTGGAGATTTTATACATACATAAATATATACATATTATATGTATCTATATATGAGCCTTATTTGAAATAAAAATCATAATCACAATATATGAATATATTTACCACCATAATAACAAAAAACAACTTACTATAACAAAAGTAAACTTATATTTATTAAATCTATAACCTGCTTTAACATAATGCCCATTTTCTTACGGAGAAGTTTCCGAAGACCAGTAATAAATGGATCTGAACTAAGTAAAAGTCTATTGAATAAGTCGGTATTTGTAAGTTTTCTTGACATTTTCGAGTATGATCTCGTCTAAAGGCCATATCATTTTTTTCCCCAATATATATTAGACAATACTGTGCAACTTCACCACCATGAATAAGGACTTTGTGGACGGAAGCTGGGAGATTGTACCATGGATATTCTTGAACTAGAAGTCACGCGTTTTCCAAAGTATATTCACTAAATTTTTCTGAATTAATATGAAATCCTGATGACATAGCATGCAAAATTATAGAGCAACGATCAATTAAATATTTATTTCCACCTGTTATTTCAACTGAGATTGCAGAGTTATTAAAGAACTTTCTAGCAGTATTTCCATCATTCGATGTCCCGCTTCCGCCACTTCGCGGTTTGTCTACTATTAAATCTAATCTAAGTCTTAATTGGTTCTGTATAAACAATTTCCTATTTTAATTTACTTCTATGCACATTTATCCAATTTATATCAAAACTTCTACATATGTTTGATATCTTTTGTTGTAAACACTTAATGTCAATATTTTCTTTATCCAACAGTGGAGCTAGTATTGTTTCTATTACGTGTTTACATTTTAGTCCACTTTTCCTCTAACAGATGACGAAACTTCAAATAAATGCAACCTCGAAAAGGTACATTTAATCAAAGAACCTGAAAAAAAAGAAAATAGTATTGATTTATGTTTCGTAGATCGTGCTACGAGAGGCTACGAGCGGGCCTGCAAAGTCGTAGAAGCGGTGTAGTACGGAGAGATGCAAATTTGTGCAAATAAAAGCTAAATATTTTCAAATTAACTATTTCGATAATTATTTTAAAGTGAGTCTCAATCTTTCGAAATATATCGAAATATACTAAAAGTCTACATGAAATCTACTCTAGTGTAAATTTTTCTCTAAAATCTTGTGTGGCGTAGCATTTAAAAATAAACACATAATAAGTAAATACAGGTAAAAAATACATTAAAATAATAAAAACATACCTTGTTCTTGGAAATCCATAGCACAAACACCACTCAACAACAAAAGAATTCCGATAAATCACAATTACACAAACACGTGCGCGTGAGTCACTGTTAAGGGTGTGAGTTGCGTTAATGAAGCGCTCACTTCGGAAGTTCACAAAGTAATGATAATTAAGTAAAATAGTCGGTCTGTATATAGTTTTCGATTCTTTGTTTATCGGTGTATGATGACGTGTACATAAATAGTGGTGACGTGGCAACTGACTTTTCACATTTATGACCTATGGGCGAGACCACCGTGCGCCGCTACCATTGTGTCGAGAGGTCGTTGGGTTCGATTCCCACACGGAACAATTACTTGTGCGATCCACAAATAATTGTTTCGGGTCTGGTTGCACTTTGCGTCCGTTGATTGTATGTTTGTAAAGGTCCCCGCGAGACAAAAGCAATTCTTAGTGCGGGAGTTGTTTAAAAGGACGAAAAGGCAAACGATGGCATTATTCCTTTATTCTATACTAATTGATATTTATTCTATACTAATACACATTTTTTTCGCTAGATATTACATCAATTAATCAGTGATGGCATAGTCCAAGGAATAGTTAAACCTATTGCCAGGGTCACGTTTTCCCCTGCGGAAGTCCCGCGGGCTTTCAGACATCTGGTTTCAAACAGACGTATTGGACGAGTTTTGATAAGAATAAAGGATGCTATCACTAATCAGAATTTAAAAATTGATTCTCGGTATGTATTCTCGGCATGATATTTTATTTATACTTTAAGGAACTAGGATTAAGCTTTGCATGCCGAAAAATTGTTTGAGACATTGGTGAACTCAAGACTCCTCATTTTGAGGAGATCTAGCGGTGGGACAGAAGCGGGATAAAACAAAACAGAAAATAATGTAAGTTATCTGAATACATTTTTCTTTTCAGGGTAACATTTTTAGAAAGAGATTCATATTTAGTCGTTTGTGACGAAACGTTCATAGGAATAGAAATAGCCCACTGGCTGGTGAAAAAAGGTGCAAGAAAAATCATTCTGCATCAAAAAACGAAAAGTATGCTTTCGTACTTCTACGCCAAAAGAGAGTAAGTAGCATGTTAAAGGTACCATTAGAACCTACTCCTGTTTTATTATGTGATTGATTTTTTAATAACTGCCTCTGTGGCGCGACTGCTGATCATAACGTGCTTGGTTTCGATTCCTGGATCGGCAATTTTTTTTCTTTGTCTATATTATCCCGGAGTTTTGTAACGTGCCAGCTGTAAAGCATTAGTCGTCTTCTATTACATGGGTTTAACATTAGGTGCGGCGCGCACTCTTTCCCTTGTTGTTTCACGCGCGAAAGAGCGTGTGTATAAAGGCACCTAATGTTGTCGGCAAGACGATGGTCTACTTCAAACACCTTTGCATTCACCTTCTGCTAAAACCGGCATGATAAAATGTTTGTATGCTAACATTTTAATTGGCGATTACATTTATTTCCTCAGAACATGGAAAAAATATGGAGTTTTATCAACAATCTCTGTTACAAATCTAACAAACTATGAAGACTGCTTTAAATTACTTCGTGAATGTGAAGTTCTTAGGCCGTTGAGCGGTATTTTTGTTGTTCTTGGTACAAAATCTTCTACTGTTGGCGAAAATCTTAGCCACGGAGGCTTAGCTTTAGAAAATTTAGACAATGCATCACGAAATATTCATGGCTTGCTAAGGTAACAACAATTTTGGCCCAATTTTGATTATAATGGTAGGTATGTAATGTTATATACATAAGTGTAAATCATTTATTTTATTTTCAGGGAGTTTGTTGTAGTTATAAATTCTGATGATCAGGAATATAATAAGAGTGTTTCTAAGGAAGTTGAAAATATCCGTAAAAGCCGTAGCAAAGACAATTTACCTGCACTCGTCGTAAACTCTGATGTTGGAGAGGTAATTATTATAGTTTACTTTGCTTGATACAACTAAAAAAATACATTAAAAACGAATTATTCACATATGTACACACGAAAAATATACTTTACATTTAATAAGTAAAAGCCTCAAAAATAGCACCATCTAGTACAAAAAGCTCACTTTTGAGACATTAAATTATCGTATCTCCAATCCGGTAAGATCGTATCAGCGTATCAGCAGCAGTCTAAACCAGATGCCTATATCGTTTGGTCAAACAACTGCAAACAATTTGTATAATAAGATTATGACAATGGGTATATTTATGAGAAAAACCAATTAATTTCAAAATGAAATTAATTTAATTTTCAGATAACTACGAATGGAACACTTTCTGAACAACTAGCCGCATTATTGAACACAATAGAGCAGAGCATAAGGTTTAAATACAATAATGTTATAGTAAACAGCACAAAAAAGTATTCCAAGGAAGACTTTCTAGAAAGCGTATCTAGGATTATTCATAACGGTAGTTATTTTTTTGTATGTAAATTGTTGTATGTTGTTTGTAAGGATCGTCTCAAGTGGCGTTCTTTCGTTTCTGTCTACCCCTATGGAAAAAGGCGTGATATTATGTATATATGTATGCATGTAAATAGTAACTGGTTTGGAGTCTATTTCACTATTATATTATGATTATTTTAATAGATTTAGGGTTAGCTTATAAATATGTATTAGATAATCAATAACCAAGAAGTAGTAAACATAGACCTCAAGTTTCTACTAAATATTTATAGTTTATAAACACTAATTATTATTAAAAAATTTGGAACAGGTGTTTTAGAAAGTGATGATGATATTAAGAACCAAACCTTGAACAGTTTGAACATCAAAGATGTTTGTTTAGATGAAATAAGGAATCTCATAAATAGTACTTTCAAAATTGATTTCTCTAAAGAAGAGTTACAGCGTTTTACTTTTGCAAGGTATGTTATATGCAATTAAAGTATTTATGGTAAAGGTAGTACATAATATATGGTATTTATTTCAAGTATTTATAGAGATACAAAAAATATATTATTTCTAATGATAGCTGGTGATATTTTAGGCGGCGGCACTGCCCATGAACTAATCACTATTGTGGTTTATCAGTGGGACGATTACCTATTACTATCAACTATCGACAACCGGCTGCTATCGAGTAAATATATATTATATGAAAATTCGATAAGCACCTCTAGCGGGCGCCGTAAGAATTATTTTGCCGTACATTTCAATGGTCAGACTCTCGATACTCGATAAGTCCGTCTGAAGAAAATCGTGGTACAGATGCATGGATAGAGTTGCCTCCCAAAAAATCACCTGCTGTTATGAAAAGATTCTGTATAATAAAATAAATAACACGCATACCTACTGATCGTTTTGATGGAATTCCAGATTAAAAAGTATGTGTGTTGAGTGTAAAGAAAAAACGCCTGCAAAGAAAGGTTTACGAGTGTTTTACGATTATATTGAACGTGATGAGATTCAAGCTTCTGAACCTATCGTGCAAATGCGAAGTAAGATTGCAAGTTGCACCGCCAAGGTATGTCAAATTATTTATTTTCTCCTACTATCAAGATGAGAATATACATGTATTATGATTTAAAAGTGAATGTTTTCATAAATTACAGGTACCAGAAGAGTTGGATTCCAAAGAAACCCATTTAATCATGATCCCAGGATTTGAAGGTCACTCTCGTATATTTACATCTGTAGGCGAGAGATTGAAAGTACAAGCAGTCACTTTGCAGTTGGCACCAGATTTAGAAGGCAACAGTATACCAGAAATGGCCGAAAGTTTAATAAAGGTAGAATTAATTCTTTTATTTATTCTTATTTTCTTTTAGGATATTATATATTAGTAGTGATAGATGTATAATAACGTGTGATTTTATTTTACTTCCAGTATATCAAGAGGACATTCGAATTCAAATCAAAGTTTTACATTTTGGGATATTCTTTTGGAGCTAACGTAGCTTTGGAGCTTGCTGCTTTATTGGAGAAAGAAGGTATAATCATTTTTTGTTTACCTATATATTATGTAACATGTTAATTTAAAATACCATTCTTTCCGTGTGTCTTAAAAAAGGTTTATACGGACTATATACCTTTGAATGAATGAATGAAATACTCTTTATTGTACTTGTATAAATAAAATACCTTTTTTATGTGAAGTAGATTTGTTATGTTCTGCAAATGCAATATCTCAAGTAGCGTACAATTTTTGGCAGAAAATGTCAACATATTCACACCAAGTACCAGTGTTAGTCACAAATATATTGAATATTAATTCCTTTTCAGGTTATTTAGGTGTCGTTTATTGTTTGGATAGTAGTCCAGATGCAGTACGAGTCCATCTCGACACTTATTTAGGTGAACTGACTGATGTAGAACTACAGAACATTATTATAAAAGACTTTTTCCAACTTATTAGTGGACAAAAAAGTGAACCGTTGAATGAAGAATTGCAGATTCTAGAAAGCTGGTCAGAAAAAGTACAGATATGTTTGAAGAAGCTGAAATCACTTGTGACATATTCTCACGAGTATCAAAGAGCAGTCTTAGAAGCAATTTACAAAAGAATAACACTATCCAGAAATTATGAACCGAAATTCCGGCTCAAATCAGAAGTGGTGCTGATGAAAGCCATTGATAGCTCTAAAGTAGATCTAGCTGATGACTATAATCTTTCGAAGTATACTACGCAGCCAGTCAGAGTGTTTGATTTAGAATGTGATCATTCATCAGCGCCATATAATTGCAGAATACCCAATATTGTTAATAAGATGCTTGAACCAGAATTGTTAGAAAAGTACAGGCAAATGGATCTCTGGGAATCTTATTACGATCAAGACTTGACATTTAAAAGGACGAAGCAGGACAAATGTTAACATGCAATTATTCTATTGTATTGAAGGAAAAAACGGTATTTTCTAATCGTTCATGCGTAAATTTTCTTTTAGTTGGATCGAAGATGTATAAAAACTGCGCAAAAAATGGTCAAGAATTACTGCTATTCATATAAATAAAAATCAATTAATGTTTAAGTATGTATCAGTAAATGGTTTTATTGAGTCATCGTTTATGGTTTGAATACATACCTACCTACTAACCTGCAATAAAAAAGTTTCTAGTAACTATATTATTATCTCACTTTTCCCTAAAGAACTTACGGTAAATCTTTTCAAACATTTCTTACATTAGATAATAACAATACCATGCATGGTAAACACTCTGTTACACTATCAATAAGTAAAATAACTCATGAACATAAACCACTTACTACACCTTAAAACTACTTTAAACACGGCCCATACTTCTAGCAAACGTAAATAATTTCTCTCAGCTCTAGCTCATAGCAAAACAGAACCAAAAAGCCATAACTCTCAGCAATAAATCCTGTTGCACTATGCAACAGTACAAGTTATCAAAAGTATTTCTGCCCGCCAATTTGTTGGTAGCAAAAATTCGTTGTTAGTTGAAAACAATTAAGCGGTCGTACTGGTACTGGATAGTGGGCTAGCCGGGAACTTTGTTAGAACTCATTGTACTTACTGTGATGTTCAAAGATGATTGGAGGTGGTATTTTTATAAATATGGCATGATTTATCTCCGCATGTAAATCATTTCATTCGTCTGATCTTTAAACTTATAAAGCTGACTGCCTCCGTGGCGCAGTGGTTTAGGTTGCCACACCGATACCACTGCGTCGAGAGGTCGTGGGTTCGATTCCCACACGGGACAATATTTTGTGTGATCCACAAATAATTGTTAAAAAAAAGCCATTGCTTTAATACTTTGAATTTACCATCATGTAGACTAACAAATAAGGTTATCACGATAAATGGAAAATGTTTAAAAAAGATACTCCCACTCAGACTCATTATTACACCAGTCACAGAATTCAGGTTTGGAATGATGGGGCATCTCAAATCACTACGACGGCCTCCGTGGTCAAGTCTGTGGAAAAGAACAAATAATTGAGCGATCCACAAACAGTTGTCTCGGGTTTGGTTGTAATTTGTTTCCGTCATTTGTATTTTTGTATAAAAGAGGATTTTTTTTACAAGAGCAATTCCTAGTGCGGGAGTTGTTTCCAGCGTCGTCGTAGTTTCGCGATGTGAGTACTTACACTGTGACGTCAATTTAATTAGGACTTATCTTAGCTATTGTCGCAACGGAAGAGCACCATTTTACTTCAAAATTTAAAAATTTCAAGCACACTAACGTTTTTTCAATAAAATGTCTTAATATTGAAAATATAATAGCAAAGCGGACAAATAATAGTTCTTTATAAATGCCACATATCAATTCTCAGTAATTTTACAACGTGAAGGTATAGTGAAACCACCGGAGTGCAGACTGGTGGTACAGTGAAGAGCAATTTATTACTTTTAAGTTGCCCCTGCACTACGGGATTAGACGGAATGCTTGTTGCAAAATGTGCCGTAATAACAGTTCATTTGTGACTTTTTATTTTGATTGGAAATGGCAAATATGGATTTTCACAGAACTGGAGTATAAATATTCGTGAAAAGCTGTATTTAGCTGTCACGTTGTTACTACTTTTATTTTTAAGGAAACACAAGTTCAACTATTATCACTAGCTATCTATTTGTCTAAATGACGGTCTATGTGTTCATTTTATCTGGAACTTTGTTTAAGATGCTATAAAAATATAAATATAATATGAATGTTGGCAATATATAACGTTATCAGAGGGGTATTATCTTTTTAACTTACAAAATGAATTTTACAAAGATCGGTGGTTCTAATGAATGCCGCAGGAATATTTTTTCAGTACATTTTAACTTTCCGAAATGCACTCAAATGAAGATAAACTCTTAACAGCTACTCAATACACAATAATAACACGAAATGACCCCAAAATATATTCAAAAACATTAAACCAAAATTCAAAAATGAGTGATGCGCCAGTAATCAAGGTTTGAAGTTTCATTACAGTGAGCGACCGCAACTAACGAGCGCTTTGTGCGATTAACACTCTCGTGCTAGTTAGCGCCTGTTACGATACTGTAAATGACATTGATTGGTGTGGGCTACTGTTTTGTAGGCTCTTCACTCTCTTCAGCTTTTCTACGGACACTTTTCTGTCTAGATTTAAGTTTTGTGTTATATTAGCGGCCACTTGCAACTTGGTGTGGACCTTTTTTCAGTAATTTTCCCGATGTAACTTTTCTTGTTGCTGCCTCATTCTCATTAATAATAGCGTGATGTTATGTATCTTTCTTCAATAAATGGACTTTTCAACATAAAAATATTTTTTCAATTCGCAGCAGTTTTTTTTTTGCAAAAGCATGGTTATTTTTTCTTAAAATACAGCAGCTGATACAAAAGTGTTAGTTAGTTAGTTTATTTACTTTATCTTGCTCTTATTTTATTTCCTTTCTTTTCAAGCATTATAGATCAGCTTACAGAGTAAAACATGCACAGTTGTTTATTTCAAAATAATATTTACAATGTACGGACATTCCGATTTAAACTACACAAAGCGTACAAGCAATTACCGAAACGATTCCAATAAATTGACTTATCAGCAGGTAAATGATAAAAACGTCAGCCAATTGAACATAAAATAGCAGGTGTCACGTGATATAATGGAATATATAGGTAGCGAGTTACAAATGGCAATAAATCTCAAACCCTTTTCATAGGAGATGGGGCTTTGGCGAAGGGTGTACGTGCACGACATTACGACACAGATGAAAGATAGCCAATGAACGGATATGACACTGTAGATGATATCGTGTTTGATGTTTCGCGTTTTGTATTTGTTTTATTTGATTGTTGAATTTGGTTAAATATTCTGCGTAACTTTTTGTTGAAATCGTACTACATAATTTACACACTTGAGTTTATTATAACGGTAAAATATCGCAGATATAGTGGTAGAGGTGATCCGCCATCACTACAGACGACATGAGCTCGGTTTATTTCGTGGTTGTATGTTGTTTGTTCATCAAAGTATTTTTGATATAAGAGTTTTCGTAGTGCGGGATTGGCTTTTATACTTTATGATTGGTTTAAAATATTTTCAAACTCCAAAACCATTTACTACCAGCCATTGTAAGGCCCATAAACTCTAGAACAACGTTGCACCTTACTTCTACCAATACCTTAGGCTACGAGAATTTCCTATCAAACTAAACAATAAATTTTAGGTGCCCGTATTGGCTCCAAAGGCTTCTTTGTGGAAACCTATTAGTTGGATGATAAGGCTTAGTTCGCTGCTACGCTCTCGGGGACAAAATAAATTTCCCAGAAGGCCTTAAGTACTTTCAAATCGAGATCCTCGGTACTGTTGAGCGATAGTACCTAGTTTTAGGTGTGCGAAGACTGTTCAAGTTTTATAATTAAGTGGACTTTGTGAAGGATTGAGTGATGGATCTGAAAATGAACTGTTAAGGTGTTAAAATGTTTATTAGTTTTGATAGTATACATTTTTATGAGGCTTCAAAAAGTGTTATTTTTTCAATACTTCATAACGTGCTAACAACATTTGAGATAGCAGCATTTTTATTTCAACAAAATAAATCGAAGCTGTGCATATTCATAAGTTATTATCATGGCAATATAAAAAAATATTTTACGTTTAAAACAAATAAATCGACTTGGTCATAGAAAAAGACTAGTCGGCTTCCAGTCTCATCGGATGCAGCTAAATAAAAGTATTTTGCATAGAGAGACTGCCTATCGGACCTCCACAACCAGCCAACCCAGTTACCTGGGTTCTAACACGATACCCCTCAGTAAGACTGGTTATCAGACTTTTAAGCTTCTGACTATTGGCGACAATTGCCGAAAATCTTTAATAAATATGCAAAAATATACGCCGGTTAAATAATAGTATTACATATTTGACATTAGTTTAATTGCTAATCAATTGTGATTGTTCGTCCATTAATGTTGCTTGTTAGTTCAAATAGTCCATGTCTGAGGTATGGCTAACGTCCACTTAAGTTTAGTGATAAACAAATGGGTCTGTTATTGTTTTAAGGGATATGAGTATGGGTTCATGTAATGTGACAATTAAAGGACTGGTTAATAGGGTCCGACTGTTACAGTAATGTTATAAACCCTCTTTAATCGTAAGGTCTTTTGCGGTTACATTCCCGTTTAAACTTTATGTTGCTTAAACGTATTTACATCGTAGTAGGTGCTGTTAGTGGTTTTATTCGCTTAAAAAAAGACACAATTTACCGAAAGATTGTTCCTGTGTCGTGGGGAATTTTAAAAACGCAACATACACAAAGTGCATACAGTCCCTAAACAATATCAAAACACATTATACAAATGTTTGCTTCAAATAGGAATAGAACCCACGACCTCCCGCCGGGCTGGCATTGGCGTTTTGACCACCTTTATTACTACACCTAGAAGACTGTCAGATATATTCTTCTAGAATTTATTATTCTAATAAACTATTTTATGTGTCAAACGCTTGTCAATACCTAATTGATCTGAGAGTACAGTCTCTGTAACTAAATAATATCTATTTAACTGAAAAGTATAAAACACACGGTCCCTACTTCATTTCTAAAACTAAGATCTATATAATATTAATAGCACTCTATTGGCGGTCCATTGAAGCCGTCAGTCTTGATAGTATTAATCCGTAACTGTCCGCAACTGTAGGTGACTGCACTGCGACCACAGGCACGTGGTAATCGGTTTACCGATACCAGTTCGATGTACGAGTAATTACTGTATGTAGATGTCCAATGCTGGGGTGCAATGATTTGAGCGGTTTTTTAAGCTTAGAACCAGTTTCTGGGGTTAAAAAGAACCCTTGTTCTGGGGTTAAACTACCCACAATAATACCTATCTGCGACAGCTAATGTATATAATCGACTGTCATAATTTAACCTGATAATCTATCTCATAGTTATCCAAAAGAGGTGAGAGCCAGTGTCGTTAAGTCGCCTAAAAAGGACTCCGTTTTTGTTTTATTTATAAACAACACATGTGTATGTATTGTAAACATTATACTCAGTTCATTTAAATATTCCAATTGATAGACAATTTGTAATCTTGACAGTTCGAAAACCTGATAAACAAACTTGACACTTTGATGTCATTGAAATTCCATTTTTACCGTCATCAAGACATAAAAATTCAAAGTTTCACTATTTATAACATACATTCATACATATTTTTGTTAGGGTACCTAGCCGTCTACAAAAAGCAAGTTTAAAATGAACTCAAAACTTTTCAAGCTCGAACTACTCTAGTACAAACGCAGCGAATGAAAAAACCCAGTCACGTTGTCACATAAACAGTTACTTAAGCAACTAAGAGGTGGAGCACAAACTATAGCAAAACTAATATATTCGAAAAGTCTCACGTATTCCATTTATTTCCTAATTAACTCTGTATCCGGTGCGATGGACGAATTTATGTGGAGCTTTCGTTCTTGTTTGATTCGATGTTTTGGGAGCATGGTTGACTTGATGCGGTATCTAACTGTACTTATCTTGAAAAGAAAAGTAGATTTTTAAGTAATACGCTAGAGGTACTTCCTTACTCCATAAGCTCAACGACCCAAAATGTGTCTTGGCCTCCGATACGAGAAAACGCCACTTTTATACGTTAGAGCTCTGATCTAACTTCATGCAAAATTAATCGATAGCTATTTGATTTTCCATATTTGATAGAGATAAAGAAGAGTACCTCTTGTAAAATAAATGCTTTAGATGCCCATCAATTAATAAATACAGTAATGAGTTAATTGTTACTCAATTGATCTGGGTAGAATTTCAACTTTTTAATGCTCTACTTTAAGTTTTTGTAAAAACGTTTAAAGGCGCAAAATTGTCAAGTGTAGGAAAGCAATATTGTTTAACCTTTTGTTAGAAGCATGACCTTAAAATCTCAAGGATACTATCAAAACTATCATCTTCTCCACTCTTCTAACCTCCAAACCCCACAGATTAGTGTATATCAGACATCGCATCGTAAGAAAGTTATCTCGTTAGTAGTAATCTACAAACTTATGGTCAACTGCGGCCCAAGGGATGCTTTAATAAATACAGATTATTGGTGTTAAGACATTCATCTTAACACACACTCGGCACGGCGCCCGCAGGGCGCGGCAGCGGTGCGACAGAGGTGCGACGGAGGGGCGCGCGCGCCGTCACCGCTCAGGCCATCGACCTCCGTGATTCGAGACCAGTCAGCTGTTCAAGCCTACGACGCATACTCGTATCGCACGCTCTCGCAAATATTTAAATTATATAATTCGCGGTTAACAAATCGAGTTCATGTACAGTACTTGTTGAGTACATCAATAAATCTTTATACAGTCCACTTACTTTATAATTCCCGTTATACCATCGCGGGACCTCCACAACATTTTGGTCCTTCAACCGTCAAAATTTGAACCGAAAAGGAGTTACCGAGAAGTTGCTGTACTTAGGACAAGATTACAAGACTGCGAACAAAGGAATCCTCATCGGAAGCGATCTACGTACATACCTATGTACATCAGATAGTCGTCGTGCAAGAGAAGTTCAACAACATCTCCGCGTCACATCAACATTACATAGTGGTTTGCTCCAGGAGGCCGTAAGATCGTTTCAATTCCTTCATTCTCATTATTCCATACCCATTTTATCACCCAATCACTTATTCATCCCATCAGTGCCATTATTTTTCGTTATTATAACGTGAATCAGCTAATTTCATTTCTGTCAAAGTTGCAAGTCATTTGTCAACTGAGTCATCACGGACTTTGAACCTTGTATTAGACACATTTCATTGATTCATTCGTTCATTCAGTTAGTTAGTACTCGATTTCACTGTCATTTAATCATCCCATTTAATTAAATTTTGCATTTTAGCTTATTATTACAGGTAAGTAGTGATAATTTGTCAATATTTGCAATACACAGGCTAGTATTCTGCTGCATTTCGCTGTTGTTAAGCGTTGATTTCATTAAAATCAAGCACTTTTAGCTTAAATTAATATAGGTATATTTCCATAAGGCAAATATAAGCGGTTCATTATACTTTTTCTTTTCTAAATTTCAAGCTTTAAACTTCCATTCTTCATACTTAATTAACATGTCTGATACAAAAGCATTAATCAAGAAGCGTGCTTCGATTAAAGCTAAGCTTACGCAATTTTCGGCATTTTTACTTATTTCAAAAACTTGTGAACGGTTGAGTGATGTGCAAGTCATTGAAGTCGAACATCGCCTTAACTTAATTGAAACGTTATACGAAAAATATGACGCCTTACAGATGGACCTGGAAGCTTTAGTGGACGACCCGAGCGAGCAATATGCTGAACGCGAGGAATTCGAAAAGCAGTACTACGGTTTGGTGGCTTCTGCTCGGCACCTAATAAGCAGCGTTCGGAGTCGCCGCACGGATTCTGAGGTCGATGTTTCTTGTTCTAATCACACACACAAACAAAACACTATACGCTTACCAAAAATTGATTTACCTAAATTTTCCGGCAGTTATCAGGATTGGTTAGAATTTAGGGACACTTTTACATCAATTATTCACAAAAACGATAGCATCGATAAGATCAATAAATTACATTATTTACGTGCTTCATTGAAAGGTAGTGCTTCTCTCGTAGTAGATAACCTAGACTTTAGGTCAGAAAACTATGATGCGGCCTGGAAGTTGTTGTGTGACAGGTACGACAATAAAAGACTGCTTGTTAACAATCATGTACAAGCTCTTTTCAATATACAGCCCATCAAACATGAATCAAGTAAGTCATTACGCTATGTTATCGACACTACTAATAAGAATCTCAGGGCATTGTCAACCCTAGGTCAACCGGTGCAGCATTGGGATACTCTTGTTATTTATATAGTTACCAGTAAACTCGATCAGGTGACGAACCGCGAGTGGGAAGAGCATAGGAACACACTGACAGACCCTCCAACACTAAATATTTTTATTACGTTTTTGAGCAGTAGAGCTGACTTGCTTGAAACTCTTGAAGAGTCAAGATCATCAAACTCTAACTATTCTACACATAGTGTTGGTACCAAAAGTAAAAGTTTTTTAACACATACTGAGGATAAATCCACACAAATATCCTGTCCTTTATGTCAGCAAAATCATTTTATATTTTCATGTAAAGACTTCAGAAGTCTTTCACCGCAAGATCGACTTAAGAAAGTCAATAGTTACAAAATTTGTGTGAATTGCTTAAAATCAGATCACGACGTCAGTAAGTGTAAATCAGGTCATTGCAAGTATTGTTCTAAAAAACACAACACTCTACTACATGACCATGATACTAGCCCTAATATCCAAAACATTGTACTATCAGCAAATCACTCCGCTACTTCTCGAGTTGTTCTTCTTTCCACAGCACTCGTGGAGGTACTGGACGACAGGGGAAACCACCGGCAAGCACGGATTTTATTGGACAATGGTAGTACGGCAAACTTCATCTCTGAAGGATTTGTACGTAAGCTCCAAATTTCCACTTTTAATGCCAATTCTAAAGTTATAGGTATTAATCAAATATCTTCTACTTCTTCTTTAGGCTGTCAAATTTCATTAAAATCGCTTTATAGTGATTTTAAGATTGATATTGACTGCTTTGTCCTACCAAAGGTATCATCATCAGTTCCAAGTACCTTTGTTAATTCCAATCTTATACACATACCTGAGAACGTTCGTCTAGCTGACCCCAATTACTACATTCCGTCATCAGTTGACATTCTAGTAGGCGCGGAGGTATTCTGGGGCATTATAGGGGCGAATCGTATCGATCTAGGTAAAAACATGCCAACTTTGTTCGAGTCAAAGTTGGGTTGGCTCATATCAGGCGGGTATTATCAACATAGTTCAGCCCCACAGTTGTGCATGTTAACGGACAGTTTACATACTGAGTTAACACGTTTCTGGGAACTGGATTCAATTGACTCTAAGCATAAATTTACAGCTGAGGAGCGAGCCTGTGAACAATCCTTTGTGGACACCACCACTCGCAATCCAGACGGTCGATTTGTGGTGAACATCCCGCTCAAAGAGTCTCCTGATGTACTAGGTGACTCTCTCATCATGGCTAAACAAAGATTTCTATCTCTTGAACGACGTCTTTCCAAAGATTCTCATTATAAAGATCTGTATGTAGACTTCATGAACGAGTACATCAAGTTAGGACACATGTCGATATGTTCTGGTAAGTCAAGTACTCCTTCATATTTCTTACCCCATCACGGAGTTTTGAAAGAGTCTCGTTCTACTACGAAACTTCGGGTTGTATTTGACGCTTCCGCTAAAACAACCTCAGGGAAGTCGTTCAACGACATCCAAATGGTTGGCCCGACACTTCAAGACGATTTATTGTCCATCCTGCTTCGATTCCGTCAACACAAGATAGTAGTTAGTGCAGATATTGAGAAAATGTACAGGCAAACTCTTGTTAGAGAAGATCAGCGAACTCTACAAAAAATTCTGTGGAGAGCCAGTCCCGAATTGCCTGTGCAGTGCTATACGCTCAATACGGTGACATACGGCACATCGTCGGCGCCGTTTCTTGCAGTTCGATGTTTATTTGAATTGTCAAAAGAGTGTTCGGACCCAGTTGAACGGTATAGTTTGGAGCATGATTTTTATGTTGACGACTATTTATCAGGTGATGTATCTGTTTCAGCAGTGGTGCAAAAATGTCGTCGAGTCGTAGAAATTCTTCATTCTGCCCAGTACAATCTGCGGAAGTGGCAATCGAACTCCCCAGAGGTATTACAAGCTTTATGTATAGATTCTGATCACTCTGACGTAGTACATTTGAGTCTAGATGAAATGTCAAAAACTCTAGGTCTTAATTGGCGCTGCTCAAGTGATTCATTTTCATTTGTTATTAATTTGCCCATTACACAAAGTAGCACAGTCACAAAACGTCAAATATTGTCCACAATAGCTCAAATTTTTGATCCAGTTGGTCTAGTGGTCCCTAGCATAGTAGAGGCTAAAATTATTATGCAAAAACTTTGGCTTACCAAATGTTCTTGGGATGAGCCTGTCCCAGAAATCATTCAAATCGCTTGGAATATATTTCAAACTTCTTTACATATGTTGAA
This sequence comes from Anticarsia gemmatalis, assembly GCF_050436995.1. Taxonomy (NCBI): domain Eukaryota; kingdom Metazoa; phylum Arthropoda; class Insecta; order Lepidoptera; family Erebidae; genus Anticarsia; species Anticarsia gemmatalis. The sequence goes on from NC_134756.1 coordinate 11,346,965, forward strand.
TACATTCAACATACCTCGATGGATAACGTGTGAGTCACCCAGCTCTTTACAATTGCATGTTTTTGTTGATGCTTCTGAGAGAGCTTACGGAGCCTGTGTGTATGTTCGCAGTGTGTCTCGGGACGGTAAAGTTCATGCACATCTTTTAACTGCAAAGAGTAAAGTAGCTCCCATCAAGCCGACTACTATACCACGACTAGAGTTATGCGCTGCATTACTGGGTACACGGCTTTATGTCAAGGTTCGTCAGTCGCTCACATTACGTATCGATGATGTCTTCATGTGGAGCGACTCTACTATTGTTCTAGGTTGGTTATCGATGCCACCCACACAACTGAAGACCTTTGTTCGTCATCGCGTGTCTGAGATTCAGGATTCTGTAGGAGGAGTTCCTTGGCGTTATGTTCCGTCTCAAGAAAACCCCGCAGACCTCGCTTCGCGCGGACTAAGCGCCGACAAATTATTAACTTCTTCTATATGGTGGACAGGACCTGAATTTCTTCACAGAGACTCGTCCTCGTGGCCGCTGTTTCCCAACTCACATTGTGAAAATGAATTACATTCACAAGAAATAATATCAGCCTTCCATACAGACATTTTAGAACCTATCACTAACCCTATTTCTTTGTTGGGTAATAGGCTGTCTAATTTTAATAAATTACAGCGTGTGGTGGCATATGTCATGAGATTCATACACAATTGCAAAGGACAATCACCACAACGTGGCGCACTCACACATACTGAACTAGACAACTCATTAAATCTTTTGTTACGATTAAGTCAACAGGAATCATTTCCTGAAGAATACAAATTACTATTATTCGGCAAACCATTGCCCTCAAAAAATAAGCTTTTAGCGCTATCTCCGTTTATGGATACTTCTAGTGACCTAATTCGTGTGGGTGGTAGACTGGACAATTCATTCTACGACTACAATGTTAAACACCCCATTCTATTATCCAGTAAACACACCATTTGTAACCGTTTGTTTCAAATGTTTCATGTTCGTCTTTTACATGCTGGTCCACAGCTCTTACTCGCCACGATTCGTCATAATTATTATACTCTCGGCGGTAGAAACTTAGCCAAAAGGGTTGTTCATCAGTGCGTCAAATGCTGTAGAATAAAGGCTAGCACTATTCAGCCTGTCATGGGCAACCTTCCAGAGCAGAGACTACATTTAGAATTTCCCTTTTTAGATACAGGGGTTGATTATGCTGGACCAATCCTGATTGCTGACCGAAAGGGGAGGGGCTGTAGACTAATAAAATGTTTTATTTGCGTGTTCGTGTGTTTAGCAACGAGAGCCATCCACTTGGAACTCGTCTCAGACCTCACAAAAGAGGCATTCATAGCAGCTTTAAGTAGGTTTATTGCTCGCAGAGGTAAACCTCGTAACATTTTCTCCGACAACGGTACTACATTTGTCGGCGCTTTCAATGAATTGTCAAACCTCCTTTCACAAGATTTTAACTTTCACGATGTTGATCCAGGCATCAACTTCTCATTTATACCTGCTTATACCCCACACTTCGGTGGATTGTGGGAATCCGCAGTAAAATCCACAAAGCACCACCTCAGGCGTATTTTAGGTTTAACTCACTTAACTTTTGAGGAGATGACTACATGCCTAATACAAGTTGAAGCCGTTCTCAACTCTAGACCCCTTACTCCTTTGTCCCATGACCCTACTGACCTAACACCTCTGACTCCTGCCCACTTTTTAATTGGACGATCTTTAATCATGCCGCCACATCCACAGATTGAGCACCTCAAGATCACGAATCTACAACGATTTCGCCGCATCGAGCAGTTGAAGCAGCATTTTTGGACACGGTTCTCTAATGATTACGTCCTATGGCTACAGGAGAGAACGAAATGGCGTAGTAGTACGGGAGAGTTGAAGGAAGGAACACTTGTCGTCATAAAGGACAAGGGCTTGCCGCCCTTGATGTGGCTTCTGGGTCGCATAGTTCGGGTGCTACCTGGCAAAGATGGCATCGCAAGGGTCGCAGACATCCGCACGCGCAAGGGAGTCCTTCGGCGGGCTTTTAACACAATTTGTCCCCTTCCAGTTGACACCACCAGCAATGTTGAAGACACTTCAACGGGGGGAGTATGTTAAGACATTCATCTTAACACACACTCGGCACGGCGCCCGCAGGGCGCGGCAGCGGTGCGACAGAGGTGCGACGGAGGGGCGCGCGCGCCGTCACCGCTCAGGCCATCGACCTCCGTGATTCGAGACCAGTCAGCTGTTCAAGCCTACGACGCATACTCGTATCGCACGCTCTCGCAAATATTTAAATTATATAATTCGCGGTTAACAAATCGAGTTCATGTACAGTACTTGTTGAGTACATCAATAAATCTTTATACAGTCCACTTACTTTATAATTCCCGTTATACCATCGCGGGACCTCCACAACAATTGGACTCTTGTATTTTATGAGGGTCACTCAAGTTTTTCGTTTATGTTGTATGTGCAATTTGGTTTATAGAGCCCTACGAAGTTGGAATATGCTTCGCTGGTTCCGTCAAGAGAATGAAAGGAGATTGATATAAAGGATTTATGTGAATAGGGAACTGGGAAAGGATGTTTTAGAAAATTTACTAAGGCTTGGTGTGTTTGTTTAAGTATGTTAACTAAAGTTACAATCAAATAAATTCAATTATAAGCTTGAATATATAAGTTTTACACTAGCTATTTCTCGTCTTTCTTAAAACAAATTTAATTTACACTTACAATTAAATACGTCTGAACTCTGTCATATCATTTTAATAATAACACACATAATATTATGTAGTTTACATAATTTTAATGGCTCGAGTATAATAATTTTTATTCAATAGAAAATGATAATAAGAATAACTTTAGTATTCTTAATTCTTCAAATATTTCGCAAACTCTTCGTAAAAGTATCTTCCTCAACATCTTCATCTGTAATCATTCTTAAAAGCAAGCTTTATACCAAAACTTTATCGTTATAACACACGTACAGTTATTACGTATCTGTATCAACCGTCTGCATCCCAAAGGATAAACAACGAACAGATTAAATAATATGAACTCACGATCGAGACATAAAAGTAAACAAGCAAATTGTGTAAACATTCAAGCATTTTGCGGGATATAATCGAACACTCTGTATTCAGTCGCATTACATTGATATTGGTCGTTCGGCCGGGGTATGTAAGTGCCCACTATTTTGTATATGCTTTTGTTGTACTCCTCGATAAACTGGGCTCCTGGTACCTAATGTGTGGATTGAGGCACTCTTGGTACTTTTTAACTCTTCGGTACTTGAATGTAGTTTATTTTGTAGCTTAGTGGCGATCTTGGCTTTATGACGAATTGCGCCAATAATGTATTAATAAAATAAATAGAGATGTAAAAAGATCTAATTTCGATGCGAATCGGTGTTTCGATGCGGGAACTCAGAGTTGATGTAGAGACCGTAATGTGATGGAAATAAATCTCAAAATTGTGGTATTAAGCTTCAAAGGAGTATTTATTTGCAATAATTACGTATGTCATATCACATGGTGTCAAATTATTCGCGATCCATTGATCCAATAAACTAAATTCTAGCATATCCCGATCAAATGCATCAAACAATAATTCGACGTATCTAAATAGCGTGAATGATGCGTGCTGCGCAAATGGCTAATCCAATTTCGTACGGGGCAATAATTAAATTATTCGTATCATTGGTGGCCTGGCATGGTCTATTGCTGGGCATAATGTACTCAGCCCGCAATGTACATTATTTCATAATAGATTCTCGTAAAATTTAAACCGAAGGTGAAATTCAGATTTTGTATTATCATGACAATGACAGATTCTGATGCGCATTTTACAATTCCACAATGTAGTTCTGTTATTATATTATGTATAACATAGACAATTTGAAACTGTCTACTTCAGTATACTTATTTGCCATATTACTTAAATATACAAAGTTTTACAAACTATTATATATTATGTTTTTCAACCGTCAGCAGATATGCGTTGCCATGTTACCGTATTCAATAAAAATATACTCTCTCCTAGAACATAAAATAAAACATTATTAGTTTGTCCAAAAAAAACATGTGTATTTTTTACTAACCTACGACTAAAAAATCTGACAAATCTTTAGCAAAGAGTCGTTTAAGAAATTTATTACTCGGCTGTTTCACCCTGGGTTATAGTTGTTATAAGACAACTACGATAATGCCAAAATAAATACAAATAAACCTTACTATCATAGTTCCTCGTTTCTACTACACCAAATATAATTCACTAGCTGACCCGTGCAACTTCGCTTGCGTCACTTATGAGAGAATGCGTCATATTTTTTCCCGTTTTTGTAACATTTCTCGTTGCTACTCCGCTCCTATTGTAGTTGTCGTAGCGTGATGATATATAGCCTATAGCCTTCCTTAATAAATAGGCTATCTAACACTGAAAGAATTTTTCAAATCGGATCAGTATTTCCTGAGATTAACGCGTTCAAACAAACAAACAATCAAACAAACAAACTCTACAGCTTTATAATATTAGTATAGATGTGCTCTCTATAGAATCAATTCACATTGATACAATCGCTACTACTAATAAATATCAATACTGCCAATAAGCCTCGACTCAAAGGCTTACAGAAACATCTCATAGACATCGGCTTTACGTATAATAATACTAAATTAACGGATATTCGTGTGTTCTAGTACAATCCATGTATTCATGTAGCTTATGAATGAACAGTTCTGTGATATTGTGCGCGACTGGATGTTTAGTAGTAGGGGTTATGGGCGAGATATAATCAAATTATTGGGGATAAGTACTTCCTAAATAATAACAAAAATAAAAAATATTATGTACAAACAAGTGCTGCTTTGTAAAAGGCAAAAATTACTACTAGAGACGGAAGCAAAGTGTACGGGTCTAGGAAAGAAAGAGACGGGTGGTCACATTTTTGCCGTACATGCTGCGTTTATTTTATATACAAACACACAATGTTAAATAGCGTTTGCTGTAACATAATGTGTTTTTAATTTATTCGATAATTGATAGCATCAATTCAATTAATACTATTACACAAAGGTGACATCATCAGTTCAACCTTAGAAACTACTAACCAAATAAGTTATTTAGTACGTATTACTGAGACATATACATTACAATCTACTACACCAAATCAAGATCTCAAAAAATCTCAATCATAACTCAACAGTATCCCACGAACACAAACAGATAACTGTCCTATTTTCACGCCCTTGGAAACCCAAAAAGATTTAAAGCCCATACATACACAAGAGTACACAGGGCAATAAGTATCAATTCACAGAACCTTGGAGGCTTATCAAAATAAAGGCAAGCAATAAAAGGGCGAGGATGGGCATCTTACACAAATTGATGCCATTACCAAAATTCACTGGATGTTATATATTTTTGTCAGTAAATTAGCTCACTAGGACATATTTTTTGTTTATGGCAGATTTTTTGTAAAGGAGAAACAGGTGGTTTGTTTCATAAAATGTTGTTTTTTTTTCAATAATTGGTAGAAAAAAATATCTCTATGGTTGGAATCGACCTGCCCCTTATATTGTTGGACTAGAATTTAAACAGCAACACAGTCATGTGTAAAGTATATTCCAATATCTTCTTCTTCGTCTTACTACCTATCACTATACTACAAGATCTACGTTTGTATAGTATTATTACCAAGATGATTACTTCAGACATCTTAAACAACACAGACACAATATAACTGACCAGCCTTTAGCCATTAACTGCACAGTCCACAGCAAAATCTTAAGGCTAGAAACTGTTACAAGTGTATTAAGATTTCTTTTTATTCTTGGCTTAGCTCTATTATAGTCTGCTGACTTAGCTTAGAGCATTGGCATACACGGTTTATGTAGCTCATAGTAAAACATTCTGGGTATTTCCAAAATGAAATAGCTAGATCTGGAAAGCCATTGTCAGCTGCATAAGCCTCCGGGTCATTGACCTGTGTTGACTGTAGTAAATTCCAAATTAAGTGTACTTCAGCCAACTGCAATCCTTTCATACAAGGCTCGATACTAAGTATCTGTGGAGCATGGTGCCTATAACTATTGAAATCCAAAATAAATCAAACTATAAAATCAAAGCCTACATGAAGTCACAGTAATCCTTAGAATACATCAATACTTAAACCTATAGGTATATAGACCGAAAGTCACCAAACGCTCGCCAACCCAAATCTACTTCACTTGTCTTCTCTATACGACTGATTCCACAATGTTAATAAATAAATACTCAAGCAAATATCACCCTTATGTCCTCAACAGTAAGGTTCACGGCAATCGTAGTGTTGATTTTGTACGGTGTCACAGAGGCGTTTGGCATAGATGCTCTGATTAGTGATGCACCTGTCAATTGTCGATTATCAAATCAAGTAGAGGGTTGATTATTTACGCTGTGTTTATTGAAGCGTTGTCCAACGATATCTGGGACGTAGGCTGTGACAATCTGAGAGGTGATTGCGTCTTCAAGATATTACGGTCTAGTGAGTGAAGGAGATGTTTGTTTGTTGGGTGTTTTTGTTGAATGATTTTTAGATATAAAAGTTAAAAAATTGAAATTGGGTTTACGAAAATAAAAAGTCAATTTAATAGTCTAAATTTTGTTTTATTAACACTGCACAAAATTCAGATTTTTTATACAATGACGTCCCTTGTAAAAGTATCCTAATTTTAAATGCCTTGGGTTTTATCGGTATAAAAGCAATGTGCACGAATCAGTAGAAATATATTACGATTACTGCACGTTTCTCAAAGTAAGTTATACGTAAATACCGTATCTTCTTTTACATTGCTGCCTTCGAAGGAATTTCCCTGAACTTCTAAAAGATGAGTTTTTTTTAAGTAACTCGAAGTTTATCGATATAATCTAATCTATCGATATTATTGTAGTACATACACAACACTAAAAGCAAAGCGTTCAACTGTGTTCGCATCCAGTTTCCCGCATATCTTGATTGTGCGCTCAAACACTTCTCTATACATTTATGTTCCGTTAATTTTGATTCAATCAAAATTTGTTTGTTTTTATTTCATTTATAATTATAAGCCCCTCTTTTGTAGTATCATTACGCATATTAGGTAAAATTTTGGCAGTTGTAATATAAAAAAAAAAATGTTTTAGATAAACAACAAAAACAACTTTTGTTCAACGATTTTTTATAATTTCTTCGATTTCGTTTAACAAAATTGTTTGTTTTTATTTCATTTACAATTATAAGCCTTACTTCTGTAGTATCGGTACGCATAATAAGGTAAAATTTGGCAGTTGTGATATATTGTATTGGATGGGATATCTCGCGCTTATCCGTAAACTGTAAAATTTAACCTTCATTCTTAATTATTAATATGGGAAAATTTGACTCAAAATTTACTGTTATAGTGTCATTGAGTTAATTCCAGCTCTTTAAAAGTTTTTTTTTGCTTTTGTCCCACGACTTTTCATAACTTCTTCGGCTATATTTGTTTACAAAACAATTGAATATATAAGGACGGTAAAAATTAATTCCTTGTTTGTATAAAGCCTACGTTTTAGTGCAAAACAGTTAGTTGTAAAGAGCGTTCATACAAGATACTCGAGCCAAACTGTTGAGATCCGCTCCAATTCTTTTGGAAACAGTTTAAGTTGTTTCTCTGTATTTTTTGTTCTGTATGTGCCTTTTTATTACAATGCACTACTTTATTTACTTGTATAGTGTAGTATTACAAGTAAATTGGGAAATAAAAGTGTGAATGTTGACTAAGTTTAACGTTATTTGAATAAATAGTAATTCAAATTAAGTTAAGTACATAAATTGAATTATTTTTGTATTATTACCATTGAATTTAAATATATTAAAACATTTTATTTATAGCATAAACACGCCACGATTTGATGGTGTGGTATTGAATAACTTTTCAGAATAGAACAATTTAAACTGTAGTTTCGATTATTGCTTATAAACTATTTCCATAACTATTAAAATGCATAACTGCGTTTTGGGTCATATTTTATTCACACATTAAGTTAAAACCGGCCAATTACAACAACAACAAAATACTTTATATTATTTTTCTATCATACTCCTAACGCCATCTATTCGTAACAGCTAGAACTAACAGAACACCAAGCTAGCGAATTGTTGTAATATCTGTGAGAAATAGTTTTTCGACGTCGCCCTAGTTTAATATTCTTGATACGTTCATGCCGTCTCTTTCTCGTGCAAGGGATGTAGGCAGTTCTCCAGCCTCAGCCCTCTCTCTTAGATAACAAAAATGTTAGTTACTAATTCCCTACAAAATCACTTTGTATGAAACTTGACAGAAATTTCACATCATTAAACAATAACATCATTGCATCTTATTTCCAGAACAAATTATATAATTAAGGTATTTACCACTACACTTGTTTTCTTTCTGTTACTGCTCTGCCCCGGACAATTAATTATAATCGTAAAATTGTGACCTTAAAATTGTATAACAGATATTGCAAATTAATTAGCTACATTTTTGTATAATTCATCATAATTCTATGCAACTGCACATAATACAAAAAGACATCTATTGCATTAGTTCCGGTCGATAAATCAAAGAGCGCAACAACAAAACTCAAAATTAGTTTTACACCCATCCATGACAACTGCGTCATCCAATCTTCCCTCATCCCTTTAGAATATACGAAACTTAAACAAAACATAGGGTATACACCCTAAATCTCATTAAGGCTCTCTCATAAATTTTATTTTAGGACCAACCGGTGGATTACAAATAAGCTCATTACTTAGATAAAACTGATAGTGTTTAAATTAACTAAGGGTCAATACGTTTACCTTATTTTGAAACCGGGTTGAGATTCTATTAAGTGATATTTTTCATTATTGTAAGCAAAAATTTTGGGTTAACAGCAAATGTTTTTAGGTTTATCATAAAAGTACTAGTAATTGCCTGAGTAAGCTTATTAATTATTTTAATTGCTAGTTTTTGTTGGACTCATAAATTTATTCTTGAGTTTTATACCTTTGTTTGCTGTTGTAAATGGCTCGCCATTCAATAGGTATACGTACATCTGTAAGCATTTAGTTTCAAGAATACATTTAAACCTAATTAAATTATTTGTTTAAGGGTGTTTTTCTCTTGCCAACAAATTGTCAAGATTTCAGTTCATACGAATAATACTTGTCAGGGACGTCCATTTCGTAGAAGATGGTAGTTATCAAGTTACTGCTTGAAGATCTTGTCGTTGCGATTCACCATGTTACTGCAAGCTAAAAATACAGGTACGAGAATGAAAGTATAGATACAAGGAAGGTACGAGAATCTATAAAGAGCTTCTAAGGGGTTAGGTGATCCTACCGATGATGATTGCTTCCATTGTCACTATTTGAATAAAATACTCGAATATGCATTGCTTCCTTTAACCTTTACACATCGTTTCTAGAAGTTAAACTATTAATTGCTAACATATTCTTGTGAAACTACAAAACAGTAACAAAAAATATTGTGTTTTCTATAAAGAGTATCTAAGGTCTTACTTTTTTATCCTAGCGATGACAATTTCTTGATTTACCTTTTAATGCATAAGTAAAGCACTCAATTATGAATTACTTCTTATAACTTTTGCACATCGTTACAAGAAGTTAAACCATTAATTTCTAACATATTCTCGCTAAACTACAAAACAGCAGCAACAGTCGCAACAGGAGCAACATTAGTGAAGTGTAAGCAGCAAATTTGCGGTGCCATAAACACGTCTCCTTGACTGTGCGGCGTTGAGTTCGCACTTCACAACTTCACTAGTTGGCGGTCAGCTTGTATATCTTTTGTTTGAATTATACTCGTTTGGGTGTTAGTTTTGTGCTCTATGTTTGTTCTGGTTTGATGATATGAATAGAAAATTACGGTCTTCTTTTAAAGCTATAGTCGGTTTGGTATCAAGAGTTTAATCGTATCGTATCAACATTTGGCTATTGAAAATAATAGTCGTGAGTTTATTGCTAGCTCTTCTCATAAGGCTCTACCCCTTTTCCGAGTTAAAGGTATATTCGGTAATGTAACTACTAACATAAGTCAAAGTAGATAATCAATTCCTAAAAGGAATCTCCAGAAAGACCTGCATGTATAATTTTCCATGACATAAGAGGATCAAGTAACCGGATTATAACAATCTCTTCTTTGCATACAGGGCGTCTAATTACTACAATAATTTTATATTTATCTGCGACTTTAAAAATGATTCTTATGTTTTAATTCAGATTCTTGTTTTTTACGAAATCATCTAACACACAACATTTTATTCCTCACCAAAATTCTTTACAAACTCAAGGGACATTAACTCAGTAAAGAGAAAAACAAACAGCCTGATTAAACATTCGTTAATTACAGATATAAAATCAAATGTTTAATTTTCACGATGTACGCGCAAATAAATACACCAAAGGATTTCCGTTGTGCGTTCATGACGCGTAATGCCCTAATAAACTGGCTACCATTAAAATCGTTTAGGTCATTGCTTGATACGAAATGGTTTTGTCGAGTTAATGGAATATTCTGTTTGGTAAATTATTTTGGATAGATTCTGATGTATCTGCTAGTTTTTAGAGTATTTGTAGTTGAGTAGAGATGATGTTTATTGAAGACTTTTAAGTATTTGATAAGTTTCTGTACTTTGCTATACCTTGAAAGGTGTACTGGTTTTTGGAAAAAGGGTTGTATTTATTGAAAATTTAAGGTTTGATTAATAATTGTAAGCATTCTTTACTAGTAATTGATTAATCCATATAAATTGTAGCGAAAATGTTATAAACCATGAAAAGTAGTTTATTATTTTAAATGTAGAGTCGAGTAAGGAGATTTTGATTTTCCTCCTCATGGGCAAAAATTAATAATATATGGACATCATACCTACTTTTTTGTGGACATTATACCTACGGTTTAGTAGTAGTAATCAAACTGAATTATAATCTAAGTATAATGTTTGTATAGTTGTATTGAGACGATAGCAAATACATGACTATTAATACTATCAAACTATATTGAAACCTCGTCCTTAGAAATTATTTGTCACGTCTACAAAAACCTTTCAACCAAAAATTTGGTATTTCCAATCATATTTTCAATCTCAATCCAATCTACCATAAACCCACAAATTAACAAATCGGAAAAATGAACGGAAATTACATAGAAATAATTAATGAATCGACGTAAACGCACATCTGCATAATGCTTAACGACCCGTACGTCTTGGCCGCCATTAAAATTCATCTCCCAATTACTACCGTAGATCGAATGCCATTATTTGTCAATGACAACGTGCGTTCGAGCGAGAGGAAATGATTGCTTAAAGGAATCTGCTATGAATTATTTTAGGATTTGCGTGAGTAATAATCTTTTTGGATTATAATTATGTTAGTTTATCAACGTGTGAACATTATTATGTAGTAATATTAACAGTTTGATAAAAGATATCCATGACATCGGATTTGATAGGTTAGGAATGTTTCCTATGACTATGGTATGGTTTTTTAATTACGATCCTTCTAGTCACTTGGAAGGAGACTGGTACCAGTTATAACTTTGTCTTTGTTGTACGTTACCTGTGAACTGTCATAATTATATCATCCGTTTGAAATTTTAAATATTCTTTAGTATTAGTACCTACAGAACTTGCTTGATCACAGCTCTTTAATACTAAATTTCTCTATACTTACTCGGTTTTCGATAGTCGATAGTGTTAGAAAATTACCCAATTGTTTGTAAGAAAAGTCCCTTGTACAAATTTAAGTTATCATTCCTAACGCAAAGATGATCATAAAACTTAATATTATATTAGTATCAAAATTTATTTTCATATTAAGATTTTACACTTCGTTTGCTGCTTTACCCTTTGCTTAGGAGACTTATGTTTGTGATATGAGATCAAACAACTAAATAAGTTTATAGGCAGTTTCCAGACATTAACTTTCTTGAAGACAAACTGTCAAACAATTTATATTAAACAAACTCATTGTTTATCAGTCTTCTGTTCCATCAAGTGTTATCAACTATTTTTTTATTTCATTACGCTATTTTATCAAATATTCATGGTGTTTTATAATACTTTCCTATTGGACACCCTTAAAAGACTGTGAACAATAAATCAGTCATGATTTATGAGGTAAATTTAAACAGTTTCAAAAAAGGTTCAGCGGTCTTTATTTGCAGCTCAAGCAAAAAGTATTGTATAGTTTACTATTCTTCAAAAAGCTCTACAAATCAACCGTACATATTTTAATAGTTAGTTTTATCAAGATCAGTAGCCGGAGACACTATCAACGGCGTCACTAAAGTAGTTTTAATCAATAGTTTTACCAAAACATCTTAAAGTAGAAAATTCCTATTAATTTGGCCCAAAATCATCAACAAAATGTCAGTCGGTAGAGGCACAGTAATAAACAACGAACTGTGACAATTGTGCGGCGTTGCACGCGACTTATGTTGCGGAAAATTCAATGTTCCAACTACATTTGACCGTTAGGTTATCAAACGCGTTTCGATTACACTGGAATGAGAATGCGTTGATGAAATTAGTTGGACTAATTAGAAATGTAAAATGTTGTATGTATTATGGTTCGTACACACTTTATAGTAGGTATAACATGTTATATAACAATAATTTGGAACATGTATTATAAAATATGTTGTGTAATATATTGAAGTATTATAAAATGCACTTTTGGCGCAGTAGTTTAAGCGGTCACCTCGCTGCAACAACCGTAGCACCGCGTGTGGTGGGTTCGAATCCCACCCGGGACAAATCTTTGTGTGATGAGCACGAGTATTTGTTCTGAGCCTGGTTGTCAATTTATCTATATAAGTATATATTTAGAAGTATATAAGTATGTTTATCAGTTATTTGATTACCATAGTACAAGCTCTGCTTAGTTTGGAATCAAATGACCGTGTGTGAGTTAAAAAAAAAAGAAAATATTTATATATATATGTTGTGTAACACAATGTGGACTTTAATGTTTTTCGGAGATCTTAGTAGCAATTAACATTTTGTGTAATTTTTTAAAGAATTGAAATCGTCGTAATCAATATTTATTTTTTGTTTCAGTAGTATGCTTGTTGGCAAATCAGTATATGCGAAGTTTAGGCTTTTTGCTGCTTACTTTCACTACATAACTTTTACTATTATTTATGTTGTATTCTTCTAGCTCTACATTGAAGCAGAGGCGAACGAATTGGACCAGGATCCGCTCCAAACCGCTCTTCCGAGGTCTTCTTTCTAGGAAAATTTAAATACTACACCCGTATTATTTTTTAAAACTTCAAAATCTTATGTAATTTTCTTTTGTTTTGTTTTCCATACTTTTTGCCACGGATGCTTATAATAGTAATAGTTTTATTATTCTTACATACATATTTTTTCCTTATTAATAATATGTATAATGTATACTGTCGAGTGTCGAAATACTTACTTTCCAAAATCTTTGCACATACACTTCCAGCACCTAAGCCTATCAGTCAACCACATAGTCTCATCACAAGCAAAACATAATCCATTTGAATCCATCCCTACATCAAGTGCACTAACTGACGCGTACATTTACAGCTCATTTATTCCGAATAATACTACTATCTAGCCCTTATACAGAGTTAATTCACAAATCCCTTGAAATCTTCTCGGGTCTCGAATGAAATTTATGGGCTCGGCTTAATTTTGTGCCTTTAAAACGTGATTTGGTGCGACAGGGGTTCTGACGGTCGCTTTGAAGAAATTGTATGGGTGGATCCGTTTGTGTGGGTAGTTCGTGTAATAAAATGTTGTGGGTATTTGTAAGTTCAAGGGTTCGGTTGCTTTTAATTTAGATTGTCAGGATTGGGTGTGAATGCGGATAGATGGAATAATAGTAGTGTTATATTTTGTGCCAGCTGTGATAATTAAGACAGTAATGTCGTTTGTTTACTGATATACTTTATTACAGAGCTCTATGCAGAGTATCTTATATCCAATCTCAACATGCTACACTATAATACAACAACAATTACACTTCGTAATTGCTTGAGTTTAATATATTTATTTCAAATCTTCTAGCACTTACCTAACTGTATAAACGCGGTCTTGCGGTTATATATGCAGGTTAACTTAATGGTGACATTATCTACCAATCAACCACAGTACAGTTTTAACAAGTTGAACGACTTAACAGATTAAAAAAACTATATTAAGCCAGTTTCATCGTTCAAATGTCAATAAATTGAACAAGTAGACTTTTGACCATTTTATCCGAAGAATAGGCTCAAAAAACAACCAATGAATTCAGTATTTCCTTTCAGACTCAAACATATTTCGTATCTATACAACGACAATCTTCAAAACCAAACTTCAGTTGAAGAGCCCATGTATAAGTTATCGTCAACCAGCAAACTATCGCGGAGAGAACACTTCTCTTACAAGATGTTAGCTATCCGTCTTTGAGTTCAGATCTTTAGTTCAAGCACTTTTTAGCATAACAATATGTTTGTAGTACAATTTGGAATTCGATTTTGTAGAGGCTTTGTTTTAAGATCATCTGATTCGGTTGAATTTGTATTGCTTGTTGAATTAAACAGCAATTCAATGTTAAGTCGATAATTTTGTGCATATTGTTTATGAGTAGAAAAAGGAGTTGCTTCGCTTTTTATTTAACGACTAATCCTGAAAGTAGTGTGTAGAGGATGATTGTATTGTATCTTTTTTGGGTACTTACGATATACTTACAATTAATTAAATGCGTTTTCTTCAACCTGCTGGATCTGGATCCGCGAAGTAGTTACCTAAATATATTGTGAACTCTATTTTTAAGATACTTACTTAAGTCGAAAAGGCAGACCATTTTTGTAGAGTCTGTATAGGGGCTTCAACCTTGTCCAAAACCTTACTATATATCAGAAATCTAATTTAGCCACTTTTAAGCAATTACTCAGGTTAAATTAAACCTGGTATCAAACAAAACATTTGAAACTATGTTCGTTACTAGGTATATGATACTGGAGTACCTTCAAATAATAACGAAATTGTTTAAATATTCTTTAAAAAAATATTTCTAGAAATCTATTAAAATACTATCATATTTTTTCAGTCGAAACTCAGTTATTCATTGCAATTCTTTTTTTTTGTTAGATTGTTTTAAAATTGTTACATGTAAATGTATATCACTTTTATTCGGGTCATGTCACTTTGGAGCTCCATCGAGTCGTCCGAAATAAAACGAGATTGGTTTAAAAAAAAATTACACCATTATTTTTTATTCATACAAAAAATGCCTTGTCAAAATACTTTATACAACGTTATACACAATAGATGAACGAATATGATATATGAAGGGTAGTGGTGTGAGCATATTCTTATAAATAATATTACAATAATAGTAAATTATGTAACACGTAGCGCGATTCTCTACCACTCGACAACCGGCTAGCTATCGACAAATTCTGTATGAAACTCTGATCAGTGCCGCTAGCGGGCACCGTAAGAACTATTTTTGCGATACGTTTCAAATGTCAAAGTCTCGGTAGTCGATAGTAACGACTGTAGAGAATTGCGCTAATGGCATATTTTTTCATAAATAGTTGGAGGCATACAAAATTATAACTTAATATTATTAGGAATGTTAATTATACGTGCAGCTTTTCCGATAAATATCGCACAATCCGTAATCCAAATGATTAGTTACACAAAGTCTTGTTTTTATCACGTACAATTCGATCAATATCCGTTCTTACATAATGATAATAATGTATACAATTTTATAAAGAATTATCAATAATTTATTGAAAGGTACAAAGAAAGAGTAGAGAACTTTATGTATACAAAGTTTTCAAAACTACTTGTATTATAAAATCTTCTCACAATAAAATACATAAGCACTTGAACTAAAGACCTGAAAACTATTTTCGACTCCCAAAATAATCAAACAAGTTTTTCTTTTTCAAATAAAATTTTACAGCAAATACATTCAAGTAGGGTATGAACCAAGTGGGCAGGCCTTTCTAATTTCACTTACAAATTTAAATGATTTTACATTTGTATGCAGGAACATGTTTTTGTTGTTCGCTCCCTAATATAAGCCATTTCGTTCACGTCATTGCATTACAAAAAGTATTTTAAACTAAACAGTGTACTTAATTCTGTAATTATCATTTACTTATTTTTTTCCTCAACACTAATCCGATATAAAGGAACCTAAAGCCTGTAGTAAAATTTAATCACTAGTAAGGGGACTTTGTTTTATTTGGGACATAAAACCAATTTGCCTTTTGCATTCGCTATTCCTATCTCTCTTTGACAACTGGTGTTACAGATATGTCTGTCTCTGTTCCTCTCGTTTCTTCTTCCCTAAGATATTCGGCAATAGTCCATGATAGTAAAATAACCGTAACTTAAAAACCTTAATTTAGATATGGGATTATAAAGCTATAATGTTTTCCTTCATTATCTTATCCGGCCATTTTGTTCGGGATGTCTCGCTGTCTTATTTCATTTATTTGGGTATTATGTAAGGATATTTGTTACTAATGAGATCTAGAAAACGTGCCTGAGGAAAAACTGTTTCATTATCTCGGACATGTTGTTCCATGTGAATAAATTCATCTATGGTGTTATTACAAGACTCGGACGAATATGTGACGGTTGCGAAAAATGTTTTGTCCATTTCATCCTGTCCTATTTGTATACATTCATCATTGGTATTCTTGTTGTTTTATTACTGGTCTAGAATATGTTGTACTTATTCTATAGGAATAACTTTTTCTTTATATAATTTAATCATATGATTAGTGTTTAACCTATTATCAAGGTTGCTCGCCAAGCCGTTTGAAGGGCTTTGAAATGGCTCAACATCTGTTTTCGAAATTGACAACAACCGGAACCGAATTTTTACGCAACTATTAAAGCACGAAGACGCTCAGTTCAAATACCACTGCGGTCACTACTACTATGAGTGCCTCGAAATAATAATCCAAAAGCCTAACTCAAATTCGAATTTTCGTTTTATTTTTAACATTAACTTGATCTTTGTTCAATTCGGTTTCCTCTACAAAACACTTGCTACTTTGTATTCAACAAATATAAAACGATAATTCACGAACTCTATTTCCGAAGATAACCGAATACTTCCGAATTATCATACACGTATTGCCATAACCTGCACCGTGTAAGAACTTTTAATTGCTTTAAGACATTATTAGGGTTGCGTCTCCCCCATGTAATTCCTTAATCATGGTTAACAACCCCCTTGGGATACCATGAGGTAACTTTATTTGTATCCAAAGGGGAGTTAAGATTACCAGCTATCTTTATCTGAGCTTATACTTAAAATAATTAGAATTGTTCAAAGTACTTTAATAAACATAAAATGTTTCAATAATTTATGAGAAAGGGAGAGGTTTGGAATGCAAAATATTGTTAACTTTAAAAATACTATGTTTTAAAATATTTAATCAATTTCTTTTGAAATGCAGTTTTATCTTCATCACTACCTTTTATTTTTCTTTCTCAATACATTTCATTGCCCTTTTTGCTACTTACGTGGCCGTCGTTATCGGTTTACCAAGAATTCAAACCTAAAGACAAATTATGACTTCATAGAATAAGTGTAGAAAATTATTTCATTTCACAATTTCTTCGACCTAGGTTTGCTTCCACAAACAAACTCACTGCCTACTTGAAGCAATTACACTTAGTAAACTTTAAAAGAAGCATACAAGGGTGGATAAAATTTATGAACTAATACAAACGTGCTTCTCAACATTTAGTAGTGAATATCAATGAAATTGCATCCCCTAAGACACAGGGCTGCAAGTTTAAAGCGAATGTAATTTATTAGCACGATATAGGGGAGCGCAAATACAATTGTTAGAGTTTGCAACTGTTCCGTGTTGGAGGAAATGGTTGATGGACTGTGGGTGATTCTGATCGGTGTTGCGATAGACCGGCTCTTGAGTTAGATCGTTTGAATAAGGAGATGAGTGAACATGGATAAGTTCATTGCTGGTACTGTTGAATGATTTTTGAACTGTCAATGACTTTATTAGTACCCTTTAAATATAATTATCTTTTAATATTATTCTTCATTTGGTGCTTTCGCCTCGGAGAAGTATGTGTTCGCCTTGAGAATCTATGAATTCATCCGATTACAAAAGTACTTTTTTAAACATGCTTTTTGCCCTTTCGTAGTTTAGCTTTTCCGAGCTAAAAGACACTCCAAGTTTTCAAACAAAATCATTGCTTTGACCTTTTATGTGAATGTAAAATGTACTTTGCTATCAATTACAAAATTAAAAATAACAGAAATTTTACTTGCATAATTAATGTGTGTGTATAATATTATAAGACGTGATTGTACACAGCTTTTTAACTCAAGAACCCAATATAAAACATTTCAAAGTAATACAAAACAACAAGTAGCGATATTCACTAACAATTCGTTAAATTCATTAGCTCTGCAGACTCTAGTTCATAATATCGTTAGGCTAAACATTAGTCGGAATTAGATTACAACAGACTACGTTATGTAATAATGACTAGAATTCGACTGCGGTTCTTTGGAGGCTAAGGCGAACAATTGTTTCAACGCTGTACTGCTAATTGTGATTTTGTATTGTTGTTGAATAGAATTAAAATATACATTTTTTATATACATTTAAAGTTATGTTACAATTTTAGGTAATGAAGCGTATACCTTCTGTACAATTTTAAATTGTACAGAAGGTATACGCTTATACACAGATACAGATTTACTGTTGTTGGCTATAGTCGAACAACTTATTGGAGGACTTTGTCATGCAAGATTATACTAAGTAGTTATATGCAGTTCATAAATAAAATTGTATTAGGTAGACCACCGTTAGCTGCAAAAGACTGTGAATCACTGATGCTCTAACTTCAAAATTTTCTACATCTCCGCCAGCCCCGAACCTGGCTTACAAAGCTCTCTACTAAGTTAATCGGACTATAGGTATCGTTATCAAACTAAAATTTTCACGTTTATATTTTAGAGTGTAGACAATCCATTAAAATGAACCAAATTTATACTTAATCACAAACAATATTTTTAAATTATACACTGATTTATATCAACACAACATACACAAATCATTTTAGATACGAAAAATCATACGTTCGACTTCACTAGAGTAAAAATGCTCACACCCCTACCACAAACACAATGTCTTATGAGTGAGAATCGAGTGCGTAAAACAGAGCTTTATACATTATAACTACTTACTTCTATATTTATTTTACAACATTCATACTGTGGGTAACTTTATTGTTTGCATAAATACTTGTGTGCTTTTAAAATTAAACACCCGCAATGAAAACGTGGCCTATTTTTTTAAAAGTGTAAATGGCTCTCGATGGCTGCTAACAGATATTATGAGGTTTGATATTTTTGATATTTTTTTGGTAATAAAGGGAAATTAGGCAAATAAACATTTCATTGCTTTTTGATTATAATTGCATTACAGCTGGTTCGGCTATTATAGAGCAGTAAATAATAATACATTTCAGTTACAATACTAACCTATGAATATTTTAAGTAATTTTATTTTTTACCGACTTTAAAAAGAAGGAAATTTTCAGTTTGTCCTAAAACTGTTTCTGTTCTTACTTTATATGCACTTCTAAAGATTAGTGTGTCTGTTATTTATAAATACATTATAGATCTTTATATTTGCTGTATTTTATTTAACTATTGATATCGAGATAAGACTTTCAAATCATGCATTCTACGTACTCACTAAATTCAAAATTGATCTACATAATTCGGAGTAAAAACAGACCCTGTTATTCAAACTTCGCTTTCATTACAAGATTTTATCTCTGAACATTCGGTTTCTTATGTCAATAGATCACGATTCTACTCCATACACTCGTTAATATCCCTTGTTTATCTCATACAAGACTTAGCAAAGTGTTAGTCATTATACCCGCGCGCAGCCATCAATCGCCCGCTTAATAGTCTGTATCACACTTAGTTTAACGACTAGATACGTCACTTACCTAAGTAAAGAAAAATCTAAAACAAACACACCATAACACTAAGAAACTAGACCTTAATTGAATGTTACCAGAATTCATTTCGTGGAATCTATACGTCTTCATCTCATTCTGTATTGGTATCACAGGATCTACAATGTAAGATGGCATCTCTGTCGTTTTTATAACCTCTCTGGGGCAAGGAAGGGTATCAGGAGGGATTTTCAACACATTTCTCTTAACACCCTTTTTGGCTATTTCATTACCGTCGTCTTTAGTCAGATCCCCTGGTAACGTATTCTTGACTGTGATATTCATTTTGTCGTTCAGCGTTTCAATAGTGAGGCCGGCGTGAAGTATGTCTTGGTTATAATCCAGTTTGTTGTCATCTATAGCGTCTGGCATCTTGTTGTACGCCGAGCTTACAATCGGCGGATCCATTTTACACGTCACGAGGTCTAAAGAGTCCTTTGTGTTCTGGCTCTTAGTCTCATTTCGCAGAGCTTGCATCCATTTCAGTCTACAGTCACACACGAAGTTGTTCTCTGTAAAAGAATAAAACAATCCGTTAATTTATTAAAAAGAGCAACTATTTCGGTCTATGACATAAACTTTCCAACTACGCGGCGGACGAGACTCGACAAGTTTTAACTAATTTACAATTAATTTAGAAATAAAAGGGATTATACAACACTTTCCACTTCTATCTGCCCCCGTTCCATCTCAACTAAGAACACCCTTAGGTATCATAAAAGAACAAACTTTCCAAGTGTGTTAAAGTTAATAATAACGTCTCAGTTTCTACACGTTTAATATTCATCGAATGTTTTAAGTTCATGAAACTCGACATGAGGAAGTATTATGTATTCATTATTACCTTCGAGTAGCAGATTACTGTTTTGAGGTTTCAAGTTGTCCAATATAGGCTTGATGTTGTCGAAAGTTAATGCGTGTAACTCGTTGGAGCGCAAGTCCACGGAGCTCAGCCCTCTCACGCCCTCGAACAGTCCCGACGGGAGTGAGGCCAGTTTATTATCATCAAGGGACAACTTTCGCAGTTGAGACAGGCCGTCGAACGCTCTCTCCGATATATACCTCAGATCATTTTTGCCCAACAGTAATTCTTGTAGATTCCACAGTTCGGCGAACGTGAATTCCGTCAAATTTTGTATTCGATTCTTTCTTAGATCCAATCTCCTTAGATTCGCCAAGCCGTCAAATGTCCTTCGATTCAAATAATAGATGTTGTTCTTATTCAAATCCAGTTCAAGTAAATTGAACGTGTGTTGAAAAGTTCCGTTTCTTATAGTTGTAATATTATTCTTTGTGAACACAAGTTTTTGCAGCTTTGGCAGATCAAAAAAGGCTTCTGCGTCAATGTCTATGATCATGTTCTCTTCCAAGTTAATCGTTGTTATATTCGGTAAGTGAGCAAAGGAGTACTGCATTAAGTTTTCTATTTGATTCTGGGAGAGACTGGCCTCTTTGAGGTTGGTTAAATTGGCAAAGGCGAAAGAAGAGACCTCAACTATGTTCCCGTACTTTATATTGATTGACCTGAGCCGTTGTAAATATAATAGTGCCTTGGTAGGTATGTAGCCCAAAGCGCCATCGACTCGGACGTTAAAAGACAAAGTTTGCAAAGTTGGTTGGGACGCAAAACTCTGCCAGATGAGGTCGTCGCGCGGTATTCCGCCGCTGAACACCCAACATTCCGCTTTGGTCGCATTCCTAGGTTCTCTAGTATTTTCGCAGTAGCAGTGAACTTTTGAGTCTCTGTCGGAGATATCGCAAATATTCTTTTGGAAGCCTCCTATTTTCTCTTTGGTCCGCCTCTTGTTGTTGTCCCTCGCGTACACGTTTATTGACATTTCATTAACAAGAGCGAAAGTGATCAATATGTAGATTACGCCGGCGATTCGTCTCTCCATTGTTATCTGTAACAAGCGAGAGTGATTACGTTAGAACAACGTGTTTGTTGAGATTAGGTTTAATTTGTGTTTTGTTTATAAATAGACGGGACTGTTTTATATTTGGGTCAGGTTTTGGTTATGATTTCCCGATGTTTTAATGTTATAAAATACGTTATCATACGTAAAATATATTTAATAATCTTTCTAGATATTTTATTGGTACCTACCAGAAACAATATAGAAAAAATAGCATTAAGCTTTTTGTAATAAATCAAGATATAACATCAAATGTTATTATAATAATATGAGAAAATACAACCACGCTATAGTTTCAGAATATTATTTTATAAAATAATAATAAGAAGTTTTTCACCTCAGATTATTTGCGAACATGTTATCTTACATTTAAAAAACAATAAATCAAATATAAAATTTAGCCTACAATAAATATCAATGTTTACACTACAACCATTACAATAATTCACAAGCCAAAACTCTTAAACATAACTAACTAAACCCCAGAGATCACTTTCAACTAAAACGTTAACAGAAAATATCACAAGACACGGTTATTACATACTAAACCGCGTTAACCCTTAACCGCTATAACCGCTTTAATTAATTCCGCATACCGTTAACCGCATCCGTGTATAGACTCTTCTCTATTATCTAATTATAATACATTATATGGACAACTAACTAGCTTGTATGGATATGACGTAGACTATTGGCGAAGGTAACAGTAGAGTATTAAGGAAAAAAAAGATGTCAAATTAAAAGGTATTACAAGTATGATTAAGTATTTATATTGTGCTTCGTAGTTTGAGAAAATAATTATAGTATTTCAAAATAATTATATTTTATGTCAACGGCCCCAATAACTAATACATAGTCTGTTTCGAACTTTATTATGTCACAACTTATTTGTGATAGAAGTCTTTTATTTTAACACGAGTAGGGTTGAAGAACTAAAAACAAATTAATTACTGAATGAAAATATAATAATCAATTTGATTCTTAGTAGAATTTTGATAATTCAGATTTTATATAAAAGGAACACAACTCTTACCATTTACTAAAAATCTTATACATATTCTAATTCTAACCGAAAAGACTAACACTAACCTCTCATTTCTTTTCCCCCACAAAATACAGAGATACTTTCCAATCTACTCTCAGTTACTGTCCAAACGAACGGTGTGAAGATATTCAAATACAAGTGCACGGTAATCCCACTGAAGCTTAGTACTCTCAAAATGTAATTTAATTCACGAACGCATAATCCAAATGAGTTTCAAATTATTAATGCGCGATACGCCGGATTCGGCTCGAATTTGTTAAATGGTTAATGTAATTTCGTGAATTTGATTTGTTTTATTCGTGAAGGCCGTTTTACGAATTTTACAAGTAGTTGAAAGAAAAATCTCTGTACTTTTGTAAGCCTAAAATCCGGTTTCTGAGGTACATTTAGCGGTAGTTTATCTATTCAATAGCGTTTAAACTCATATAAAAAACAACTATTGAATAGATACACTACCGTTAAATGTACTCAGAAACCGGGCCTAAGATTTTTACCTAATCATAGTACCCAATAGTGAAACAATTGCAAATAGGTTCCTAATTGTCAAGCAAATGAAAAAAAAAATGTGGTAATATGTAAAACGAATAAGATGATTATAAAAATAAAAAAAAACAACAAAAAGGTTAAACGAAATCTTAATTAAAGAATCAACTAATTTAAAAATCTAAACAATGTAAGACAATCTGCATACTAAAAGTGCACGTTTCAGATTTTTTTTACCAAATGCTTAACTAGATTTTTGCTTTTTGTATAAAAAACAAAGTAGCTTAGTTTAGTCTAATTTTGTTCTCTTAATGACTGTATACGCGTACTTAAACTGTAATCCGGACACATTTATGCAAGAGCAAAAGCCAACTACGGACAATTATTTCGAAATAAACCGATTTCAAAGCAAAAAGTCTGTTTATCAGCACCACATGACTATTTCACCAGTGTATACAACGTGACGCATTTCTAACTAATTAAAATTGCAAGTCCAATCTGGATCAAAGTTCAATTAGACCACGTGGAAAGCACCAATTTCCACCCACTAAAAAGTTATGAAGTAAGAAGCATGAAGAGGAAATACAAACGAATTGAAAACCTCTTTTTAAATTCGGTCACAAAGCAAAACAAACCATCAATACTATAATCAGTATATTGTTTTTCTATTACACAAACGGCCCAAAAGACATTTAATAATCCCTTTATACGGCAACTGATATAATTCTAATAACTTGATAATTTACACCGATTTCGTTACTGAATTCAAATGTTAGGGAAAAATTTCATCCAATATTATCCTGGATTTCGTTGTATCACGTACAAAAGTAATATATCACTTTTAGGTAATCAAGTTAGGTTCTAGGTTCTCCCTTGCGTTTTGAGGTCAGCTGTCTTCGATTGTTTTGAAGAAAAAGAAAAGGGTCCGGAGAAATATGTCAATGGAAATATGAATTGTTTAGCTTTGACGAATTGACTTCGAAATCCCTTATTTTTTTGGCTCCGAATCTTGTATCAGTATTCATGCTATGAGAATATTCACGGTTGATTGTAGCATCAAGAAGTCACAGTGTTGAATTACATAATGACATAGTGTAATGACGTCGCTAGACATTAAAGCGTCGTTGAATATTTGGTCGTTTACGCCCAAACCAGATGTATGGGATGATTGTAGTAAGTAGTCGATACATTCTATAATATGCGTGGTTTTTATAAGAAAGCTATGAAAAATGTACAGTGGACTTTGAATGTACCCTTATGTATCTGAATGTATCTACAATTATTAAAACTGTTAGTATGACTAACTTATGAGGCTACATTAATATCAAGTGTGTAATAAAACTGTAAGCACGTGTAATGAAACTGTAGTCCATGCGCAGTAATTGATTTTACCAACAAAACATTCCATGCTTATAAAATGTTATCTATACTTGAAACTATACGCAACATAGTCCATAATACCTGCCTCCCAAACTATAAACTGAATTGATTTTGAAAGATCCAAAGGTTTATTCATAGTGGAAGCGTAAAGGCCGTCACGCGGGCTATTTTCATAATAGAAGCTTCGCGCGAACGTGGTATTAGGTGATTAAATGTTCAATGAAACGCGGGTCCGGTGCACGCAAATATGCCGATTTTATGGTTTAAAATGACCGCCGCACGTGCTTGATTGCAGCAGGCGACTGCGGTAAATTGTATGGGATTCTCATAATTAGATACTTTGATCTCGGAGAATTTGGAATTATAAGCTTTTGGTTTGATAATGAAGGTGCATGTAAAGCGGAAAGTCAAAGTTGTGGTTGGTAAGGTTATAGCAGATTTATTGCTATGATTCTTAAAAAAGGAGGTAGTATCCACACCAAAAATTTATTTTTTTGTGTCATATTTTGAGATGAACGAGAAATGCAATCGGTGCAACCTTACTGGCAAATGATATTTTTATCGGTTGGAGCATGGGAACTTTTCTTTGTTTTTAACGTTACAAGGCTTCCAGGCTTATAAGTCTGAAGAGTATCCCAATTGCGAGATATAGTCTCAGTAGTCCCCTTAAAATTAACCAATTAATTAGATCCACTATTCAGTAAAGTTGTTTGACTCAACAATCAAACATACTGCTTTTAGACCCGCAGGCACTCTTACGCATAAATTGGTTGCTATACAATAAAATCCTTCAAAGCGTTACTCATTTAGCATTTCCATCTACCTATAACAATCCACCATTTAACCATCGGTTCAAATAAAGCGGGGTCAATGATACGTGCAATTGATTTAGTCTCGTTTATTTTCAATTAATAGCTTTGTTGGTTTTAGTTTATTAGTGGACAAATAAACCGATTTTATGAAAGCCATTCAATGTGAATTTAATTGAAAATATATTGGTGTTTTGGTGTTGTAGTAATCATTGTGTATTTTAGAATATAATACTAATGTTAATATTGTATTAGTCTCTGAGTTACGTGTGTTTGATTGGCAAAGTGGCCGTCAGCAAAGTAATATCGATTTATATCTTACCTATGATTAGAAACAGGTTCACCCCCTATCAAAGATGTTAATTTTATGAAAAAATAATAAAAGCTTATTATACATCTTTACGTATACGATTGCTGTATTGCACATACATAGTAGGAGTCGCAATAGTATGTATTTTTTTAAGTAGATACAAGCAGTTTTTCGCGTAACAATTTTATTACATTTTATGAAACAATTCATAATACAGACACAAATACATCGGATTACATAAATATGTATTTGTTCCGTATAGATATATAATACTTACTAAACCAAAGTGACACATATTAACGTAATATGTTTTAACATTTTGAAGTCTGCTTCCTTTCAAAATTATATTATTCTTAGATTTACGACAACTAGTACTCAAACTTAGATCTAATGTAAACTAATTTTACTTAGTAAACTAAAATAAACATCCTTCAACTTCCAATAAAGACGAGTTATGTAAAGAAAGCTTATGAAAACATTCCAGCTGAACTAATAACTATCTCAGAGCTCTAAGACTAGAGAAACTATACGCTGCTTTACAAATCTTAGATGTGTGAGGAAACTGAGGGAGGCTCAAATTGTAATAGTAAAATTTTTACTATATTTATTCTGCCAATAGAATTCATAATTTCTATAGATTTGCTGCCTCGGTTTCAAGTGTTCATGCAGCCAGTGCTATGTTATGTATATCTTGCGGATAAATTATATTTTGTTTAAAGTAGATTACTTTGTTGTTGCTAATGGTTCAGAAACTACTCGTGGAAATAGCAAACAAAACTACTTTTGAATGTAATTTTTTTTTGTTAGTTATAAATAACTTGATTCTTGCATTTTTTTGGCAGATATGTCTAAGATTAAGTTCTTTTCTTCAAAGTGATCTAGTGAGTTATATGAAATTTATTTAGCTGCTATCATTAGTGCCAAAGGTAGGCAAGTCCAAACAAACAAACTTTACTTCTCTTTTATAATATTATCAGATAAATAAAATTAAATGATGCTTAACAAAGCCCCTCAGTAAGGTAAGTAATAAATTGTGTCCCGCACGGGGATCGAATACACTACCCCATAAAGTAGGCTCCCCTACTGTGCGTATCGTTTAATTTGTAATAGAAAACGTTTGAGCTTGCCGATTCTGGATATTTTTTTCTCGAAGAAAAAAATGTGGGAAGAAAGTTTTCAAGATTTCAGTTTCGCTGCAGGAGACAATTATTTGTGGACTTTACTGATAGTTGTTTTGAAACTAAATCTATCTATTTTATGTTATGACAATATTCTCATAAACAAGTAAAGATAAAGTTACTAAATAACATTAAATTGTATTACGAAACTAATAAATGTCTCCCGGTTCTGCTGAAACGTGATAGATGTATGAAATGCGTAGTATTTTTTCTTTTCTCTTTTTAAGCTACCGACACTCATACCTGTCTTATAAATTATTACCTAGTGTATCTATATTATTCTCATTTTAAAAATATATTTTAAATATAGTCTTTTTTATAATTTTTACACGAAAATAAATGTATAATTATTTAAGTCTCAGATAAACTACTAAAATTAATTAAATATTCTAACAACGCGTCACTTAATTACTTTAATCGTATTGCACTGAAATAATAAAGTAAAAAGCCCTGAATCTATTTGGACACCAAAGAGTTATGTAAAGGGAATACAGATAAGCACGCTTTATGAAACATGCGTTTCAAATTTGAATTTCAAAGTAGACGTCAACGTTCGTTGTACAAACGGAAGTTCGAGCGAACTCTTTATTTTATATTTTTTGGATGAATTTACACCGTAATGTAAAGTAAGTACTTTACTATCCCACTGCTGGGCATGTGTCTTCCAGTAATGGGAGTTAGGCTAGGTCTAGTCACGTCATAAATAGTCAGTTTGCCCATTGCATATGCACAACTCGATTATGGATTTTAAAACGTCTACTGAAAGTAAACTACGTGTCATTCTGAAATTATTAACAACATAAACATTTTAAACAGATGACAACAACGAATAGTAGGTACATCATTCTTTTTTAAAATAGATCAGACAATCTAATAGGAATAAGTAAATTTTTTGCTCAAACTGGGATTCACATTTGAGACATCTACGCAGCAGTCGGATACACTACCAATGCGCCACAACGGCAGTCAAACAACAAATTGAACTAATTATTAACATAATATGCAACGTTTGACACAAAAGTTCGTAATCGTACTCGTTTATGCTTTTCTTGCTTCACCTGTCGTCGTTGGCAAGAACAACCGATGCATGCTATTACACTGTTTGCCAAGTCATGCAAAAAGGTTTATCTACCTTACTCCACTTGCCAACTGATAGAACTTTAAGAAACAATACAAATTTAATACGGCGTAGTTTTGAAAATAAGCTGTTTTCTTAGTTTATTTACTCAAAAGATTGTAGTGATAATAAATACATTAAATTAATACCTAATTAGTTTATAATCGATATGAAGATGTACTTAAATATTTCATAATAAATGTACCTTTTAAAGTTAAATGTATCGTTGATTTGTGTATAAAATTTCAAAATATTATGGAGCGCAAACTATTAGAAATTGTTTCTAACAATTCAGTTTCCCAATTCAACCCCTTTTTATCTAAATACCTGCCAATAAAACGTAACGGTGTAACCGCGAAACTTAAATTGGTATGCTCAAAAGAATATATCTGTTCGTCTCTAGAGATTTTCAGTAATAAATCTCTTCTATCAAGTGGGACCTTGGCGTTTGTTTTTTATCAAGATCCCTTAAAGGATAAGGGAGGAGTTTTTTGTTTCAACTCGTCGCCTTGGGTGCATTTAGGGGTGTAACGATTACTCTCGTTGATTCTGCAAGTTTTATAGGCCAACATAAAATGGACCACTTGTGGCTTTGTTCAGTAAAATGGTCCATTCTGGTACTTTTTTTATTTACTTTGGAAACTGTATTAACATACTTGCTTTTTTTTTTAAGTGTCTAGTAGCGAACTGTGATGAATTGTCATTGTGTAAGTATTTTTGTTTCGTTTTCAGTACACATTTTTGTCGCCGGATATGAAAGACAATTCTGTTTTTGATGTAGCTTTTTTACAGCTCAAAGTCGGCATTTTTAACAACGGATATGCATATATTGCGACTGACTGACACTATTTTTACATGAAAAGATATTGATACAGAACAAAAAAAGTCGTAGTGATTTCTGACATGATTTATTTCCCTATTTTTTATGAAAAATACAGAACTATGATACCGGAGACAGTTACATATTAAACACAATATCTAAAGAGTAGATAGTTGGTATTTTTTTTTGTTTATTTAGATTCACCAACAGTTATTACAATAATTTGCACATAGGTATTTTTAACTTACATATTTAACTAATTGCATAACTACTTATAGGTGCGTTGGAATTTAATGAGATTAAGAATAATTAAATTAATTTCATTTACATCGATTAAAATATACTATTCAATGCTTTGATACTTTTTATGTACGTTTATTACCTAAGTAAAAAAACAATGTATAGAATAGTGGCTTTCAAACAGTTGTCAACTGAGATACGTGATAACCCCATGACCAGTTTATCAACTCTAACTGTACGATAATTAAAATGCCTATTTTATATGGATGCATGTACACGTGTATAAAACAAGTTCCACGGTCCATGTTTATGTAATCACACATTTAAGGGTAACCCAAATGTTTTAAGTTTTCCGTCCAATTGTTTACAAAAGGCTTAACCGGAATGTTACGGATTTGTAGCACTTTCAGACCGATGTTTCAAGCACTTTCAATATTATGTTTCAGGAGTTTGTTGGCCATACCGACCTGAAAACTCTTCAGGTATTTTTTAATTAAGTTCTGTAGGGTTTTTGGTCCACATTTCAGTTGTTCGGTTCCTGCCAGGGTACTGGTTTATTTATTTTGTTATTTTTAACATTTCTGTATTTTCTTTTTTTATTTTATTTTACCTTTGAAAAAAACATGTTATTTTCGACATTTTTTTGCCCATGTTAAATACTTTATGCAATATCATCTAGCTTGAACCAACAAGTATGTAGATTTAAGTCATTGATACTATAACATACAATTAATTTTATTAGAATTTGGACTAAGAACAGTGAGTTTTAAGAATTTTAAAATATATTAATAGAAGCTCTTACTACATTGAGTTTTATTATAAAATTTCACCATTCAAACAAATACCCGACCTTAAACTCATTTGGACTCAGAACCAAAAACTATCCTATCAACTAAAAGGCGTATCAAAAGAAACTAATTCCCGTTCCCATAATCCTCCCATTACCCGTGACCTTGACCCTTGTCCTCTAATTGCACGTTCAAATTGCAGAAGCCGTGTCAATCAGATCAAGTGGCCCAAGATAGGTGCTGTCAAAGATAATCTCAAGCAAATATCCCGGAATTACAGAAAAAGATATGGCGTAATAGAAAGGAGATAAAGGAACACACTCGCGCGTTCTTAAAAAATATTCTAAATTCAGGTTTATGAACTATTTAAACGTGAATTTTGAACAGCAGTTACAACAATAGGTGCGATTAAATTGTACTTCGGTGTACTATTTTGCAATATATCATTACGATAGTAATGTTTGATACTGACTTATTCATTAGTTATGTACTCTTATTCCGTATAAATAACAATTCCTCTTCACTAATTATAGTTCCATGAATGTGTCTTAAATGTGTCATGAATGTGGTTTCGTAAAAGTTAACTGCAGTTAGTTGTTGTACTCCAATGTACTATTTAATATACTATTCGTCCGAAAAGACTAATAAATCGATAACCGACCTAATATATCGACCTTTCCTTTCCTTGCCCTTCGTGTTGAGTTTTTGGCGCACTTTTACAACAACTCACCCTCACAAAATGGCTGACTCTACGTATTTCGTCATATGATAAAATGCTCTTCCCGGTAGTTATTAAAAAAAGATAAAAACGTTTCATCTGCTTTGACGACAGTTTTCAGAAGCAATAAGAGTTCAGATCACAGGCTTTATGTGTACAGGATACGAGATCAGAATATTGTATCCAATTAGGATTTTTTGCCTGAAAATTGAAATTCTGAACAAGCTTTTTACAGTCTGTTTTAACAACAGGTGAATTGAGAATGCTGTGTTTTGTCCTGAATATCAGTCTACAGTTTAATTTCAAAGGTAATTTTGATAACTAAGTAAGAGCAGTGATACAGGGAACAGTAGAGCGATTCTGTACAGTCGGTACTGTCGAGTATCGAAATTTTGACATTTAGAATGTATAGCCAAATTATTTCCTACGATACTCGTCAGAGGTGCTGATCAGATTTTCATACAAAATTTCTCGATGACTAGTCAGTTGTTGGTAGTCGATAGTAGTAGAGAATCGAGCTGCAGACCTTAAATCTTCTACGATGACTTAGTGCAGGGTGGACTTTGCACTCCTTAAAGGTCTATTTAAGAAACCAAGGTTTCTATATTCTTATTCATCCATATGCTCGAGCAATGGAAATGCACTCGACTATCCATTTACTGCACGAAATATTCTTTAAAAATACTTTTTACCTGTATAAATATGTTGTATTACATAGATTCATCCTTACTGCATTAGAGTAAATAAGTACATAAGTAACCTCAAAACAGCTGCAATCTAAAAACCTGCGTATCTAGGACGCTGCGTCTAACAGCTTTTGTGTCAAAGGCTTTCTGAAGCATAGCAATTATCTTTCATAAAGCTTCGCATGTTCTTCTTAGCATTTCAAAGCCAGTCACCTCGATGTCTGTCCGTCCGTCATAATGTAGCATTGAAATGACTGTTTGACGTTTCTGCGAATCGTGTTTTGGTTGAAATCAAAAACCAGTAAGGTTGGATAGAGTTTGGAATAGGGTTATAGTGTTTAGATAAGATACTAGTAAAAATAGGTTATATAAATGGCATATTTTAAATACTTTTTTTTTACATTTTGAAATTAAAAATGGGAAAATATCTTTGTCTGCTTTTCTCAGTTTCTGTTTAACTATAATATTAACTATTGTGATTAAATATGCATACGAATACACATAAAATCACTGCTGTTTTACTTGTGGGACTAACATGGTTATTGGCGAAACGCGGGTGTATTATTCACGTCTGCACTAAGGTGCGTTCTGCCATTCTGCGTTTCGCCATTAACTATGTTTGTCCCAATGATAAAATAGATATAGACTGGAAAAGGCTTACAAGTTACTTTTTTTACCAAAATATCTACCTGAAGAGGATTGCGGCAATAAGTTAAATTATTTCTTAATTAAATATTACAGTTTATCCTTTGAAGGACAACGGACTTGCGGACACGCAACATGAATGATAGAAACGGGCCTTTATAACAAGGAAAAATAATAATACAACTAATAAAACCGTACCCCTGCAACCAATCACGAGAGTATCCGACCACTGACGTTCTAATACCACATCCGCATCTATTGTGAGCTCCGAATAATCTATTCTCATTTATTGGACTGTCCTTAGAGATTATGGTTCACTAATGAAAACGACGGTGATGAAAATAATGATTGATTAATGGTATGACGTGAAACCTAATAATGCTTAGTGGAATACACGAGTATAATTTTATTACTTTTTGAAGCTTAGCCAATTTAAAATTAATGCCATTAATTAGTTTTCCGCGTTACTCAATTCTTCGGTATACCGAAGTTAAGAAGGCTCTATCTATGTATCGCCTGGTCAACCTAGCGTCAAAGCCACCCAAAAGGCTTTTGACATGACTTAATGACTGTTATCGTAATCGACAACAACCGGGACCGATTTTTTACGTGCCCTACGGAGCCTAGAAACGTTGAGTTCAAATACCACTACGCGGTCACCCATCTATAGAATGACCGCGCCAACGGTTGTTTAACCCACAGATAGTTTACCGACCGGTGAACACAACTGACTATGAGGGCCTCTATTCTTAAATTCATATTTAATCCATTATTACAAGTCGTTTTACTTGTAAACCGTTTTCTAGCATCAAACCTCATAATTTACCAAACCGCATTCAAATTACACACTTAAAATACCAAGATGTTGACATAACTCCTTGAGTCAATGGGCCAAACATGAGAATCTGAACTACTTAGCTGCAAATTAATGGTATAAAGATATAACGAGGTGGTCGCGCTATTGGCGTCGCTTGGTGCTCAGCCAAATAAGTTTTTGGAACAAAACCTATTATGTAATTACGCTTCGGTGTAATTACTCACGGTTGAACTGATTTCTGTTTATGGGTCAACTGTGTTTTTGTGGTTTCTCCCACCTTTATTTGATGTATTATCTTTCATATGTATTAACTAGCTGACTCGCGCAACTTCGCTGGCGTCACATAAGAGAGAACCGGTCAAATTTTTCCCCGTTTCTGTAACATTTTTTACTGGTAGTCTGTTCCTATGGGTCGTGGCGTAATGACATATAGCTTAGCTTTCCTCGATAAATGGGCTATCTAACACTGAAAGAATTTTTCAAATCGGACCAGTAGTTCCCGAGATTAGCGCGTTCAAACAAACAAACAAACTCTTTAGCTTTATAATATTAGTACGAGTATATAAATAAGTAAGGATTATGTTATAGTTTTGAAAGTAAAATCATTTAAGTCTATTATTTTTTTAACTCATTACTGTCCTACTGCTGGGCAAGGGATTCTGTTTTAGTTCACCAAGCTGGCAAAGTCCATTACGAAGTTTGCATTCCTTGAGAAACCGTTCTATAATCTTTTAGTTGTACAAAGTTTTATCATGAGTTTTTAATACAATTCTTTAAATTTTTATAAGATATGCAGCTAGTGGGAATATGTTAGTGTTTTGAAAGTATTGCACTAAATTGTACATACCTTAATAATTTTGTGTTACATAAAAAAAATCGAACAAAAATTAAATAATACGATATTTGACAACAATTTATATGTTCAATCATATCATAATTCTTTATTCACTTTAGAAATGTAGGCCAAAACGAAATATATAGTAATAACAATGGCGGCCAAACACACAACGCAATATTAAATTTCATTTACCAAACCTAATATTTCTATACAAACGTATTTAATGAAAATCTCTCTTTTTATTCCGTTGTATTATTATGTTATAAAAACCGTAAATTAGCAGCATACTCTAATTTTTTTGTCCCCAATATTAGTTTATCCATGCGAATTTACTCGCGTAAAAAGTTTCATACCCTATTTCGACTGCTTAGAGGTTGATTTATTTAGTTTGATACATAACCTGTGCTGTGACCATCGCTAAGCTAAATTTGATTAATATCGATGCAGACAGAAAGACTTTCGCATTTATAATATTAGTATGTAGATACGGATCATTGTTGCCCTTCAGTACTCAATTGGGAAACTAATAACCCTTCAATAAAATCCCAAAACTTTAGACCAACAGACAAAGGAAATGCAACAAAACGATTCAAACACATTCCATTGAAATAATTACCGGCGCGTTAATTCTAACGATGTACTAGCTGACAGTAATGCATAGTGAAATATCATCGTACGGATCGCGGTCGCTACAATCTGCGCAATCAATGTCGAATTACAAGCTTCAAACATGATTTTGATCCGTTTTGGATTAAATGATTTGAGGTTTGTGTCAAAAGACTCGGTTTGAAATGAATTTTGGGTTGTATATGTCCCTTTTTACACCATTTATGTACCACGTGTGATACATAGGGGACATAGAATTTGATTTCACTTTTTACAGCCTTTGTGATTTAGACGGTAGTGTATACGACTGCTGATCACGAGGTCTCATGGTAGATTTCTAGCCCGGCAAAGTTCGTTTGGAATAAATTAATGGAATAGATTTAATCTTACCTGCACCTCAGTTAGAAAAGCGTGTTGTGATGTATAAAAAACACATTCTTGTAGCCGTTCTATGGGGTTTTATGAGCAAACAAAACATCCCATAGAAAAAAATATTTTGCAATCTAATATGACTATTCCTGTTTATTGCATATATGGACAACAAAAGTATTAATCCCAACACAATCAAAACTAGAAGGACTCTCAAACAAACAATTCCAACCAGCATTCATATTCTACATCAACCTTTCACGAAGATCAAATCACATAAACGTTTGTCAGACAATTGATTCAGCGGAGTCATCGCAGTTTCTAACTAGTGTTTGGCACGCTACGTGACCTGCGTTGCCAATACCGTGTTACGACGACCATTGGTGTCACGTGAACGAAATATCGTGATTCAATGGTTACTCCTGTAAATTTATTAGGAGATTATTAGCTGTTTGTGAGGAAACTATTGTGGGTAAGACGTGGATAGTTAACGGAGTAATTAATATAGTGCTGATGCAAGTTTTGATGAAGTTGCTGTGTTTATTGATAATGAAATTAGTCTTTGTGAGGATATAAGAGATATTGTGTTTCAAAACACTGAAATAGTGCAAAATAAAATAATTGTTTGTAGTTGCTTTTAAGTAAGTAAGGTTTTGTTATCGTTTTATTGGGATAGTATTAGTAAATAATTACTATTGTAGGGATCAAAAAATAGATCTCGTGAGACAGTTCTGCTTTTGATTTGTTGAACAATTTTATTGATAAGATATCTTTTTTATAGGACTTTTCATGGGAGATTATATTTTTTTTTTGATATAATATATGTGCATAGGTGGTGGAATAATACATAAAAAAAATATAACAATAGTGGTTTAAATTGTGCCAAAATGTATTCTTTACTATAGTATTTTTCACAATAATGTAAAAACTTCTACACTTTATTCAACTCACATCAAAGCCCATATCTCAACCAAAATAACACTTAAAACTTTTTCACTTATTCTCAAAAATTTCATCCCTCTTGACTTGTTTCTATAAAGTAAAAGAACATCAGTCGTCATAATTCCTTCTCCACTTATATCTTACAGTAGATAAATCATAGGATTATACCACTAAAAACCTTTTTGGCATCGCTTATTCTGCCGGCTGCCAAAGGGGACAGTTGGGCTTGCATGCGATCATACTTGGATGTCCATCAAAAAGTTATTACTGAGTTTGGTAGTTCCGTGGTTTTTATCACATTAAATTGTTAGTGGCTTGGTGCTAGATTTATGGCTACTTGTGCCGTCAGCTCTGAAAGTTCTGAAGGTTTGTGTTTTGTGATTTATGTTATAGCGATGTTGGTTAAAGTGTTTAGAAGTGAATGCGCTTATTAGCACGTAAAGTTTGTAATGCATGATATTTTTTCTTTGGGGTAATATGTTTCGTTTAACTTGTATGGCAATTTTCTACAGTCGTTTTTATCGGGTATCGAGAGTTTGGCATTTAAAAAGTACTGCAAAAATAGTTCTTACGCCGCCCGCTAGAGGCGCTGATCCAAAATTTATAACATACAATTTAATGATACAAGCCGGTAGTCGATAATCGATAGTTGTAAAAAATCTCGCTTCTGGATACACGAGTATTCAACGTCAATCACGACCAATTTTCGTAAAGAATTGGAAATGATTTCAAGTGAACATAACATTTAAAAATTTTAGAGTATTTAAAAAAATATTTTGTTAAAATTCATTGTATCGCATTTATGCAGAATCTAAAAAGACGGCATTTTCCCCGAAAACCTACACCAATTCTCATCACCATAAAACTAAACAAGCACCTTAATATTTTCCCGAATTCAATAAACAAAAAACGTGCCCACGAAGCCACATGATCAGGCATTTCAGGCACACGGAGCGCCAGAATCCTCTATTTATGTTCGATAAATCATGCGGAACAGAAATTCAATCAGGCAACCCGTGGATCGTACTGGGTTATTTAATATCTTCTATATTATGGTATTACCAGCTCTTTCGGTTCTGTTCTTATATTCAGCTTTGTTTATGCTTATTGGTATTAGTGGTAGCTTTGGTGACGTTTTTGTTTTTTGTTGTTAAAAGAATTTTTTATGTTTGATGTATGACTGTTTCCTCCAGTTCCAGGTTTTAGTAGCTCATTTATTCTAAGGTTAATCTGTTACTATGGCATTTGGATCAAAGGTCGTTAAGCTCCGTCAAAGGACTTCGGGCGACTTGAACTCGTTGATGAGTACCAACAGATATTTAACACGCTCTTTTGCTTTATTATTCTCGTAGACTGATTGTTGTAAATAAAAAAATATTTGACTTTAAACAATATCTACTAAAATAATTTTGTCTCAGACAAATATTACTTTCCTTGAATCGGCTACTCAGCTTTCAAATATTAATAAACAATAAGTAAAAGATAATTAAAGAACCTAAACTAATTTGGAAATTCTAAACTAAACAAAAGTAAGCTGAGAGCAAT
Organism: Anticarsia gemmatalis; assembly: GCF_050436995.1. NCBI lineage: Eukaryota > Metazoa > Arthropoda > Insecta > Lepidoptera > Erebidae > Anticarsia > Anticarsia gemmatalis. The sequence continues at coordinate 11,384,279 of NC_134756.1, forward strand.
CTTTATTTCCTTTCAAATTACTTGGAAACTAATATTATTTGAAACATTTTCGTTCCTAATTGAAAACAGGTCAACAATGGTAATTTGAAATTAGGTAAAATTGTGTCGCATTATTTATTCAATAGCCTTGACACTTGCCTAAAAGACAAAAATCAAGGCTTTGCTTATGGTGTTACATTCCAGCAAATTTTTGCCGCCGTGTTCGGTTCAACAAAATTCTTACGTCTTATAAGATAATTTTCTATCGTATACATTTTAGAAAATACTGTTTGTCAATTGAGCAAAATGGCCACGCTCATAATATGGCCATACGAAAATAAAATCGAAAGAGGATAAAAAACAGTCAGATATCGAGTTAACAGACGTTCAAATTACTGAATCTATCAGTAGCTCGGAAAGAGGACGTGGGAATACTATATGTGGAATGCAGGTTTTTTTATTCTATCCCATGGGAAGAATGGCGTGGTGTATTGTAAAATAAATGACAATTAAAAATACAATGGGAAACTGTCTCTTTGGCGTCGTTAATAGTGTATCCGGCGGCTGATCATGTGGTCTCTTGCATTCGATTCTCGGATCGGAAAAACTGCTATTATTCTTTTTAATTTATATGAGAATATTTCTCATTAGTCGCCTAATGTTCATTGCAAAACGTGGGTGTATTTTCATACACCTCTAATTTCACCTTCGGGAATAACACGCGTGATACTGCATGTATGTATTTGTGCTGATGTTTAACATAGTCAATAATAAAACAATTCGCCCTAAATATTCCAAGTAAATGTGCCAGTGTGTATCTACCATAAAAGATAATTCGATCCTTCCAATTTAGGCTGCGAGGCTGAATATCCTTGTTTGTATTCAAGAGACGGCCGAAGGTATAGACTTCGTATCTAATGGGGTTGAATAGTATCTAGTTCGGAGGAAATTATGGGTTAAGGGGGTGTCAGATTTCGTCAACGTCTGTTGTGTAAACGATTTCTGTTATACTGTAAATAGAAGGGTTTTGTTGTTGTATAATGTAGTAAATTGATGCTGTCGATTGTGTCTGTAGTCCGTTGGTAATGTATGTGACTGCCGCGTAGAGGATTCAGATTCAACAGAAGAATATATTTTGTTTTTGTCAAGAAGTTCTTACCTCAACTTCCTAACTCCTGGTAGTACCGGAGTTAGAAAGTTCAGGTAGTGGATCAGTTTAAACAAGTATTTGTTCAAGTTGGGAATAGAACCCACACCGTTATCTTGTTTCTAGGTATTCTTATGTGCAAAGTCTGTAGTATAAAGGTTTAGAATTATAAAAACTTTCATTGGATTCAAGGATGCATAACCTTATTGGAACGCAGGTGGCGTTCAGATACCTTTTCTAAAAATTGCCGCTTGAATAATTTTACTAAGTTTAGTATTGCTTATTCTTTGCAGATTTTGCTAAAAAATACGCTGTTTCCAATCTTAAACCTAAATTTACTGATGTTTGATAAAAATATTTGAATTTGTTGCTTATAAAAAAAGGCCATGGCACAAAATTAAACTGTCTGTATTATTCTTAGGCAAAAAATTTAAGTATTATTCCTATCTACAAAAGAAACTTTAATAAATATAAGTTCAGTGGCGAAATATTACACTCGGTGCTATCGACTAGTGAGCACGGAATATTTAAAATTATTTCTTCTACTATTACTACTAGGTACTTCTTGCAAAGTACGCTAGGGGCGCTTATTGGCTCTTCATACAAAAATAAATTGTTGTTGACAGACCACCAACAATTTTTGTCACGACAATGACAAGGGAGTGTTTTTACCATTATATTGTTGTTTACAGAAACAGTTCACTTCATAGTCAAGACTTCAGTAACAGAACGAAAAGGGAAAAATAGAAAAACAACGGCAATGAAGCCTGTAATCCGCTAAAGAGGGTTACAGAATGCATAAACAGCGCCGTGGCCATTGGCCGATCCCACATAGTCATTTGATGACCATACCAGTTTATTAGATACGAATGAGGGGACGAACCTATAGTCTTATTATACGGATAGTGTTTGTCGCAGTCAATAAGTGGGGGTTTTCTTAAAGGATTATAGTACAGTCGTAGATAGCTGTTAGTTTTTCTTTAAAATTTTGTATTTATATTCTAATGTTCTATGGTATGAATAATCCCACTAATACAAAAAAAAATAAGATTGTGAGAATGAATTTGTGTGTGTATAAGTGTTACTTTTTCACGTAAACACAACTATACTAGATTTAAATTCTGCTAAAAGGTAGATTATAACCTGGACTAATATTTTTTACTCCAAAAAAACCTTGCCATTTCATGCAAAAATACAAGTGTAAGTGCAAGTAAAGTCTTACTGTAACAAATGTCTAAAAACTTTTTATTTAGACAAATAGCTAGTTAATAAATGAGTATAGGCATAAAACTTTAAAAACTATTTTTTATATTAAACTCCAAAGGCCTTTAATCTGATATTGTTTTCTTTATTCTATAAAAGGTTATCTTTTAAAGTATAAACTAAAATCAGGCCTTTTGAAGTTAATAGAATAAACGCAACCTAGTTCCAAACAATATCACTAAGAAATTCTTTTTAATTTTTATCTCATCTCATAACTACATCTTATACGATGATAATGTACATAAATCTAACAGAAATCTCATTTCAAATGCAAACACAATCCAGCCTTTTCTCTTTGGACGTTTCGTTTTAAAGATATTAGATTTTATATAAGATAACATTATTTTGTTTAGTTTTAATTTAAAATCTTTGTGAGATGAAGTTTTCGATTGACGTTGAATATTATTTATTGTTATAGATGCCTTCGTTTTGAGATCTCTATTCAGGTTTTAATGAATATTTGAGTATACAATCTAGGTTTAATCAAGCCAACGGCGATATATTGTCTTCAAAATGCGACTGTAATAAGATATTTTTGGGAGATAATGTTCACACTATTTTAAATTGTATTAAGCTGTCTGGCCTCATACAATCATGATAAATGGTTTAGTTATTTTGTAAGCTAGTATAGGTTTTATATTTTTTTAGCAGTGAAAGGACCATTAAATTTTATAATATATTACATAGTTACTTATAATCTTATAATTTTAAATTGAGTTTCTACTATAAATAAGAAAATGTGACAAAAATAGTAATAAAAATATATTATACACTCTTGGTAATTAAAAAAAGAGTTTTCTAAAAATCCTCTATACAGTTACTGTGGTACTTTTATCAGCGCTTATCCGTAGTAGTACGCTCCTAATTTCAAATAATTATATTATTTTCAAGGGTTTAATTTGGTGCCATTTCAACTAGGCCATCTGTACATAATTTTTGAAACAAAAGGCTTCAAGCATTAAACAGTGAGTGCCTTAAAAGCATATTTTATTACACCAGCGAAAGTAACTTTACAACATTTCCACATTCAGGTTAACTACACAGGTTACGGAATTCCCTTGCGGACACATTACTATTCTTGGCGGTTTTATGCTGAGTGTTTTGAATATTTTTGAAATGTGAGGCCACATTGGGTTTTAGTTGACACTTTTGTGGTATATACAAAGTTTAAAATATGTTCAAGTGGATGTTGTTTAAATATTAAGCAGTATTCGATGCTTCGAATCTGCAATGCACCAAAAACTTTTAGAAATTATGTGTGTATTAGACATAACTATCACTTGTTTTAACGGTTAAGAAAAAGGTAATAAACTATCATAGAAGAAATAAATATCACAGAAGGTCTCTTCTGTCTCATTACCCAACAATGGGACAGTATTTGGTTAAAGTTATTTGAGGATCTCTAATTCTATTCATATACTAAAGTTATTCATTTATTAACATCAATATCCATCTGGATGCTGTGCTTGACTAATTTAAAGGAAAATAAAACTGAGACAAATCTCTCGTAATTTAAGTATGTAGTATGTTTTCAACACATTCACTTAATTTGTTAACCTACTTCTAAAGCCATTAAAAAAGGTTTTGATCACAGTTCACCGAATTTATTCGCTTAAAGTGACTACACGAAATAAAATCCCTAATTAAGTTAGATTAGGAATTGCTTTGACATTACAGTTGCTTTATTCCGCTTTGAAAGGGAGACTTTCAAAATTAAAACAAAACAAACCTAAAGGTAAAAAGCACCCGTTTCTCTTAACTGTAAATGTTTGTAATAAATTAATTAATTCTGTCTGCAATTAATTTGAATCATAATCTGTTTTGCTGCAAACAATTTTGCGTCACTCGCAAGAAGTTATTTCTAATCTTTGCTTTTCATTACAGCAGTGTTAATTTAATTATAACGAAAGCTTAATAAATGTGGTTCTGTTATTTTGATAAATTTATTTATATTTAGATAAACTAAGCGCCCTTATTATTGTACAGGCTTTATTTGAACGGATGAAACAGGCCTTCGTTTCTTTGTTGGTTAATACAAACAAAAAAAGACAGACTGAACTCGTTTTTGGTTTGAAATAACATCAATTTGGTTACATAAAACTGTGACATGAGAATATATCTATATATTGGAATATCCCTCACCCACTTTATCCAACACAAGTATATGCTCCATAGAACGTTATCTTATTATGATCGTCTTGAGTTTAAAGACTTTAAATGGACGCCTTACCTAATAGGGGAAAATAAAAATACGTTCCGAAAAACTCTTTATTAAGTACTTGAAGTTTACAACACCCACTTAACAAGTGTAATAGTATGTTGTTAAATATAAAACACAACAAGCCATAGTAAAGAGCAAAAGATTAAACTCCAAGGCAACAGCGGCACCTCGTAGTAATTAATTAAGTTTAAAAAGTACTTAAACTTTCGCTTTTCCCTATTAGTTTCTTAGAATTTACTAAATAATTATTTCTTTATGAAACGTCTTTTTTAATTAACTTGATTACAATGTTAATGTAGCAAATTGTTAACTCTTTTTTATTTATTTCTGGGGAAAAATGGTAGGTTAAGATAAATTAATAAGTTTTATTTAATTTTAGGTATGTAAATTATAATATCGAGCCTAAAATATGTGTGGAAAATACACCCATGGTCAATTTTATTTAGATATTATAAAATTAAATATGTTTAATTTATTTATGTTACATTATTTTTAGTGTTAGTTAAATTATTATTTTTTTCGATTTTCTATTCCAGTATTAAAAGTCTAGTTCAAACACACTAAAAAAACAAAAGCCACGTAATAGCATGGTCGATTTTCATATAAAAGACCTATAATAGTCTATACGCTTTTAAACAGTGACCAATATTGAAACTAATTTTCTTTGACACGCAGCAAGCAACTTACATTTTATTTTATATTGGCCGATTTTTCTTTGAAACAGTTTTTGCTACATGGAAAATTACAGTTACTTGCCAACGCAATCTTTATTCTTGGTAACGGGAAGCAAAATGCATATTACTTAATTTATTTTTTTTAAATTAATCATGTATTTTGCTTTGTAGCAAGCTGTTGCTACATGGAAAATTAAAATATGGTGATACGATTATTTAATTCTGGGGTAATTTTGTCTTACTTTTTCTATCAAAGGGTAATATTTATTAATTTAGTAATTAAAGTAAAAAAATTGGACATACGACAAGCACGCTGGAATAAAAAAGTACACTATTACTGAAAATACAAGAAAACATGTCTAGTAATTTTTTTTAAAATATACCATTGAAATATTAGCAATTTCGTAATTTTTCAATAACAATCCTAGCCCCCGTGCTAGATATTTACTGAGTAATTAAAGACATTATGCAATTATAACCATTTCAAATTACTTTAATAATTTCCCACTACAATGTAGGTAATAAAGCTAGCGTGTTTCAAAACTCCTTATCAAAGAATATTAACTTTTAAAAGCGCAATTAGGTAAGTGAAATGATGTCAAACGCACGAACAATGTAAAAACTGGGAGAATTCAAAGAGCCTTTGTAGGAAACACTATCGACATGCGAAAACCTTGTTAATCCTTCCATATAGTAATTTCTACTTGCAATTTATGTATTTTTATAGTGAAAAATAGCGAGCTTTGTGTTGAAAATCACTTGTAAAGAGGTAATTAAGGAGAACGTGTAGCAATCAGTTTCTTTCTAGAAAAAAGTGTCGTGAACGTTTTTAAAGCAAGTTTTTGTCGACAGTGTGCTCGCACCGTATGTGTTTGTTAATTAGAAAAATTGCAGGTTACATTGTAGTGAAATTGTTTTCTTTGTGAGGGTTTTGGGTTAGTGAGGTTATGGTGGTTAATTACAGACTTTATTTTGAAAAAACTGCGTTAATTTGCATCCTACATTACACAGATAACAAAAAGTATAATTGCATATTTTAACCACAAAATATATTTTGACGTTAAGTAAATAATCAATTTATGTAGAGATTTTATTTTAAATGCTCTTCTTTAGTCCCATCGTTTAAATATATCACAAAAATTTTAACAAAAAGTTTCTTTTGTGTGAAAAAGTTTAAAAATATCCCATAACAAAAATAGCCTTAAGATGTTTATGCTTAGATAATCTCAGCTCCGATAAACGTCAGGTGTTTTTCTCCCAAACTTTGAACAAACAAACTGTTTCACCCAATTTGTAATCTGCCAAACAACGTGAAAACTTTACAGTGTAAGGTCAACATCTAAAAATGTATGAATAATACCGTAAAAATAGAAATACTTTAGGTCAGGGTTGGGAAGATGCTCGTAGAATGAAAACTAAACATCGCGTTTTCCTAGCGCTGCCTACATACTCTAAATCAAGTACTTTTTATGAATAATTACTTCGAAGTACTTTTAAGACATGCTAAAAACGTTGATCAATGTATTTTAATAATAATCATAATGTTCCGCTACGGGCGGTGGTCGGTTTAAATGGTATTGAAAATGGCCAACGGTGCAGGACTATGTTGCTTATATTGTTCAGTGTGTGCGCAATTCACAGATACACTCTTTATTCCTTAACTCTCATAGCCTGGTGGGACGGATAACCGGCACGACCAGTGAGGAGTCAGGACCGTCGGCTTTACGTTCTCTCCGATGGAATGCTAGGAAATATTTTTTTGCGAACCAGGATTCGAACCCATCGACATTATATCAATGATATAATGTCGATGCCTACCCGTTGGCTGGCTTTTTAGTAAATCTCGTAGTTATTTTTTTTATGTTTATTTTTCGTAGCTAAAATCTTCTTAGCCTGTGCAATTTCCTGTCGTAGTAGAAGTTGTTGTTTGTCGTATGGTCAGTGGTCAACCTAGTGTCAAAGTTGTTCAAGCCGCCCGAGAGGCCTTTGACGTGGCTTAACGACTGTTATCTTAGTGACAACAACCGGGACCGACTTTTTACGTGCCCTCCGAAGCACGGAGACGCCCAGCTCAAATACCACTATGCGGTCACCCATCTATGGACTGACCGCGCCAGGGGTTGCTTAACCCACAGATCGTTTACCGACCGGTGAGCGCAACTGGCTATGGGCGAAGTAGAAGTATAAACTATAGACTAAAACTACATCTCAAAATGCATGATGTGCTGCCAAGACAACGAGGCAATGGAGCGTGAATTTGTTTAAACCATCACCCGTTTGAGAGTAGATTTTTCCAGCATTTCTGAACTTCTCTATTAGTACGAAGGCCACCGGTAACTGGCAACTGTACCTACAAAAATAGATCGGCGCGAAAACGGCACTAAAATATCCTGGGAATCATTTGTATTCATTGAGTATTGTTCCATTTTACACACAGAATACAATGAAAACTTCCATCCGATATTAGTTTTCAATTTCCCCGACCATCTCATCTGGGGTGAATAAGAAACATTTTGCAAGGAGAATTTTTGGTAGCAATATTTTGGCGAGCGAATTTTATGATGTAAACGATGTATAAGCTTTTGCACCGGGAAATTTGAAGTTTTAACCAAAAGAATTTCGGGTGAATTACGCTTTTTGACGGAACGACGGTCGTTCAATTAGCTTGAGTTTCTGTATTATGTAGGTATGCTATCAACAAAAAGTTGGAATTTTCAAAGGAAATGTACATAACCCAAATGTTTATATACAGAATATTCCATAAAAATGATTGACAGGCTAGTAAAAAAATATCATGGTTAAAATTTCAAATGCGAAAACTAGCCACGGAACTACAAATCCACAACACTTCTACTCTTCGATCTCACTATACATAGCACATCTGCAGTAGGTTGTACAACTGAAAACTACCGCATCCATCATTACAACATCACAAAGATCAAAGGCAATAAAGGCAGTGTTTGCCGCGGGAAATGATATCCATTGAAACTTACAAAGGAAACCAGTTTACACAGCGCTCAGACTTTAAAGTCTCGCTACACATGGTGAATACTCATTATTGAAGACTTTCTTTTAAGTCGGAGTAGCATACTAAGTTAGTTCTTAGTTTGTAGTAGCCTTTAGGAAATTTGTAGTGTTTAAAGCAAATTTAGCTACAAATAAATGCTTTTGTTATGTGGTTAAAGGTTTTCTTCGTAAAGATAGGTGAGTTCTATCGAATAAAATATAGAGATTTTAAGTATTTGTAGGAGCAATATTTGTAATTTTCATAACAGGATTATTGCACAGTCCATACTTATAGCAATTATTTTGGCAAAAAGTCAATTTAAAAACTTATTTTTATAGAGTATTTCATTCGACAAAAATAAAATATATATTTTGATCATACTACACGTTTCAAAAGCGAGCATTATGTCAAGTCATTGTAAGTCAGTTGAGTTGATTCAGAATCAGTGAGTGAAGCAACTGTTTAGTGACAGACTAAGCTATTGTAACGAGACAAATGATGCAATTTGTCGCCGGCGACAATAGATGAAGATGTATCTACTTGTACGTTACAGTGATTTGTGAATGCTTTGTGTACTTTGACTATATATTTTATGACTTTGACAATCAGTAGGTCTATGGTTTTTGGACTGTTATTTTTATTAAACCCGTTACTGTCCTACTGCTGGGCAAGGGTTTATTCCCGAACGAGGGGTTTAGCCTTGAGTCCACCACGATGGCCAAAATACTTGGCCATCGTGGTAGACTCAAGGCTCAAACCATACGGTTTCAGGCTTTGCATGACTCATGGTTCTGAGTGAATTCTATTAAACAAATCTTATACATGCAACTTTGTGTCCGTTATTTTATGTTTGTAAAAGTCCGACACAAAAGCAATTCTTACTGTGGGGCTTGTCTTTAACAACATGAAAGTTTTTACACATAACTTCGAAAAGTCATTGGTGTGTTGCATCGAGTACAAATTTTATTTCACTTGCGTGGCTCCGTGGTAACTTATACTTCTCGGCTATCACTGCTTTACTTTTAAACAAATAATTTATCTCACTTTGATGCAAACAGCTCTATTCACATTTAAAAACAAGTACCGTGAAAAATAAACGAATTTTCAGTTTAAAATAAATCAGACATGACTCGACGCTAATTTGGTGAAATAGTGAAACTTATGTGTCGTGCACATGCCAATCAGGAGGTAATACTGACTGGCGTTTGATTAATTAAATATATTAAAATACATTGGCTCGTATGTTGGAATTAGTGAGATTGACAGTTTTTAGCGCGTTGATAAAACATTTTTTTTAATGCACATAATAAATTCTTCCATTTCAAAGCTCCTACTTTTTGCAAGAATAATTAACCACTAGTAAAGATTAGTAATCTTATCTTAAGTAGATAAGATTGAGCGTAAAGAGAAAAATAATTAAAGTTCGTATGATGATGTTGTGCTGATATGAACCTGCCTGACAAGATGTATGAATGTGAATGAAGCAAAAGAATTTTGTAGAAAACGACCTCTTTAAATACTTTCATTAAAATAATGAAAGGTTACGAAACAAGAGCCATTATTTGGTCTCTACTGATGATAATAATATATATTATTATATGCGTGTTCTTTAGTGATTACATTAAACTTAATCAACCACAAAAGAAAACAGCGTAATCTCCCACAAACCGAATCTTCCGTAAGTCAAAACTATCAAACTGTTTACCATCCCAAAATTAACTCTTCAACCCATAAAAACGGAATCGAATTTCAATAAGCATCTATAATCAAATTTACCAAGCAAACCTATAAAGAAAATTTATGTCAGCCTATCTTAAAGGAACTGCAGTAGACGATAGTTCGGCCTAAACCCTAATAAATAAACATAGAGATCTGACCGTAACGTTGTTGCGTATTTTAGAACCTATAAAATATGAAGACGCCGATAGCCTTCCGTTCAATTTTGATAATTTATGAGTTAGATCCACAAAATTGTCGATAGATAACGTTTTGGGAGTTTGAGTTTTATCAATTAGTTTCAAGTTGTTTGAATTCTGTTTTAGAAGTTTATAAGGTACCTATTTTAAGTTTAGTTATATTAATTATGCGAGTGAACGGTAGGTATGGGCTGTTTTTTTTTATAATGCCTCTGTGCCTAGAAATATAAGGTAGATGAATGAGTGGATGATATGCACTGCTTCTTATTATAAAATCACGAATGTTATCGAATGTGTATAAAATATTTAAATTTTTGTTGTTTATAATTAATTTTGGTATTAGGAAGTAAAAGTGGCATTGTTGAAATATACCGTGCGACTGATCAATGAATGAGAAATTTACAAAGATAATTCGAACAACATAATCGAAGCTTAGTCTTAGTGACAGGCAGACTGGCTATGTCTCGCAACCACAAAAGCAATGTTTTAATATGTTTTTGCATAACACCATGAAGACTTGTTTGATATAATCATATCCTTATTCCCGTACCCGTGTAACTAATATCCTATTTATACGCACACAGGAATAGTTACATCAATCCCCTCCGAAGTAATGAGACGGAACAACACAAGGATAATCGCCTTATATTAACTACACTGCTTACAAAGATAAAGATACTATACCTAAATTTAAGTCTAGGCATTTGTTCATTCATTGTATAGTTTTTGGTCAGCCTAGTATCCAAGTTGATTAATAATAACAACATAATCGCCTTGCATGATTATTTATAATACTACAAGCGGCCTCCCGTCCATGAAATGACCGCGCCAGGCACAGGATTGCCTGGCCGACATTTTTTAAGACCGGTATGCGAGACTGACTATAAACACTTCAAACTTTGTCTTGGAGGTAATGAATTGGAAAGAACACAAGGTTAATGGCCTTGTATGATTACTATACCACGCTGCTTACAAATATACCTACCTACGATATCGAAATTTATTCTAGATATTTGTACGCTGACAGGAATCGTCATAAAAATGTGTGTCACGGAGGAAAAAACGTCTACTGCTGCAGTATTAGGCTTGGATGCCGTCCAAAATCTGAAGGCTTCGATGCTCGCTCAGCCGAAATCAATTTTATATTAGAAACTCCTATTACTTTGGATAATACGATGTACGTGATGCCGGTATGAAGTCTGCAACTATGTAATTGTTAATGCAGTTGGCTTTGAAATAAATAGGTACCCTGTTGGACTATGATTTATCTAACTTTAACATTTTTGTGAACAATTTTATTTGTTCGGTTCAATGATTCAGGCTGTATAGTATACGGATCATTTATTTTTCATCTATAAGGTTTTAAACATTATCAAAATAAGTACCCACTTGGTACAGCTGTATACTACCGCCGTTCTATGATTTACCTACCCTTATGGGAAAAACGCCTAACATGGCGTTAGTATGCATGTATCACCGTATTTTGTCAAAACTGTAATAAATAAAACAAATAAATCGCGAACTAATTTTGAACTTCTTTTTAATTTTAATTACTTTTTAAAACATCGGGCAATCAGAGGCAACAGACAATATCATTGTTGCTCAGGATTTTATTAAAATTACTTTCTCAGAAAACGCATATTCTTAATTTATTGGCGTTAATAGTAGAGATATTAAACAAAATACTATTCAAAATAAAACATAACTTACCTATTTATTCACCACGATTCTCAAAAGTTCGACCTGAAAAGAAAGAATTATATCAATAAACGAAAGTAAATGAAAAAGTCATATTTATAGATCCAATTTTAAGGTAAAGTATTTTATTATGTAAACAAAGCTCATATAGATATTATATGTATTGTAATAAAATAAAATTGTTTGTCTTATATGAAAAAAGTTTATACCGTTATACCTGATGGCAGAGTTTTGCTATTGGGTACTTTATCACTTAGAAAATTCGTGAGTTTAATAAAAAACTTATTGTTATGCATATTAAGAATGAAATTAATAATTAGCACACTTTACCTATACAGAAACCAGCCATTGTGGAGGTATCAAAGTGAAAAAAAAGTATCGCTTATCTTGCCGAAACTACTATGTCAATGTAAATTAAATATAAAAATATTTGGTAGTTATAATTGTGTTTTTATAAACTGTAGCCCGATTTTCTATAGTCGATTTTCTATACTGTCTAGTATCGAATGTTTGACATTAAAATGAACCGTCAAGATAGTTCCCACGACGACCGCTGGAGGCACTAATCATATTTTCGTACAAAATTTCTAAAGTAAAAGTGGTCGTTTTGAAAGAGATAATTTTGCTTGCAAATAGATTCCGTAATAACGTTGCCACTGTGAACTACCCAGGAGCTATTAATAAACATAAATTAAATATATTTTATAATCCATATATTTATCTCTTCTGACATAAATACCCAGCTTTATCCTTCAGGGAAATAAAGGTATGTCGTTATGATATGAAAGCATTTTTCAGAATCTAAAAATTCCCATCTTCACCCACGGGTGTCGTAAATAGCAAAAAGGGTGACCATGAAAGGCCGGGCTCGCTATAAAAGATACCCTTTGCTTGTAAAATATTAATAAAATTATTGATTGCCAGTAGTTTGATCAGTGTCAAAAGTTATCTTGATAGAACGTTCTTTTTAAGGCTGAAAGTTCCGGGAAGAATAGTTTTTGTGTATAATATTTCAAGCAAGCTTCAATAATTTCTTAAAAACTGATATGTCTGTGTATTTTTGAAGAGAAAATTTACCCAAATTTTGACAATATTAGCTGATGAATCTTTTTTAACATAACTTAATAAAATAATGTTAAGGTATAACGAATAGTGTTATTTTTTCTGTAAATACAAAAATAACCATTTTTGACTAATAACGAATCTCCATTCTCTATCAGCACTTTTATTTCAACAAAACACAACACTTATCATAAAAAAAACAGGCACACACAAACCGCGAAACACAGACATCACACCCCACAATACACACATTTTACAACCCTAAAACACTCTACACTCATAAAACCCTCAAAGTGGAATTACAAGGGTTGTTTTTTCCAAAGTAAAGAAATCATCAGTAAAATGCTTGTAAATTTTTCATTCTGCCTATAGTTCATTGTGATTCACAATAACCCGTAGCCCCTATAATAGGAACGCCTAAAACGTCCCAGGAGAGTAAAGAATATGTTGTGAGGTAAGGTAAAAAATGTCCAAGATGTTTTGAAAAACTGGATGAGACAGTGTTTGCTTGTTCGGTAAATTTTGGATAAACAGACTATTTACAATAAATATTTGTATTTAAAATAAAATTTTCAAACTGCCTTCGTACCACGCTACTATAGACGAAAAGAAAAGAAAATAAATAAATTCGTCCAGTATCGATAAAAAATGACACAGTATGTGTGAATAAGTTTAATAAGTATTATCATCAGTGCAATTTTGTCACAAAAATAATCAATGGACTCCTTGACTTCTATCTATACTAATATTATAAAGCTGAAGAGTTTGTTTGTTTGTCTGTTTGTTTGTTTGAACGCGCTAATCTCAGGAACTACTGGTCCGATTTGAAAAATTAGATAGCCCATTTATCGAGGAAGGCTATATATCATCACGCTACGACCGTTAGGAGCGGAGTAGTAACGAAAAATGTTACAAAAACGGGGAAAATTATGACCCATTCTCGCTTATGTGAAACAAGCGAAGTTGCGCGGGTCAGCTAGTACCCTATATAGACGCAAGTCTTAGGGTTTTAAGAGATACGGGATATTAATCCATGACTTATAAATTCTGTAATTAGCATAAACATGAAAAACTCTGATAACCTAATACATAATTATGAATTGCAAAGGTCACATACTCCATCAAAAACCTGACATACGGGGTATACTTTTGTCCCAAATTCTTAAAAAGCAGTTGGACATTACAAAGCAGTATATTTGAACTAGGTCTGTGAACCTACAAAATCTAACGAAGCTGTTTGTTTGTCCGTTTATGTTATTAAAAGATTAACTTTCAGTGGGAACATAAAAAATATACCTATAGCCCTTGTAATATCCAAAAGTGATGGGAAGAAGTGTTTTAGTACACCCAAAATTTTGCATTCTATCAACATTTTAGTAATAAGAAAAACCGATCGGTTACATACAATTTGGCATAACGGAGACAAACCACCCATTTTTCACAATAGCTGCATACACTATCTTAGGAAAATAAACTTTCACTATAACCACTAATACAACTACATACCCCAACTAGTCAAAGTATATAAAGCTGAACTACAAAATCAAATCACAGTTGACCTGATTCCATGTATTACAGTCTCTTTTCGAACAGCTTGGCAAGCGGGTTTGTAATCGTAGCAGGATGTCAGTTCAAACATGAGAATGTCTGTCTGTCTCTCAGCTAGATTTGAGGTGGAAAAGTTAATAATGTTTTGGGTTTCTGTTATTTTCATTTGATTTTTGGCACTTGGGTTGCCACTTAATCTAAATATCTAATATATAAAATTCTCGCGTCACAGTTTTCGTTACCATACTCCTCCGAAACGGCTTGACCGATTGTCATGAAATTTTGTGAGCATATTGAGTAGGAATGAGAATCGGCCAACATCTATGTTTCATGCCCTTATGTGACACTTTTTTTTTAATTTTTATGGCAAAACAACGTTTGCCGAGTCAGCTAGTTGTCTTTATAAACGAATTAGAACTAGCAACTACTTGTGGTTCTAGACTACTACAAATTGTTGCTGTCCGCCACAAAGTCGCTGATTTCTCAATTGCAACTTAATCTAAATATTGTTTTATGGAATAATTTGTAGCAACAGACTAACACAAACAGTAGTATCAACAATTTAGTGGTTTCAGACTACCACTAATTGTCGCCTCATAGCCACTAATTTGTTTCCAAAGTCATGCAATGGAGGAAAATATTTTTAATTATAAAATTCAGCGCATTCTGCGGTTTGTTCCAGTAAACATCATTAAACAAAAAAAAGCTGAGACCAGATATTTTATAATCAATACTAAAACCGTCACACTACAAGACAGTGTTGTTAGAAATAGTAATATATAGCAAAGTAATACGTAGCCTAGAACAAAAACGTAATAATTTTTCGAACAAGCTTCCAAAAGCTATTGAAACTAACGTTCAGCATTAAACAACCATCCATCAGAGCCAAAAAATAATACTATGGTATCGAAAACAAAATGTATGGACGGATCTCGTAATGGCGTAATAGTTTTAAGCCTGACAAAGCCTTTTTCGGTCGCATTTATATTGAATTGACATGGCATTTTTGAAGCTACAGTCCAGGTTTTGGTATAAAAGTACTCTATTTTTGGACGTTATGTTATTTGAGTTGACAGTGCCGGTGCAGCTACAAAAGTGACGAGTTGACATTAGTTAGTAATTCTAATACACCGTATATTGTGTTACTGTGCTGTTCATACTTAGTTTAATATACCTACTATTAACTTACAGTATGTAATTGTTTGAAAAATCATTTTTATATGTGTACTATATCATAGTTTCTACTAATGGGTAACTCATATTTACTAACTATTCATACCTGTGAAAAAAGTAGAACATAATTCCTGACCTAAGACCTAATCTAAGTGCCCTTTGGTTACAAATTAAGTGTCCTGAAAAATTTCGAAGGAGGAAACCACACGGGTGAAGCCACGAATAAAAGCAAGTACACTACATTCTTCTACACGTGCCTTGTATTATGAGGAGAGGTTCTTTGATGGTGTTACTGTACGATAAGCCTGGCTAAGTGACGTTGAGGTCGAGGTCAAGTCCTAGGTGAGTGGCCGTTTACCAAAAGTCACGTTACTTCGTGTCTTAAAGAGTACGTGAAAATGATAGTCAAGCTGTATTGTGAGGTACGTGAAATATTCTGTCCTTGAATAAATATGTCAAATTATTTTGCCTAGAATACTTTTTTATCTGTAACTGGTTTCCTATTGAAATGAGAGTCCACTACGCAAATGTGGTTGGGAGTTTATAAGCAATAATAAAGTTAAACAATAAACAACAACCATAGTATTGGTTATAGTCTTTTTTTTCAATAGCCCTTTAAGTGTCCCACTGCTGGGCGAAGTAAACATACATAAAAATGGACTAAAATAAAATAAAATTGTATTACTAGAATCATAGCAAATATTCATTTGAAATAAAAATTGTATAAATCTACAAAATGACTTAATTAGTAACACAATTCTTTCAACAAAGCTACTTTGTATCAAACCAAAATAAATTAAGCCGTATAAAAATACTTAAGTCCTTTATGTTGATCGTAAGTTTTATTCGAACGGGGCAATTAGTGCAATACTTCGTTGTGCAATGCAATAAACTTATTTTGTTTGTTTGTTAGCTCCTTTGTGGAGGCTGCAGGCTAAAAGCACCAGCTTAGCACAGTGACAAATGAAAGTTCTCTTTAAAAATATTCTCGTATTTTCTGGCGTTTAGGTGTCCATTCTAGTTATTGTATTTCTTTCTAATTGTAGCTTCGGGTGCAAGATAATACTTACAAAGTCAACAAAGAAGATCATACATTTGGAGTTTATAATTTTTGATTGTGGTATGAAAATATTAACTTCTTTGAATTTCTTTATGCTGAAATTAGGGAACTAATTTGATAGCTTTTGTCCCAAATTATATTGAAACTATGATGATAATGTTAAAAGTAAAATGTAACGATTCAATTAAATTGCAAACACTACCTACTTTTACAGATTTTGGTAATATAATAATTTAATTTAGGCCGGAGTCATACATTAATATTTTTATTAAGATATTATTGGCAAAATATGCATTAAGTTATTTTTTACCCAAAAAATGTATACTATTTTAAAACTTCCACTTCCTTAGCTCTTCCACTCCCTTTATCTCTTTGCCCCTTCGAGTTACCTACAGACCAATAATAAAGATCATGTTTTACACCCCTGTAAGATTCCGAACAGGGGTTGATTGGGGTGCTATCTTGATGTGCTGGCCTCGTAAATGTTACATCCCCATATTGAAAATTATTAGGGGCTGAGAATTTTTGGCAATGATTATTTTTTTACGATTTTGTATAGCTTATTTTTTGGGTTGTGGTTTTTTGGGGTTGTAAAATGTTTGGAAACATCTTGACGGGATTTTTCGATTGTGGTACACTTGTTTATAGGGCCTATAGAGTTGAATTGTATTTAATTGTTGACAATTAGAAATATTTTCTGATAAGAATCTACATATTTCATAAATAGCAACGTGCTTAAAGAAAACTGAGATTTTACGTAAATAAGACTTACATAATGAACACATCGATGTAAATATTAAGCAAGTGAAAGAAACTATTATTATTAAGACACGTTTTTACCAAATATATATAATTGCAAAGATATTTCTTGTCCTAAGATCTTTTTAAAAATCTTTAAATCACAGATAGACTGAAACCTAAAAGCAAATTTGTATAATTACACAAATTAGGGGAAAGTGTACCTACTAAACTACAAACTACACGCGCTGTCAATTATCCAATAAATTTTAATTATAGTTATAAATTATTAATTTAACCTACGAGTCTAGTGAACTCTAGTAAATATTATACTTAGTTGAGGTATAATTAAAGTATTCTCTTAGTAATCCCGGCCAAGATAATAGAGATGAAATAATTGCGGCTAGTAATTACATAGTAATTGTTTACATTTAATTATTCAATTTATTTAACAAGGGAAATTATTTTAGAAATTGTATAGTTTTGTGATGTAAAAACTATGTGAGACTGTAATTAATTTAGTTTAAATTTTGACTTGTATTTTTATTTGCAACCTAAAAGCACTTGATGTTGATCTGTGAAGAGATTTACAGCAATGGTTAATATGTTGAAGGACTATTAGTTCCTATGTGTTACTTATCCCCCTATGTGTATTAATTCTACGTGAGTGACGAACGCGAGGCAACAGTTAAAACATCTTCATATTTTTATACTTATTTTGCTACATCATTGCGTTTGTTGCACGTGATTTAAGAGTAGCCCTCTTAATGACACGCAGTTAAGTACTATCTAATGTGTTACTGTCACTTTAATGTGTAAGCAATTTGGTACTAATTTTGGGGTTGAATATAAAAACATTAGAGAGTTTTCTAAATTGACAGCAATGTAACCGTATTAATATGATAACGCTATTACATCTAAGGAAACTAGACCTAATATTCAAACCCTCAATATTCCCGTTACAAACTTTGCAGACTAAACCAAACGATCTAACTTAGTTCAACATCAAATTTACTTCGAAATCTAATCCTCTAGAACTAAACCATCTAATTACTAGACTAAGAACATTCACTTACTACATAATACGTGAAATTTTCCTATAAATATGATTTATTAGGCACATATTTAAACCAAAACGTCGGTCGGTATAAAGCCTTTCCGCCTATTACAAATATGAAACTGACACAAACAAATTTGAAACTTAATGATGTTAAAATAAATGTGTTTATCGCCTGAAATGTAGTTTGATGCTTAGATTTTGAGCTAAACGGACCCAACCACAATATTATGTAGCTAAAATTGGATAACCAATGTTATGAAACCTCGAAATATAATGGTTTTGGTTCCAAATTAATGATATCATACTGTTGTATGTTGTTATTAACTTAATGTGTTGTTGTCTCTTGATGCCCAACTGACAAAAGTAAAAGTTAGAATAGATATAGCGGACTCAGAATATCTCTATAAAACTGAATACGCGAGTAGAGCCACAAAGGTTACCTTGTAATACGATACTTCTAAGTCTTACTTAAATTAAGGCTAACATTCGTGAGAATATCATTAAACAAACATTCAGACTGATACTATGCTACTCCTGAATGAGATCGAACGCGCTGCAAGAGTGGCCAAAAATATACCAGATTACCTATTGTAAAACCCTTGAAGACAATAATTTATCATTTTATATCAAAAGGCAATTATTCAAGTTATATCAACTTAAGTAAACAGTGCACTTACTTTTAATAAAAATAAATTGATAGCCGTCAAGAAAAGGATAGCCGAAAAGGTAAGCAAAGATTTACGATCTTGATAAAAAATACTTCGGTGAGTTTATGGAGAATTTCATGGGGTTCTTGCTGTATTAGTTGTTATCCCAAGGGAGTATTAAAACGTAGTTTATTAAGGTTATACGAAAATATTTTTTGAAAGGTCATAGTAAAAAGATTTTTGTACAGTGATAAAGCCATGACAATGTTAAGTATTTGTAATTTTTTTGTAGTTGACTCCTGCACTAGGTTTAGAATTGTTAATTTTGCAGTAATACAATTTGATGACATAAAGCATAACGAAAAAAACTATATAAAAATTACCCTAATAGATCTGCGTGCCAAGTTTCATTCACTGTTTTAACCACTCGAAAGCTATTTATCAATAAAAAAGCCGATATTGAATCCCAAATTTTTTATTATCTTTATGTTGTATGTTTATACTTTCCAATTTATAATTACAATTTATAATACTAAAAAGCTTAATTTTAGTATTAGTTTACTTATCGTAGATGGGTTTTAGAATATTAGTGATGTTGTTGTTGCATCCTCTTCAAAATGTCATCCCATTCCAATCACGTAAAACAAAGCCTCTCATTACAGATTTGTGCGAATAGCTATGATCATAAACTTAATCGATTAACTCCTTATTAATACACGTATTCACACGAAAGCAGCCTGATTATACAATACACTATTTATTGAAACGATTAGATAAGCCTTCACATGAACATGAGCAGTTATCGGTATATATAGCGTATATATTGAGTATTTATAGCCGGTATTATAGTAACGGTGTACGAAGCTATGGTATATAATTTTGGTACAGTTTCGTGTTTGACAAGATGTATGAATGGGAGTGAAGCAAAATTAGTTTGGAAGACCAGTGGCGTGCTCTCCTTAGGTACCTTGTAGGGATAAAAGCATAATTTTATGTATGTTCAAGTAAGTTTAATCTATGATAGAAAGGTTTTTAAGTAGGTACTTTTACATCAATGGTTAAATATTAACATTTGATAGATCGCGGGTGCGTGATCGCACCACTGAACCGCCGTTTTGTTCAATCTAACCACAGACCTTTGATCATAGCTGGAAGTGTTAAAAAAAGAATAAAAAAAATGCCCACACGTAGGACCTACGTACTTGTGAAGTCTTTCATTAAGGGTAGGTAATTTACTAACTCCTTCGAGACGTAACATTTCGTTACTATCTATTTTCGTGGTCTCACAAACCTCAAGCTTTTTATCACAACGTATAAGGAGTAATTACACCCAAAATATGTGGTTTTCTAACGGCAAACCAAAAAACAGTCGCCCAAAATAACACGACCTCCCAAACCTTTTATTCTTTAACAAATCGTTCTTAATCTCAAGTGTCTACGATAACTGGTCACCATACATAGGTACACCTACTCCCACTTGCTTTATGATAGCCGAATATCTTTTTTAGTATTACACGGAGTTTTATTCATGTTTTATTATTGAGAAAAATATTTTTTTTCTTTTAGAAAAGAATAGGTTTTTTATTATGTTGGTCAAATTGTGAGCGAACTGGGATGTATTGTGATGGAGAATTTTACATTAGAACTGAATGCATAAATAAGAGAAGATTTTATTCAGTAGGAATCCATTTGGCTACACGAATGAACAGAATGAAATATGGAACGAATACTTTGAGTGAATCTTAAGTTCTTACTGTAATGCATTCAGAATTTTCTTAGTATTATCAGTTCCATTTTATTTAATAACTAGAGTATTCTGCAGACACTGATATAACGTTTTGATATTTATCACAGATTTTATAGATTTCAACCGATTTCAAAAACGTAGTTAAGTGAATCATACACTAAAACTGCATGTAAATCTGCTAAGTAGTTTTTGAGATCAATGCAAACAAAAAGTAAGACATTTTGAAACCTCATTCGTGAAAGTTGTGCGTAAATATTTTGCCGAGTATGTGTTAGTCTCAGGTTATAAAGTTCGCAATTCATATTCTTATGCTTTTCTACATGTCTGCCTTGCTACATATCTACAAATAGAAACTAAAACTGAGTTACATAAATGCAAAGCCTTTAATTTATCCATACGCATCGCGTGAAGGAACTATTTCTTGTGTCACAGTATAATTTTCGCGTTTGCACAACGTATGTTAGTACTAAGTTAACGAGACAAAGACGATGTACACTTCCTTATAGATAAGCTAAGCCATTAGCAACAATTAGATACAACTGCTAAATGTCTTTGTAGTTGGAGTAATTCTATGCTTGTCTTATAGGAATGCTCGAGTGTGACAAATAAGTATAGTAAACTAAATTTATATATTTTTTTATGAAATAGCACCGAAGCTTCTATTAAAGAACCTTGTTTTATGTGTTTTGTGGAGACTTTTAGTCGGTTGATGCGCGAAAAGTGTAAAAAAATGTCAAAAAGTTAGGATTTCTGGTCATCTAAATTGCGTGATCGGTTTATTTCATTTATT
The DNA here is from genome assembly GCF_050436995.1 of Anticarsia gemmatalis. Taxonomy (NCBI): domain Eukaryota; kingdom Metazoa; phylum Arthropoda; class Insecta; order Lepidoptera; family Erebidae; genus Anticarsia; species Anticarsia gemmatalis. The sequence continues at coordinate 11,406,009 of NC_134756.1, forward strand.
TCCTACTACTACTACTATCCATCAAGAAAAAAAAAACTAGGTATGTTCAGTTTTTTTAGGTTGGTCGACCGATCTTTAAATAAGTTCTTAAAAACAAATAGTACCAATACAGTAACATTACACACATAAACAAACAATCCTCGTAGCGAGTTAATTTCAAAGTTTGCGAGTTACATCGAGAAGCCATGTGTAAGGTCGGATCCTATTAAACAGTGGCACCCAAAACACGAACGTTGCGGTACCTCCTCGTATTACCGACGGATTCTGAAACATGGTCTTACGTCGCCATTGAGGTAAGATGTGGTATTTGTTCGTTAACTGTAGTACCTTTATACTATGTATATCTGAATTTAGCAGCAAGCCGTTGCAAAAGGCATTACAAAGACGTGAATTTCCATCTAATCACCCGAACTCGTCTTCTACGTCTCTTGTTCTTCCTATGCTCAGTTTTTGGCGCAGCGGTTTGTGGCTATATTCAGATACAGAAAGTTATATGGCACGTACAATAAAGTCGGAATAAAATTCTTAGTACTTTATGTGGATGTGTTGTAAAAGTTTATGTTGTGGTATTTAAGAGTTACGAAAGATAAATTAACTTTGTGAATTTCTGTCAGAGGTTTTTAGCCAAATTCATCTACAGTTGTAGCTAAAAGCCACATGTAAAATTTTATCAAACTTGCCCGAAACCCGAATTTTGCGATACTTCCTCATATTAAGTACTGACGATTACTCAAACATGGTTTTAAGTAAAGTGAGATGTGGTGTTTGTTCATTAGATAAAGTTGGAATAAAATCCTTGGCACTTTGTGTGGCTTCAATAAAAATTACTTCTGAGAACATTATATATTAAGAAGATGAATGGGTTGGTGAATTACTGTCAGTTGTTTATATATGCAACTTCAGTTCCTATTTATTAAGCTGACTTAATATTTATTTATTTTTCCTACTGAAAAAGAAGTTAAGCATTTCGTCCACGGATTCGCAAATGGGGTTCAAAACTTTGCATACCTTGTTTTTTTTTTTTTTTCGTCAGGAAAATGCATTACTGCATGTCCCGCTCCAGGGAGGAAGCGGGGGTCTGTCGGGCTCTCCCGCCGGCTAGGCGTTCCGGCTTTTAATTTGGGCATACCGACTAAAAACCTGACGGTGTTCCTTCAAAAGTCACCATAAAGTGGCCAGGACACGGTACCTCCAATTGGATACTCCGCGTCAAAACTTTGCATACCTCCAAGAACTGTATTTCATACATAGATTTTCAACTATAAGTCAGAATTTAAATTCAGTGTATTTTCTAGCTATTTTTTGTGAAACAAAGTATTGTTTGAACCGCTTAACGTTGTTTTGACTTTCATTTTACTTCCAAACAACAAGACTAAAGATATAACCTAAATGACGCTTAAACTTAGAATAAACCTTCGTGAAATACTTTTGAAGAATTTGTAAACATAAATTATGACAAGTAAAAATCTAGTAACATTATTTACGTCAAAACTTTATAATATTTCACACTAAACTTAAGTAAATTAGACTGTTTTTTTACTTTTTAATATTGCTTTGCGTGGTTTATTTTATTCTACCTTGTTTTAAATAAATTTAATGTATCTGTAATTATTGACGTCTCAATCAGTAGTCTTAATTTGCCATAATATGTGTCGAATAATTCAAAATAGATCGGTACATAACACTCGATCCACTGAACTTTATAAGGTAGCACCCCATATCACATCCAACTTCATTGGCACACGTAAGGGGAGACCGGCAAACTTCAAAGAAATCTTAGTTCCACCGGGATAATCCTCAAAGAGCCTACCTTAGGGCGAACTGACAATTAACTATCAACTATTTGTAAGATAAGAGTTTGGAGTTGTGTGGTTTTGAAGTGTAATGTATGGATTGTTTTGATTTTGGTACTAAGGGTTGATGCCTCCTTTTAGTGCGTTACGTAAGTCTTTAGTATTTTGGAAACTAGATTAGGTAAATTAAATGTAACAGTAGTTACTTTATCTCTGCTTGAAGTTTTTATTGCCTGCTATAAATGAAGGAAAAAAACTAGGTGATACCATATAAGCTCAAAATTTGTTAAATACATTTCTTAAAAACGTGCAAAGTTCTCTACCCGCACTAGGCTATCGTGGTAAACTCAAGGCCTAACCCCTACCTCGTTGGGGAGGAGACCCTTGCCAAACAGTAGAACAGTAACAGGTTACAAAAAAATAGTGTTATATATATTACTAACAACTAATGTCACGTATTTCTTCCACTCTTAACGCAGGTCTGACACTTCCCAGAATAAGGGACGGTTTAAGGTTTGAATCTTTATTTCTATAACTTGCTTTATATTATATGATTGAAGTTTTTTGTTTGAAATGTGTCAAATTACGTAATCACGTCAGCCAGCAATCTTAATGACGTAGTACCATTATTTTATTCCAATAATTAATTACAATTCTCGAAATCTTCATAACAAAAGTTATCCAATCAATTCCTACATTATTACAGTTACGACTAAAACTATTTCCATATCAACACCAATCGTAAACATACTTGTATAATAATTCGCCATAAGTTCCCTACTAAGATTGGTTTATCAGAGCGTGATACACCGCGAACAGGCAAATGTCTACGTGTTAGTTTGTTTGATGTTTCCACTCACAATTTAATTGATTTCCTTGGAACTCGTGAATTTAGTTTATAAATAGGATTGGGGTTCAAAAGACTATGGATTATGTATACTTAATCAAGAGGCGTCGTAGTAGTATAATTCGTAAAATATGCTTCTTTTTACACTTGCCAAGAAATGTAGTTTCGTGAAAATAGCCCTCACAAAAAGAGAACTAAAAATTTCCTCGACACTTAAATATACTTATTTAATTACTTAGGGCTAGTTTTACAGTTTATGAATAAGTGTCAAATAACCAAACATAATTAAATTTAAATTACCTGCTAAATAAAGTGGTAACAAATTTATAAACACACCTGGTACTGTTCCATCTGATAATAGATATTTAAATCTGGACTTTAATATTGTTCAAATGTACTGAGTATTCGATATTTGGTATACGTTAAAGACGGGTAACCATTAAGTTCTTTAAGACATCGCCGTTGAAGACATTAATTTATTTTCCTTGCATTAAAATCTAAATTAGCTTGATTCGTGAAAAGTGTTCTATTATTATGATTTTTTAAGTATTTTTAGTATCACTGTTTCTAACAATAGCTGTTATTCCAACTTAAATATGACCCAACCTCAACTGTTGCCACAAGGCGACCACACAAAATACTAAAAATAAAATTAATTCCCACAGAATACATTTCAAATGTTTTCTTTTATCAAAACCATGTTTCACGTTATTTTCAGTGAAAATATCCAGAAATAAAATTACCATACACGGTACAACGTTCCAACGTTTTATGGAGGCGCCAAATGTGATTATATTTTATAAGAAAACTGTGTTTGAGAACATAACGGCTCTATGTTATTTCGTGATGGAAACTAAGATGTACACAAGGTTTTTACAAATAAAATACAATGTATCAAATCAACTATGTGTCGTTAGTAGAGATTTTTCTTGTATAATTGTAACTGTTTAGTTATTGCCGTCTAAGACTTAATAGTATCAAGATCATTTAGTCCACATTTAACCGTGGAGCTGTATCTGCCATTCAAATGCTATACGAAATAATATGATAATTTATAATGAAAGTTTTAAAATATTTTATATTATTATACAAAACCCAACAAAAACAGGTCACTACTCTTTCAAAAACATTCACAAACAGTCTCAAAACCGCTTTAGTACTAACAAAATTAATATTTCCAACAAAAAGAAACTTCACTGGCTGCAGGGAGTGTAAAAACACAATATATGTTCGCCAGCATCTGGCCCCCGTTTCAACTATCTCGTATCACGCCAGCGATATTTTTTGTTGAAGAAACGAGCTTGCGAGAAAAATCCTACGATTCAGATAACTGCAGATAGTTCATGGTCAACGGGAATTTATTTTTTGGTGAAAGAATGGTTTGTGTTTTGAAACCCATGGTTATATTCTTCCGTACTATTATTATGATTTAAAGACTGATCCTGTCTGTTGGTTTGCGATGTATTCACATTGGTTTACCAATTAAGATAAAAGTTACTTTTGTCCGCGACTTTCTCCGCTTAAAAAGATGGCACATCTGTGTTAATTCAGGATATAAATTACACGCGTACCAAAATTACAATTCAGTGCGGTAGTTGTTGCGTGAAAAAAAAACGTATACATCCACTTTCAAACTTTCGCATTTATAATACGTAGTTATAGGAAGGCTTTTAAAGTGGCAGATAAAATCATATAGAACTTGAGTTTGTTTTAGTTATTAAACGAATACTCGGCTTGCAATGCCTAATAAACGAATTCTATGAAGCTAAAGGCTAAAGCTATTACAATAGAACAATATATGGTATTAGTGACCAAATATTGCTTATTATCTTCAGGATTAATTGATCTGTTGTCAGCTAAGTCCAATGATAATATTAATGGCAAACTGCTCACATGAATTGCCTCGAGAATATTAATAACATATTATATTGACCGAGGAAACTATATTTGGAAAATAATGTAGTTTCTACCTTTTACGGGTATTGCGTGATTTTCTACAGTCAGTGCTATCGAATATCGAGAGTTTCACTTTTAGAATGTACCCAAAATTTGTTCCCGTGGCACTCGCTAGGAGCACTGATCAGTTTTATACAAATTTTGACGATAGCTAATAGTTGTACAAATCGCGCTTTTGTTGTTATTCAATTTTGTTGTTTAACCATATAGTATACAATAATAGTGGCAAAGAATAGAAAACCTATTTTTATGACTACTCTCTTGGTAATTTCAGGTATTTGTACCACAAATAAAAACCATAATTTAATAATAAAAAAAGTATTGTAATGTTCACATACATTATCTAGGCAGGCATATAAATAGCTTTTCCATATAACACCATTAAGATACAACCCCGCAGAGTCATTGGCGCGAAAACATCTCTCTTTTAGGAAGATAATTACGTTTTTCTTTTCGTCAGGCAACTACGTCATGGTGCACTGCATGTCAAACTGTCAATTTAGTACTACGTGTTACGGGGACGGTTATATCATAGTATAATTTCTTATGGTGTTTCTCATGCCTTCCCTTCCGCCTTCGTCATCACAAGAAAATAAAAATATTTAACATGGTAAACAATGTCCTCCACAGTTTCCATAAGTACTCTCCGAGGCAGGGAGTTCCACGATCTCAACTTGCTAACTCGTAACAGAAAAACTCTACTTTTTTGGCCCGACCCAGGATTTGATTCGCGGCAGGGGCATACACTACTGACCGCAAATTTGACATAGTACCAGGTAATCGAATGTCGTCAGTTAGTCAGCCACTTATCTTTTGATTTCTAAGTAAGTAGTAGCGATCTCGTGCTGTCTTGGTTTCTTGAAAGAAATTATTCGTATAAAACAGTTGCCTAGTCAAACGAAAATGATTACGGTATACATGAATTCATGTATTCAAGCAAAAGCGAGAACATTTCATCCAGCTGTCAGACATGTACAATATTGTACAACCCACTCCTAGCACTTAACATCTATAGGCTTTTTCTTAGAAACGAACACTAAAACCTAACCCTAATCAAGGCAAAATCCACAAAACATTCCCTTTGATTACGAGGTCAATGTATATTGTATTCAACACGCATTTCGCTTAGCCAACCCAAAAAAAACACGGGTAAATATGACATGAGGGATGATAAACTGCCTTGTATCATTCTCGCGCCGATGATTTCTGTATAAGCCCGCATATGAGCCCCCGTCATGACGCGAAAAGAACGTGACGTGAGCCTTTTGAATAGAAAATTCGATGTCTCTTTAGAATCGTGTTTTTAATATTTTCGGGTACGTTGTGAGAGCCTGATTGGTTATCGCGTTTTTTGGAGAGGGTTTGTTGTATGAATTTCGGGAATAGGGTCAATGGGTTTTTGTTACGGCTTTGTTTTTATATACATACCTATTTATAAAACGTATTTTTGTTATCAGAACACCACCTGACTAACCAGTCTAGCTTCACGGGAATTTTAACTAACACGCGTTCAATGAACACAAAGTATAATGATACCAAGAAAAAAATAATGTACCTAATGGAAAAGTAGCATAGCATTGTTACCGAAAACAGTGGCCACTTTTTTTAACTTCCTTATTTGTCCATAATAATAAAACATATATTATGTTTAAAAACGTAACCATTAGGTTCCAAATGAAACAAAAAGTAAAAGTAATATTTTAAGTAACTAATTTGATATCATACGTCGAATGTCATGCTGACAATAACTATATTTTATTAGCAATATAACAATGTTGACAAGATCTTTTCACAGGTAAGAAAAGGCCCACTTCTCTTACAAAAAGCAACTAATAACACTAAACCTAGCAAAGAATAAAATACTATCTTAACAACGCAGGTAGCCTAGTAATCCCATTTTCACTTGACATGACATAAACCTTACTTTTTCTAAGAAAATCCTTAACATAAACTTATAGTAACGGCGTCGTAAGGAAAACGGATATGTTTACTACACTCAAAGTTATGAACATAAAATGTATGAGTTTATTGGAGTATTAAGTTAAGTTATAAATAGCGCTTAATATTGATAATCGATAGTATTTTTGTTGTGGTTCATGATGACAAATTATAATAAATGTTTGAGTGTGAGCACAAATCTCAGGAACTACTGGTCCAACGTGAAAATGTCGTCGGATGATATGTATTTTACAGTAATGTTATTTTTGTTTCAATATTTTTTATTACACATACAAAAAGGGCCAAGGATCCGCCTTAAATAATCTAATTCGGAGGAATATGGCAGAACTAAATATAGATAATTTAGTCTTCAATCTATTTCTTTTGGTACATTAACGCGTAACCTGTCATCAGCCTTTAACTTCTGGACAATTTCTCACATCCGTATGTGTGTAATAAGTCTTTTAGAAACATCTAATTACAGCGACCTTCTATAACACAGTCAAACCCTAATATATTATTATTACTAAATCCTAAAACCTATTCTAGTCTACAACCTATCCTTTAGGGAAATAAAAGTCACCTTTCACAAGCTAAACCCTAACACAAATTCATCTAATGAAAACAGCGCAACACTTTATTACGCCTTTTAGCCGAAATCTTTGACATACTATCTCCTACATAACACGACATCCCTGCTCAAGGGAGCACACACCGCCTAATTCCACACAGGTATTAGTAAAACAACTCGGTACTGAACAAATATTTAGCGAAAAGGCTTGATGTAGGTACCGTAAACAGATAGACCCCAGTAAATAAGGTACGGTCACAAAAGTAAATATAAGTCCAGGTTATACTTTGCGATAACGTCGAGATACTAATATTATTATGAGGCTGAATTATGTGTTTGTGTGAAAATACGGAATAGTTATTAAAGCAGTTGCTAAACTACAATACAGTCTACTGGGGGCCTACGTACTATAACATACAATAAAATAACGAACAAATTTGTTTATGATTTATACCATGATTTCATTAATTTCCATCCTTCGTTAGACTAAACTTGAATCTTCTATAACTACTATAATCTCGATAATAAGTAAAAAAGAAGATTTGATCTGTGTTATAGCGACCCGATTACCATTTACAGAACACGTTACCAAATTTCAAACTGATTGAGAAATATTGTAATACGAAGTATAAAACACCAGTAGCAAAATGACCGACCACATGACCAGCAGTCTAATACACTGCCGCCAAAACCACAAAGGCAGTTACACCAATAATTTTAAATGCATAATACAAAATATCATTCAAAAACAGAGAAAGCAGTAAACAAAACCGTAAAATTACCAAGTAAGAATTTTTCCCAAGTGAGACGTAGCTAAGTTGTTCTTTGTGAGTGTCGCGCTGACAGTGACACCTCAAGTTGATACGTTGTCGTCTAGTTCCGCGTTTTGAGATCGCGAGTACTGTTAATTGCTTGAGATTTAGAAGTAAGGAAGCTTGGCCGCAAATATTTTGTGGGTTTTAGGTAGAGAATACAATTCTTTGCACTTATGGGTAGGTGTGGCTTAAGGTACACAATGAAATATCTTGTATAGGTAAAATGACTATTGGAAAATTATATTGAAATCTGTTTTCGTTATGTTTCTAGTTTAAAGTTCCTTTAGACAGAGACGACTTACTACCAAATTATTTTTATAATAAAAACCTAAATATATTTACTTATGTGTTGTACAATTGCAGTAATTTTATACACAAATGAATATTCGATGTGTCACGCGTTATATTATTATGCATATATTGCACGTATTTAATGTGTCTTGTTTAATCATCCAAACTTTAACTTCGATTAAAAACAATCCAATAATAATTGCATTCCCAGACGAATACAATTATATTTTTAATCAATAATTCCCTTACCACTTAATTACAATACAGCAAGTCATCCATGATTTCTCCGAATCCATATATCCTGTAAATCTGTTGTTAAAATCGTAAAATTCATATCGTATTAAAATGTACAGTTTCAATGAAAGCCAATGAAGATAATCCTTATATAATGTAGACAGTAATATTTCTCATTCAGACAGTTATTGATTCTGGTTAACCAATGATATCGCTGTAAATATATACGCTTCGGCTTATTACGAATCAGCTGAATTTAATTAAAGGACAATGCAATTGTTATTTCATGCGGTATGATGTGATAAATATATATTTCTTATAGGTAATGGTATTTATGGTTCATACATACGGAAAATATATGCTGATAACAGAATAAATAATGACCATTGTTTATCTAGACTTTTTACTGATATTTAATATTCATGTGACACTGACAAAATTAGTTACACTATAAATTGGTAATAACGTTACCGGTTTTCATTTACGAGGCCATTAAAATTTGTTCCTTTTAAAATTATCATCGTTTACTTCAGTCTACAGGCCAGTCTTAAATGTGTATATAAAATAGTTACACTAGCACAGCAGCGAGGTGTGTGGCTTCATACGGCTTAAACATAAAGCCGTAAAACCCCAGACGGCACAAAAGAAAAAGATTACAATCGTATAAAAGAAAAATAATTATACCTTTCCTTTATACAAGCACTAGCTGACCCGTGCGGCTCCGCTCGCGTGAATGATTTTTTTTTACTAATACAAAGCTTAATTATTCCTAAACAACAAAATATGCTTTTTTTCACGAAAAATATTCTCAAAATTATTTATCTATACTAATATAATAAAGCTGAAGAGTTTGTTTGTTTGTTTGTTTGAACGCGCTAATCTCAAGAACTACTGGTCCGATTTGAAAAATTATTTCAATGTTAGATAGCCCATTTATCGAGGAAGGCTATAGGCTATATAACATCACGCTACAGTCATTATGAGCGGAGTAGCAACGAAAAATGTTACAAAAACGGGGAAAATTTTGACCCATTCTCTTAGGTTACGCAAGCGAAGTTGCGCGGGTCAGCTAGTATCTCATATAACTCGCGCTAAAGGATATCCGCCATTAAAAGTGTTGCCATGACAACGGAATTTTATTAATTTAATGTCATTATGATCTTGATTATTCGCGACTTCGGTGGCGAAACTTGAATTTTCCCGGGAAATGCGTGATTTTCCCGGGGTAAAAAGTAGCCTATGTCCTTTCTCGGGTATCAAAATATCTCCATACCGAATTTCATGCAAATTGGTTCAGTAGTTTAGACGTGATTGAGTAGCAGACAGACAGACAGACAGACAGACAGACAGACAGACAGAGTTACTTTCGCATTTATAATATTAGTATGGATGTGCTATAAATGCCTCTTATAATACGACTTACATACTCATTGAAAAGCCCCTCATAAGCCTCTTTTCTCTGTCGATACCGCAGTCCCTCAACAAAACTAAAAGAATAAATTAAGCTGTGAAATCACACATACAAGACACTATAATACTTTTATGCTGAATCCACACTTGTGCGTTTTCGGCTTCCAAATTATTACTTAATCCTAGAAGATATTTGTTTTCAATATCAGCTACAAATTTAAGAAAAATGTGGTAGTAACGTTAATTAATAATAATAATAGTTTTGGGTACCGATGGTACTACATAACTTCTTGGGAAAATGGCAAATTGATTGTCCTTTACATAGGAACATAGTTTTGAAGATTTCTTTCCATTAATTTGTATGTACATAATTAAGTGAAGCTTTATGTTTTTACGGAATATATGTACAAACATTGAGCAATAACATCGTTCAAATGCAGTTTGTCATTACCGCGCAGATTGGAAGGGGGAGATATTGCAAGCGCACGAGTATGGCCATTCTAGCTTCCCCTAACCCATGAAGCATAAAATCTTCTTAGAGAGAGAGAGATCTTAAAATACGGGGGATTTTAAGATTAAAATCTTTTTGGAACTAATGCGTTTTGATGATTAAAGCATGGTGAGAGATAGAGATTGTCTATTTTATTTAGCCTTTATATTGTAAGTAGCTTATGCTCACGGCTTCACCCGCATTTTTATATGGAAAAGTAGCTTTTGTTTGACCCTTGTTGCACCAAATATCTCCATACTTTATCAACATCATTTCAGCATTTTAGCTATAATAAGGTGACAGACAGACTTTCGCTTTTTTACTATTAGTACGTATAAACGGCTCGAGTGAGTTTAGGTTAGGCTTTAAGTATGCAATCTGTGTTTCGTATTATTGATCGTTGAGATGAATTGGGTCTTCGCGTGATGAATAATGTAACAACTCATATTTGTAGTTTATAGCAGTCTATTGCCTAAAAATTGACGTAAAATAATCATATTTTGTGTGCTAAAGAAAAATATATAGGTTTTGCTCGCAGGTGCATTTGACAAGATTTTTTTTACAAATATACTATTTATGATATTTTAGGAACATAAATACAATGACAGTGTTTTAACGCAATTTTTTATTGTATGGTCTCTATAGTCATTGGTAAGTGTAAGTTGATTTTAAAATAGGATACGAGAAAAAAGGTTTATATTAATTTTATCTTGGAATACCTGACGTATTTTGTTCCCTAATGTATAAAGAAGCAAATAAGCAACGCAGAGATTTAAGAGCTATGATTTATTTTCAGTTTATAATTTACACTCAAATATTATCGCATTTGGTAAATCCGTTTGCTTATGTCCAAAACTGTTCGCATTACGGTTTCGACTGCATATTAAAGCCTTTAGGCTCCGTTTAATCTTTGTCCTGACACCATTACATTTGCTGCAGTATTACTGCAGACACAAATAACACTTATTAGCGAAATGCATTATCCTCATGGGATGCGAGGAAATGCGTGGAGGAATTAACTTTTATTCTGTTGTAATTCTTATTTTTGATTCATTGTGTGTGGCGATTTTTTACAAGCTTTCTTTTACATATTAAGAAATAAGATATTTTTCTTGATTTTAAAAATTTCGTCGCAAGATACAATTTGAAAAAGCTGATGTTTTGATATATCTTTAAAGATTCAGCATCTGACTGCTGATCATGAGGTCAGGCGTTTGACTCCCAGGATGGGTAAGGTACTGCTAGTATTTTTTTATCTATATTAGAATATTCCTCAATAGCATCCCGGATTTGGTTACGTGCCCTGTAAATGGTAACATGCCTTATTACCAACTAACATTGTTGATGGTGACATCAACATGGGCTTTCACTTTCGGGTATAATAGGCATTATATTTGCAATTCAAAATTGTGAAAGAAAAAACTAAACAATCATACAAAGACAACACATGATTACCAAAACTTTAACTATTTAAATCTCCGTAAAAAACATGCAGTTGACATTCAAGTTTATGATTACACGACAACAGTTTCGACCAACACCCGTGAAAAACCTCATTGCATTATTGCAGTACAAATGACCGTTATTAGTCAACACGTTATGATACCTACGGGAAACACAGTTACAATGAGAATTTAAGTGGAACATATTTTTGGAGGTAACCGGTAGGGGTCGGAATTTCACATGCGGTCCTGTTAGGTAAGTGATTGTATTTATACATGCTTTGAATATTTTAAGGGAGGCGGCCCTTTCCAGACAGTAAGGTTGCTTTTTGTTGGGTGTGCAATGAATTAACTATCAAAATTCCTTACGATGACCTTATGATACGACACGGCGGTGCAAGGAAAACAAATAAGATTATATCAACTGTCTACTTCACTTATGTTCCATGGAAAGTCAAGACGATTCTATGCATCATGACATGCATTTGAGGCATTGTGTTTATTTTAGCTCTATAAATGTGCGTTTTTCTAACTTAAGATTCTCAGAAACTGGATGGTAAATATCTTCATACATAAATAGTAACAATAGTTTCGCGTATATGTATCATGGAAAAAATACAAGAAGTAAAATAATAGCCTAAATATCTGGTAAGGCTAGGTTATTGGAAAATATCATGGAATCATAACTGGATATTATCATCAGTTACTTAGAATGAAAACGTTCAAGATCATGAAAGTGTCAGTCTTGAAACTCAGAAATTTTCAATACTAAAATGAAAGCTTTTTTTTAAAGAAGACATGTTGTACTGACTCCACGTAACGTGAGAAAACTCAACCATTGTGAACGTAATAGGGTCAGTAAATGCGTTATTGCACTTGACATTTGAACCTTTTTCGCTATCAGACAAAGTTAACATTGCAGCTATGATAAACTTTATTGAAGAATCTGTATCATGTATAAAAAAACTCTCACGAAAAAATATAACAAATCGACAGACACCATATTTATCTACGTTAAGAATATTTTATTGCGCTTATAAGTCTCTAGAGTGGCCATTGTTGAACTAGTGACAAATTACACGTGTTATTTCGTTTTGTTACGACAACTGAGCCAAAAAAACCGAGATGTATTCGACACTATTCATAATGGTGACAGAAAAATCCTGCCGCCACGCTCTCGGAGTGTGACGTAACGTAAATCTCAGCGATACGGGGTTTAGTAAAAAATATAGGCGCTTGCTGCGTCTGTCTTCTTTATGTTTTTCCAAGGTAATTTGAACACGTAAAAACTTGGCAATTTAATTTTGAAGAATAATATAAGTCTTGTCTTATTACAACGTTGCTGAAATTAACTGTAGTATGTAATATATTGTAATCGTACAAGATCTTTCGAAGTGGTATTGGGAGACGTCGTGTCATCGCTGAGCAAAAAATATCATTTTATTTAAATAATTTCAGGTACTTTAGTACTATATTTACAAACTATAAGAGCAGCTTAAAATGTTTGAAAGACTATCGAAATCTTCGTCTTGTGAGGACACTAATTGTCTAACAACGAAAGTAACTCATCTTTTTTTCTTAACATTTGCAATTAATTACAAACAATTTACTGATCAGTTTCTTATATCAGTTTGATTTTTACAGCAACTGTACTTTTATATGTGTGCATCATGTCTTATTGACAAAGACTAAAAAACAAAAATATGGCATCTAAACTTACTTGTACCTACTGCATTATTTACTGAAGAACAAGAAATGCTTTGACTAACCAATCATATCTTAGATTATCCCATCGGTCATCCAAACAAAAGTAAATGACCTTCAAAAAAGACAGACCTATTCGGTATCTAAACAAACCGTCTCTAATATATCCCGACCATAAACTTCAATATATCTTCGGGCGACAAATATTAAAGTTGGAAGCAGTAACTTAGGGTAGGTATACCGCTTGGAGAGAAGCCAACTGTACGAATTAGAACTACTATATATCAGATGGAAGTTCTAAAGGCATGAAAGTGGAAGAATCATTGTCGTTCAGTTGTGATGAAGAGGTATTTTTTGAGAGCCCTTTGTTTATTGTAAGTGGTTTGAGGCAGGTGATTTCTAAAGGTGTTTTGGAAGACGATGAATCAATGACTGTTTTCGTTACTTGTGTTTGCTTTTGCTGTTACCTAGGTATAGTAACTGTTGACTAAATTGTAATTATTGGAAACTGATTTGAGTAATTAAAAAAGTATTGGACTGAATATTGGTAACATGTCAATAATGTTTGTTTATGACAAAATGCTAAAAATACTTGTTGCTCATCTCGATTTTGAGTTTTAAGACTAACGCCTTAAAAAAATCTTAAGCATCTTTACTCAGAATAACTGAGGATAATTTCCAACCGCAACTAGTTTTTTTTTTTGTTGATGTTACTTTCGTTTCTATGATACATAGCTTCTAACATTTAAATCTAATAATAAATAAAGTTACTATCCAGTTTCGTGTTTTTTCTGCTAGCAACGCAATTCATCATACAACCTTCGACCAAAAGAACTCACGATCTAGAAATACATTCGACAAGGGTTTCAAGGTTTTGTCGCAAACAAAAAGTCGATTGCCTTACATCGACTAGTTCAATACGTTTGTCCCACTTCAACATAAAAACTTTGTAAAACTCAGTTTTTGCGACTTATATTACTAAATTGTTTGCCTCTTGTTGACTTAGCTTAACTAATAAAATCTCGGTTTATCCTTGAACCTATATACTGTAGGAAATCACAAGCTCTCACAAAAATAATAATCGGAAAGTTTTTCAATATTTTACCGAATCAAACCTTTAGGATCGAGGCACATTGCGCGTAGTGGTAAATTACAATTTTATGGTAAAATCTGGCGTTATTTCCGCAATGTGTTTGTCATTTTGTGCGTCGAAATTATTTGGTTATTGTTTTTTAATGGTACTAACAGTCGCTGGTAATTCACGATGAAATTTATTTTGACAAACGCTTTCAATGTGAATATTAGTAGTATTTAGACTTTTTTTGAAGTTTTGGCAGTAAACAGATATTTATTCGGCGGTTCTGCTACTGGTTGTTAAGTAAGGCATCATGACAAGATCAATACTATTGTATCGAAAGTTCGTGATCGCGCCATCGTTCACGTTACGCTATTCGAAATGTAAAGCCAAACTCTTGAAGGAAGTTCAAACTCCAATTTTCCGATATCATCATTTAGAACGTGTACAACATTACCGAAAATTCGCTTCAAAAGAAGTAAACAAATTTTCGCCAAAGAAATTCTCAAAAGCACTCAGTGATCCCTCACAACGCAATCTAAGTCTAGAAATATTGAGATACTTTGGAACGGGGAAAAATATTTGTAAGAAAAAGACATATATTTTACTTGGAGAACATGACGTATTAGAAAGTTGGAAACTTATTAAATAACATTGAATAAATATGTTAGTCATACGTTCCGGGCCCTTAATAAGGCACGGCGGGAAAGTTTTACCAACTTGGGTTACTTAATTCCGACCAAAATAAGGTTTTTTTCTCGGATTCCGTGGTCATCTTCAGGTGGGGGAATGATAAAACTGGTATATATCTCTCGTGCTTCGGTGCTCTCGACAAAAACATAGGCAAAAAGTTTTGACATAACGCGATATAAGGAAAATGGTGTTGTGTGTAGTTTATGGCTTGTTTTCGGCTATGAAGAGCAGTTTTCTCGTAAATATAAAACAAAAGACAGACAGATAAAAGACAAGGAGTTTTTTGCATGATGAGGATAAAAGGAGGAATCGCTAACGAAGGGAAAATGGATAAATGATGGGAGAATAACGGAAATTAGTGAAATATCTCACGAGATACGTGTTATATAAAAATGCTTTATGATTTTATGGAAACCTTTTTATTTTTGTTACTAGTAAATATTATAAAAATATATCATTATCGCTTAAACTGATATCGAAAAACCATCTTGCTTAATAGCCTAGAATACGAAGGTACCCTATTAAATATTGATAAAACAGTCTTTTAGCATCTGTAAAACATCTGCGGTATTATGCATTCCTACTCAAGCTGTGAAAGCCGTGTCCCAGGTGAGCTCAGTCTAGTAATAATCCTTGTACCAACGAAACGTAAAATTGCACTCAAGGCACTGGTATAAAAATAACAACCATTCTTAAGAAAACTAAGCTATTTCTTCCACTTTCAAGTATGAAATCCCCAAAAGTTAACCCCCATTTAAATCGCTAAGATTAGTAGCGTGATTCTCTACAATTGGTACTTTTGGGTGACATTATTTTAATTTGACTCACATACATAATATTACGACTGTTATGAGGTATGCAAATAAATTGTTATAAAAAGACACTTTGCCTATCAGGGGAATTTAACTTTAGACCTCGTGATCACAGTCAGACTACAGGTACAGTCAATACAAATAAAGACTTGAATAATATAACTATATTTGAGCATTCACTGAAACATTGAGCGATTCAGTAAGTACAGTTGAGTGCACTGAACATAGCAAGAGGTTGCCGTTCACGAATACTGAATACTATTTTGTAAGCTTTTGTTGTGGTACATTATTTTGTATACATATAAAACTTTAGAGATATTATTTACTTAAAAAAAAAATCAAAATTACAGTTAGCTACTTGGGCAGTATTATGTCTTGATCAACATAATCTTCTTCGTATCTTATGGTTAGTGATCAACCTAGTGTCTAAGTTATTTAGGCTGCCCGAGGCCTTTGATGTAGCTTAACATCTGTTATTTTCGTAGAAAACAGCCGGGACCGAACTTTTACCTTCCCTCTGAAGCCAGAGTGATCCAGTTCAAATGACGCTGCGGTCACCCATCTATGGAATGACAGCACTCATGTGCTCATATTATGATTTATCGTAACTCTATTCCACTATCAAACGGTAATTGCAATAGGATACTAATGGTTTAAAAGCTAGTATAGTAAAATTATGTATGAATAGAATAAAGTATATAGTCCGTGATCACTCATTCTTCAGAGTTTTCTAAAGGATCTCTAGAACATCTTGACAGTTCCAAAGATGTAATACACAGTGAAATGTTTGTTAGAAAACTTTGTGCTATCAATTTATCTATTTAGGGACTAGCGTTCGCAAATGGACACTATTTGGGAACATCCCGCTGTACCAAATTGGGTTCTGAAGAAAAGTTACCCAATATAACCTATTTGTGAAAAGTTTTCAGTATTACTGACAGTAAATGGTAGTATTTTCTTACACTAATATAACGTTATGATTGTGTTTACTTAAGAATATTAATAAAAGTATATTAAATTGAGTTCATAAACACCTTCCTCATTCATACGAATATGAAAAGATACGAGACTGCTTCTAATATTGCATTCATTTCCAACATTAAGCCATTATAATATAAGGCTACCAAAGAAGATACCTTTATGAGTGCTTTTTATTCATATCTAATTATCAAAAATTACCACAAAAGCGGGAAAAATATTCATTGTTG
Organism: Anticarsia gemmatalis; assembly: GCF_050436995.1. Classification (NCBI taxonomy): domain Eukaryota; kingdom Metazoa; phylum Arthropoda; class Insecta; order Lepidoptera; family Erebidae; genus Anticarsia; species Anticarsia gemmatalis. Next base: position 11,423,288 of record NC_134756.1, read on the forward strand.
AAAGCGTCCCAGAATTTTGATATCATATTTCATTTTTCACATCACTATTCAAGATCCGGTCAAATCTGAACTATGAGAGAGGTCGCACATAACACGGGCCCTAAACCTGGCCTCTAATAAACCTTGCGGTGAGAAATACACTTTTTCTTTTTTATTTTTATGTCATTATAGTCTAGGGGCTAGATGCGAATTATGGTATAATGAAGTAAAGAGAAATAGCTTTTGTTTTTACCTTTACAGTTTTTGTTCTTAAAAGGTTTTAGGGAGTTCTTTTTTGTGTTTAAAAGTTTTTAATACAGCAATCTCTTTAAGCAACTATTTTAGTTAATAAGATGTGGTGTATAGTTCTTCGCTTAATTTTTGGTGCATCTTGTTTTTAGTTCAAAGTTCCAAAGTTGTCAAAGTTGCCTTTAGTATATTTTGGTGATAATTTCAAATGTTTTAAAACTTGAAGTTGATATTTAGAGAACCTGAATCAAACCTGTTTCAAATAAACTGTTACTTTACGCGTATATTTTTTTTATAATTTGGTGTAAAAATAATCACTTCTTTGCATATAAAGTTCCTCATAATTGAAGTTAACAATACTACAGCTTGCTACAGCTACTTCCAAAGACGGTGTTATTACGAAATCTTCAAGATTTAAGTACCCTTTTATACCGTTAAGTAGAGTATGTAAAAACCTCATTCAATAGAACAAGCTTTTTCTCTTAGTGTTGTGAAATAAAACCAGTACAGAACTTAATAGACTTATAAACTTCCTAGCTTCTTGGAGTCCACTCCAAGTAATAAAAAGTTACGAACACTACTCAGATAGTACCAGATTGGTCCTATACGTGTACTGGGAGCTGTAAGAGCATACTCAAATAATTTTATGCTTAAGAACTAAGAAAATACTTAACTGAGATTAACCTACATTTTATTTTCTGTACTCCAAATATTGAGGACGCTATGCTTTGTGGTTTGTGTTCCACTTAAGCGTTAAATAATACAGCTTTAACTATTATATTGTAGTGTGGCTATCCCAAGTCTTTCCTTGAACTTTTATCAACTCATAACGAAGGTACAAAGACATCATCAATGTATAAAATTTAGTTAAATAAATGAATTTGTCATTTTCTACTAATAAATTACTAATTTAGTTTTTTAAATCACTTTGATAATTTTTATTATTTTATTTGACCATTCTCCGTAAAATGCTGCCCTTAAAATTCCATAAAGGTAACGCCTTATTAAACATTTTTATTAGCTGATATGCGTTAAACAGCTCTAGAAAATAAATTGATAAGAAAAACTTGAGTTAATCACTGCTGTAAAATGCAGTGGCCGCAAAAAACAACTCACCTCGTACTCATTAAAACATCCCGGTTGGTTCGATTGAAACCACAAACCGTCAAATCCAGTCTTGTCCGGGCTCAATGGCTAGTCGATGTCATCCTACTATCGGTGGAAACGCAACAAGCGAAATACGTCTATCTCTCTCTAGCGCACGTCACATCGGATGGAGCTGTCTCCCTCGCTTCCGACCCATTCGCTAGGGTTGACTGTTAAACGTTCGGACCTAGATCTAGTCGCATGGAACTGACGGCACGGAAATTACGGCACTTTGAATTATCGTGGCAATATTCATTGGTGTTTGGACGTTGCTAAATTGTTTTTTTTTTCGTATCTATTGTATCGGTTTCTAGTGAGAGAACGATAGATGAATGAGATTTGCGTTTTAATTTCCTCTTGTTCAGCTACTTGTTGGAAAATAAAGGTTTCTGTGAGATAACAATAGCATTGAGACTGTTGGTTTATTTATTTTTATAAATAATATATATCCCTGATATTTGTTTCTCACTTTTTACCAATCAAACACGATAAGGTGAATCATTCTTATTAAAATTTAAAGATTTTATAACATTAGTTAACAGTTATGAATGAATGATTGATTGAATGACATGATTCACAAAATGAATTGTGACGAAATAGCTAGATTTCTTCCCAAATTTATCACTTCTAAAGGCTTAAATTGTTTCTAAATTTAACCAGCTTTAGTGTGAACCCTGACCTTACGGACGCACCGTACACGGTGGCGGCATTATCCCGACGACAAAGCACGCAATATCGAAGCAGTTATTATCTAGCCACTGAATACTAGAACATTTTCATGGTATTTTTGGTATTATATTCCGGTATGAACAAAGAAAGTTAGGTAAAGAAAATTTTGTGGAAGATATTCAAGCGGTTTTTAAAGATGTGATGTTATGATCTTTTATTTATTGTAAAATTTTTGTAACTTTATGTATTTAAAAATTCTTTTGGTGGTATTTTTCTAAGGTCTTTAATGCATCCATAGTAAAATCTAGAATAATTTTATCTTAAGATATAAAGAAAAATGTTTATAATTAATAGCCTATATTCTTAGACAAGATATAATTTCTATATCTTGTCGCATTTTTACAACGTTGATGGCGGACAAGTAAAAAATCTTGTGGCTCAACAGACTTTTTTATCTATACTAATATAATAAAGCTGAAGAGTTTGTTTGTTTGTTTGATTGTTTGTTTGTTTGTTTGTTTGAACGCGCTAATCTCAGGAACTACTGGTACGATTTGAAAAATTATTTCAGTGTTAGATAGCCCATTTATCGAGGAAGGCTATAGGCTATATAACATCACGCTACGGTCATTAGGAGCGGAGTAGCAACGAAAAATGTTACAAAAACGGGGAAAATTTTGATCCATTCTCTTAGGTGACGCAAGCGAAGTTGCACGGGTCAGCTAGTGATTAAATATTATCAGACTATGTTTATATACGCAACAGACAAAACAAATCATTTCAGCACAATTTTACCATATTTGTGTCAACCCTTTAAGACAAAATGTATATTATTAAGTATTCAAGATATAATATTATTATGCTCTACATGAGATATTCAACAAAAGAGACAATACAATCTAGAAATCGTTTCCCAACAATGGCACGTCAATTTCAGGGGAACTATTACCTAAATGTAGCGCGTGTAATCTGCATGCCGGATTATGTGACGACAAAGGGAACGATATTGGACCAGCTTCGACTAGTCTGTTGTGATTTTAGTGCGTTATTGGTTTTTATTGAGAGCCTTTTTGTGTTTTATGATACAATGGATTCTGGGAATATTATTTGGAAAAAAATGCAGGTTTTGATGCGTAATGCATTTGATTGAGATGTAGAGCTGTTAAAAGTAATAATGAAAAAAAATTCTTCTGGTATTTCGGCACTATAATTGAAGGAATCATAATTAAGTTGGATAGTTGTACATGACACAGATATATATTCGTAATTGGCCGTGAAACAACTATTATGCAGGGTTCAATAATTTCTCTACAGACATTTAAAATGTACTGCAGAAATAGTTCATATGGCGTCGGCTAGAGGCGGTTATCAGATTTTGTTTACAAATATAAATAAAAATATATCGCTCAAACAGCTTGCCTGTTGATAGTTGATAGTGGCAGACAATTATGCTGCTGGTCCATTTCTAAGCCAAATTCAGACAAATCTTCAACACACAACTTACGACACCTAGTTTCTGAAATCCGTTTTCCATCCACACCTAGTCATTATTTCCTATCCAAATTAACGAGTAATTCCTGCAAGCCCTAGCTCACACCCCGGATTATCTTGCTGACAACAAAGCGAGTAATATCGGCCGAACGTACACCGTTCCATAGAAATTTTAGCCTAGGGTACAGGCCTATGGAATCAAAGGTTTTAGGCGGTCGCACCAATTTGGTTTAAGAGATGATTGGTTTTGCAGCTGGTGGTACTGTGTTGATGGAAATGTAACAACAAGCAAGAAACAATAACTTTTCATTCTAGTTCAAGTATTGATGTAAGATTGAGTAACAAACAAGTAACAATAATTTCACATTTAAGATAAATTGTAGTGGTAAATTCACCACTATTTCTTTTGTTATTAATTTTAGTATGAAATGATACGTACAAAGTACCTCAATATTATATCTTTCAATGGTTGAGATATTACTTGTTACCTTTAATCCCTGGTAAGGACCAATTACCAGCCACCTGATTAAAAATAAAAGGTTTGTGAAAATCCAGGGTAATTAATGATTGTACTATATTATTATGTAGTATTACTTTAAAATATATTTTATAAGTCAATATAAATATTATATTTAATTCAATGGTTAAATAATAAGTAGTATATTCTATTTTATTTTACCAGCAAAATATCAATTCCTTTACATTTCATTAAAATTACGAAAAAATATCGAATCCTGATGTGCTTTCACTGTTGTTTCCTAACACACATAACATAGATTCTACCTAAATCCATTGACACTCACCAACTTGACAATTAGAAACCAATACTCACAAACATCCATTCCGACCAATAACACGTGCAGGTGTACTGAAACTCGAATACAACAGGAGATTAACACATCTGGATTCCCACTCGGCACATTTAACCGTCCGATGACCGTTACCACATTATTGCGACGGCAACCATTCTTGATTGGTGGAACTCGCGTTTATGTGTCATTTGGGTGTTTATGAAATCTATATTTGATTTTGTAGTGAGATTTTTTTTGTTTTATAATGTCGCCTAGGATTTAGTTTATAGTAGAATTACTTCTCATTAATTCTATAATTCTAGAATTACTTCTCATTATTCTCATTAGTAGCTATTATTTTATTATTTATAAATACTGTTAGATTGAAAAATCGCGTTGCAATTGAGAACCTCCACCTTTTTTGAAGTCGGTTAAAAAAATATAGACATTATTTCACTGTGGATAAGAATCAATTTGGTTTACAAAGAATACTTAAATTAACTCCACATAACCTTATGTGAAAAACAATAAATATTTACCATTTTACTCACAGAAACGCGTTTAACGACATAAACAAAAAATGCTTTATAGCCGTAAGCGGACTTTGGATCATAAAACTCTGTACGTTAATTTGCAAACATGTGTATTTTTTCCTCTGGAATAAAAAAAATCCAGTTATACAAATGAAAATTATGAAGTAGATTGTACAGATTAACTGGCCATGATTAAAATCTTTGTTCTAGTCGCCTTATATTTCGTTACTATAAAATTGTTGCCGTGAGCTTCTGAGCTTTTATACCTAATTATTTCTCTAGTATATCTACACGAAATTTTTATACCTAGAGAGTATCAAATGCTTTTATTGAGAACAAAACTATTTCGAAAATAAGACAAAGGACTTCAAAAGACAAAAGGCGGTTTTTAGTTGGTAGGCTCTTCTCGCAGAAACCTGACCAAACCTGTATTATTTGGAATGCATTCATATTATGCATAAAAAATATCGGAGTACAAAATATACCTAAAGATGCAAGCAGAGGTATACGAAATACATCCAAGTTTCGTCATTATCAATGTAATCGGTACCGGGCACGTTATCAAACTCCGGGAGACCTACTAGAAAAGACCGATAGTACTATGCTTAACCCGGAAACCGAAGCCGGTACGCATGCATTGCAATCGGATATACTACCAGTGCTACATATGCAGTCAAATAATATCAAACAAAATTATGAAAACATCAAATCACCATCCCACAACATGTTCCCAATATACACCTAACAAACTACAATATCCATATTTCGCGTTTATAATATCGTATCTTCGATCCCGAGGCATAGGTATCCGCATTATGAAACCCACAAAGCTTATAATACGGCTTCCATCGGTATTGAAAGGTTGGACCTCAATCTGGATATTGGGTTTAAACGGTATCCTAGATACTTAACGTCATGTTATTTGTAGGGTGACAATCGTTTTGCATACTGAAAATACTTTCATGTTACTCTATTCTCTTTAGACGGTAAAATGATGATATTAGAGGTATTCACATCAAAGCTATTATAAAAATAATTTAAAAATAAAGTTTAAGGAACAAGATCCAATCTGTCACTTTGGTTATATCAATACAAATACCTTGTTTCAGCATAGGTATTTCTTGTTCAAATAAATGTTACCCGGACCTTGCAACTTATACTAGTAAATGAGTTGCAAGATCCGGCTAACAACTTTGACAAAATACGTCATTATTCATTAATATATCTAAATAATCTTATTTATAATCACGCGTAGAATAATTCAGCAAATGAATTTTAATCGTCAGTTTTCTTCCTGGAAAATAATTACTAAACTTTTCTCCCAAGAATAAAGAGACAAATTACTTCCTACTTTTAAAAGATAGTTTCTTCAAAATACGTTATATTTTAAACAACTAAGGTAGTTTGTTCCGCCAGTAATACTCGATGACTTAACGGCAAAAGTTTTTTATTTACTGTCTGGTTACCGTTGAGAACTTATAGCCGAGCATTAAGTCGTGTGCTTGAGTTCCAATAGTTTATTGCCGATATTATAACTTTGAGACGCTGGTTTTAGTTTGGCGTACGGTAAAATTAGCATTGGCTATATTAACTTTAATACAACTTTTCTTTTGTATGGTTAGTGTCAAGGCGTGTCGAAACTTGTGCAAAAGCTAGGGCAACTAGAATTGACTGTTTGCTATTTTAGTATTTAACACTTCTTCGTCTTTATGTCAGTGGTGAATGGGGCAAAATTTTATTTGTACCTAGATATTACCAATGCCTTACTCCTCCCTCGTTCGGGAGGACACCCTTGCTCAGCAGCAGAAATAGGTTAAAAAAAAATACAATTAAGCAAGGAAACACAATTCAGAATGACATCAAAAACAATCAAATCAACAACTCACTGTTACGATAATATTATGCCATCAAAAACATTCTGTAAAAACCTCAAGTCTCGCCGTAAAAAGTTGTGAGATCTATATAATACCAAGTCGATTAATCTATTTAGTCTCTACTTAAAGGACCTTCTGTCTTAAGTTATTACGTATGTTATTATCATGCCAATTTAAAAAAAAACCTTTAAAACAAATAGACCGACCTGGCCATCGCATGATTTGATTACTAGTATGTATCACACTACACAGTTCGACGAGAAGTTAATGCTCCTGAAATGTTAATGGCGAATTTGTGTTTTCTTGCGATGACCAAGGCGAATCAGCCTACAATCTCAATACACTGAGAGCCTCTATCATGGTCGTCCTACAGCCCACAAAGGCAAGCAATAGACCTGATTGCAGAGCCAAGTAACTATCACGTAATTTGCGACTAGTGACGCTTGCTTGGATCACTCTGGTTTCCGACTATGTTACCTTTGAGTGGGAGCCAATTGAATAAACTTAGTTTCTGGTTTGCTCCGTGTGACTGGCTTGCGATTGAGTTGGATTGTAGGACAACTTGTCTTGGACCAATATGTTATGGGAATTTCTCTTAGTTATGTCTCCTGACTACCGAATAAATTTACGACGTGTAACGAAGACCTTTAGAAAACTTTTGTTTGTACAAATTAGTAGACACTACATTGGATCACGCAAAAATCCTCCAATCACCTTACCCTAGAGCAATATATTTCCCTGTAATAAAACCATCGTAATAGAACAATACTAAGTTATTCCATCATTATAACCGTTCACTCAAACTAATTAAACATCATTGATCGACAGTACACGATTTCAAAGTCAATAAAAAATACACATCTCAAAGGTTGAAAATGATTCATCGAATATAAAACAGAAACTAAACGAAGCTAAAAGATCTCATGTAACGGTCACAAACGTAAAGCGCCTATAAGCACTTTGGCTGGTTTCACAGCTTTGAGTATTGCTGCAAACTGACCAATGAAACATCAGGATGTGAAGAATGTGACGCTATGCGTCATGTCAATGTTGTAAATAAAATGACAAGGAGCGGTACTACGGATTTTTCTGTTTTTTGTTTTCCGAGCGGCGATTTCCTACTACTATCGACTATCGAGTATTGTTTGAGATATTTTGGTATAAAAATCGAGTCCCTGGTATGTTCGATATTATGAATCTCTTAAGTAGGCAAAAAACTCGTTTCTTTTATTTAATGAACATGCAACGCAAAAAAATTTTTATTTATGAAAAAAAAAATTTTATAATCCAACATAATATTGGTAATTTCTAAAAATAATTAAAATAAACCATTTTATTAACTTACATAAATAATATTAGAACTGTAAGCTGATATTCTTTCCAACTAATTTCATATTGTAAAAGAATTCCCCTTTACATAAGCAGAAGCACCTTAGCACGATACTGATCGTGAAATTAACTTCCCGTGGATATGATGTGCCTCATAAAACTTTTCTTATTAAAACTTATGAAATATTTTCTGTACTTATCTTGACGAAAAATCTAAATATATCCAACAACCCTTTCAATTATGGGTTATTCGAATATAATTAGGTACAATATTATCTTTATTACAGTTTTTTTGTATTATATAATTTTTAAATCATTCTTAGTTTTAATTTCACGCCTTCTTTTCTTTATGAATTTCAGCTTTAATAATAAGAATGATTCATTATTCAATACAAACATTTTTTTAAGATAAATAAAATTTACGTCGTCCTCGCTTTCTTACTTACTATAATACAATTGTGAAAGGGTTTTCGTTCTGTGTCCAAATAAACTAACTCATCGAAATAAGTCAATTTTGATCCATTTTACAGGGTAGCTTATCTGTAAATCTACACAGTAAACCACACACACGTTTGATGCCACAAGCACAGCTCTTATAGTGACAAAATATCGTAAAAGTTGTTAGTTTTATTCAAAACTATCTTCGATTTTACTTACACTTACGAAAACTTGCAGTAGGGGACCAAGTAACGTCCATTTCGTTCCATTGCGAGTACACTCGTAATATCTCGTAAAAGTGGTGAAAAGGTCGCCATTGGTAATCGTGTTGACTTATATGTTATGTACTGTTGTTCCAGTTACACTGTGTACTGGTTTCTTCTTTGTTTTCGTTTATTAAAATAGATGGGTCAGAGGAATACGTTAGGTGAATATTGCGTAGACTCATGTACGATTTTTAACCTCGTATTGTTGACGTTGAGAAAAAGAAGCTAAGCCTTACTGGATTTTTAAAGTTATACAAGTCTTTTTTGTAAGGTACCGGTTATTAAAAACACTGAATATAATAGCACAGCTTAATAGAAGGTGATTCTAAATTTAAAATTTATCTAAAGACACCCCTAGATTCTTGCGTAATAAGTTTGCACGAATCAGAATAAGCGTTACTTAACAAAAACATTGCACAATATAACTCTAAAATGATCAATACTTCCGAAATGTGAGGATTTATTTCTCTAGTCTGCAACGCTGACCAAATGCGGATTCATCTAATTTTCATTCATGTTACAAAGCAAAAATTGCTTACTCCGAACTAAGATACACCAAAGAGGAAGAAAAAAGACAAACAATCAATTGCTTATCAATACAATAATCCATATATTTTTACTGCAAACGTGGACAGACAAATAAACCTTCTGTTTGTTTCATTCTCTAAGAATTAAGGGAATGTAACCTCAAAACGCTGAACGTCAAAACAAAAACATAAAATAAGCTTATGCTCGAAATGTTTGGGAGCGGACTTATTTGTGGAGTATGTGTGTGGGAGTTAGATATTCCTGTGGAGGTTTAGGTCAGTAGGATTTTTCTGTGCGTTTATTAAGTTTTAGATTAGTGTGTTTTGAGAGTATTAGAGTCATGCCGCTACCGTCAGGAGGTCGTGGGTTCGATTCCCACACGGAACAAATTATTTGTACGATCCACAAAAAATTGTTTCGAGTCTGGTTGTACTTTGTGAGTGTTTGTATGTGTGTAAAAAGTCCCCGCGACACATCCGCGTCCGTGCGGAAGTTGTATTTTAGAAAAACTAAAACTCGCTAAATATTTGTAAAAAAAAGTCTATACAAAGCAGGAAGCGCAATATGTATCTCACTCTTTTAACTACGCGGTTCACCAACATTGGTATGGCGCTATAAAACTCAACCGCGCACCTAATGGACAGCATGCACTACGTTACAGCTTCGATATGACACGAAATATTTGTATATTAAAAAAATCCGTGAATTTACTACATTCCTCTTATATAACTTTTAAACTTTCGTGTTATATGATTTATTTTCTAATTTTACATATACATGAAAACACGGTTTTTCCCAAAGGAGTGGGTAAAGCACGGCGCCACTTGGTACTATCCTTGCAAACCTCCCTTGCTTAATTCTCATCCATACATCTTGTCATTCAAGACCGTCGTGCATTTAACTTAATTTTCCTTGATGTTTTAGTACTGAATTTCAAGTCGATTAGATAGTAACCAAGAATCAGGTTTTAATAATCACACAACGGAAAAGTTCAATCATTATGATAAATAGATAGCAATAATATTACATGTTGTGTTCTTTTTGCTACTAGTTTAAAGCCGCTTATGTAATAGAAGATATACAATTGCTCCCATATAAATGGACAACAATACAAGTTACGTTTCGTAGAATTGAATATCGTCTAAATTCTAGGGATTCTCAATCTTTCCGTTCCGAGAATTTAACGTGTTATTGTGTAATTGATCCTCTTAAACTTGATAGTTAAGTGCTTTGATAAAGTGGTCATGTCTTATAATCCAATATAATATAAATTTGTAGTTCGAAATTTCTGATTTTATGCAAACATTTCGTTTCATAGTTCGACAGCAACAACGCATAAGGTCGTATACAAAATAAGGCAAGTTTACAGTACGGGCGTTTAAAGTTTACTTTTGTCATAACTTAAAAAAGTGAAAGAAATTTTCATTATAATGACGCTTATAATTAGTGGTACCCACATATCATCTTTATACAAACAGCATTGGTAGAAAATGAATTGTAATTAATGTAAAAATACTGAAATTATATACTTACGACTATATGCGTAGGGATGCAAGTATTATATTATAGAGTTACGACGAGTTACGACGATATGCGTAGACCAAAGTTGTCTTACCTTCAAGTTACGTCGGGTTACTACCTTATGCGTGGCTAGGAATTTACATACCGGAAAGATGCAATTTTTTACGACGTTAGTCGTGGTACTTAAAAATATTAAAAAAAAACATTTTTTTATTGTTTTAAATCAACTTCATTATTAATTCACAATTACCAACCGAAATTTGAGGGTAAGTCATAATATTAAGTTTTAGACCTGAGTCATAATTTGAGGTAGATAACTTTAACATTGAATAACATAAACAGCCAAAGGAATCCTTAGTATTATTATATTATATCAGACAATAAATCACTCGTATCATGGTTATAAAAGATAAAAATATGTTTTGGACGACAACTTTAACCTATTTTCCACTAACATAAAAATAACAGTTTTGCTTAAAATATAATCAGTCTTTAATTATTATTTAGTTTGGACTTATCTAATAATCAATCAAAATTATGCCTTCAGCTTTATTTGCACTCAGTGCTTTACAATTAAAATTCAAAAAAATATTTTAATTATGTTGCGTTAATTGCGCCCTCAAAATATTCAGTTTTAAATGCAAAAATTATATAGATATGTGGATTTGGAAAATGTATTTTGAACATAGATAAGACTTTGAGGGTTACAGATAGTTTAATTAGGGTTATAGGTAACAAAAAAATATTTTAATTATGTTAACGTTACCAGACTATAGATTTATATGATCTTCAAAAGATCGTAATAACCTCAAAAAATATGTTTACCAAATGCTGTAATGGCGTCTCGATCAAGCAGCACTCAGAGTTGGTTACATCTGCTCTAGCGGCTTAAGCTGTACAAAGGCTCTAGTGTTTGCTGTTGTAGACTTCAAGGTTTTGCAGTTGTGGCATAGGAGTGCTTTAATATAACTGTTTGGGTCGCATCCTAGCGTTTTACTTGTAATTTTAGGGGTCAGTCGTTGAATATTGAATATTAAAATACTTTGAAAGTCAATTTATTGTATGATTCTTTGAAAACAGTTGACAGACTGAACCACTACTTCACCTACATATGTAAATATTAAATATAATAACTTTGAGCTCTATTATAAAGGGATATTACTCGGTTTTAGATGTATAGTTACAAGGGCGATAGTTCATGCTATTAAAACGCTTTGGGTGCTTTAACATAATTCTGTAATCCCTGTGACTGTAAAAATGTTTCGAATGATATCTTATACATTTATTTGCCGTACAGAAGCCATATAAATATCTGATATAACGCTCAAGGCGCTATTAAAGACCTACGCAATTCTTTTGTAGATGAGTTATAAACTAGCCCTGAAAAAAATCTGTTATATAACCTAGGGCATTACAAAAAGCTTAGTCACGCTCTTGAGTGCTATAGAAGCAACGCATAACTCCGTTTAAACTCCTTTATCTCCTAAAGTACCCTTATACATTTAACGGTGTTATAGAAGACTCCATTAACTCTATTATACTTCCCTAGGCTGTCTAGCGACGCATGTTACATACTCATATATCACTATAAGTCATCTGGTTCCTACTAAACGGCTACTGTCCCGCCTAGCTGCTAAAGGGTTTTTTAAATAGCTAGTATACAACTTATAGAGAATTGTACAGCATTTGAACGACTCTTATGTAACTATCAGGCTGTATAACGACTGTATAAGCAGCTTGGGTGCTAGTTGGGTTGTATTACATCATTACAATTACCGCTCCTTGTTGGCGATATCTCGACCATTGACTCTTACAAATTCTAATTATGACCGGATTCACCATGGACAAGTTCTAAAAAATAATAATAACAATTCAATAACCACTATAGCAAATAAAAATGGTTCAAAATATTAAATTTATTCATAATTTTAGCAAATACATAACGTCATAAAGTCTTATTTAATATATAGTTCGATGCATAACGTCGTATGTTCTAGATACGACGATTGTTACTGAGATTTGGTTATTTCATAACGACGCATACAGAGGTAAGTATTAGTTACGACCCCTAACTTTCAGAAATGAACAACGCATAACGTCGTAACTATAATGTTACGACGTTATGTGCGGGACTAGCTTAAAATTATAAATATCAAAAGAACTACTTAAACGTTAGAAAATATCTAATTTAACAACTTTGTATTGCGTTATCATTTAGAGTGTTTCATAATTAAACAATCAAATGTCAACCAAAACTTACCGATTCGACGGGATTCATTGGAGGTTATGTGATTATTGTCATTAAGTGCTAATTTTAAAATTCTTGATGATCCTAGGTTGTTCATTTTGATTATATATAATAATAATAGATATTACAACATAAATCACATCAAATTCTTATTGTTTACTTATTTACTTAAAATACTTTATCGCACGCGCCGTCAGAGACATACGACGGCGGTAACTGATTGTGATTGGTCAGGCGCGAACCAATAGCATAACGCATATCGTCGTACATCGAAATGCTACCGTATGCGCGGTAACTTTCAAAATATACGACCATATGCGTTAATGAAACTCGTTAATTAAAAGTAATTTTACTATTCTGATTTCAGGAATCTATTAAACTCATACCCGTCATTACGATAGTATAAAAATTGGATTTTCGATGAAAATAGTGTTCCGACCTTATGCGTGGTTGCTGTCGAGTTGTTCGTTGCATTAACAGCATTTTATAACTGTTAAGACGATAGAGAAATTTGCTTATAACATACTTTTTTGTCTGCCCCACTACTGGGTGAAGGTTTCTTCCTCCCGAAACAGTGAGGGGTTGCGCCTCGAATCCACACTGGCCAAGATGGGCAGCTTTAACATACACATATTTAGTTCCAAAGATATTATAGTCTTATAAATCACCAAATAAACCATTCTCCTGCAAAAAAAAATCCAAAGTCTTATTTTTATGAAATATCACAAAAATAGACTTAAACCTAACACCTAGCTCTCAACCGTAACACAAAAACCTTTTCCTTTTAGACCATCATCTAAAAAGCTACAGCAGAATTCGATTACGAATCCATAGTCCCCTCAAATCATTCCGGACTGACCACAAACGGCCACTCAAGTAAAGCACCGAATCATTCAATTTCTAGTATCGATATTCGATGCCGAGTAGTGGCTACGCACTACTCGCTTCTATTCCGATGGTCCAACGCGTTTTCATTAAGCTGGGAGTGTACTAGGGATTTTATTGTTGTTTTCTGGTCTTTCGTTCTTTGAAGGTTTGTGTTTTATATTGATAAAATGATTGATGCTGCATAACTGTAACAATATTAATATGATGCTAATGGTTCATTCTAAAGTTAGTTATTTATATTATTTTTGTTTGAGTAAGTTTTGTTAAAACTCCTGCACAATTAAATTATTAAAATCTTTTCAGTTATTAATTCGACAAAAAAAAACCTCTTTTTATGAAACTGCAACTTTCCAAAGTAATTGAGTACGATTGCAAAAGTTAATATAACAAAGAACATATTTCGTAAAATTTTAATTTTTACATAACAACAAAAATTTAACCCCCATATCAGAATATTGTTTCAATAAAAACAATTAAGTTCTCTTTCAAAATAACCAACACACAAAATCCCGTACACGAAAATTCACGTTTCCAATTGTACACTCAACTTTACGAAGCGTTTCAGTTTCAGAGGTGACGTCACGGAAATTGGGAGGGAATAAATTTACGTTCAAACGTCATCCTCTGAATGGTCGTGTTGTGATAATCACGGGAACTCGGATATCGATTTTGGTTATGTAATTTTGTTTATAGAATACGAATGGTGTTTTGTATTCTGTTATTCTGGCTTTTGCGGTATTTTTTCGAGGACTGTATACATTTTTGGTGAATAAATAAGGTTGAGATAAATCTTGTATAGATGATGTCGTAAATTGTTTGTTATCAGATTGTATCACACATTTTGTGTATTTTTTGTACATCATTTTGGTTTCGACTCGTATATTTTAATAAGTTGTTAGATGTGATATAGCGGGAACGAAAATACATTTATTTACTCATCATTATTTTTCGACCTTTAGTATTCAAACTACCAAAATGTACCTATGGGAAAAGGGGGTGAAATTGTATATATATTATTATGTAGTATTTTAATACAGTAGGTAAGCAATAGGTAAGTCTTAAAATTTTAATATACATTTACACAAAGGAAAAAAATCACAATAGCCTGGCCGGCGACGGTGTCCACAAATTCTAACATCAAATGATTATATACCAACAATTACACGAACTTTCTCTGCCCCAGCATCCGTTTGCAATAACTTGCCATAACAAATGTCACCGACCCTAATTTCTTCTGATAGTACACTTCAAAGCAAAAATATAAACATGTTTTTATACATCATTTTTGTAACGGGCAATGTAAAAATCCAACATTAAGTTGACTGCAATATGATATTAGCATTACAGCGAATTTTCCATTAAGTTTAAAAATCAAAAACATCGTCACTTTTTAACTCAAAAGTATGATTAGAAATGAGACAGTCTATTTTTGGATAAACACTGTATACAATGTTTTTACCGCCACATCAAATATGTATACGGTTCATATTTTTGCGTATAACTGTACAGTCAAAGACAAGCTTCACGTTGCAAATAGGACACGACATTAATCCCCCACTTACGCCATAAAAACGGGGAAAACAGGGGGGGAAATTATGTTATTTTATGTCCAAGACATTGTAGACATTAAAATGTTTATACGTTATATTAATCTTTGAGAAAGGAAATTGTTTGTTTCCTAAAACAACAAGTCTTTAAATAGCTGATTCAGGGTTTTGAGGTCGGGCCCTAAAATTTGGAATTTAGCGAAAGCAATTAATTATTCATAGTGAAATAATAACGTTATAAGATTCAAAAGCAGTGATAGCTGCGTAGTATAATCGGTTGCTTCCCACGCAAGTGGTAAGGGTTTCGTATACGAACGACATTCTGAAGGGAAATAATATGTATTATTTAACTTCATAAATTAATTCATACAAAGTGGCTTTTCAATAAAGGAATCCTTGTATAAATGAAAATACTTTCGGCAACAATTTTTGTAAGGTTGTTTAGTTACATACATTAGACTATAACGGTGAACCGAATCTTATATATACACTTGACAATACACTGATTTTCAATTACTAGTGAACGTGATAAGCAAAATGTGGTAAGTATATCTCATTCTTTAACTATAATTTTAGCACAGTAGTTAAGGTTGTTACTCTGTCACTATTACTGAAGTCTGTTAAGATTTGAATGCCACTCAATTATTTGTGTGATAAGCACTAGTAAATCGTATTATAAAATAGTAATAAATATTCCAAATAGCAAATCAAAATGACTAAATATTCTCTTATTAATAATTTCACTAAACTTAGCCAGGGTACTAATATTATTCAGCTAGTTATGTAAGTCACATACAAGTGGGAGCAGAGCGTATTGCCATATACAACCAAGTTTGAAACTCCAGTCTAGTACTAAGAACATTAGCTAAGTGTTACCGTTAACTATTATCGGGTTATAAAGCAATTGAGTTTTGTCTGTAGTAGCAAATGCTAATTCGAAACATATAATTTTTGCCTTATTTTTTAATTCTGTTAATATATATGGTTAATTCATAATTAAGGTACTACTAATAAGACAACTAAAGACTACTGAGAACTGCACAAAAAATGAGAATGAAATAAAATTATTTTTATTAATTTGGGGTGTAGCTCTTGCTTCACACTTATGAAATAATCTAAATAACGTACAGATAATTGTACTGAAGTAGATAGCAGTTTGATTGATTGTAAAACAGACAAGCAAATTGAAATAGATCAAATATAAGGAAAGTCAAATAATTTTTGTATAAATCACAAGCACTCAAATTTAAGATCGTTGCCTCAATATAACGGAAAAAAGACGCCTAATGCCATAAAATAAGTTAGTCTTTGACGCTAATATATCAAAGGATAAAATTGCAATATAACCAAGTTATAAAACGATCAATCCTGCAGTTTTCATTGTATCATACGAGTTTATGCATGCTAATTGCCAACGCTTTTCACGTCCCATATAATCTCTTACTCGCCTACTGGACTCCATTTGCTAATCCGTTTCCTGGAAGCTAGTAGTTTGTAACATTTTGTAATTTGCAAAGCACTTGCAAAGTGAGCAAAATTTAATACACGTTGCACTGAAGGCAGAGGTGAGATTTTCTTAGAAACTTGCTCAAAGCTAGAGTAATTTTAGAATAACACGCTGAAAACATAAAAGACGTTTGTATACTTTGACAGTGATTTTACAAAAGCCATTTTTTTACTTGCTATTATGCAAAATAATATTTCGTCGAGACAAAGAAGATTTTTTACTTTTAGCAATAGTAAGAAACAGAAGAAAGTTATATAAAGAGGAGTCACTAAAAACAGGAACATCAAGAAATAGAATGAATCAAACAGATATGAGAACACTATTTGAGTAACACAAAAGTAAACACCGCGATAAAAATAAAATAACTTTTACTAAAGTTGACTCACGATAAGAGAATCCCTTGTCTACTTAAAGAAACGTATCATCGTATTAGTCGCTAAGCCGCTACTTTCGCTTCAATGTAAACTTCATACCAACGAAGCCAATTATGTCTTACAAAATGTTTGAATACCCTACATCTTCACAACAGGAATAACTTAAACAGGTCTTTCGAGCAGTTAATCCACGAAATGACTCCACAACAGCAGGCATGTTAAGTAAATAAGCCTTCAACAAAGGTATGAAAGAAGTCTCATTTGCAACGAGTGTCTCACTCCGTGGCGTCTAAAGGTCCCATTCTGTTGCCGCGATGAGTTTGCTGAAACACAGATTCGGGTGGGAAGGCACTAAGAGAATTCCTTATTTCTCAGGATTTACATTTGCGGGGACAAAGCGTGTTTTGCTAGTTTTAACTTTTGGTCCTTTTGTCGGCTTTATGCAAGTTTTGAATGTATGTTGTGTAAGTCTTGGAGATACATATATCCTTGAATTTATACCTTCTTAGATTTTAGTTTTCTAGTCGAAAAATTCCAATTTGTATATAGAATTAATAACAATGCATGCAAAAAAACAAGACAAGGCTTTTAGGTATTTTTTGAAAAATTCATTCCACGATATTTCCCCGAAAACGACATTGGATATTCGAATTTTGGGAAACTAAAGCCAAGCTCTTATTGTTGCACCAAAAAAGCAATTGGACGGTAAATTGCTGTTCTTTCTCCACGTACCAATATAAAGTAAAACTCACTATCTTGAACTAAAGACAAACATCGCAAAGGACTCACTACTCCGGCTACAGTTTTTCTTTTCTTCCAAGCTCTCAGTGCAAGCAACAACACAAACTAGACAAGATTTTTCAGTCGTTTTTATTTAAACTTGTAAACTTTTTCCGATAAACTAAACTTCACAAACTTAGTAATTTAAAGGATGACTTTTTGAGTTATTTCTCGATACAAAAGAAATCCGGACAATTGGATGGGAAAGTTGTGAAGCGTTGTTTTTTTAATCAATCTTCGTTATTGCCGACTGTGTGGTTACGGAGGACTTTGTCGCTTCAAAAATGAATGGAATGAAAGGCAACTAAAAAGATAAAAGGGGTTATAAATTGTTTTTGACGCCTGATGTTACCAATCAAAAACACTTCAGACTTTTTGTCTTTGGATTTTTTGGCTTTCCGTGGCTGTATTTGTTAGCATCTCTGATAGTTGAAGTTCTATTCATAGATGCTCATCGTCTTTATTAAATTATTTTTATATTTCCTTTGAAAAAATGGTATAGTTATGGTATTATGTGTTTCTCAAAAGAATAGTATTTGTGATTTATTGTGTTTTTTTTCCATGAGGTAAAGCAGGGACTAACGTGCACCTCTTACTACGATCTTCGTATTCTTATATAGATACAGCAGTTTGGGCAGAAACAGGTGGATTTAGACTGCTTAGCAAAGGAACAGTACAGGAGACAATACGAAAACCAAATTGTACTAGTTTTTGACAGCAATACTCAATATTCTTTCAACTGTTCCACTCCACTATATCACGAATGAACATTTCACGCATATATCAAACAATAAAACCGCTACATCAGAATATTCATACGAGTTTCAACTAACACGAGGCATTTTTATTAAATGTTGAACAGTTAACACGCCGGTTTCATTTGTGCCCGTTGTGGGCCGCACTTTACGCAGATAGTGTTATTATATTTTTTTATTGCTTTTTCAGTTAATGTTATTACTTAGTTGCGGATTTTTTTACCACAGTAACAGTGTCCTCCCTCATAACGGAAGGAGACCCTTGCCCAGCAGTGGAACAGTAATGGGTTAAATTTATTTTATATAATTTATAACAGTGTAAGGACGGAAACTACCACGTCAATTCGTTGATTTGATTCACCAAGCTTGCGGCTAGAGCAATCGTGCTAAAATCTCAAGTAAAATCAGGATACAAAAATATTTGATTTCGCTTTCTCTTTATTCATTAGAATAGTGCTTTATCATTTACTGTAGGGACCACTGTTGTTACTCTAATAAATAATCTGTACTACTAATTAGTGCTATATTGATATCGGACCTGAAATTTGAACGGGTTTTGGCAGTGAAACCGTTTATGTATCTAATTACTATATACAAAAGCAGGCAATAATAATATAATTTGCAAAAGTGTACTCGTAAATAACGTTTAATGTATAACGTTTTAAAAAAGTTTTTTTCTTGCCGTTGTTACCTTTATTCTGATAATTGTAACGACTATCATAAGTGTCAATATTTGACCTAAATGAATAAATGATTTGATTTTGATATTGTGCAATCCTTAAGAAGCAAGACGAGGTTCTATGAACCGTCTAAAATAAACAAGGTAAATCTCTATGTAAAGCGCAAAATAAATTACACATTTTCCACTCTCGTTGTACCACCAACGCAACTTAAATACTGAGATAGTGACGCTCGCGCGTTGTCGTCTTCTATTTATACAGTTTTCATATATTCGTAGTAATTACTTAACTTGTTACTTCTCAACATTTACCTTAGCTTTTTACATGAATTTACTTCATCTCTCACGATAAAGTTGTTAGAAGTGATGAGTTTTTGTTTGTTGAAGATTAGTAAAGGACTTTGGTGTGAATAGTACCCGCTTATAGGGCTCAAAATCTACTATTACTAAAATATGGTGAAAATTATATAATTATTGTATCAAGTACTACTATATTGGTAGAAGACCTCGTAAAATGTGTAGAACTGCAATGCCTGAGACAAGCGCAGGTTCATAAGAATGGCGTACTGAGGTACTAAGATGAAACAGGACTATAAGAAGACTGAAAGAAAAATGAGCTGATTACTGCGTCATATAATGCTAAACTCAATACTCAACTGAATAAAATAGCTGGAACTCGATCTAAAACAGAAAAATAATATGTCAAAGCTGCACGCGGAATATCTGTTTTCATACATTATGATCATTGTTCTCGTGTTGATACGAGTAGGGTAAAAAGCATGCTTATCAACTAACAAGCGTTTATTCTATAGCTACAAAAGTTATCAATACCTTCGGACTTCACTCGACTATAATATCAGAATTCTAAGTTCTGTTTGAACACTTTTATATTCTCTTCGCGGAAATTAAAATATTTAAAACAGTATTTATTTAAATCATCACAAGCCACGAACAGACAGTCTTCAATAATTCAGAGAGGTTTATTTTAATGTAGAATTTAATTTAATTAAAACGAAACGCATTTGTGTAAAGCTTAATCAGTTCCAGTTACTTAATCCTTCCACTTTTATGAAATAAAGTAGGTATTACGGGAAAAAGTTGTGTAAATTATGAGTTTTAATATTTCATGAGTTACTGGATTTCGATTGCGATTACATCTATGCTGGTACGGCCATAGCCAGTTGCGCTCACCGGTCGGTAAACGATCTGTGGGTGAAGCAACCGTTGGCGCGGTCATTCCATAGATGGGTGACCGCATAGTGGTATTTGAACTGGGCGTCTCCGTGCTTCGGAGGGCACGTAAAAAGTCGGTCCCGGTTGTTGTCGATTAAGATTACAGTCGTTAAGTCACGTCAAAGGCCTTCGGGCGGCTTGAACAACTTTGACACTAGGTTGACCACTAACCATACGATAAGAAGATAAGAAGAAGAATTTCCTAGTGTAAAAAGTATTTCATTTGTTTTCAA
Source organism: Anticarsia gemmatalis (assembly GCF_050436995.1). Classification (NCBI taxonomy): domain Eukaryota; kingdom Metazoa; phylum Arthropoda; class Insecta; order Lepidoptera; family Erebidae; genus Anticarsia; species Anticarsia gemmatalis. Next base: position 11,444,346 of record NC_134756.1, read on the forward strand.
ATTCCGGTAATAAACTAGTTTTGTGGCAGATTTTATCAAAATCCATTCATAGAATTTGCGTAACAAACTTATGTACGTCAATACACGCACATTTGTGAAACAATAATGTTTTATTTACTAACCAAATATAGCAAATAGTATATGATTTGACTTCATTACCTTTGCAGACTGAAAAGTGTGACTAAGTCCCGAGTTTGACTCCAGAGTCATTTTGACTGACACTGGCACTGGAGTCAAATCTGCTGTAGAAATATTTCATTACGTGTTGAAGTATTTTCAATCAGCTTCCTTTACAAAGGCAGACAATGAAATGAAATGTGTCCAAAAACACTGAATTCATAAGGTATGTTAATGCATAATAGTTTTTTAGTAGACCGTCGCTAATTATGGACTCAACTGACCCAGTTCTTATTGCAGTTCCAGATATTTAAACTTCTCCTTTGTAACAAGGTTGGGTGTTAGTGATGCCGAGTAAATTGATTTATTTAGACTAAAAAATACAGCTGGAGAATTTGTTTGTTTGTTTGTTTGAACGCGCTAAACTTAGAAACTACTGGTATGAATTAGAAAAATATGTTTTTGTGTAGAATTGTTGTCCATTAATTAAAGACGGTTATAGGTTATATAACATCACGCTATGGCTAATAGCCGTGAAGTACCAATTGGTTTAAAAAAAAACGGTAAAACCACAGTCCACGCGGATGAAAATGCGGGCGGCGTATGTTACTTTTAAATTAATAATTTTTTAAACAATCATTTTAATTAACTTACCATAAGGTATGACTTCTAGCACATTCACACAAACTGCCTTTAAAAGCAGTTCACAAGTTCACTTCAGCATAATCCATATAATATCTGTGGACAAAGAAAAGAAAACATAAGAATTTTTGTTCCTCGCACATCTCAAAAGTCTTAAAGATTAGGTTTTGAGTCCACCACGCTGGCAATAATAATAAGCTTATTGTCATTACAACAAAAAATCTTCACAATACTTTTACAGGTTACTCTCAAGCACCGCAGTTTAGGCAAAATACACATTTACTATATTAGGTTGAATTTGACTAAAAACTATCCTAATACTACTCACAATATTCACAAATACATACAAATATATTTTACATATTAAAGTTAAATATATGTAGTTACAGGTTCATTCCTACGCACATGTTATACCCAAAATTCCCAACAATTACTAAATAAGCGTCGATTATCGTATATTTTTATCATAATACTATAAAGAATCCGTCGCAAAACTTAACACAAAATACAATCATAAAATGCATAGTTTAGCCGTACTCTCCGCTGCAACAGACACCTCACATTACTGTCGGTTCAAGACGACAGCCTGCAGCGATGGGTTTACATCCGCAATAAATTTACGTTAAGTACCACTGTTTATATGACGGACTATTATTTAGCATTCAATTAGTAATGCAGTAAGCTCCCCGTTACATAGGACTAAAATTGTTGACAGTGAAACGAGTGTATTTTATACACCACTGCCTACAGCTTTGGGTATAAAAAACAATATAGTATGTATTTAGTACGAAATTATTTAGCAATAAACTGTAAATTTTAGTCGAAGTGTATAGGCTACCCTGATTTCGAGATTTTGGATTCTATTCCCGTTGCAGAAAGTGCTGTTGGGCTTTATAAAGTTTAAAATTTATTTATTTAAGATAAAAATAGCAATATATTCGTCCCAGACTGTACTGGAGTAGTATTTTAAATGACAAAACGTTAATGTCGTTAACTCATCATCGAACCATAGAGTATTGAAATTTGGTATGACATGATCACCGCCCCTAGCGTATTTCGCAAGAACTATTTTCTTTAGTACTTTAAAAGGTCAAACGCTCGATATTTGTTAGTAACGCTTTTAGTAAATTATGGTACAGTACACAAACACTGCAATGATTCAGAGTCTAAAATAATTTTAGCGAGCAAAAAACTTCTAATAACTACATACCAACAATTACTCATACACATAAAATTACAATAAAATAACCATCAAAGCATTGTAGGTCACAAAACCTTATGAATAGCAATTCGCGTAACAATGCAGTAATTAACTCTTAAGATAAAATCAACACGTACTGTGTAATAACCTATTATGGAAATAGGTTCGTTAGTAATGCTATTAATAATAGCCTTAGATTAGATTTCGTGATTGTTGCTACTGTGACAAGAATGTACTAACATAGAATAAAATACTGCGTAAAAGGTCTGGTTGTGATTTATTCGTTAGTTTGTTTTGTTTTTTTGCTTAAAAAAGACAAATCCCGCACTAAGAATTGCTCATGTGTCGTGAAGACTTTTACAAGTATACAAACGGACGCAAAATATAACCAGACCCAAAACAACTATTTGTGGATCGCACAATTAATGTTTGTTCCGTATTATAATCAAACCCACGCCTCTTTAGGCACTGGTGGTGATGTGGTGAGCACTTTAAACACTAATTACTAATTTTACACTCAAACTTTCGCATTGATAATATTAATAAGTTTAAGTTGACCGATATTGCTTGCGAAAGGATAACACAAATATTTGTTCTGTGTGATTCTCTCAAACGATATAATTTAAAGACTCAAAATACAAAAAGAAAAAAAACAGTAATAATTTGTCCATAACAAGTAAGATTTATTTTGCTCTACATATGATATGTACTCCTATTTTCTATTAGCTAGAACCAGTATTTTAGTAATAAAAGCACTCAGTTTCTATTGCACTTATTTTAATAAAATATTTTATGAGTGAACAATGAAGGAGATATTCCTTATTGAATCCTTTGTCAGAACATTCTATAGACTATCACGATCTATTGTGAAAAGAATAAAATATAAACACATACAAGTTATTGGAAAATAATAAAATGGCTGCGGAAACTGTCGAATTGGAGTAAATATTTTTGTTTGTATATAATAAAAAAACTGTCTTTTGGAACTGTAGTTGACATGCCTTTTGAAAATTTTAAGAAACATATTTATACTTTATGCGGTGGTATAAGATAGGTTCGAACCCGTGAATGACTTTTCAAAGTCATTGGTGTGTTTGAAATGATCATCACTTGTTCCATCGGTGAAAAGAAAACATCGTCATAAAACTTCACGCCTCCGAGTTCTATGGAACAGAATATCTTGAAAGTATGTAAAGTCTCCAACCCGCAGTTCCCTAGCGTGGTGGACTCAAGGCCTAACCCCACCCTCATAACTGGAGGAGACCCTTGCCCAGCAGTGGGTAATTAATGGTTTTTTTTTTATAACTTCATTTAGTAGGGTTTTTAAACGTTGGTAGTTATTGAGAAGTATTGTGGTTTTTGTAACTAAATACCTATAAATTTTTACTATCATTACCAATTCTGTAGGTTTGTATCGTAAACCTTCCCTTGTTTAAACTAACATCGCATTTACAGAGAATTTCAAAGAGCGAGTAAACTGCAATAATTTGGCGCTATAAAGGCTTTTGCAGTACTAGAGGCATTACTCGCTTCATCATACTTAGCTAACTCCGATTAATGAAAATTTGTTTTCAATTTTTCAAATCAAATCATTTATTGCTGTGATTTTGAGTTCAATAAGTCGTTTTTCAAGGCGTTTCGTCTCTCGAAGAATGGGTTTACAGACTTAACAACTCACTTATAAAAAAAAGAAAATTAAAAATTTCAACAAAAATATAATCAATGTGACTTTCTCCAGTTATATTCGCAATCAATGTTCCAAAAAACACCGAAAAGTGTCAATAGATACATCTCAATAAAAGCGACTCAAAATTCAGTCAATAGACACGAAAGTTAAAACATCAAAGGTCCACGTGTTGACAAGTAAAAGGAAGAAAATAAACAAGTTGCAAGTCACCTCGGAGTTGTCAGGCTCAGTTAACAGGGTGATGTATGTTTGCTTTTATACACTTGTGAACTAAATGCACGGGCGGTACAGGAACGGATTTGGGTTGTTTGTTGTATTGTAGAATGGGATAAATGTTTCTGATATAATTCTGTAATATATACTAATAATATAAAGCAGAAGATTTTTTGTTTGAACACGTTTATGCTACTGCTGGTTTTAAAAAAAAGGTTCGTTTTGTGTTGAATGGTCACTTTGTTGGAGAAGGCTGTGGCTACACAACATCACGCTATTATGACCTATAGAGGTGAAGCGGCAATAAAAAAAATGAGTAAACTACAGTCCACTTGGATGAAGTGACGGGCGGCCGCCCGGCCGTTGTCTTAAATCAAATTGTAGTGGGCTGGTAAAATAATATTGTTGAGCCTAATCTAATAAAATCTTGTAAAATAGAAATATAGTATCAGTCAATTTTCAATTTAAAAGCATCGAGAGTGGTATTGTAAAATATGTATCCCGCACAAATCCAGATGTAGGGCGATCTGTTCTATAGCCTATATAGGTTATAGCAGGATTTGTTCATGATAGTCAACGTTTTATTTCAGCCGTATAAGCGGATTTAGTTCGTGTAAATTCCTATAAAACAAACGATGCCCTTTTTCGTGTTGTGTTAGTTTTTTCATTGTTATATGAAACATTGTTTCTTGTTAATGTATTGCGTTGATATTGAAAAGTTATTGTTTCGACAGAATGGCAAAATCAGTTTGAAATTTTTTAATCTTTTGTAAAATTTGGTTCCTTTGTAATTTTTGTCTTTAAGGTCTGAGAGGGTAATGTATGCGATGGTTTATGTGTGTATCCGTAAGTCTTGAGTTAAGTTCTCGAGTCAGCAAACGTTGACACGCTATTGATGTTACCTTATTACACGTGCTTAACAATCAAATTAACCGATAACTGTCTCACTGCCGGGCAAAAGTCTCCTTGCGGATTGAGATTGGCTATTATAATCATTATGATATTAATATCCTTCCCTTGATCTATCTCTCAATATTCAATCATTTACCCCAATCTAAGACTCCACAAGCTTCATGAAAATCATCTACAATATTCATCAAATACCAATAATAGTTAGACATCTGATTGAATGACATCCAATCAAAGTTCCCACCTGAATCCGGCCCTGGAGTCTCAACCCTCGTCATCTGTCCTAATGGCGGATTAAGTGGTCTTTTCCCGTGATAAACATGTTCTTAGTAAAAAATACATTAAGTAAGTTTCTTGTTAGTAATTGCGGAGTGTAATTTATTTGGATTTCTTATATTTGTGACAGATGTGGTGATGGAAAAGTTTGATGTGAGAAAATATTTATTAGCTGAACTGCGTAGCAAGGATAATATGAGTAAGTGGAAAATATTTGACAGAAAATGTAACCACATATCGAATTCGGAGTGTTCAAGTGTTTTCATGTCATTTGACATTGAAAAAAGATTTTAAAATAATACAACGAACTGATAAAATGTAAACATGTTAATGCCGTTGACTAATTGTCGACCACCAACCACTCATTAGCCCGTAATGTAGAATAATGACAACAGTATGTTCTGTTAGTTATGAGTAGATGTCTAGTAAACACGCTCACAGTATCGTAGCTACGTAGCAGTCGTAGCTCCTCTACGCCGTAGCAAGATTGGTCAACAGCTGTACTACTCGTAGGTTAGGCGAAATTTTAATTATATCCTTTAAAAAAATGATTTTCTAATAAACGACATTCATCTAGTTCTAAGCCAGAGTTAGTTTTATTATATTGTAAAAACCTTAAACAATTGTAACTGAATTTTCCGAAAAATACTCGAATTTCTTTTCATTCGTAGAAGAAAATTTATAAAATAAACATACAAGGCTAACTAAAACTACGGTTGTGTACGAATACGTGGAAAACTCTTTATTTTTTCAAGCAATATTCTAAATTGAAGCACTCTGCATCAAAACGTAACCCCTTGTTTACGAAATAAAAGGAACGGGACATATACATGTGAAGCTAGTTTTATTTTTATCTTGATTCCCAGTACCTGTATGGTTTGTTTGTTCTGAAAATGCAATTTCTAGTACTCATGTGAATGTTATTTGGTTATCTTTTGAATTTAAGATTTTGATAACGACGCATTTATTTTCTGTTGTGAAGAATGTGAGGAACACAATGCCAGTATTTTTGTTCCATCTCAGGTTTGAAGCTTTAGAAAGTAAAAAGCAGCAGTTTTAAATAGTAGCGTTTCTTTAAATAACGGCATAAAGATGTGTATTTCTAAAGATCTGTAATGATCCCTTGAGATTCTATTCTTGACTATTTCTTAATGTTTGGGCTTCAATGCCCTTACAATTTAAACTAAAGTTAGAAACCTATATAGCAAAGATCAAGTTAGGAAACATTCATTCAAATTTGTAATTTCAATCATCTCTATTTAGAATTGCTAAACCCTAAAATTCGTACCTTCATTCATAAAATCTACTAAAGATATACAAAAGCATAAACTCAAAAGGTTCCACAAACTGAATTCCGCAACAAAAAAGCCAATAACCGATTAACATCTCAATAACAAAATCAGGCATGTCCAACGTCAGTTCACATCCAATGAGGGAGAGCGTGGAATATTTAAATACGTAGGAAGTACCAGTGGTATGTATAAACCACGAGATGAACGGTGATAGCTGACATTTGGCGTAGTGCGTGAACGAACGCGCGGGTTGAATAACAATGCAGGGAATTTTCGTTGATGTATGGCAAGCGGTTTGTTTGTAGTTTTTTGAGGAAGATAAAAGGAGATGTGTTACGTTTCTGTGGGAAATGAAATTACAAATTTTGGAGGATGAGGACCTGCAGATTTGCTTATCTTTAAATTATTATTTATAAGTTACGAGTGTCTGTGCTTGTGAGTTTGTGTTACGAATGTGTAGGAGAAATCTTAGAAAAAACATACCTAACATCACATTTCTTATTTTACGAAAGCATAGATAAAGGCATACAACATTAATTCACGTTTCGTCATTACCAATGTTATTCCCAGCAAGCTAAATGCAAAAAAAAATCGAAATCTTTCGCATTGTCGCTTATGATCAAGTACTAAATAGGAATTTACTATTTAAGTAGATTTTATTCGACTGGTTATACAGGTTACAAATATAATGTTCTAGCTATAACTCTTAGCTAAAGACTATGTTATGATAAAGACCTGGCTAACACCTTTACTACAACGCTATAAGCGTGTTAAATAAGCTCTAGTACAACTAAAGTTTAATACAAAAACATGTTTCCATGTCCTATAACTCATGTAAAATTGCAGTAACATCCCTTAAAACTGAAAAGTAGGTAAATAGCAATAAAACATAAAGTTAAGAACTAATTTCAACAACAGAAAATTTTATTACAACAGGCACGCGAACGGAACTGCGGTAGAATGCTTGTATTATTATAATATTTCAGTAAAATTGTGAATGCAATAATGCGGCACACTTGTTTAATTTATGCTACAGCAGCTGGCAATGGAATACGTGTTAATTTTACTAGTGATAATGATAAAAATAAATAAGTGGGTAGCACAAGGTAGTTAGCTGGAACCCATTTTGTGCATGGCAATAAATAGTCTTGATAAAGTAGTTTAAAGTCACATTACACATGTACTAGCTAAAATATGACTAGATTCCTTCATTATAACATAAAATAATATTTCTTTAGTATAGAATAAACCGTACAGCAAAAAGTCATTGAAATACCGTGCAGTTTTTCATACACAGTAATAACCTACTTTCGCATTAATAAGTATCGTTCTATGGAACTGTTATGAATATAGTCATATCAGTAATACTAAACTAGGTATAGTTAAATTTTGGCAAAGCTGCGTTAAGTTTAAAAATAAATTATCATTATTGGACATTATTGGACACACGGTCATTTTATTCTAAACTAAGCCCAGCTTGTACTATGCCAACTAAATAACTGATAAACATACTTTAACTTCTAAATTCTTACTCATTTAGATATTTTTACAACTAGGATCAGAACGGATACTCGATACAGACACAGTTTCTACCGAAATTTGACGTTTTTCCAAGGAAGCAAGCTGCTAAAAACTTGACTATACGAATCGACCAACGGCATCTACATCTGTTAACTACACAAAAAAGTATATAAATTCTATTGAAGTAGATTTTGATCGATAGTGTGAACAATTAAAGTACGAGCAATTTTATTGTGAAATTAATACTATTTTCTGCAAAATAATAACTGGACTAATGAATGGCACATTCCACTTACTGAAAATTTTATTAAATTCCGCAAATCGGTGTATTTGGAATATTATCAATGGGGTTTTTATTGTTTGAAATATAGAATAACGATGTTTCATAGTAATATAGTACTATTTCATGGTATAGTAAATTTCTTGTATGCAATTTACCCTGTGTTAACAAAGTTTTCAACGGCGTATGGCATCATTATATTAAACTAATTCTAAAAATGTCTAAAAACGTTTTACAATTAATTTCAAGTTTACCAGAAGTACGATTTTCTACAGCCAGTACTATCAACTAGCAAACATTTGGCATTTTAAGTTATCTAAAGAAAGTTGGTCTTATAAAATACGCTTGGACCACTGATCAGATTTTCATACAAAATGTGTCGACAGCCAATTAGTTGTCGATGTAAATGCTAGAAAATTATGTCTTATAATACACGTTATCCTGATATGATATATGAGTTACTCTGTTTCCTGACCTACCTTAACAAGTAATACACGAACATAAAATCCATTCAAAACATTTCATATCAACCATCAGCACTAAAGTCGGTACCAATTATCGTACGTTTAATATTTCTGCTTGAACACGTTTCACGGACCGTTCGTGATTTAAAGTTAATCGATGTGACCGTTTATATGGTATTAGATTATTATAAAAGGATTTATGGTATGCAGTAGTATTTTATAATAATCCCCCTGTAGGTGATTAAGCTTCGTAAATATTGTGTTTTATGAGTATTTAAGCAAGCATTTCGTATTTTATAGTCCCTACATGATTACCTATGTGATAAGTAGTTCATGCAAGTAATTAAAATGCGACCGACTATTTCCTCGGGTTTCGTGCTGTAACATATAATCGTTGTAGTTGATAGGTTACGATAGATCTGGAGAAAAAGTATATAAGTGGCTTGATAGTACACAAAAAATATATTATACATGGCACCATATTCGGACTATTACGGATTCAGATCCTTACTTTCTGTTAAATTAACAAAGTAATACTTTCTGAACATATTGACTAAAAAGACGGATTTAAGCTATGTATATCAGTTGTAGTAAGACTGATCACAGTTTTAACCCCACTTATACTCTTTGGCAAGACTTCCATTCAACGACAAACGACTGTTCTTGAGTATCAAACTGCAGTCATTTACCTTCTACAAGAATAGTCGAATAAATCTAGTTGGCACGGTCTAACTGAAAAAGATTACGCAGGTTCGCCACTCGCTCAGCTTAAATAATGGGTATTGACGACGAACGCCAGCGATGGAATCGCATCGCATTCTGTTCCGTGGTACGAGGGATTCAGGAATGAATCCAACGAGTGATGGTATGGATGTTTTGGATGTCGCTGTTGATTTCAATTGTAGCTAAAAGCCGTGGATTGCAGCTTAGTTGGTGTTTTTAACTTAGTAAAAGGTAACGATTTTTTTATTTTCACTACTTCATCTGTTAGTAAAATGGAACTGCGACGGAGTACATAAAAATGTTCATTTAAAATCTAGCAAAGTAGAAACTTTAGTTTAAAAAAATATTTCTAAAATTGTCTGCGTTTAGCTAGTACTATTAAAATAGTGGGAGCGCTTTGAAAAATACACGAATTCGCTTTGAAACAAAATGTATTGTAATTTCGTTTGTTCCTACACGTTTCACATATGCATAAATATTTACAAACAGCCACTTAAAACAAGCAGTTCCAGTAAAAGCTCAATATTATTTTAAATCTTTGTAACGTTGCAAAAGCGGTTACCGGAACACACGGGGACAAAAGCGAAAATGTCCAATTTCAGTTCGGAATTGTTTTGCTAAAAATATTTTTTTTTGACGTCGTTTTTTTTTCTACCAACAACATGTCCGCATTTTCACGCCGTGTGAATACGCCCGGTGTTGTAAAAGGGAATATTTTAAGTTGTTATATCACTTTTATTTGGTGGATACACTATTTTTTATTTTGTTTCGGGATGAAGGGAAGCTGCGATGGATGTAGTATGTGGATGATCGTGTTATTTTTTTATGGGACGGTGGTAGAACAAAGTGGTGATGTTTGCTGACGTGTTTCGGATGTATGACCTGTGTGACTGCATACAGTAGGAAAAGAGACACCAACAACCTGTGTTAACATATTTAATAGAGATGCAATTTGTAAGGACGGGAACAGAACATCATGTATTCTGCACAGGATTAAAACATTTTGCAACTGCTGGTATGTTTCTCAGAGTGACTTTCAACAGAGTTCAACTCAGCAGACACTGGTTTAGTCTCCTTGTAATTTCGTCGTATATCTCTAGAAGTATTTACTATTTATTCATTCATATTTAAATAGAGATAAAATCAGAGTGAGTAGGTTCAATATTCATCTGTAAATATTCCTTTGTATAAAGATACACAATATCACCTCGATAATATCAATACCTCGGTAAAAAGAGTCACACGTGTAACTTACTCTACGAATGTTTACTACCTCTAGGTAATGTTAGTATGTATTGGTAAAACATGTTTTGTTTTCCGTATCGCTAAGTGCGATAGCGGTTTTCTCGGTTGCAAACAGTTTGACGTGTTTATAGTTTGCAATCTTAAACTTATGTCACGAGTTAATCGAAACATTTTAAATTTACAATACAGTAGAGTACTCTATCAAAAATAATTTGAAACTGAAATACATTTTCGAGAGTTGTGTTCCTACCTAAGGCCTAAAATTAATAATATAGAAAGAGAGATTATTTTTTTGTGACATCTCACTCATTCTTATAATCAGTCTAAGATTATATTGCGACATAGTTTTGTTACATATATTTTAGACACTTTCAATACAAGGTGAATTTTACATTTCATGAGGCAAGGAAATGTATTACACAATATTATTGCAGGTTTCATATTAACTAATACCGCATTCCTATTTATTACCAAATATTAAATCAAACGCTTCGCCTTAGTGCTGTAATCGCTACCTTATCCACTCTGAAGGTCACGTTTCAGCTTATGTCAAACGATATTTTATTTCAAACATCATTTACACGTTCAAGTTACATTTCATTTTTATAACTTAATGTTTTTAGGGTTGCGTACCCAAAGGGCAAAACGGGAACGTATTTCTTACTTAAACTTCAGTTTCTGTCTGTCACCGGCTGTATTTCATAAACCAAAGATAGACAGTCGATAGTTTCACGGATAATGTATTTATTGTCGTTTCATCAACAGATACTTAAACTATAATTATATAACTTTAAAATAAATATTTAAGGGAGCTTCTACATACCTAATAGACATCATATTTTTGCCTTTTAAAAAAATATACATATGCTCGATTTCCTACCACTATCGAATACCGACAACCGGCAAGCTATCGAAAAAAATTGTATGTCAATCGATTCGGCACCTCAAGCGGGCGTTGTAGACACTATTTTGGCAGTACATTTTAAACGTCAAAATCTCGATACTTGAAAGTACCGACTGTACAGAATCGTGCTACAGAACCTTTCGTGTGTGAATCCAACTCACACTTGGCCAGTTTTTTCGTATATTTTGTTTTTAGCTTACTGTACGCCGATAGACTTTTAAACACGTTTAGAAATACTCGGTATAAAATATTATATGACATATTTATATTTCATTACTCAGAATGGGCCATTAGGGATAGATTTTTCGCCTTTTATTTTCTAACTTCCTCGAATTTACTGTAATAGATTGTGAAGTGTCGGAATCAATTCTGGGAAATTTAACTTAGATTATATTCTTTCGATGTAAAAGCCAGAAATACTTTTGTTATTAGATTTTCTTGGAAGGTTGTGTTTATTTATCGGCGTTAAACCGTGGATGAGCGATAAAACGTTACAGTTTTGCGTAATCTTTCTGAGAAGGTAGTTTCGTTACAAGATGCTGTATATGTGGCTTTTGTTGTGATATCAAAATAGGTTTATGAATGACCACATATAAGTTCATAAATGTCTAGTTTTGAGAAGTACTATAACTGAATAGTCGTGTTTCTTTCTAACTATAATTATTTTGGATCTGGTTGTAGTTTGTGTCCGTTGTTTGTATGTTTGCAAAAGTTCCCACGAAACAAGAGCAATTCTTAATGTGAGATTTTTCTTTTTAAATAAATATTAACGTTAAATTATGAGCTTCAAAAACCTCGTATACGATGTACATTTATTTCATTGGATATAATAAATCTATACTAATATAATAAAGCTGAAGAGTTTGTTTGTTTGTTTGTTTGTTTGTTTGTTTGTTTGTTTGTTTGTTTGAACGCGCTAATCTCAGGAACTACTGGTCCGATTTGAAAAATTCTTTCAGTGTTAGATAGCCCATTTATCGAGGAAGGCTATAGGCTATAACATCACGCTACAGCCATTAGGAGCGGAGTAGCAACGAAAAATGTTACAAAAACGGGGAAAATTTTGACCCATTCTCTTAGGTTACGCAAGCGAAGTTGCGCGGGTCAGCTAGTTTTAAATAAATATTAACGTTAAATTATGAGCTTCAAAAACCTCGTATACGATGTACATTTATTTCATTGGATATAATAAATAGTGGAGTCAAACACGCAAATTTTAAACGTAAATACCCACAATATATCACAAAGTTAAATTCTTCCCAAACGTGTTGATCTAATGTTGTATTTGTACAAAGCTGCAACACCTTTGTGGCTCGCGTACAACTAATGACGTCCATTTGGACGGTCCCGGCTCGCGGCCGATGCGCACATTATAGCTGTTTGCATTAGTATTTGGTACAAAATACATGCAAAGTTGGAATTTAGCCTTTCCCGAGTTCGAAAAATATTGAAATAACTTGTTTATCTATAAACAACAACAACATTTTGGGACTAATTTTTAGCTGGACTAGCAAGAACTAGCTAGGCTAGCTAGTTTGACTAACTATGTCTTAGTAACTTCTGTTTTAAGACATAAGAATATCAATAAATAGTTTGGTAAGTATATTATTATCAATGTTTTCAATCGTATCAAAGTCTTAAAAACTTCTGTTTTAAAAAAATGAGGCAATTTGACTATTCTTCAACGAGGTTATCATATTCTATTATTTGTTCATAGAATAAAGGGAGGACTTATTTAATCATAAATAAAGAAGTGTTTATACATAATTATTATGTCAAAAATTTCAAAATCCCAATTTTTATTTAATTTTCCAAAACAAAAGCACTATTTATTCGAAATCAACCTGGTACAGTCAAACGACAAAAAGAAAGTGCATTTTAAAACGAATCATTCGTACAGTGGAAACAATTTGTGTTTGTTTTACAATCAATCTTACCGAGCGTTATCATTTGCAGCTGACTTACTGCTACGGAACAAATTGCCCAATAAATTGTTTGCGCGACACGCGAGCGGAGTCGGCGCAAACATTTATATTTGTATAAAAATAAACGGAATATCGTAAAATATTATTATTTTTGTTGTAAATGCATTTCCGTGTTTTCGATGCGTGAGATACATCATTTTGAATAACTGCTGAGTTTTTTGTACTGATAAATATTGATGGAATAAGATAATGTTTTAATTACGGTTATTTGTTGATGAATTTCATTAAAAAGGTATCGAACGTATCGATTGCCATGTTCAGGTTGCCTATTTTTTATAGTTGCTAAAAAGTGTTTCAAGGTCAAACACAAAGATCAAATGATCCAAAATTTATAGGCATATAAAGGGCGTCTGCTTTAGAAGGAACTTAAATTTATTAATGTTAAATGCTTGGTGATAAATGTTTAGATGATAATTTTATAATTCGACGTCACACGGATAACCATTATTTCACATTATAGTCGCAAAATATTCATAAAAATAATTAAAAGTATCAAAAAAATAAATCTCATTACAACCCGAAACCATCAACGTCAGAAATTACGTACAAAGCCCTGAATATCACGTCATTACAATTTCGACAAGCAACCTCGTTTGCCCAAACATGTAAACCGGTGTCGCTTTAAAAGACCGGCCGGTTCGTTAAATGAAGACATCTGTCACCGGGTAAAGGATACAGGTTCCGGCCCCGGAAATTTGACTCTGGCGTTGCCAAATAAATTATAAAAAATACGCGTATTACGTGAAAGGTTGGCAAGGACTTTGTGTCATGTTCGGTTCGGCTATTTATGGTGGATTTTGTTGAGTGAAAAATAAAGTATCAAAAGGTGTTGGGACGACGATATTTTGTTAGTCGATATTTTCTGGAACGGGCAAAATTATATGACTATTTTTAATATGATGTGTTACAATTTTACATGATGAGAATCACTGAATCTGTTGAACATGTTTTTTGTTATTATTTTTACCGTGCAGGCCTTAAAAATCCTTTGTTTTTTACTTATTTAAATTGCACGAGAAACAAAATAACAATGCTTACATAGATGCAGTGTACTAAGATTTAAAGTTTTGTATTCATTTTGGTAGCAAATGTCTCGTGCTGCCACTGTACTGGAAAACTGATAGTCTAATCTGTTCTCTTGTTATTGGACACTACAAACCCTCGGTTGAGAATATGGTTATTTTAAACGAAAATATGGACTTTTATTTATATTTTCACATTGCTATATAAAATCTCTTGCCAAAAAGATTTTATTGTTCTTAGCACGTTATCAGACTTTCTTTTGATATGTTGATGGTTATCCATTTAAATAAGTCGGACAATTAAGTTTATTAATCTATACTAATATTATAAAGCTGAAGAGTTTGTTTGTTTGTTTGTTTGTTTGTTTGAACGCGCTAATCTCAGGAACTACTGGTCCGATTTGAAAAATTCTTTCAGTGTTAGATAGCCCATTTATCGAGGAAGGTTATAGGCTATATAACATCACGCTACGGTCACTAGGAGCGGAGTAGCAACGAAAAATGTTATAAAAACGGGGAAAAATTTGATCTCTTATGCGACGCAAGCGAAGTTGCGCGGGTCAGCTAGTATTTTATATTATAGGTCCTCGTACTCGCACAACTCCTCAGCTTTACTTGGTTAAGTTATCGCTTATTTGCTATAATGACCAGTAAATATTAAAAATATGTATACAGCCTCACGTTTTCATAAGCAATTTTCATATTTTCTTACAAAACACGATTGAACATGTCACAGTGTATAAGTCAACCAAGTAAGACGTATTTTTTTATTATAATCAGTGGCTCCAGATACTACTTCTTACAAACAAATCCTCAATGTTAATGTTCTCTCTTTAAATAGTAGAATATCTAAAGGTATGTTTACTCGGAACCCAGTTTACGTTGCACCGCAAACTGCATTGCTATCAAAGTTCCGCAACTCCATTATAAAGCACACGCGTCTTAAATCGGTTAGTTGAGGACATAAAACAAGCAAGTATTAAGCCGGAGGTGTGTCAACAACTTCTAGTAAGGTTTGTGGTTAAAGACAGAGACGACCGCGTTGCTTTATACTAAATACCTGTAACGGTTTTAAGTGAGAGTTTTAGTAGTTAATTAGAATAATATAAGTGTATGGGTTGAAAGATAAAATTCGGGTTTTGATGACTTTACATCGTCATTGCATATGTTTTGAGACTTTGAGACTGGACTTAGGTGCATAGTGTGGGCTTATGAATAAGTTTTGAAATATTAATTATGTTAATACATGTTTTGTAACCAAGAACACCTTTACGCTGCTTAGACGTGGTATGTTCTTATAAACATTTATTTACCGGAGCATTTTGATTTTTTCAGTAGAGAAATCATCATTGGCCTGTATCCATCTATGGCAGATGATTCAGGTGATAGTAAACAAATAATGACAATATTAATCTGGCTATTTAACTTAAAGAACGGAATGTTGCGGCTAAACCTTAAAGACAAATTAATAATTTGTTACTGTAAATATCACGTAATAATTGAATTATACATACCCAGAGATCCGTTTCCCGTCACACCCGATATCAAATTTCTATCTCAATCTACAATATCCATCCGTCTCTTTACTCCGAACTAAAGTTTTTCTCAAGCCATAAGTGAAAAAGGGTTCAATACTTCTGCATATTTCCGAGTTATGTTCTACCAAACGATGTTCCCCATACTGTCGTTTCGTCTTTACGACTTATTATACTCAAACGTATAGTAAAATGCGTTCAGCGATGTAAAAAACCACAAATGACATTTTAGGATTACGACGGTCATACGTTTTGTTGTATAAAATTTTAATGAAGTGCATACATTTTTGCTATACAATTTGTGCAGTGAATGAGATTGAAAACCTTGTATGTTGTTTATACGATGAAATCCACGTTTTGATAATCATAAAATAAATAGAAAACTAGTCATGTTGGAGCAAGGTGTTATTTTGGATATAAAAGTAAATCCAAGCCCCACATTCTACCAAAATATTTCATCGGGTGCGCTGGTATAATGTAGATCATAGGACTTGAAATAAACTACGACCATGAACGCCATATTATTAGCAGGTGGTGCATTCTGAATCTTCAAGATTATCTAATGTTTATGTAAAACACTACCAAATTATTTTGAACTTTTTCTTTACTAATCTTGAACTTTTTGGCCGCGTATAATGGCGTGATGGAACGCATAGGAACCTATAGGCACTACCCATTAGATCAATGACTTAATGGTAGATCATTAAAACTTACTTTTGTCAATAATTTGGAATTTATACACTTGATTGTTTTTTTTATTCTGTTAACATCCGCATGACAAGACCAGCAAGAGATAAGTAATTCTTAATTATCAATTTCGGTCAAGCTAAATTATAAACGTAACATGACACACGCGTAATTAATTTCATTGTAGTCGGTTATGGAACGGGCCAGGTTTCAGTAGCGAACAATGAGGGCTGATTCCATTCATTTATAGTTCATCGATTCAGTTTACCGTGTCGATTTAATACTTGAATGGAAGTTGACGAATTTTATGGTTTGGTTGATTTTATAGGGAGTCTTTTATACAGAAATTTAATCGTTTATTCGTTTATGACAATAGATTGATAGTCAAAGAGGAATGAAAACCAGCGGGAATAAACGCAAGTTTTAATATTTGTCTATAGTAAATTAGATTTAATTCTTGTTTCTAGCGGCTAAAATAAATTTTGCTTTTTCAACAAGACTGTCACAATAATGTTGATGGAGTAGTCGTAGGCGGTATAATAAAGTGGTAGGCGGATGGTCATAACATTTCAAGTTGGTATTTTTTAAACAGAAAAGTGGTAAAATGATGAATGTTTAACATTGCCGCTTAAAAATACAGTACATAATCAATTGAACCTAAAAATCTAGATCAAAACAGCAATTATTCAACTTGGCAAAGGCAAAACTACAAAAAATCCCACTGCCGTACTGTCAAAACCACGGCTCGAGGCTCGTAAATATATCTTTCAAAATGTAAACCACAGTAAGTTGGCAACAGTCTGACACTTATGACTTAGAGGCCTGTGACAACGTTTGGCGGGAAATTTACAGCCGCCATTACTGTGACGTCACCGAAGGCGGTATCACGAACAAACGACTTTTGTTACGAACTGCAGAATCGTAGCGTCTATCATGGGACGGTTTATTTTTCTTTTGAAAGCGATTATAGTGAATTATTGGTTGTTAGATAAATTAGGTGTTGATCTACTAACCTTTTGAACACCGACATTTTTTAACATGTTGAATACTTTTGATACCACGCACATTTGTACTTTGATAGCTTAGGGACGCTAAATATGATGAAATACATAGTATTTTTAATAATAATCAAGATAAACGGTACGTGGCAAGGCTCTTTATTGAGTTAGCAGTCGGTATACTTATATACTTATATTACAATAATTGTGAAAGTATATTTTTTTGT
This sequence comes from Anticarsia gemmatalis, assembly GCF_050436995.1. Lineage (NCBI taxonomy): Eukaryota > Metazoa > Arthropoda > Insecta > Lepidoptera > Erebidae > Anticarsia > Anticarsia gemmatalis. The sequence goes on from NC_134756.1 coordinate 11,462,274, forward strand.
TTATGACGCTTTTTGGGAAAAAGTCTGAACCAACTTACGACGTAGAAGTGATTAAGGACCCTGGTCAAATATCCGCTATTTTGAGTTTTAAAGAAACAAATCACACACGAGCAAACATAAGATAATGTTAATTTTCACTTCACAAATAAATAATAAATCACAATGCCAACATATTCTCATCTAAAATAATTCCCCACCAATTAATTTGAACTTCATCAACAAAATTAATACAACGACAACAAACAATTGTTATTAATTTCGCAATTGTATTTTCAATATCTGTTCAAGTTTTCCGTTTGTTTAAACACCAATAAGAGAGTTGTTGTTCCAACTGCCAAGTTTCAGTTCCGAATTCTCGAAGCTATTGATTTTGTTGACTTTAAAATAACTGAAAAGAAAAATAAAATTGTTTTGTTTTTATATTGTTTTTGATTCTGTTAGATTGATTTTGTTTTTGCGATTGTTTAAATTAGTTTTAGTTTAATAAGCTTATTTATTTGGTAAAGATTTCTACAGTGATAAATCAAATTGAATTTTATTATTTGAAAGCTGAAATTTGATAGTTATGAATGTTCAATAAACAATTAATTAAATCAATCGATTGACTTGAATAAACACTCATTTAGCTATCGCATCGTCTCATGATGCTCGTTTTATGCCAAGAAATAAGTATAATAATATTAGGTATATTAAGTAAAACTGGAATAATCATTTTCAATCACGTTAGCACTAATATAAAGACATAACAATTTGAAGGGATCCTTGTTTTGTTAGTACTATACTAAAACTTAACTATAACATTCTAAATCGTCTATTATTTTTACCAGAATTTTCTTTTTTATATAAGTAACGCCTGCCAACCTGCTCTTGGCTTGAATACAGAAGAATGTAGCTAAGCCCTTCCATTCTGAAAAGAACTCCGTGCCAAATAGGGTACTAGCAATTGTATGAAGTAATCTGCGCTTATACAATACGGGGATTTAAGCAAAGATAGTTCTATAGAATGGAAAATTTGCTTTACATGTTTACATACAGCGGTGTATGAAATACACCCGCGCTTTGCTATTAACGTTGGTTTTGAGGGATGATATCAGTCCAGTAACAATCCCTATCTATAATTATGGAATATAACTATTTATTGAGATTTCAAACATCAAATTTAAAAATATAAGTCTTCTTTAATTTAACTCCACGGTAATTTATAAACACGAATGTGACTTGAAATAGGTAACGGTAGCTATTATGCATACACAACATAGAGGTTAGGGCCCGAGTTCAAAATTGAACTCATGAGGTTTGTTGTTTGTTTGTCGTATGGTTAGTGGTCAACCTAGTGTCAAAGTTGTTCAAGCCGCCCGAGAGGTCTTTGACGTGGCTTAACGACTGTTATCTTAGTAGACAACAACCGAGACCGACTTTTAACGTGCCCTCCGAAGCACGGAGACGCCCAGTTCAAATACCACTATGCGGTCACCCATCTATGGAATGACCGCGCCAATGGTTGCTTAACCCACAGATCGTTTACCGACCGGTGAGGTGTAAAACAACCACGATGAAACTTTGAAAACATGTAAGGTGCCTAGAATAACAACAAACTTAAAAATGATTCGTCGATTCCATGTAAACATATCTGCAATACAACTAAACTAAACTAGAACGAAAGTCAATAAGTTATATCTGTCAAAAGTCTTGTCGCACACAGGATCAAGTAAACAATAGGAAATAAAAGAACAATAGCGCAGTGCAGTTGCTTACTCGACACGGCATGTCTATCTGACAAATATAACGACACTTTTGAATTGAGTTTTGAACTTACAGTTTGAACTTATAATTTGGTGTCAAAAGAAAAAAGCAATTAAAGGTATATAGAAGAATATAAGACTAAAGCTTCAGTTAAATATGGGAAAATTATCGTTCGTCGATTTAACAAAGTTCTGTAAGTACTGAATTAAAAAAAAAACATTTATGTTTGTAACAAACCGTGTGTCAATGTCATTGCGTCATTAATCAGTAAAAAAATTGGTAATTCCTATTTTTATGGGCTTCCAAACTATGGATATTTGGTATTAAGAAAAAAAAGTTTAACATGCATAACTTGTCTTTAAAGAATTAGTATGAAAACCTCTAATTTTAATTGCACGAATAATTTGGTACCAAACATCACCATTTTCCAAGACGGTCACAAAGAAGTTCAAATGAATAGATTCCTTAAGAACATTAATACCCGACTTCCTTGATGTAATCCTTCAAAAATGTCCAACTCGCCTGCAAAAATTACGAACAGCAATTATGAAGGTCTACCCACTTGCACCGAGTACTGGGAGCCGTTGAAAACGGTTTAATTCTAAAAGTTTCAGTGGAGGCACAGGAAGAGAGTGCCGTGGAAAGTGGAAATATGAGTGTCTCTAATTCGAGCAACACTCTCGGACGATTACTACTTGTTCTCGAACTGTTGTCACTTTAAAAATTGTTTTGTTCTTTGAAACATTTATGAGAGTTGTTGTAGGTTAAATGGTTTTGTAAGATCGCGAGTTATTGGTGCTATAGGTCGTGATTTTATAGGCAAATGGGTTCACAATGTATTAAACAGATACTTTTTTGTTCGGATTTAAAATTAATTTGTACTATACATTGAAATGAATGCATATTATTATTAAAAATATAATTATAAAATATTGTCAATACAAGAAAAATATCACAATTTTTAGTTTCTTAAGGTAAGACTAAAAGTTTAATAATTTTTTTATAAAATATTTAATTAGGCATTATAATTTGTCTTCCAACTTATCTGAAGGTAAGTAACTATAAAACCGACGATGTTATACGCCTATTCAAGAGGTTAAATCCATTTAAGCCTGTGAATGTCTTCATATACGACATTGTGGGATGGCTTTGACCTTGAAAACAAAGCGTAACCCTAAATACTGAAACAATATATTATCCAGTACCCTACATTTCAAATACGTAGCCCTTAGTACTCCAAAAAACCTTTACCCGTGTTGATTTCAAGTACTAAACTGTAAACTTTAGTATACATTGGCGTATCAATTCAATATCTGTTACAACGTGCGAGTGGAAAAAATTGACTTGATCTTTCTTTTGACTTTTTCTTGTCACAGAAATAAGTCATCCTAATTATTTTAATAATCAAAGCTTTGTCCTTTCTATAAAGTGGAAGATTCGTCCCAACTATGCCTGTCTTCCCAGTTTTGTGTCATTAATATCTAGATTTTCCAACTAATTTGTCTTCACTATTGTCACTTTACTACCCTATTATATTTTACCTATACAAAAATCGTCGATTATTTTGGTTAAATTAAAACTGAATTCAATAAAATTCAGATTTCGCTATTAATGCGCATTCAACTTAATTATTTTATTAAAAATAAAAATTCTTGATGAAATCTTCAGGATAAAATTTATGTCAGTAAAATTTCGAAGAGTTACACCACAAACTACAAATGCAACTTACTTCTAACATTGGCATAAACATTGGTAATATAACTATTACTAGTAAATGCGGTTTGTACTCTACAAAGATACCTTTGACGTCATTTGCATGCACTCTTTGCAATGCACTTTTTATGTTTCATGTATGTCTTTGTTCGATGAAATGTTACACAAACTCTTTTGTTTCAAAATGCAGATGCACTCGATGCACAGTCATAGCATGACATTAGTGCTGAAAGTCGCAAATGATTTGTGAATACTTTATGAGGCGGGTATAAAATGAGTATTTTCGACTTAACCATGTTTTTTGGTATTCATGCAAATAAGTTATTTCCACAGCTATCGTTTTCATTTCAAGGACTGACTAACCGGACCCGATAGCGTCAACTATTTGTAACAGCCTCAATATTGTATTTACGTAACTTTTTCGTAATTTTCTATTATCTAAATACATATAATAATGTAGAATGAGTTCCATGTTTACAAAAGTCTACGTCGGTCTACGAAGCCTACGACGTGCTACGAAGGTCTACAAAGGCTATGACGTGCTACGAAGTTCTACGAAAGTCTACAAACGCCTACAATGAACTACGAATTATCAAAGCCTCTAGTATCTTCCACATTTGACTCCGAAACTCCAACGTATATTCATCTTTAAGTTCCCAAAACTCTCCCTCTACATAATAACATATCGCTGTCAGTATTTTGCGTGTGTATGACAGGACATCGTATCGCCCTCTTAGAGATTCCTTCGAGAGACGGGAGGCGTGACTGTTATAAATAAATTCTTACGCTTCACAAAGATAAATAAATATGCTATATTCTTTTGATGTTGTGCCTTGTTAAGAATGTTCAGTTAAATTGTAATAAAGTCTAACATCTCGGGTAACATCGTGAGAAGTGATTTTCTTCGTGAAATGTGTAACTAATTTTGAATTCTTATTTAAAAGAACTTAACTTTATTCTATTAATATTTAGAAAAATGAAAAAAATATTACCAACCAAAGTTGAAACAGTGGTCCAGAAGCTTATTTCGAGTCCGTTAAAGACATTGTTGGATTAGGCACTTTTAACACAACTGTATCTATACACTACTACCGTTTATTCGTCCCACTAATATCAGAATACAATCAAAGCAAAAGTATCTTACTGGTACTCTACTCACCTGAAGTGTGACTTTATCTGACTCTTTATTCCGATTTAAACGAAAGTAAAACCACTTGGGATATCAGCGATAGATACTAGAGTACTCTTATCACTTTACTATGCTGTATGTCACAAAGGCAAATCTAGGTACACCTACAAGAAAAACTCACTTGACGTAAACTAACAGAGATTCCAGTCACAAATTCGCAAAGCATTCACAAATTATCACCCCACTTGTCACTCGTGGGAACAGTAGTAAAGGAAGCGCCAAGTCTCAAACGGAACCGTCACGAAATTCAGATTCAGCACTTTGGTTGCAACTTCCAACGGTGGCTCATGAATAAATTTTACATGTTGTTTTCAAACTAGCTATTTGACGGGATTTTTATACGGTTCGATGTTTTTGCTAGATCGTGGGTAGAATAATGTTATGTATATTTGAAATGTATGCACATTATTTCATAGTGAGAAATGTTTCTTTCGCTACGCTAAATTGTTCTACTTTTATCTGCTTACAAGTATAAAGTTTATTTTTATGCAGTAAAATTTGTTTTCTGTTTTGCAGTTTATATTTACCAATTCGGGTGCTGTTACAGTCAAGTTGGGTAACTTTGAATCATTTGGGTAACATTGAACGTGGGATTTGAACTAGTTTCGATTATTTTTTCGTATAAAACCAACACAATGTTACCCAAATGATTCAAAGTTACCCAAGTTGACTACAACATTGACATTTAATATATCAATGTCGAAAATGTATACACAATAACAAATTTAATTACGCTTCGAGACACGAAACACTATTTTCTCTTTCCATGGTAATTATAATCTAACACACAGTAACATTGCTTAACCAAGTTCCAGACCCGTCATTTTGCCATCTCATTCAGACGTCACGTAATATATTATTCAAATAAAAAAAAAAAAAAAAAAAAAAAAAAAAAAAAATTTTGTTTCATATTTTTTCAAGTATTCTAAGAAAAAAAAAATTTAACCAAAGTTCAGCGTCTAAGGGAATTACAGTAGGCACCGCCTCAGGCAACTAATTTACTGAAATAACAACTTATAACTCATGTAGTCAAACTAAAAATTCAAATAGACTTGGGTAAATAACTTTTTTGTAGAACGCAATTTTAGGCAGAGATTTAGACTGAAGTCCGTTAGATTTATTCAAGGAAAGAGCTTGGCTTTTTGAGTTGTGTGTTTCATCAAACCTGTGTTTGGGTTATTGTATTTTTGATTACGGATTTTTTCTTAGAATTAAAAGATAACTTGATTAAAGTTCGTTTGTAAAACGTAGATTAAATGCTAAATTATGGCAATCAGTTGCCTAAGCCTTAGTCATGTAGTGCTCTTTATAAAAATCTTAACTTTAAGCCAATGCTTGATTCGAAAGGTTTTGTATATTTCGATATACAAAAACTCTCTTCAATTCAACATGAGACACATAGAATCCATACCGCACCCCTCTAACAATCAGACCTTTTCGAGCTGTTTAAATATGAACATTACATTTTTAGCATTTTAAGTACTGCTATGAGTGGAACTCAAAACACACGACTTCTCAATTTCCAGTTTGATGTCTTAGCTTTATTTCTAGGTGGCAAAAATAACCAGAGCCTATTAACCTTGCCGCAAAACTTGTAATATTTGAGACAAGCCATATTATTTTGATATCACTAAGTTTTAGGTCCCACTTATGTAAAAGAGAGAATTTGCATACTCATAAATTATACCTAAATGAAATAGTTTATAGTCAAGATCGTAAAAGTTAGCAAAGTATCATGTTATTACGTCTAGGTTTTGTTAGGGTTTCAGACCTAGCGTTCCTGAAACCTTAGAAATATTTTGCTTGTTATACAAAAGATAAGTTCGTGGAATCTTTCTTCACAAAGTCAGACTACAAAATTTATGTGGAAATGTATGTCTGTGTTTTTCCTCTTGTCTCATCAAAATGACTTAACAGATTTATTCATGTGCCTTATATTCAGGCATAAGTAAGAAAACAACGCAGACAGAGCCATAGACAAAATATAGTTTGAAAATAATCACAAAAAACTTTTCTTTTTTCTCGAAACTTACTGCGTAAAAAATATTTTAATAGAAGATAATATTTTTTCAGGACGACTGCTATGTGACTTTCATAATTATAAAAATAAAAATTAAAAATAATATTTAACAAGCCCTTGAAGTTTTCAAAACTTATACAAATTTAATTTTGATGGCAGAGGTAGTCGATTGTCATTGTGTCTGCAATAACAGTTCAAGTGCTTAAAAATTACAACCTACACTATTTTTAACTGCGAGTGACTTTACATAATGATATAATATTTTATCAAAAATATATGAATCATGTTTTGAATGCGTATGAAAAACTCTACCTGCCTAACGCAAAAAGCACTTTGCTCGAAAATGACTCAACTTTAGCCGTCTCAGTAGCCCTCTTCATATCTCTTGGTCGTAATAGATAGTTGAACCAGATCGAAACCTGATAGTCGAATACTATTTCTAGGACTATAGAGCTAATTAATTAAGTTACCTTACTATTAAACCAACACGTAAAAATATAATCTAGTCCATACTTAAAAAATAGAAAAATAACATAAAAGATTAAACAAAAAGTGTACTTCAGAGCAATTGCAAATATCGTTGGCCCTATTACAATAAAAACATATCACACGGTGTATGTCACCGGCAGTTGGACAAGAAAATCTTTATTACTCTCGCTATTACAATGCTTAAGTTCCTTGCGCACGTGGCCTCAAGCACTATGGGAATCGATTGGTATTACACGAACCACTTAGAGAAATGCAAGTGAAGATTGTGGTGTTAGGTGTAAAATTTTATTGAAATCGCTCGACACAAAAAAAGTTTTGCGAAAATATCATAATTATCGCTTATATTTGTAAAATACAGCACAATAAAAAATATTTGGTATTCAAAATACAATAACCAAGAAAATAAAGAAAAAACCACCATTATTTTTTGTTGCCAACCTAGGAATCTTCAAATGACCTATGATATGCAATAATTTAAAAACAGACGTCTTTTGTCTACTAAAAGATGAAGAGTCTCAGCTCAAATACAATTGAGAGACCACTCACCAAAAGAGGATCCGCGTCGAGGTTTGCTTAACCCACCCTTGTTAAACGATGAACACAACTAGCTATGATCATTTTATTACACCAATAAAATATTAAGACGTTTGTGCTTTCAAGACAGAAATTCCACTGAAAATTTAGTTTCGAGAATAACAGAGGAAGGCCGAAGTGAAATGACAAAGTCAGTTACAGGGAATTGTGGCGAAATTGCAGAGTGCGGATCAATCCGTTCACCTAGCCGTAACCACTGGTCTCATGCCTCGTTTAAGTTTACTTGTCTAGTGCTAGTAAACTACTGGACGTGGCAATTAGTTGTAAAGTGTATGGTGTTTCAAATTGTTGAGATTTTTGCGCGTTAGCCAATGGCGCATTTTTTTTTTCAATTTGTAGGAATATTTAGAAATAAATTTTCATGCTTACGATGTAAAATGTATTTTTAGTAACTTTTTGGTACAAGTACTATGTGTAATAATATTATTTTATTCTACTGTTTAATTGCTGGTCGCGTAGCATTCGAAATGCTTATAAACAAATTACGATTTTTTTAACGACCGTAAATAATTTCTTGTAATTAAATATACAGTAACAGAGTTTTGAAATAATTTAAACTTTATATTCAAAAATTGTGTACGTGACGAATAAAAACTTATTAAGGTAAAGTGCCCTATTACGGAGGGTTTTCGCAACATTCGAAACTAAGAAACAAAAATAAGCATTTGTAAGTGTGTTTATAGGTGCCAAACTATTTTATCGTCAAAATTGGTATCTATATTTTGTATTGCTGTTGAGTGTATGCCTTTTTTCACGATAATTCTTATCTTAAAAAAATATTTAAATAGCAGGGTCGAATTCCCCTAATACGGAGGTATGATTTCGGTGAGAGCCTATTACGGCGGTAGACGGCTCCTAACACGGAGGGTCAGCATTTTTTTTTCATTAAGGTGCCTTACATACATATATACGTATAATCACGTCTGTTATACCCCGAAGAATTTAGGCAGAGGTGTATCAGCACATTCAGCACCCACATTTTGCCAATTATATTATTTAAGTCCCATGTAACAGGGGGCGAGCCTATTGCCATTTTCGGGTACAGTTCCAGACTCCGGGCTCTAAGAATTTCTAGAAATATCTACGCATTCTCAAAAACACCTTGCTCGACCCGGGGATCGAACCCGGGACCTAATGCGCCGCATGCAACACTCGTTGCCACTACGAGTCCAAAAGTTCAATACAAATAATAATTAATTCCGACGGGTTCCGTAGGAATATAAGCATGAATAAGGAGTAATTAGTGTATTTTTACACGTGCCTGTGTACCGTTCACTGATTTTAAAGAAATAAAAATACAAATTTATATGCAATTATAAGTATTTATCTCTTTCGCTTTTATCAAAAGTACATGCATATCAAATACCTAACATTCCCAGGAAAAACTTTTTAGTTATTTACAGAACCCTAAAACTTGAAATTGTATATTCTATGAATGAGGCCGTAATAGGAGATCATAGAACCTATTACAGAGTTACCTAGAAATAACTACCACCGTAATACGAAAACTACTCTTGTTTTAATAATCCTAATTCTGACCCATAAAAAAATCGATAAACAAAAGATTGTAAATCCTTAATTAAACTATGACAGCGTTTTGGCTCAGATTTGTAAAACTCAAGTCAACACTGATACAAAACAATGATTTGTAATCAATTAAAATACACCTTCCTAATCTGACCATTTCTAAGAAACCAACATTTTGTTCTTAACTGTTTTCGAATAAAACTAGATTTCTAATTAAGAACACGTACCGCAGAATATGGTTTCTAATGTATGAGATAAATAATTATTTCAATTAAACTTAGAACTAATGAAATAAGTTAATAAATTGAAAGTTATAAGCAATTAAATATGACCAGTGTTTTTCCTATTTCGGAGTTATACCACCGTATTAGGATCAACCTATAAAATTCGTACCCTTTTACGGCGGTATTTTATTTTTGATTTTTTGGGCATAAAATGAGTTACAAATATGAAACAAGTTATTTAAATACTTAGTGTATTAGTAGGAAAATTATATAAACAACACATAAACAAACTTGAAAGGGTTAATAATACGAAAAACTTAGTTTATAAATATTAGTGTACTTAGTTTTGTTGTCGCGCGTTTGTATGAAAACACCTGTCACATCGATGACGTTACACAAACTGATTGATTTTGTTGTGTTGTCTATGTGCAATACGGGCGAATTTCAGTTATGTCATAAAGTAGTATATTTAATATAAGTAAATAACATTTTTATGTACTTAAACTGAGTAAAACAGGAATAAAACTCGAAAATAGAAATACCACCGTAATAGGAGCCGATTTTGACTACCTCCGTAATAGGGCACTTTACCTTAAGTACTATGCGTTCAGATTTAAACTGGATAAATTAATTTAGATACTTAGCATGCCATTGACCCGATACTAATCAAATGAAAAACCCCTATTTGTATTCAACATTGTATTTAAGTTTATTTCAACTTTTTACATTCTAAATATTGTAGAGTCTAACCAAAAAACAACGCGTAAAACTTTGTTTACGCTCAGGTAAACAAGTGCGAATTTTTAATTCGGTAAACAGATGGCTTTAGTACGAAAATCTTTTGGTTCATAATAGCCGATAGCTTCTTTGTTGCAAAAACGGTTACCTGTTTTTAGTGCCGGTTTGAGGCCTTAGCCGATCGTAATATATTATTTTGTTCAAATAAAACACACTCCCTAGAAGTATGATTCACAGATAAGTTGGTTTTAAGTCATTTCATGATAGTTTAAGTCAACGTAAACATGGATACGACAGGGAAGTAAAAACACGAAGCTGCTAACTACACTCAAAATTTTATTAGAAACTCTAGCCACGTTATTGAAATTTTGAAATATCTTTTGATCGAAATTATTCACCGTAACTTACACAAGTTTCCAGAACTAGTTGCTAGCGCCATTAACTATTGCAATCTAAACGCAGCACCGCATCGCAACCGTTCAAACGATGTAATTGCCGACCCATTGTGCGACTTTGATGGTTCAATTGTAGTATTACCATTACCTGCTAGTACAAATAGTTATTTCACAATTTTATCGTCCCGACTCAATTTACGGCATTTTTACGTGAGTTTTATTCGACTTTTCAAAGTTTATAGACACATTTAGGATTTTACGTTTGGTGCTCGTTTTTGGATTTTATTTGCATGAATCTGTGTTTTATTTGGTTAGAGATTTATCATATAAGCGTGTGTGTGGAATAAAATTTATATATTTTGGTTTACCAGACAGTGTATTTTCAATCCTTGCTCCGGGAATATCTGAAGCTAAAGTCTAAAATTAAAACCATAATATTAAGTCAAACGTCTCGAATTCGATCGAATCGATTTTTTTACTGGATTTTTAGCTATACTACATTAAAACCACACTAGTGTTGGAAATGCAAAAGTGTCGTTAAATTTTTGCGGCAAAATTGCACCTGTTTAGATGAAATACATATTTATTGCAGATACAGTTAAAGATACAAGATCAAACAAAGCGATAATTGGCAAATATAATATAGCCTAAAAGGATGATAAACGTTTGTATACGAGCAGAGTCGCATACTTCTACTACCATTAAATAACCCACCATTAATCTCCTACGTATAAATATTTAATTCTTCGTTCCAAACATTCGCAAATTAAACGAATTTGTTCCATCAAGTGCAGAGAGCAAGCGGGGTAATAAATTCTCATTGTCCTACAGTAATGCATTGAGTGATCAATCAATCAATTTGAACAATCCGGGGAGACGGGCGACACGGTAAATTGCTAAGACTACTACTATTACTTGATACTTGTTCGTAAAGGCTGTGGATGATTGGATTTGCTTGGCAAATGTATCTAGGAGTTCCTTTGAAGCTTATGCTCGAGATTATTTAAGTTATGTGATGCAGTGAAATGATTGGTTTCATATTGATTTTCCAGCTGAATTTTACCTTTTAGTAGTTTTTACTTGTATAATTTTTTGACCGTATAGTATTTTTCTAAACTGATTGAAGATTTATATTTCATTTTGTTAATATTTAAAGATTTGAAACTGAATACTTTATATTTTTGCGATATTGTTGTACTGCGTTCAAATCAATTTTCATGCTTAAATTAAAAAAAAAAACTTAGTACGACACAAACTAAAACTTTACTTTTGTCTCGTTGCTGTAAAGATTAAATTGATGTAGGCTGTATATATTTATTTTTAATTGAAACAATAGATAACAATATTAAACTACAAAATAAAACAAGCAAATAAACAACATAGTTATTTTTTTGTTTATAACAAAATTGAACTTTAACCATAAACTTCTTATCCCCATTCCACACCACTAATTGTTACTACCTAGACAACCAAATAAAAAGCCCATACATACATTTCTTGTAAAAACATTTTCGTATACCTTATTTAGGTTAGAGTACTCTATTTTATTGTTGTTGCCTTGCGACAAGACAGATAGCCTAGCCTTCGTTATTTGATTTGCCTTTTTATTTACAACATCCACTAGTGTACTTACATGCTTACATAGTAGGTTAGTAGTTATAAGTTGCTATGTCGAGCTCAATATTTTTATAAAAAAATTCTTATCTATGATTTTCATAGAGCAGTGATAGCCGAGTGGTATAAGTTGACACCTCCCACGCAAGGGGTCGCAGGTTCGAACCCGAGGCAGCAAAACAATGACTTTTCGAAGTTATGTGTGTATTAGAAATAATAATCACGGTATTATTATGTCATGCAAAGTCCCCAGCATGCACTTGGCCAGCGTGGTGGACTCAAGGCCTAACCCCTCCCTCATTACGGGAGGAGGCCCTTGCCCAGCAGGTGCCAGGGATATTAATGGGTTGAAAATGTTTGATGTTTTCCTTCACCGTTGAAGCAATTATAACAAACACTCTTAAAACAAAACACTCTACTAAGTAGTCGTTGTCTATTAAGACCAATGAGGTGTCAAACTACTCGGTATATATATAAATCAATAGTGCTACTACAAAACCACCGAACTAGGACATTCAAGTTTTAGAGTTCCGTTCACCCAACGAGACAATCAAATTATTTCGTGTGGGGTCCCGTATAACGCTGTTATGAGCTGCGGTGCGGGCACTAAAAATTTTACATCCGCACTTCACGATCGGATTAAAGCTTACCTGTATCGTTGTTTGGTATAAAATAAATAAGATGGGTGCATTCGTTTATATGGATGCAGTAGATGTACTAGTGGGAAATGGAACAGGAGAGTGTTGGGTCTTTCTCATAAAATATAATGAGTGATAACTTAGCATTTTAGATTTAAACGCAAGAGTTTAAACGAATTTTGTCGGTCATATTTTAGAGTTCACATTCGATTTGAAGGAAGAATAGATTTCAAAAATTTACTTACACACGTCTTAACTAACGTCAAAAATATCATCAAACTAAAAACATTTTACATAAAATTTAATTAGGAAATTGCCAGTCAGCAACAATTTTACCGTAATTTTAAACCATCTTTAGATATATACATAATTATTGAAGTTTCAATTTCAGACTCCGGACACAATAAAATTATGAATTTGTTATCGCGCCAAATATGCATTGGTCTTACTCACTTTGAGATTACGACGAGGCAATGTTACCTTATGAAAATGTACATTAAATGTTGCATAATAATATTTACTCACTTATTTACATATTCCACCATACAAACAATTAATAGATACTTAGAATATTAAATCAATTTGATTGCAACAGTTTCTGCTCACCATTGTTCGCGGAATTCACAGTGTAATGAGCTTTAGTAGTCACAGAGGACTGTTGGTGAACAAACAGTGTTGGCCAACAAAGGCTTTGTCGTAGCAAAGTTAATTGAACGCATCATGTAATTCAATCAATTTAGGTGTAGCTTACATGGTTAAAGCGTTTAATTTTGTCACTGGAATTTAAAATTTTGATTCTACTGGAATTGCTGTTAAAAGTACCAGTTTGGTTGAGAATGAATCTTTAAGCATAAAACTCGGGTCCAAAATAGCTAGATATTAATTTTACAACTACAAGACGACCGGTCCAATGTAAGGATCAAGTACTGACAATACACAAAAAATTTAAATATGTCTTAGAGTATTTTATATATAATTGACTTAATATTATAATACCTACACGCATAAATAAATTGCAATTTATAATAGCTGTAAGTAACTGGAACTGGGACCACGGCCTTTTATTAATCTTGACAAATGCTAGTCTTAAGCAATGAAATAAAATCCATACACGGCAACGTAACAAAACATGGCTTAAACAACAGAACAAATTCAAAAAATGTGATTCTGAAAAGTCTTCAATCTCGTTTGAAATACAAAATCCATCGAACAAGCTATTAAAATATAAAATAAATCCGTTGAAAGTGCAAAAATAGTCGCCAAAAACACAATACATATAAACCATTAGTCTCACATTTGAACAAACTCAAACACGAAACTCGAAAAGTCGTATTTCACACAGATATTTGATCTAACAGAACGAATACAGACGCGAACACAAGTTTCACCATTCATTCCGTACATCCCTTGTGGATCGCGAACGAAACAAAATTAGCACTGTACAGTTTTACGTACCATTCCATTTTGTTCACATACAAGAGGACATTTTAAGGTGAGTGTCCATTGGAACTGATATTTGTAGAATATCGGATATCAAGAGTGCGATTAGGAAATAAGGTCTAGTTTTGGTGACATTTGGATTGTTTTTTCCTTTTGGAAAGTTATGAATTTTCTACAAATGATGTCTAATGTGTTTCTCTTCTTTATGATTCCAATTTGTAATGTTGTGGAATTATCCGCGTGTTTAGTATGAAAATATAAGTGTCAAATAAATAGTTAATTTCGTTGATATCGTTGATCTAAAAGATTTAATTTGAAAGAAATTTTCTTTTAATTTGAAAGTAGTTTTTTAGATAAGTATGAATTTTAAAGATAAAATATGTTTCTGAAAGAAAAAATCTTATCTGACAGACAAACAACCTGACAGCAAATGATCTTCATTCCTTTGTTATAAAATATAGCACAACAATAAAGTATTATAAGGTTTGTAATAATTATAGTCTATAGCTATTATAATTATAATATTTTGAAAAGTATTTTATTTCCTTTCAGTCACGCTCTATCAAACTAGTGTATATTCACCTTTCGCTAAATTTCATTGACCACTGTATTTTCATAGTGGCAAAAGTTTATTTTGTTGGCCAACAGAAAATAATGGGTGCGTTTGCAACGACAGCTTTCCATTATCGTGGTACGTATCGAAATAATTCACGTATTCTGTACACTCGGAAATGTTTCGACGTCAAATATATTGGGATCAAATGCAATTGAAATTTAGCTTCGAATATTTTGTTTATTTCCACACTACTGTGTTATTCTAAAATATTTAGTTTTAAAACAACACCCTTTGAAAGAATTGGAGCGTGATAACGAAGTTTCCTATTATTTAAGGAAGTTTTGTTACATTTGTATTGCTTTTCTAATAAGAGTTTGACATTTTACACAGAAAATTTCATTTTTATTTTTATATGGATTGGGAAATATTCTTAACGCATACCATAAAAACAATATCTGTGACTTAAATTTATATTTTCTTTGATGTGAGGACCTAACTCACTTCACCTGTGTACTATACCTAACCACTGATTACTGATCTACTCGTATTTGACATCATCAGCGTTGTGGCTGTGGTGATCATTCGGCTAAAATACAAATTATTTCGAAAAGTAGATACAAATACTTATTCGATACCTGTCGTACTACACGTCTTTTGTATGCAAGATTAAGAAGTTTTAAGCACGAGTAGTATTGAAAAAGAAATAAAAGCATACAAAAAATTGTAACGTCTCCATACATTTCGATCTCAATTCGTTTACCGTTTCGTACCACTATAAATATACAGTTGGTACATTAATACTAAATGTTTAGTGGCTAAACGCAGCCACTGAGGCCCATTTAATCCATTAGGAGACTTTTACGACTCTGAATGTGATGAGATATACTACCGATAACGCGCTTTGGAATGTTCTAGAGTTTCACCATTAAAAAAGTGCTTGCGAAAAATCGTTACGAAGTTTTCGTAACAGTATTTTTTTGGTTAAATTGAGCTTCTTATCTTAGTGGACCAAGCTTTAGTTTTTAATCTGAATTGATTTTGGGGTTTTGTAATCAATTTCTATATGAGATAAGAATCGGATTAGAGTTCTGAATAATGTTCTGTTTTCTCAGTATTGGAAGATTTATTTCCCAATTGTAATAACAATCATACTAAACTGTTACTATTAACTACGCAAAACACTTTTTAGGTAAAGAATAATTTCATTGGGTGTAGGTCTGGGACATAGAAACAGGCTAATAAAAAAATAGGTTAGCACACCAATAAATCAGAGACGGGCAATTCGAGATTAGGGGAAACATGTGCTCGTCACCATCTAGTACAACATAACTTTACCATTACATTCATATACATCGCATAATCATTTCTAAATAAACATCCGTGAAAAATGAAGTTTTCAAACGCGCAAAGGAACTCATAATTCACAATAATATTCAACTTACAAACAGGTGTATTAAAATTGAATTCTCTTGGCGTTTTTTGTTCAGCAACAATTTGTTACCTGCGTCGACTAAACTGAATGTCACTCGCAACTCGCGTTCACCATGATTGATTGAATGACGTATTTCAGCTTTCAGTTTTTTGTGCCGTGTTGTTTACTAGATCTGAAACTGAAGTGTTTTCCGTAAAAGGGCTAGTTTCGGTCCGTTGGATAGAAAAATGATGGCTGATTTTTTAATAGACGAAATGTTATTTCTTGGTTGATTGAAGTGGACCATTTTTGTTGTAAAGTTTTATCAGACAGAAACTGTAGTAATGGAAAGAAATTGTGCGAGAACTATTGGTTTTCACGATATTATTGTATTCGAGCAAAAATCAAATTTGGAGCGAGTTTTTATTTAATTCTAGTGAAAATTACACTATTTATTGTTGGAAGCTTATCAACTTCGTTATATGATAATGGTCATTTTTTATTTATTTTTAATATCTGCCTGTTATACCCATTTAGCTGAAGGCAGTGTATGAAATACATCCACGTTTAATTAGTTTATAATGTGGGTAAAGTCATATTCCCGTAAACCGGACACGTAACAGAGGTTTAGGCTAAACAGTACTGTGCCCGAATTGAGAATCGACGATCAAATTCCCTTTGACCATCACACACACTGTCAAATGTATTGCAAAAACAAAGTATATTTTCATTATACTCTATACAACCACTGTGATTGATAAAAAAGTACTTTTTGTGTGTCAATCATTTCACCAGGTAACAATTTCATGCTATGAACATAGAAATTTTATAAATAAAACTAGCTGACCCGGCAAACGTTTTTTTACCACATAAACTAAAAAAAAAATAGTGTCACTTAGGGATATGAAAAACAGATATTGGCCGATTCTCAGACCTACTCAATATGCTCACAAAATTTCATGAGAATCCGTCAAGCCGTTTCCAAAGAGTACAGTAACTAACATTGTGACGTGGAAATTTTATATATAAGATAAAGAAATATACTCTAAAAAACAGATATGTTCTTACAGCGATGAGACGAAGACTTGTAAACAAATTACTTAGCGATATTCAGAAGCAATTATAGTCTAGAATTACCTATTCACCCCTTGTAGCCTTACAATGTAATTATCAGGATCGAAATCGGGGCTTGAATTTCAAATACTATATAGATTTTGTTTATTGTAGAATACCTGATTATGTTTAAGCATATCCATGTCATAGTATTATATTATTTTAATTTATAGTTAGATAGACCTTTAAATACCTTGTAATCATAACAAATTTTCTGACAACTAATTACATAATATCACACATTTAACTAACCCCTGGAAAAATCTGGCCAGAATTAGACATGGATAGATGGACATAGATGGAAACCTAGGGGTAGAAACCACTGCCCTGGTCAAATGCGGCTGTAGTAGTGATAGGTTTGAAATTTATGCAGAACTCTTAGGCAAGCTAAGCTTTAGGAATATGTTTTTATTAGCATAAACGTAAATGACCATTATTTCATACACACTACTAATTATTTACCTGTTGTACACCATCGACTACTTAAAAGGGAGATGAACGGCTAAAAATACTCGGTTATCGTCATTTTCATTGTATTTGAAAACTTTGAACAACATTCTTGCTTCTAAAAATACTTCACCCTAAAATAAAACATTTCCGACCTCACTGACTTCACCTGTTCACTTATTTTAATGGTATTCACACCGGAACATTCCTTAGGTTCATTAATATTAATAGATGGCCTCAAAGCTTCGAAACCCTTGTGTCTGTCGTATTAATCTCGTCACTTTTAAGCATGACATAGGTATCTTGACTATTAAGACGGTACAAATTGTTTACATTATTCAACAGAGTACAAATTGGGTGTTTGTTGAGTTATATGGCGAAATAATCAGGGTTTCTTAGTAGGAATGTTGGGACTTTGCAGGTAAGAAATGAAGATGCTAGAATTTGGGACAGACGTGCTTAATTGTCGTGTGAGACTGTGCATGTGAGACTTGAAGAAAATGTAATTAGTGCTGTGACTGAAAGCGATGCTAAAAGTGCTTTTGTATGCATTTACTTGTTCGTTGTTGTAAGTATATTGCTTTGAGAAAGACGGCTGACCTATCAATGGTTAACGTTTAATATATTTAAATTATGTTTATCGAATGCATGAGTGAGTGTGAGGTTTCCGACGACGGTGTCCAATCCAGAGTGAAATGGAGGAGAAAGATCAGGAAAGCTGACTCCACCATCGTATGCTTTTCATAGCATGGAAGAGAAAAAAAATTAGCTTAGGAGAGGTCTTCCTTAGATTTACATTAAATTGTTTGCAGTTTGGTATTCAATTTTATTTGGTAAGATTTTTTACGAAAACGTAAACAATGTCACGTGTATTATGCTGTTTCTACGTTTTATCCATTTACCAGGTTTTCCGTCAATAAAATTCACGACCAATAAATATTATTGGAACAACCTTTCCCCCATTATTTATGAGCATATTTTACATCTAAGATCACCCATAAATAACATCTTCTATGTCACCAATAAATCTATTAGCTATCGAGTTGCGAAAAATAACGCTATAAGCGTATAACATTAATGAAAGTCATAAAGTTATTAATAGCAAAAGTTTGTTTCTTAATCTTCTTACATCACTCTTGTTCAGGCAAATAGTCCTCAATCACGACAGATGTAATAACATTTTATACGAAAATATCTAAAAATAATCATAAAATATTAGGACGGAAATATTGTAATGTTGCTATAAAAAGGATTGATATTACCGAGGTAGAAGGTTGAGTATTTTTCTTGAGTAAGGGCGTATACAAATGAAGAGCTTGTTACTTAGAAATAAACAGCTTAAAAAAATACAATATTATACTTGGTACGCTAAAGAAATGTTGGTTCACATTATTAACTTTAAAAACTTCTATTAACAAGTCCCTTAGCAGTTAGAAAAATTGATTGCTTAAAAGTACGCAGCAATATACGCTCAGATGACCCGTTAAAGCTTATCAACAACCAAAATTTTATAAAAAATACAGGTGTTGTAGTTAATACTTACGTATATGACATCAATTAATTCACTGTTTGTTAATAACTAGGCAAGGTAGCCGCGCTCTTACCCTAAGAAATAATAAAATGTAAGGAAGTTGGAAGTGTATAAATAGATACCTACGGAATTAGAACGATATTTTTATATAAATTACGACCTTCGATGTAGCAGAACCTTCAGGTGTTTTGTTCAAAATATTTACCGTATATTAGTGACCCAATAATGCCTCCCGTGGAATAGTTAATAGAAAGTTCTCGAACATATTTTTACCCACTAAAAATAGTTTTACGATCTGTGCCAACTTTTATAGTTATTCACATTAGTAATGTTATTCTGTTCATAATAATAAATATATAAATGTAAAAATAGCTTGAGCAATTTCATTAGGTAATATTAATGTTTTTATGTTAAATGCAATTTTAATTCAAATTACATCCTGTGTGTATGTATGAGCCCAGTATAATGTAAAACAAACAAAATCTTAATACAAGGCCGCCGTAAGGATGTTAGCCTTCCTGTTATAAAAATATTATACATTCATCAAAAAACAAAAATTAAACTACCCCCAAAAAGTTTGAAGTAATGAACCCAGGAAATGAAGCTCAAGTAATAATTTTGTGCGAAATTGAGCTGTTGAGGCTCGCTGAAAATTTAATCTCAAGAAAAAATATGCAGGAAACACGGCTAACGACCTCCTCAAAAATACACGACGCAACAAAGAAAATGCAGAATATAAGGATTCTTTATAAATATTTATTGCGACTTAAGTATTGATGAATGTTGGTATTATAGAGGAAGAAAACATTTCAACCTCAAAGGAAGCTTGGGATTTAAAAGAATATTATTTCAAATACGGAACAAGCACTGAACTTTTTCAACGATGACTTAATTCCTTATCGGAACAACAAAAAGATTTCTATTTGTAACTCACTCGATACTGGAAACAAACAAGTGACTGTAGTTTTGTGTGAGATGTTAGGTTTATCATTTAATCCAGGCTACGCCTACAAAACCGCGGCAACAACTACGTCAAATAAACGACAAATCAAAAAGGTTTGTCCGTTTTTTGGATGCTCCAGTGGAACAAAACCTGTTTTTTTTTGGTTGGAAAAAAGAGAAAATTCAAATTAAAAAGTGTCAACGGCAGAATCGATTTTCACCCATTCCAACGCGAGCGGTGTCGATTGCAATATTCCTGTGGAACTTTGCTCTGACTCTTTGTTGTCCGTCCTGGATTGGACCGGAATATGTATGCAACGACCCAGCTCCGTATCACCCACGTTTTTATTGCGCTAACTTCTTTTAGAAGCGGGCTTTGCTACTGTTACGTGTTCGGAAGTATTAGGAGTAAGAACATTCCTTTTGTGTTCTCGGCAGTATTTTTATAAAGAGAATTCGTTTTCTAGTTTTACGAGATAGAAAGCAAACAAATTTAGTAAGGAGTTTATTTAGTACAAGTATGTTTGTTGTAAACATGATAAGAAATGTATTTGACTATAACTGCTTATTTAATTTTGTTTACTGAATTAATAAATATACAATATGTTTTAAGTGTGTTGGCTTCAAACAACATTTTTAAACCATTACTGCTATAACTATTGGTTATGGAATTTGTGAAAAAGACTTGCAAAAACATCTGACTCTACAAACTACTGAAATTTTATCATTTTCATTGGATTAAACTCAAAATCTTAGTAAGAACAACGAATGAAGCAGATATAAAATTGTGTTAAAAAAAGCTGACCCAAACAATATTTTACGGCACAAAACTCAGAAGCAAAAACGGAACAAAAAACTGTCAAAATAATATCTATAAAACTGAGTAAGGAAGACGAAAAACCCGAGCACAATACTTACAAAGCCATCTTAAACCGTTCTTGGCAAAACTTGAATGATACGAGAGTCTAGTACGAAGGACAAGATGTGCACACATTGGAGCATTTTTTTGCAATAGTAAGTTACAATAACGATGAATGTTCGTGTTCATTTTAAATGCTAAAAAATGATTTGTAAGTTAATATTGTCGAGCAATGTTCTTGCCAATATTCAACACTATTTACTGTGTTCAAAAAATAGCTTGTACAGGTGACTTGTAAGTAAAATTCAATTTAAGATAGTTTTCAAACATTACAGATGACTCATCATTCACACATAGTAATTTTGTGACTGTTACCATCTGTTGTTCCGTTATAAGGAAATGCTCAAATGTGCATTTGCCTTAAAACGTTATTTTTATCTATTTCTCGCGAACAAAGAAATATATATCTCACTGAGAGCGAGACACTTGAAGATGTTTATGTAACTATTTATTATATATACAAGTTTTTTGTATGAGATTTCCTTCAAAACAATGTGCCTTTGAGAGCGCAAAATAAATATGACAATTGGGTTTCGAGACGTGATAGTTGTTTTTATGGAGTGCTATGTAAACAGTGAAAGTTGTATGCGAATAATGTATTGGCAAGGTTGTTTTATCACTATGTGTTGCTACATGCTCGAAACCATGGTCGAATTTCGTTACTGAAAAACCAAAAATTTGTGACGTTGTTCAAGACGTAATATATTTAGAGGCCTCGTATTTTCTAATATCTCCACACAAACTTTTTTTTGTTCATAAATTGGCATTCAAAAGAAACAAATAATGTCTGTATTATTTACTTCCGTGACTTATATGTTAGGACATAAACAACATAAAATACAAACATTTCATCATAACCATGATCAGCAAGAAAAATATTTCACACAAGCACTTTACATTCCCCTCAGAAATATTTTAGAGAGATTATCGAAACACATACACGATTACCCTCAAGAAAAAAACAAGGGATGTCATTTTTCATATCTGCAATCATACACTCAACCTTAACCCTACGTCCTACGTACCATCAGATCCGAGGCGCGAAGTGCGCTCTCCTCCTTATTTATGACCCGCCATTTTCCTTAGCAATATCTTTTTTCTCTCTTAACGTAAGTGCCCTCCTGTTCTAATACGCGTTGGAAATTAGGCGAGGAGAATTGTCGAGATTTACTTGCTGTTTTTGTGTATTTGGATGATGTTATCGTATTTTCCAGTTATATGAAAGTTTAATATGAGCGTTGTGTCACAAAAACCATGGTTACACAGTGCTATCACGTATAAAACCTGTATCAATTAATAATAAAAAAAAATGTGGCGTATAGGAATGTAATTTATGGCTAACATTTTCGGATAGTTTAGTTTATAAAAATCCAATTCATTTTTAAAGCTAAAAGAAAGTATACTCGCAGTAAATAAAGTAATATATATAAAGCAAATAATTTGAAAATAATGAAGCCAATAAAATTTAAAACGACACACTACATCAACATCAAAGCAATACAACTGAAATCAGATAAAAGAATACGAGTCAATAGCCATAAACACAAAAGACATATCAAATAGAAATTGATAGTTTCAAATAAAATGCTATCACCAACACAAATTTCAATTATCAGATTTAAAAAGAAAGAGGTTTATGAGTCAACAAATAGCAAGTAACAGTGAAGGTTTGGACGAACTCCAAACATTATGTCACTAACCACAAAAGCAGACTGGCCATTAGTACAACTCCACCACACAATTAAACAGGGAATTATCACATTTTGTCTCCAGACACTGACCTTACTAAGGCTAAATCTTAATAATTTAATCTGAAATATTCTGTCTCAGTTGTTTTTGGACCAATTAGTCCTGATTTATATTTATTAGGCTCTGGGATTAATAATATTAACCTCGTGAGCGGCTACGAGCAAGGTTTCATTATAGTACTGATATTGTCGTGTTCAACTTTTAATTAAAACCAATTACATCGTGGTTTTTAAATGCTTTAACGTAAAAATAAATTAAAATTATATTTAGTTGTGAATTTGGATTTTAGATTTGACTTTTTGTTGATATAATATTTTATTTTTGCATATCAGACAGCCATTTCAACAAAAGCTTAAAATTATGTGTGTTTTCTAAAATACCTTTGTTTGAGCTACAGAAGTCAATTAGGTAAAAGTAAAAATGTTGACTACACAAATTTGGTTTAAAATATATTCTGATCGGCACAATTGTATTCACTACATTTCAAAATAACCGAGTTCATTACTAATCAAAACAAATCCACAACAAAATTAAGACCACCTAATCACTGACTCGAGAATAATAAACCAATTCATTTATAAACAAGTAGAACAAAAAAGTAATTTCATCCCAAGCATACTGAATCAATTCTAAAAAAGAAAACTCACAACGGCTTTCGTTCTCAAATAGAAACACAATAAGCATACACAATTTCCAAGTGAAAACAGCCTCTAACATTTGCGAAGGAGCGAATTTATTCAACGTCGAAGAAAAAATGTCCTAATGTCGACCCCTAAAAATCTAATTATATACTTTTGTGAGTTCTCCACTGTATGACGGATTTCCGTTCTCGACGCCGCCTTAAATGATTTTACTTCTTGAAATCTGTCTCAATTTCTCCCCGTTTCAACTCTCGACGCAATTTCGTTCATATTATATTGGATGGGGTGCCAGTACCGGCGGACTGATTTAATATTCGATACTTTTTTAGTTCTTACTTTAATAGTGAGAACAATGGTGGCTAAGATTTTTCTTATACCTTCAGCTTTCGACGTTTTCTTTTAGCAAATTTTCTTTTAAAAATGTATTGGAACTGTACAAACACTCCATTTACCATTTGGTAAAAAAAATCTACTTAAAAAGTGGAAATTATAAAAAGCACATATATTTTATCTAAACAGAAATGCTACGATACACATTTATTTATTTAGATACTAGAATTAGAATCACTTATCGCTCAGACAGAAGCTGACGCCACTATCAAAGATTTATTGAGCAAATTAACACAAGAACTTGGAATTAATCTTGAGCCCTAACAATTAGGAGTTAATGTGAGACGAAAGAAGACTCAATTATTAATTGATCTATTACTAGTTTAGTCTATTGCGCCTAATTTCTTATGAGAATTTCTTTTACATCACACATAGTTTAGTTATTCTATTATGAGTAATGTGAAATACTTGTGCTTTACTATTTGATTAACTTATCCAACTTATAATTCGAAGAATTCATGCTGAAATAATCCAATCGGCATCACGCAAATTTGCAAACGGTCGCACGTCTTTTTTATGACTCTTCTATAAAAATGGAGAAAAACCATAACTTAATAAGAAATTATGCTCCCTATTTGCATTCCAAATTGTAACAACCGATTTACCGACCCACCAACAAACTGAACTAAACAAAAACTGCTTAAAAAATAAACGCTTCCGCAAATAAAATGGAGACAGACCAAACGCCTAATTTAAATTAATACAATAATAAGAAGACGCTCGCACTGAGCCACGAAATTTTAAAAGCTATATACCATAATTTGTTTGAGTACGGAGTTTGTGTTCCTTATAATAGAATACTGAAGTCTTTAGTGGATTAGGACGACTCACTTCAGCAAATGGTATCCATTTATTATTATTTACATTCCTTCCATAATGTAAATAACGTATAAATCAAAGTGACGTGTATTCCTGTGGATGAATTTCATTCAGGCGTCTTTTCTGTGGACTGAATTTTTCTAGTGAATTATGTGGTTTGTGTAGTAAAAGACATTTGTTTACTGAATATCTGAGCCGAAATAAAGAAGGTTCATAAAATAGGCAATTTAGCAAAATATAGGTCCTAAAATTATTCTTTATTCTGATCATCATCTCTGTTTTAGAGTTATTAAAATCTGGTATTGATTCAAACCTTTAACCATCAAATAAATTAATTTCTTTAACTGATAGACCAGCAATTCTTTTCTCTTTATTGACTGGAAAACCTTTCTCATCAGATCGCCAACGCGGTCCCTGTGATTGACAAATACATTTCTTTTTTCTCCAGTTGCTTTGCTATCGAGAAATTAATATTGTCGGTCTCAGCACGGGCAATTAAACTTTGCGTGACTATCTGCTTCATATTATTCTTGGAATCATTTGCACTAGTGGTCAATAAAATCATAAAAGATAGCAGGTTCTGATAGAAAAAAATGTCTTAAAAATGGTCAAGAAAATTTGGTTGCCGTTACCGAACAACCAAATATTTTCTTAAGCAAAAAGTAGTGTTGTTTTTCTATGAATAAAATTCGAGGTTAATATGAAGTAAAGAGGTATAATCAATTTAAACTCTAAGCTGACCATGTTCACTTCTAAATCCTTTCAGATATTAACTCTAAATCCATAGCACAATTAGCTTTTTGCACTGGATCCTAAATTAAATACCTTTTTGTTACTATTCGTCATTCAATCAGCCCCGTCTCAGTAATCTAGGCTATACTTTTTGCCTAACAAAAGCCATATTTTTAGGACACGACTTAGGCATAAATCTAGATCCAGTTGTTTACCAAAAAGGCTTTGAGAGAATGGCATGAAAATTACGTCGTGAATAGAAAAATATTTTTACTGGTTCTTTTGTCAACGGATTTAATGAAAAAGTATTTGGAATGCTTTTGTAAAGACTAAAATTCAAGGAATAAAATAGTAATAATACTTGTTATACTGCGTAACTTTTTTGTTTATTTAGGTTTTAAATATTCAATTGTGATTGTGAAGTTCCAGGTTTGAATAGCATACGGCAATATTCTTTCTATTCGCTATTTTAGGGTCAGTATTACAGTTTATGGATGTAAAGTGGTAGAAAATGTGACGTTAAATTTTATTGCTATAATCTAAGAGAGAAACAATATACAGCATACTGTGCCTCGATTCTCTACTACTATCGACTACCGACAACCGAACTGTCATCGATAAATTTTGTATGAAAATCTGATCAGCGTCTCTTGCGGGTGTCGTAGGAAACATTTTGGCAGAACATTCTAAATGTCAAAATTTCTATAGCTAGCCGGTTGTCGGTAGTCGATAGTAGTAGAGAATCGAGGTACTGACTTTCAAATAGTTGTCAAATTATATACGTGATAGCGCGCTATCTGATTGACATTTCGAATGGTTCAAAAAAAATTTCGTGCTTTGAAAAAAAAAAAAATACACATCTGTCCATGCATACAATATTTTTTAAACATCGATAGCCACACTAGGCGTTGCCTGTATCTTGGTATCAATAAAGTCTTTTATTAAAATCTTTTCTGTATTATCATATGTTTTTTTCTTTTTAGGGTTCAGAATTATCACGTAAAGCAGAATATCACGTAAGAAAAAAAAAAAAAAAAAATCAAATCATTTATTCATTTAGGTCAAGTGCTGACACTTATGATAGTCAATGATACAGAGAGTGAATTTACCGCCAGTTCGGAAGGTAGGGCCAATGAGAAGAGCTGGCAAGAAACTCCTGGCCACTCTTTTTAATCGCCAAATGATTTTAACAATATTTATGCTGGTATATAACATTAATGATGTAAGTAGCTGCTACCTACCAACACTACCGAACACACTTTGGTCATAACATAAATTAAATCAATATATTAAGGTGCTAAAAAAAACAAGATATAAATAGTATTGGAAGCATGATGGGAGCATCTACCCACATAGTAATATAAGTAATGAAATCATAAGAGGCATTTCAAGAGCATACTGTGGTAAAGGAAGTACAGTTATTGAAACGTAGTTACTTTAAAATTATGGCAGTCACCACACCCAGGACGACCAGTCACCCCAAGCAGCACCCGTTCACGAGTATGACGCGTGGACCAGCCATCACCCCCTTCGCACATATTAGAGGGAAGGGGGTGACCCGGCACACGACGCCGCCGCAAGCAATGACATTTTAGTGAGCATGACGAACCTTAGCATGGGAGCCCACCATTTCAATGAAAAAAAAAATGATAATGAATACCACTGAGACTCGTGCAATACCTTTCTGTTACAGAGTTGAAATGACTGATTAATGTTTATACAATGCAAAGATGTATGTATAAATATATAGATATTTAATCTTGATTTGTGTAGAACGCGTAACTAACTAATCCCATGTTTTCTTATCCATTAAGTAGTCGTCAACCTTATAATAACCCCTTTTAATAAGATGATCTTTAACAACTGCTTTGAATTTTTGTTGGGGAAGATCCATAACACTGCCGGGGAGTTTGTTATACAACCGAACACCAAGACCTGCAAATGAGTTGTGTACTTTTTGCAATCTATTGCAGGGACCTACTAATTTGTGCTTATTTCTGGTATTAATGTTATGCATGTCACTATTCTTAGCAAACGAATTGATGTTTTGTTTGATGAACATCAAATTCGCAAAAATATACTGTGATGCCACCGTCAGTATACCTATTTTCCCAAATACCTCCCGCAGAGAGTCCCGCGCTCCTAAGCCGTAAATAGCGCGAATTGCTCTTTTTTGAATTACGAAAATTGTGTCTATATCAGCCGCCTTGCCCCAAAGTAGAATACCGTAGGACAAAACGCTGTGAAAATACCCAAAGTAAACCAGTCTTGCCGCATCTACACCAGCAAACTGTCTTACTTTTCTTATTGCATAGGCTGCGGAGCTGAGCCTGCCCGCGAGCTTTGTTATTTGGGTGCCCCATTGAAGCTTATTATCTAAATCTACACCTAGGAAGGTTGCGGAATTGACCATGTCTAATACCTCACCATTTAGAACTACGTTCGTACCTAGATTCCTAGCGTTGGGCATGGTAAATCTAATGCATTTAGTTTTCTTTGAGTTTAACAACAAATTGTTGGCTGTAAACCAATTGAGAACCTGTGTAAGAGCACCATTTACATCGTCAAAATCAGTTTTCTTACGATCTACTTTAAATATAAGCGACGTATCATCAGCAAATAGTACGATATCACACAGATCCTGTACCTGATGTGGCAAATCATTAATATAAACCAGAAAAAGGAACGGACCAAGGATAGAGCCCTGTGGTACCCCGAGACTAACCGCAGATCCAGTGGATCTTGACCCATTTATGTCTGTATAATGCACTCTCTCGGACAAGTAGGATGCAAGTAAGTCAAGTGCCACATCCCCAATTCCGTAGTACTTAAGTTTATATAAAAGAGTATTGTGGTCAACACAATCGAATGCTTTGGAGAGATCGCAAAATACCCCAATAGCATCCTGCGACATCTCCCAAGCATCGAAAATATGTCTAATAAGTGTGACTCCTGCATCGATGGTAGATCGACCCTTTGTAAAGCCAAACTGTTTGCTGTGGAGTAAATTATACAAACTGAAATGGCTTTCTAGTTGCTTTAATATAGCCCTTTCAAATATTTTGCTAATAGCAGGCAAGATGGATATTGGCCTAAAGTTACTGGGCTCAGTTTTACATCCGTTTTTAAACAGAGGAATTATCTTACTGTGCTTCATTAAATTAGGAAACACACCTACATCTACACATCGATTAAAAGTTGCAGCTAAATGAGGTGCTATTTCAGCGATAATACTCTCAAGTAACTTTACAGAAATACCCCACAAGTCCGCAGTATTTTTGGAATTAAGCGACTTGAATACTCTGATTACGTCAGAGGGGTTTATATACTTAAAATAAAATGAGACATTGCACTGACTCACATTGCTCCTAAGTAATGATTCTGCTTTAGCGGTAGAGGAATTTAAGGAACTAGTCGTAATGACTGGTATGTCAGAAAAATAATTATTAAATGTTTGAGCTACGCCTAGGCTATCTGTAATAACCCGATTGTTAACATTTAACTCGAAGTCGTGATCGGGTGGTGTTGATCGTCCCGTTTCATTATTGATAATATTCCAAGTTGTTTTTATTGTGTTGTTGGAATTTTTAATCTTGTTGCTTAAATACAAAGACTTAGCAGCGGCACAAGATTTTTTAAAGATTTTTGAATAATTCCTAACATATTCAAGAAAACCTGGATTTAAATTGTATTGTTTCATGCCATACAGCTCATACATCCTAGCTCTACTTTTGTAAATTCCTACAGTCGCCCAATCGCAAAATTTCAGTTTTGTATTTTCCTTAGCGATCGTTTTTTCTTTAAAAATCGTATTAAACTGAGATTCAATAACGCTAAACAAAGATTTATAGAGATCATCTGGGTCATTCTGAGTAATATCAATGTTGGAAATCTTGGCGGCTACCTCATGATTAAACAATGTCAAGCGGTTGTGTGTAATAGGTCTAAAAGTTATCGTGTTAGATTTGATAACGTTCTTCCTAGAGAAGACGGCGTTCAGCCCACAGTGGTCTGACGTTAAATCGTTAACTATGACCCTGTCTAGACAAACGCAGTTGCTAAACATATTATCCAAGCATGTGGCCGAATGTTCGGTAATTCTAGTTGGATTATTAAAAAGATGTTTAAGATCAAATGATTTGAAAAGAGTAATCAGTCTGGTGGTAGTGATGGACTGCTCCAATATGTTAACATTAAAATCACCACAGACAACCACATACTTGCTACTAACACTTAAACGCTTTAATATATCTTCCACTATAGTTTCAAACAAACTGAAGTCACTCATTGGTGGACGGTATATGCATACTATAACGTGCTGCTCGAGTTCTACACAAGATACTTCGGCAGTGCGTTCTACTGACAAGCTAACTATATCCTTACGTTCTTTGCATTTTATGTCGTTGCTAACATTGACCCTCCATGTATTGCCTTCTTCCTACTGAATGCACTTGTCATAGAATAATATTGATTATTAAATATCAATTGGTGCGACAACAACCAATGTTCGGTGACACAAAATACGTGTGTGTCATGTTACGTAAGAACTATGAATCGACGTTTCAAACATTTTTTGATAAAGTATTTCATAAGGCCACAGAATGATATATAGAGTGACCTCTGTGGCGGAGAGCACATTAGACCATAGGCCATAAAACACCTATGACAACCGTTTCAGGCTATTAGTTTTACCTTCAACTTAATCTTTTATTTCTAGGTTTTAGGAGTTAAAATGTGGAAATTCTTTTGTATGTAGTATAATTTTGTAATCGTACTATTCCACTGCTACTTACTTACTTCGTTGGCTCAACGACCCAAAATGTGTCTTGGCCTCCGACACGAGAGAACGCCACTTTGCCCGATCTTTGGCCACTTCTTGCCAATCACTGGCTTGAAGCTCCCTCAGATCCGCCTCCACTACATCCTTCCAGCGATATCTTGGGCGCCCGACAGGGCGGCGTCCTATTGGTCGACCCAAGTACGCTCTCTTAACACCACGATCTTTTCGCATTCTCTCAATTAGAGTATACTAATTTCATGGGTACTTTTTGCACGTGATATTTTACATAAATATTAATTTAGGAATAAAGCTTTACCAATATCTCTCGCAATAGGAATTTACACAGTTATAACCAAAACAGAAAATGGGTTTAATTACAGCAACTAATGCTACTTTTGCGAAAATAAGTACAATATTGTTAACGTCTCAAAAATACAAGTACCAAAACGAGTTCCACTAACACCCTAATTCAACTAACTAAAAAGGTTTATTTTCAAAAGTATACTTAACTTGATTAGTAGGCTTTCATTGAGATTGATCCATTCGATTCAAGAGCTACGTAATTGAATGAAAGATAAGTTGGAGATATTGAAATAGGAATAAGTAACGAATTTGATTAAATAAATAATGTCTGGGTGATACATACTGTATAATAATATAAACTATATTTATTTTGTATATTATTTCGTTTTGTAGATAGTATTGAAAACGATAAATGTTATATTCTGTTACCTAGTTCGGTTGTCATTTATGTATCTACAAAAAACTGAAAAACAAAATGTCCTCGGATTTGTAAATATAGCTTTTATAATACGATCGAATGTCTAGCATTTAATTTTAATAAATACTTTTATTCCTACGAAATTCTCAGTTTCTTTGCAATGCTTGAAGCGATTTTCTTAAATATTTTATGTGATTGGTATTAATCTTACTGGTAATGAGTTCATGTTATGTAAGATATTTTGGACAATGCCTACCATATTGTTTTTGTAATTTGAAAACATAGCAAACTTGAGATCTAAATGTCAAAATATGTTTCGACTTTCGACATCTTTCAATATATTTTCCCAATCAATAAAATACATTCACAAACACCCACACCCAATTTTCAAGGCTCGGGTTTTATCGTTTTACTAACTAAAAAAAAAACAATTGAAACTGTACAGTCGCCAATATTTCCAGTTACGACTAAACTAGAGTTTTACCAGTGCGTTACTGCATCGATGGACAAACACAAAACATGAATTTATTTGTCAGCGTCTGTCAATGTTCACGGGCGCGTTGGTAGCGATGCGTTTTTCTATGGATTTGCGTAGATATTTGAAATAGTTTGATATAACTGGTGGAAGATATTATGAGAAAAATATTTTTTGGTGGAAAATAAAAATAAATATTGAGGGCACTTAAATATCTTGTTAATAGTTTTAATGCCAATCGTAGTTGAAAAGAGGATGATGAATCCGATTTTTAAACATTAATTTAGCTCAATTTTTTATACTACAAAATCCTATCACGCAAAGACTAACAACAAACGCAAAACTTATTACAATGTCTTAATTTTGGAAGTATGTAAAGAGTAGGTGTTCATAAAAAAATCTATTTATGTAATAAACTTAACTTAAAAATACAGTATTAAAAGAATTTTGGGTGTAAACTCAGCATGTCGATCTGAAAGGTCAAAAAATGTGAAACAAAGGAAACTACGGATATTTTTGTATAAAATAAAAACACTGTAGCATCCTCTCAAAGATCAAAGTGGGGATTTAATTAAAAGGAATATATAATTATCTAGTTAAAATGTATACAGTTATTTTTCTATGTACTCACTGAATAATCGCAAAAGTGATGAAGTCAAGTAGCCTTACGGATTGTTCAAAGTACCTGAAAAAAAATAATTTACATAAATTAGTATAAATATTGCTGAAATAGCGGTAACACTTAAAAGAATAGTGCCTTGAATTTGTTGCGTAGGATAAAAATCATCTATTAAGTTCCTAATTAAACCAGCGTTTGACACAAATCTATAACTTTAATTACGAAAACATATTTTCTGCGTCTTTGTCATGACGTGTTAACAGTTTAACCGATAAACTGATTTTATGTGTAGCATTGAGATAGAATCAAACCTAAGCTACTTTTTTCTTACCCAAATTACGAGGCTGTGCAAATCGTTAGGTGTATTATAGTCTTCATATTTGTACTTGTTTAAATTCATAACAATGAAATCCTAAAAGATATTCTTGCCCAGCAATAGGCTGAGTAAGGATCTCCTCCTAAAAGGAAAGACAAGTTAAACTGTGAATCCATTACTCTGGCCAAGTCCAATCTATAATGATATTATTTATTTCTAAACATATGCCAATTCCAATGATCAATAACACGATTCTCTGCAATTGGAACCATCGAACATCGAGAGTTTGACATTTAAAATGTACTACAAAAATGGTTTCTACGATGTCCGCTAGGAGCGCTGATGATCGAACTACAGAAAAACACAATTTCTAGATACTCTTCTGCATAATCTTTTATGAAAATATAAACCCACTGTAACAGTTCTCGGTATCGTTGTTTATCATGTGTGCACTGCAGATAGAGGCCAGAATCGGAAGTCACGTAAATCTCTCAAATCGTGCGTCGACGAAACGGCAATTGATTCCCGCACGGAAGGATTATTTGTTCCGCCACTGTACGTATATGATTTGTTTATGTTACGCCTACGGGCTTGTTTGGCGAAACTGAATTACTTTCTCTAAGGCGCTTTGAGGTAGTGCTCTTTGACCAATGTAGTCTTCAAACGATATTGCTGCAGAACGAACGTACATACAACGTACTCCTTGAATTATTTTTTCTCTTAATAGCTGTTAGAGTTAAATATGTTGCGTGAAAAAACTTGATAATATAATGATAAAAAATATTCTTTGATCAATGATATTAGATTACTGTAATTTGCGATTTTCCAATGATTTGTGCATTTTTGACACAAGTTGACCACAAATATGTACAAGAAAGGAGCCTAATTTTATCGCTGAAACAATTCACACCTGATAGAATATGTATATTTTTAGTTCTTACATTTAAAGTCTTAAAGAAAATTCACAAAAAGACGTATATTTTGCTAGATTAAAGTGATATGTCTGAAGTCAACTCCTACTAAATTATACACTATCTTTGTCTTAATCCCAGACTACAGTCTCTAAAACGTACCTGAAATTTAGTACATATCCCTTAAGACAGATTAGGGTTAGCTTTTTCTGTAGTTAGTGGCTAACCTTGGGGCTAAGTTGTTCTAGCTGTTAGGTCACTAGGTCTTAACGACTTTTGTCTGGGAGGAGACATATAGTGTAAATAAACCTCAGTCAACGGTGGTTCTCTAAGGCATTGTTCACATGTACCTTGTTGCCAAATTTTGGAACAGTATCACCTAAATTGATGCAATAGCTTTTGGTTTAATGTTTACGTTTTTATTAATAACTACGTAATCGGGACCCTATGTCCCAAAGTTTAAGGTGTTGATACTTTAGTGTCGAAAAAGGAGTAAATATCTGGTCAAAAATATCGATGGATTGTTAATAGTTTGTGAGCAGATGACTTTTTAAATTTGATTCTGTTTCTTTGATATATTATAATCAATTAATATTTACTTCAATTTTGCTTGACTTTGTTGTTCTAGCGTCAGATTAAAGCTAGCTCAGTCTACAATACGGAGTGAAAATTGTAGTCTACTTTTTTTTCAAAGGAAATATCAGCCTAAGCAATTAATTGTATCATAACTAAATACAGTATCAATTTTCCAAACACTAAGTCGCCTCAATACTATCAATGTACGCCAATGAACTCGATACCTATTATTATAGGTCATTAATTCAGTCCGCTATTGTTAGGGTTTCATGTTGGCCTATTATCTTAGGTACACTGGAACTCTCTCCGGTAAATCCAAAACAAATAGATTTATGAATGATTGTTTGTACTGTTTTAGTATTAATAGATGTGATTTGTTACTGACAATGAGAATAGTTGTTAATAAATCGTTTATTATGTCATTAAAAATGTGAAGTGGGGTGATAAAGTGATGACAATTCTTTCATTTGTATTGAGATACAGATACACATATAAAACTTGTTATATCAAAACGTGTAGACGAAATACACCCAAATTTCGCGATATATAATGTAAGTTCGCCAACAAGCAATGCAGCTTGGCAAAGAGAATATTATGTAAAACACTATTGTATATTATATTAATGAACGATGAAAAAACAGTCCCATGTAATAGCAAACTCCAGGCTTCTATTGATAAATATTCTGATGTTGAATAGAAAAATTCAATGTGATCCAACAGACCCTAAAACCTCATGATCTCGATCTAATGAAAACTCATGATGAACATGAACAGTCGTATACACTACCAACCAGAAGCGGACATTGACCAAAACATAATATTCTTTTAAGAGCCACAGTACCAGTTCTGCTTAGTTTGGTATGTAATGACGTAAAGTGACCTTCATATACTCACGTGGAATTCACTGAAGCGATGATAAATCCTGTGGGAGGTTATAGGATCAAAATGTCAATACATTTATACTAGTATGTTATGGATAAGGAAGTTACAATTATGGGCTAACACAACAAGTTACATAACTACTTGTATATGTTTCGTTTATTGTGTTCTACAGGATATATTTTATGTACATTCGTTTTTAATTGAAACTGTGAATATTCGAAGTTGTGTTATTCAGTCTTAATAAAAGGATATTTTTTGGTTACACAAAATACAATTATAAAGATATAAACATAAGTTTCCGAAATGTTACATTCCAGATTATTTTTGTTTTACCCATTACTGTCCCATAGACAAATTAAGGAGAGGTTAGACCTTGAGTCCACCACGCCCTGGCCAAGTCAGGTTGGGGACTTTTATAACATAAAAATGTGTCGTTGTAACCTGCGCCGAAAAATCACGCCTGCCAAGATAAAATGCAGGTTCGCGTTAATTCCTTAATCTTATTTTACAATGCTATAATATTGTTTATCTATTTCAACCCTGTAGTTTTACAGCACCAAGTTTGTAATAAACTTTAGTTGAATTCTTCAATCAGTATCGTAGCGTATAAAGCAACAAGCCTCGCGGTCGACGGTTAAACGAATTACCGGTTGTTAACACTTCACTACTCGCTTTGTTCCCGATACTCTATTCGTTTTGTATCGTGTTTAAAAGTTCAAGTTAAGTACTTGATGTTGTTTATTTAGTTGGGTTTTCATGTTTAGTGTTTTGCTTAAAGATAGGAGGAAAATTTGTAGAAAGTCCACCTTTATTGATGATAATTCATTTTACGTTATTATAACTTGGTATATGTACATAATATCGTCTATTTTACCTGAAAGTGTAGACAGAAGGGTAAGAAATACTTTTCACCGCTACCAATTTTAATCCGATATTACAGGGGGAGGCAGCATATTATTATATACCGGACACGTTACCAAACTCCGGACTTTTAATGAGAATAATCAAATATAAGTTAGAAAAATATGGTTATATACAAAAAATCCGTGTTTAATTTAATATTGTAAAAATATAACAGTGGGACAAAGCGATATATTAAAGTAAGATACCCAAAAACGTCAAAAATATAGATTAGTTATAATATATATTCATATTCTAGCTTACCAAATTATTAAAATGCCATACACTCAATCATAATACAATTTGGCAGTATTATAAATCTGGCTGATTCGGCAAACGTGGTATCAGGAGGTTGCCAAATCAAATGGACCGTCGACTTGAATAAATTAAACACAGTACTACTATTCACCAGTTGCAGAAATCTCCGAGGACGAAGAACTAAAATTTGGAAATGCTGTTCCTAGTTCTGGGAATTAAATATAACAGATTTGAATTGCTGCCACCTTTAGTCAATGTGGTAGTACATGTGGCTGATCACAAGCCTGGTAAAGGTATTGGGGAATTTGAATTCTCATTCGAATATTCTCAATAGTTATATCTTGTTTCGCCATTTACAATCCTAGTTTAATGTAATAGGTGGCGAGTCCAGTATATGGCAATAGGCCTGAGCGATATTACATGTTAGTATTTCATACACTTATGCTTACACTCTCGGGTATAAAAATAGTGATGCTATAAATGGAATTTCTAGAATCCTGAAATTTCAATAGAAATTAGAATTTTTATAACTATTGCTTCATTTCATATATTATTACTTGTTTCTTTTATGAGAACAATGTGTTGGAAATGTGATGAAAGTTTTTGTTAGCAAATTCTTCGAATGTAGGTACGTATGTTTAAAACCACACTGGAACAGTTGTGCATTTTTCGTAATCGGCTTTAATTGGACACGTTTCAAATGAAATTCAAAATATTTTCTTTGTTTAGTAAATTTTAATATTCCACACTGCCATAGCGGTATTATAAAATGTTTATAAAAAGTTCGTAGTTATTATTTGTTTCATGAGAATGAAATATGGTAAAACTGTAGATCAATTTTCTATATATAAATTATAAAGAGTTACTAATGATAGCTATAAAGAACAGTAGCGCAATTAGTTTAGCCGGTATTATCGACTATCGAGAGTTTGACATGTAAAATGTACATTGCTCCTACGGTGGCCGCCATAGGTGTTGATCAGATTTTTATACAAATTTTCTCGATATCTAGCCGGTTGATTTTCGATAGTCGTTCGATAGTCGATAGCGGTAGAGAATAGCACTACAGTAACTCGATGAAAACAATCCTACCTTTACGCGTTCGGTACCGCTTTTGTCCCCAGCTTTGAAGGTTTGTTTACACCGACGTCTTATTTCTAAAATCTACATTACAAAACCAGAGATTTCAGGGCTCTCTATCACAGGCTTTCACCAACTTCCCCGGTCAGCAGTTAAACAAATTACCAGCTATTAGAAAGACTTAACAGCCACTCTTTGGCAGCGTAGCAATAAAATGGCCGTTTGTTATTTTATGAAGATCGTATATCTCCTTTAGTATTGGGATTAACGTCATCAATCGGCTTTGAAACTGGTGTCGGTTTGTAGATGAATTGTTTTTGTTTTCAATGGATGTATTTGTTTGAGAACTTGATTTATGTCTTGTTTTTTTATCAACGAAATGTTTTTTTGATGTTGCAATTATTACAATGTAGTTCTATTCTTTTACCCTTGGTCTAACATAACATTACTATTTACTATTTTTTTTTAACATAAATGCTAGGTGTGACACTTTTCTTAAATGATGGGTAAGGCTTTAAGTTCAAATACATCTTTTTTTATAAAGACTATCTTGTAACTCTGTCTCTAAAGTATTTAACTTTTGTTAGATCACCTATTTCATAGTAATGATAGTGCTTTCGTAAAAAAATAATATCCATTACGAGTTTTTCTGGTTTTCTAAACATATGTGGCATCGTACCTAAATACTTTATTGTACATAACATAGATAACAATTGGGAACTCGATTTATTTTCACAAATCAAAGTAATACTAACATACAAACTTCTATGTTATATTTGATTTCAACAAAAAAGTAACGTGGATTTGTATCTCATAAAATGTTATCACTCCTACGCTCGGTACCAATACATTTTACTTATCTGAATAACGACATCACATACAGGAAAATTAAAAATAATAAATGTTCGAGTATACATCAAATAAAATATTTATACGACCTTGCTTTTATAAATATAAATGTAACAAATTGAATTTGCGAGTCTTTCCTTTATCAATTTTAGGCATTGGGAGTTTATTTTAAAAATACCTATATTATTAAGCATTTTATATAAGACCGAAAAGCTACATTTATCATGTTCAATAGCAATATAAATAAACTAACGCTTGAATTAGAGAGCAAGTAAAATATTTATTAGCACAGTGGTTGAAGTGATCCTATCGCTAGATTTACTACCGTGCCGCGGGTGCAAGTTTAATTCCACCAAAGGCAATTTGTGTGATATGAGCACAATTATCTGTTCTTACTTTGGATTTTTACAATTATTTATGTAATTATGTTTTGAGAACGTGATGCAACTCTTATTATTGGTAATAAGAAAAAAAAACTTGAGCAGGAATTCAATTTACCGTACAAATATCTTAAAATCTCTCTCACTGACCCACAATTGCCAGAATAAGGAGCGTCTGCCAAGTGTATAAGTGCAATATCATATGGTACATTAAACTCTATACATATTTCAACCACAAACGTTTAGGATGTTGAATAATTCTGGTCTTAGCCGGTTTACGGAGCACGAAACTGAATACCTCTTTATGATTCCAAATATGGAAACTATTAATTTTAGCGTGAGGTTTTGAATAATCATAATTTCTAGAACAAAAATTATAAGCTTCGCAGTCTTTCTTTTCTTTTATAATAAGTGACAGGGTTTGTAGCACATATAAAGCAGTATGAAGACTTTTCAAATTGCGTAACAACTTATATCAATGGACAAAAACCGGCACCGACTTTGACAAGACTTTCCAAGGACACAGATATTAAGCAAAAAAACAATTTAACGGTCACCCATCTACGAAAAAAAAAACCCAACTTCGCTTTACCTATTGATTAATATTTATCTACAAGAAAGTGTGGCTATTTCAGATGACCACATAATTATAAGTTTTTCGTTTTACTACTATTTTTACTCAACATTTATGTATCCCACAGCATGGAAAATGCCTTTGTCTTTCCTTCAAAATCTATGCAACTAACACATTCTATTTTCCTCTACCAGTATAACACAACTTGCAATTTCCCTCCCATCTCAATACTATCTAACCTAAAAACGAAGTAACAAAGGCACAATGAAGAAAATCTCTTACAACGCGTCAGCTGCTCCATTTCCCATACATTAAGAGTCAAGAGAATCCGATAGCACTCGAACTTGCACGATATAAATGCGCTTTGTAATTATTTAGCAAATACTTAACAGGGTATAAGGTTTGAAAAGTGAATAGTGCACTTAACGGTCAATACACTGTTTGAAAGTAAGTGAACATTGTTAAGGTGGGTCAAAGGATGGGTGACCATCCAGTTATAACATTTGATTATTAATTTGCTGTTGAGTGTGATCTTCACTGTATTCACAAATCTCCTTCAACTTTAACATTACACGTGTATCAAAAAGTACGTGCTTCGACTGTAAGCAAAACGAGACAGCCTTTAGACTATTGATTGATGTCGACAGACAAACAGGTTTTTTTAAAAGATGTATGCCATCTTAAGCATTCTAGTGTCCTCTACCATCTGGCACGGGTTCATTCTATGGTTGCAATAATCCCACTTAAGCACCTTAAAGTTTTTGTAATACAAATGTAATGTAAAATAAAAAAAAAAAAAAAAAAAAAAAATAACCCATTACTGTCCCACTGCTGGGCAAGGGTCTCCTCCCGTAATGAGGGAGGGGTTAGGGCCTTGAGTCCACCACGCTGGCCAAGTGCGGGTTGGGGACTTTGCATGCCCTCAATAAGTGTATTAAACACATTTTAGGCATGCAAGGTTTCCTCACGATGTTTTCCTTCACCGTTGGAGCATGTGATAATTATTTCTAATACACACATAACTTCGAAAAGTCATTGGTGTGTTGCCTTGGATTCGAACCTGCGACCACTTGCGTGGGAGGTGTCAACTTATACCACTCGGCTATCACTGCTCTAATGTAAGTAAGTAAGTAAGTAATGTAAAACTCCCTACCAAATAAAGAAGTAAAGACCTTTCCCATCAGTCAGACTTTACATAAAATATAAATAAACTATTCGATACGACAACTCCCATTCATAAGGGGAGCTCTTCTCATAAGAGATGCATTCCCCCTTTTTACGACCCTTTTAATAGCTCTCAAGATCCATACAGTTTCAAAGTTTGTGAATAAATAAAATGATAATGGATTAAAGGTTTGGTTTTAAAGGTTAAAGTGTTTCTATAAAAGGAAAATTAAGTAGCTCTTTTCTTTCTGAGACTTTGAAAGAGTTTTTTTTTAGAAGATTTGTTGATGTCTTGTAAACATGCCTTAGATAAGCTTTGAACATCACTGAAGTAATTCATAATGACCTTGAACTAACGAGATGTCTAGCCATCAAATTCAAAGGTAAAGATGTAAAATTCATAATTTTAAGAAACTATGAAAGTTCTATATATTTTTGTAAGTCCTAAAGCGTTGTCGAGTCAGTTCTATTTCAAGATTTTACTGGTCACGTGGAGTTCAAAACAAATGTCCTTTGGTCGCCACTATGTAACGCTTACAAAGCGGCACGTCAACACACTAAATTCCAAACCGCTCCTGTAACCGAATACCACTGACAAATCCGATCCCAATCGATATTCTCAAGACTAACAAATAAACCTCTAACCCGAAACTCCTCCAAACGACCTGACAATATCACACTTGAAAATATCAAACACATTTTGAATGATACACACAATTTATCTCCAAAAATATCTGCTTGTGATAAACGACGCATTTCTAGCAATAATACAACGAAGACAGTCGTTGACAGCGGCTGATTAAGTCCTGTACAGTCGCTAGCAGCAGTGATTAATGAAACGGGACGTACACTGAAGGACAGATGTGTTAATTAGATTAACACATCCAGACGCCGTCACTTCGAGATTTCTCTGTACTAAGCCTGGCATAATATATGTTGTATTAATTCTTTGGTGGAATCAGGAGTGAGGACCTTTCGGCGAAATTAACGAATGAGAAATGGTGGAATTTATTCTCTGACGAATTGCTCGTGGGTGGTTGTTTGACATGAGTTTTGAAGTGTTTTGATTTAGATATGGATATTATTATTATTGGCAAAGAAGCGTGATATGAGTTACATGTTTTTGGATTAAAAAGAAAATATAAACGATTATGAAATTAGCAAATTGGTATTTTTTGCGGATGATGCGGGCAAGTATTAAACAGTGTGGTACTGTGGGAATAAGTGATGTTCAAATAAATCAAGTAGAATCCTGTATAATTATTTTAAGGTTTAATTGATACTTGAAAAAAGCGTGGCACTGATTGTCACTTCAATTTATTTTTGAACTCATTAACAGAAAATTTTACGTGCAATCATATTATACGAATGTTCGCGTTCGCCTCTCGCGAATTTAAGCGGCCATGATATCACTGAATACCTCGTAATCATGTGGATTTCTGGCGGCTTACGTTAATGCTCACCTTTCAACACCCATGACCACAGTGCAAAGCCCATCGGACAAGGGTCATGGCAAAAAATATTGGTTCGTGCGACCAAAATTCATGGTGAAACAAAATAACTAAGAAAAATGTTTTCTTTTTTTCATAGTACTCTATTTTGTTGAAGCCCTTCAAATGGTTTACCGCCTGATATTTACTTCACAACAACCAGGACGCAATTTTCACTTGCCGTCTAAAACACGGAACCAATTAGCTCAAAAATCATTAAACGGTCACCCATCTACAAAATGTCTTCGCATCAAGTTGCTTTACCCTAGTAAGAATTGCGAGTGCTACAATTATATGTCGATACGTTGATATTATGAAATTGTTAATGTCACGTGTAAAGGCAAAATTTAAACTAATTTGAAGAGTTCTTTAGTAAAATAATTGAAGTAGAATTCTGTCGTACAAATGTAAAATTAAATAGAAAGCCTGCGAATATGCTTAATTAAAAGCCGACTTAATTCAGACAAAGAGTGATCTTGTCTTACGAGTACGAGTGTTCTGACATTAGCTGGCTAGGTTCGTCTAGATTTGCTTTTTGTACTTTACAATTTTACAGAATTTCGAGACTGAATAATGTTAGTTGTGTTAAAAGCTCTATTTGTGTTAATTGGTATTTGTTGTGGTTTGTTTGAGTTATGAGTTATAAACTACAGGTCTAATAATTAAAAAGAAAATCTCTAATCGTAAAGGTAGGTTGTATAGTCACTTTTAAAACTTAAACATGGAAAAATATCCATATAATTGTTTTAAAGCACACTTAAGCAGCCTGCAAAACTAAAAATATCGTTTCATACATTAAAATAAAGCTTTACCTAATGCGGTAACCAGATAAAGTTATATATCTATTTAAATACATATTATATACAACTCAAAGGTGATTGACTGACATAGTGATCGATCACCGCACAGCCCAAGCCACTGGACGGATCGGACTAATGCATGCAGCTAGATGTTACGACGCAGGCATCCGCTAATAAGAAAGGATTTTGATCACTTCTGCCCCCAAGTGGATGAGATCGGGGATAAATTGTGAAATGATTGTATTAAAATTTTGTCGTAAGTCACGAACCACGCAGACAAAGTTGCAGGCAAAAACTAGTTCTACCATAAGCGGTTACAACATTGGCAATGACCATAACCCATAAAGGTCCATATCAGTGTCTACCCGAGACATACAGTCTCCGCGAATAAGAAACGATATTTATGTTCATGATAAAACTTTTGTGTGATATAACAAAGTTTCAGTTGGTTTAATCTTGGGAACTGTTTGAGGTACTGATAAGAAAAGTCAAAGGTTTGAACGAGTTTGTGGGACCACGTTCTTTTTCTTAGTTATAATATTATTTTTTATTTAGTTTTGAGTTCTTTTAATAAGTAAGATCCACTTTTGCTAACCATTTGAGAATATTATTATGAACATACTCCAAAACAGGTACATTTGATCAATATAGGCCTAGAGCCTTAGTGTGCCTGGTAGTGTTTAAATATTAAGTGATAGATAGTTTGTAGCAATTGACATGTCTCGTCTCAAAATAAATTAACTTTTGTATAATGCCAAAAAAAATATTCTCAACGATCCAGCAGAGACCAAAGAACGCCACTTATTCAGATCTTAACAAACTTCCTTTGCCTCATTCACATCCAAGCATCTTGTCATGCAGTAGCGCGATTCGGTACAGTCAGTACTGCCGAGTATCGGAAGTTTGACATTTAGAATGTACTGCCAAAATAGTTACAACGACGCCCGTCAGAGGCGCTGATCAGATTTTCACATAAAATTTCTCGATTGTTGTCTCCCGGTTGTCGGTAGTCGATAGTAGTAGAGAATCGAGCTATAGGACTGCCGGTGACGCACTTATTTGCAATTATTGTAGTAAAAAGTAAATACGACACCAAAACATTGTATCTAAATACAAAATGATGTTCTAACTAATATTTATTACATTATTTTGTTTGCTTCATCAATATTTACCTACGTTTAGTTATTTACAGCTTATACGATTAAATTCAACGACATGTGTTTACTTTTAATTAGTATTATAACACTGTAGTGTAATTTAAATAACAATTTCGGGATCTGTCATGTTTTTTTAATAGTGATATTGTTTTTATTCCTACCACTTTACATTAGTTTACTTAATTTTTATTCATTACTTACGTGAAATTTGTTTGAATATTTTTTTCTGTAAGAGATTGTAACTCTTAGTCTTAAATTCTTGTTACAAGACTTTAGATTGAAAAAAAATAAAACAAATATCACTTAATAGAAAAATACGCTGAAGTAAATTTTCATATATTTTGAGTACTGGTATAATTGAGATAGAAATATCTACGCAATTTTCAAGATTGTGGTTTGAAAAACACGTTTTCTAAGCTGTGTAAGTATTTTGCTTTTATATTAAACACGCATTCATTCATTCATGATGATTAAACACGCACTATATTCACAACTAGCTGACCCGCGCAACTTCGCTTGCGTCACATAAGAGAATCATAATTTTCCCCGTTTTTTGTAACATTTTTCACTGGTACTCTGCTCCTATTGGTCGTAGCGTGATGATATATAGCCTATAGCCTTCCTCGATAAATGGACTATCTAACACTGAACAATTTTTTCAAATCGGACCAGTAGTTCCCGAGATTAGCGCGTTCAAACAAACAAACAAACTCTTCAGCTTTATAATATTAGTATAGATAGTTTATTGCTATCGGTGGTTAATATAATGTGCAAAATAGACTAATATATTCCTTAGTACGGCACAGTATTCAAAAAAGTACTTCTAATTAGTTTTATTTTTTTGAAACAAGCTTGTCCAAAATGTAAAAAAATTAACAAAAGTAATAGTAAAAAAAAAACTCAAAGACTTAATCACGAGCATTGGTCAACTAACGGAAATTCTCACTTAACTAAATTAGAAAACAGCTTTCAACT
The DNA here is from genome assembly GCF_050436995.1 of Anticarsia gemmatalis. Lineage (NCBI taxonomy): Eukaryota > Metazoa > Arthropoda > Insecta > Lepidoptera > Erebidae > Anticarsia > Anticarsia gemmatalis. Next base: position 11,506,755 of record NC_134756.1, read on the forward strand.
AAATCATTGAAATGCTTTCATATATTCGTATTTAGAGCGTTTTAGTTTGTGCCTGGAATCGGCTTAGCTCCACCTAATTCCTGGATTTTCCAAATGCAGTTAAATTTCAAAAGTTCGAAACTCCCATTTAGCTAGAATGTATTTTATCTAAGGTCTATTTCTAGTAATATGTTATATATGATTATTATAATACTAATCACGTATATTTCTAATCGATTTAACCTTGTCATAGACATAATATATCTCTAAAAGCTAAATGAAAATAATATTTTATCAGAACAGTTATTACAAAGTCATACGTAGACTAATCTTAGAGCTTACGTCGGCGTAAACGTCCCAAAGCCTATTCGGAAAACGTTTTAAAACCCACGCGTAGACACCCAGACAGACAGCTACGAATATGGCACGTAGCAACTGCGTAGAGACGTCGTAGCACTTGTGTAGACGTTTCGTAGCAACGTAGCTTTGTAGCTTCGTAGCAACAGACGTGTCACATTTTCCTGTATAGAGTGATGATTATTACTTTTTTATATTAATATGGAAGTTTTATATATAAAATATGATATTTCCTTTTTATATGAAAAGCGGTTCTCCCGAATCGTTCATTAATTAATCTGCCAATAGAAAGTTTAGAAATAAATAGAGCTTTCACGATTTGACCTCATTCTAGTTTTAATTCGTCATCATGGACAGCATTAATTAAGATATTAATGGATCTAGGCTAGTTTCGTTTTTGAAAAATTTTAAAATATTATCACTTTTAGTGATTTATAATCGGGCCATGAATATTATATCAGATGTTCAAATTAAAAAGTTATAAAATAGTAATTAATACCTCTCAAAACTTCGCTTTGCATGTTTATAATAGGTTATAGGAAATAACGCAAACTTTGACGTAGGTAACATTAGTCCTGGTCGCAGCCTGCTACTGCATGATAAAACAATATTATTGGATGACACAGACCATTCAATACAATTTGAAGTTACAACTACGGTTTTTATAATTTTTAAATGATTGTCAATATAGAAAAACAATGAAATACCACTAAGCAATAATTATATTATTTATTTCTACGGTAGCTGAATTATAATCTAGTATAAGAGGATTATAATGCAGCATTACAAAACAAAGCTTATAAAACTATTGTTCGTTCTTATCCTGTTACATATACACACATAAAATTACTCTATGATCACATATGTTGTTTGTCTTCAAAGAAACAAGCTTTGTGCCTCTAAGGCTTTCTGTTGTACTTTACAAGTTATACTAGAAACAAAACAACTAATACTTTTATATTTTTCTTCAGTACAAGAATATATTCAACGAATTCTTTACAAATATTATCTTTTGTGTCAGTGACGTAATAAAAAGATTATTCGGAAATAGGAACGAACTGTTTTTGGAAAACTGTCTTTGATTTTGATAATCTTTGTTTGGTTATCTTTGAGAAGGAAGATTCGTGTGATATTTATGTCGACTGAATCCTATGTTCATGTAACTAATACATACAAAGGTATTTCGTATCGCCTATCTTAAAAAAAGTGTAGTGAACTTGTTTTGACATGAAGGTACAATAATCAACGTTTTAGACATTTCCAGCCGGTTGGTAAGAGATCAGCAACCTTTAGCAAAGCCTGGTGGTATTTGAATCACCTCCGTGCTTTGGAGGTTTGGTTAAAAACCGATCACAGTTGCTGTCTGATAAGTAATACTTTATGGACAATCGCGCATGTTGACACTTAGTTGATCACCAACCATACAATAAATATCTAATCATAATTAAGAACTTTGAATTTGTGAACACGAAATATAACTTTTATACACAACAACTTTTATAATCAAGAAAGTACATTAACGCAATCAAACATCAGGTTGTTCTCAAAACATTTTACCTTTTGTGCCAGCTCCTATTCACGGCTCGACTCGAGATTCGCACGTTTTCAAACTTCGCTTTTGTTTACTAAAGGATGACGTCATTTACCGTAATGGGGAACGCATTACTGTATCTGTTTCAATGATCTTGCCCTTAAGGTGATTGTATAATGATGTATAGACTCATTAGATTGTTTACTTAAACACAGACATCCGACATGTACCGAAGGTATTAGTTGGAAGTTTTGAGCCATTCTCGTCATAATATACTAAGACTTTTTTTGCTAGCCCGTTACTGTGTTGGCCCAGTTTTCTACCGAACCAGGGAGTCCACCACGATGCTACACATTAGTACGCTGCTGTTATATGTTAATAATTTTAAATAATACATACATAATATAGATATCCTACCATTACAGGTGTATATAAAAAGTCGATTATTATTAAGTATTTATACATCAAACTTAAAAATTGCTTAAAAAGAATTATTGAACAAAGTATCTATTGAACAATATAACATGTGTCACAAATGTTATAAACCAACTCTACAACATAGTATTAGGTATATTCAAACACAATGCAAAGACACAAATTAATTGAAACTCAAGAATCCGTTGACATTATCATTAAACAATAATTACACATTGTATAAGCGCCTTAACAAACATTAAGGAGATAAATAATGACGTCACCGTTTTCTAAATTGCTTATTAATTTTCTGAGTAATATGCGAACATTTTCAGCCATTTTAACGGTATGAGTACATTTTTGAGCCATCGAAATTCCTTCTTGCATTCAACGGATGGGAAACTCTGTCAAGCAAGAGGTATTCTGTGGCGAATATTTTTGGCTTTTAAAATCTGAGATAATTTTAATTTTATAGAATAGGGTATTTGACTAGCAGTTAAGTCAGCTGCTCTTAATAAAATGTCAGCAACGCTTTAGATAAAAATACTGGCATTTTTTGACAAGAATTTTAGTTTGAATCGAATAGGTGACTATATAATCGTTAATATTTTTTAAGAAAACTCCCGCTCTAGGAATCGCTCTTGTGTCGCGGGGACAAACATACAAACAACGGACACAAAATATAACGAGACTGGAAACAATTATTTTTGGATCGCACAAACAATTGTTCCGTATAGGAATTGAACGGTCCGCAGTCATTAATTGGTGGACTATTTTAAAAAACATAATATTCTTATAAATTAATCCAAAATTTCACATTCTGCAAATACTTAAACTTATATACTATTTATACCAGATAGGTATAAATATTGCAAGTTAAGTATTTAAAAGATCTTTTTTTAATTCTTTGAACATCTAGATATTCATATTATGCATTCAAAATATAAAACAAGTTTACATTTGGTTGTCTAAGTGAAATAATAATCGGTCCCCCGGATTAAACAAAGTAAGTTTGTTTAATAATTATTGTGTCAATTTTGGATGGACATGACAATGTTATAAATACCTAAAGTTATTTCAGTTACTTTTAACAGACTTTCTGTATAATTTATCAATGTCGGATTATCAAATTCATTTTCCAATCGAGTTTTCGTATATTTATAGTGCTTTTAGTCGTACAGCCAATTTGAATGCCGTAACCGTAAACCAGACGTTTTATAGACGAGGCTTCTATTCAATAAATAGACAACCTTTGAAAAGCTCAGGTTAAAAAAGAAAATTTTATCTACATTTTATCGTAGGCGTATACAATTTGTAGGCTATATTAAATATTTAAGTACGCCTGGGTTAGATAAAACTAGACTAGAGTTGGACTCTAGAGACTTTAACGGTAACTAATTTTGAGAATATAGAACAACACCTGCAGTGCGATTACTAACTTTTGAAACTAAATCGCCTTTGTACTGAATTAAAATTCGGAGAAAACTATACATAAAATTTATTACCTTATGTATTTATTTAATACACACTTACATGTTTCATTATAGTCACAAAAAATCACGTTAAACAAAATTTTTATTCAAACTCAAGACTGATCTACCCATCAAAGAAGGCCAAAAATAACATAGTGAAATGAATTATGGTCATCATCATCAACAGCATTTGTCCGGATAGACATCACAATATCTATTCCAGATTTTTTCAGGTAAATAAATTTAACCCATTACTGTCCCACTGCTGGGCAAGGGTCTCCTCCCGTAATGAGGTAGGGATTAGGCCTTGAGTCCACCACGCTGGCCAAGTGCGGGTTGGGGACTTTGCATGCCCTCAATAAATGTATTAAACAAATTTTAGGCATACAAGGTTTCCTCACGATGTTTTCCTTCACCGTTGGAGCATGTGATAATTATTTCTAATACACACATAACTTCGAAAAGTCATTGGTGTGTTGCCTCGGGTTTGAACCTGCGACCACTTGCGTGGGAGGTAACAACTTATACCACTCGGCTATCACTGCACTTAATTAATTCAGGTATACTAACAATAAAGTAAACTAATAAAAATCGAACCAAACTCAATCTAAAACTGTCACACTCAAAACTTTCAAACACTGAACGGTTCTCAAAACTCCAAACTACATTGAAACTGTAAATAGTTTGATCATTATCTGATCTCAACTTGATTGGGCTCAAATGAGCCGTCGATCCAATACCGATTGACCAGACATATTGTGATCAACCCAATAGTTTGTAACCCAAGCCTTTGTCAACTGAAATTTAGTTGGAAACAAATCTAAATACCTAAATCTTGTTTGCGATGGTTTAATGAGCGTTTCGCAGAATGGTTTGATATGCAAAGATGTTTTTAAATGAATACGTTGAATTACCACGTAAGTAAATGATATATGAGCTTTCAGGAACAGTTCCCGGGAAATCAAATGTTTACAATCTGATTAAATCGTTTTCCGAGAATCGCAAAACGTCAAAAATGCACTTAACAAGCATAGAGCAATTTCCGCTATTTTTATGCTGATAAACGAGACATCGACTCAACTTCAGAATGTAAAAAGTGCCAAGAAACTAACTAATATGCAAAAAATTGTTGCAACGGACAAAGGCGAGAGTTCCTCTTTTTTTCACATTATTAATTTGACGGAGACACTAAGTTAATTGGTGCGTATAAATGAGTAACCCCCTTTTCGAGTACATTTAGCGGTATTTTATCTATTCAATAGCGTTTATTTTTTGTATGAGTTTAACGCTATTGAATAGATAAACTGCCGCTAAATGTACCTGAGAATCCGGGGGCTAGTAAAATAAGAAAAAAAACCACTGCCGACCTTCCTAATTTGACAGTAGTTGCCCAGTTATGCAAAGATGAAATAGGTACAGTATTTTGCTTAATGTATGTATGTACTACCGACTGACATTTCTAGGAAGTGTCAACATTACACGAGCTGAGTAAGGCCTCAAATCTAAATGCCACGATGTTATTTGGAGTAAAATGAATATTTCTCAGAAAGGTATGTAGTATACGATTGTTTTCAAACGAAGAAGTAAATAAATAACGCCCACGAACCGCGTGGGATGGTAAAAGTGTGTTTTGATCATATCAATCAATTTCATCGTCTGGCCGCCAAAATTATGACTGTTGGTACAATTTGAAGTTTAATTCTTAAAAAGCATACTACTTTTGCATGCGATTTTGTCTGCTTGAAAAGGTAAAAAGTACCATTATTATCGTCAGTCTAAGTCTAAGTTGGCACTTTCCAAGCAAGTAGTCAAGGGTTCGTGCATGAGACATGACACCCTGGACTTTCCGAAGTTTTGTCTGTATTAGAAATAATTATCAATAGCTCTTTACGTAAAATAAATATTGTGATGAAACCTTCCCTGTCTAAAAGTTGTTTAACACATTTATCGAAGGCATGCCAAGTCACCACACTTAGCCAAAGTGGTGGACTCAAGGCCTAACTCATCCATCGTTTGGGAGGAAACCCTTGCCCAGTAGTGGGTCTGCCACGGCTTAAAAAAAACTATTTTTTGCACGCGATTTCGTCTACATGGAACATGGTTACTCGGGATAAACATTACTATTATAAGTGTTAATCCTGGTTATTATTTAAGTGCGAAATAATTTTAAACCAATCAGTTATTTACGCATCAGTGAGTAACAATCAAAACATCGACTTATAAAATGTTTCACATGATTTGCTGCAAATTATTTCTATTAATAAGTTGGACCATGTTAAACATCTAGAATCTTTTTTGTGTGCGCCAAAGTTTGCCTTCATATTTTTTTCATGTCCAAATAAAAAGAGTTATTACATAGCCACTAATTTGAAATCTAAATAAATATTTGTCTAAAATAAACCTAAATCTTATTTACAATGGTATAATGAATGTTTTTTCTGAAAGGTTAACAAAACAAAAAACGATTTTAACTGATCAAATAGACTGGTCTCGCCCACGCACTGCGTAGGAAAAAATTGGGCCAAATTTTTTCAATACTATATGATTGCTGATTATTTTTCTTTATTTATTTAGGAAAATATAACTACAGGTGTTTGAAAGAGCCTTGAGAATGAAACAAATAAAGGTTTACGATAGTCAAAATAACTTAAGAATAACACGTTTTATTATACAGGGTGTCCCAAAACTCAACGATAATCCGAGACAGGATGAAAGGCCAAGTCATACCGGTTCTAGGAAAAATAAAAAAAAAATTCCATATCGCTTAGTTCAGCAATAATAGACATTTTTCAAAAAAGTTGAAATTCCACACCCTTGGTCGCATTTTCAAGTCCTGTGATCACCAATATCACAATTTCGCTGCGTTTTTTTTTATTTCGTGATCTTTATTAAATATGCTATTAATCGTAAAACAAATTAATGCACAAAACATTGTTAATTTTCTAAAAAAAGTTAAGTTTTAGTGAGTCATGGTTCACAAAAATATCGTTAGTTAACTTTGACGCTTCACATTGGAAAAAAAATGTACTACACTACCCTTGGCAAGTTATTTCAAAAGTTGGCGCATTTAATCAAGATTTCAAAATGGTGCAACACCTGCCACTTTTCTTGCCAATAAAAATGTTATTTTTATTTGAACGAAGCATGTCCTCACAGATGGATCGGACGCAGTGGTTGAATTTTATGGCCTCCTCGTTCCCCCGATCTAAACCCAGAGATATTTTTGACTGGGAATGCATAAAAGAGACATCTATTCGAAATAAATACAAAATCTATCAGAACTTCGCCAGAAAATTGACACAGCATCGGAAGAAATAATAGCAAGGAATTTTGCACAACTGGTGAAAAGGTCTTTTGTAAGGCGTTGCAGAGCCTGTATTCGTGCCAGAGGAAAACAATTCGGAATTACTTTAGTTTATGGAGAAAAATTAAATAAGAACCATGGGTCGTTCAATTTTTTTTTTTAATTATTATTACCTATTATGTTTATTACATTAAATATTGGTTATGGACTAACTCAATTACCTTTTTACTAAAAATAATTGCTTTCCTCTGGCACGAATCAGGCTCTGCAACGCCTTACAAAAGACCTTTTCACCAGTCGTGCAAAATTTCTTGCTATTATTTCTTCCGATGCTGTGTCAATTTTCTGGCGAAGTTCTGATAGATTTTGTATTTATTTCGAATAGATTTCTCTTTTATGCGTTCCCAGTCAAAAATATCTCTGGGTTTAGATCGGGGGAACGAGGAGGCCATAAAATTCAACCACTGCGTCCGATCCATCTGTGAGGACATGCTTCGTTCAAATAAAAATAACATTTTTATTGGCAAGAAAAGTGGCAGGTGTTGCACCATTTTGAAATCTTGATTAAATGCGCCAACTTTTGAAATAACTTGCCAAGGGTAGTGTAGTACATTTTTTTTCCAATGTGAAGCGTCAAAGTTAACTAACGATATTTTTGTGAACCATGACTCACTAAAACTTAACTTTTTTTAGAAAATTAACAATGTTTTGTGCATTAATTTGTTTTACGATTAATAGCATATTTAATAAAGATCACGAAATAAAAAAAAACGCAGCGAAATTGTGATATTGGTGATCACAGGACTTGAAAATGCGACCAAGGGTGTGGAATTTCAACTTTTTTGAAAAATGTCTATTATTGCTGAACTAAGCGATATGGAATTTTTTTTTATTTTTCCTAGAACCGGTATGACTTGGCCTTTCATCCTGTCTCGGATTATCGTTGAGTTTTGGGACACCCTGTATACAATGCCCAGCAAAATATGTCACACGTGACACGATTTTCTGTTCATTTTCAACACTGACGATGATGAAAAAATGGCAGTTTGTAATAGTATACATAAAATGTATAGATACTTATCAATATTTGAAAATTGAGAAATAACATGCTTATTCTCGCGACTAAATATAATTAACGGCCAGTATCACAGCTTAAGAATGAGAGTCAGATAGTGTTAACTGGTTTGTAAGATAAACTGCCGCCAAATAAATGACAAAAAAATCATTCGCGTAAGTTATCTGATAGTTATCCAATTTGATAGTCATCCAGAAGTAGTGAAACCTGCCCTTGACTAAGCAAAATACTTGGCATTACTTGGTTTGGGTAAAAACTTAGTTCTAAATCAGCTAGACCCGTCTAAACTTCAATCAATAGTGAATGACAAAACATATTTTTAATAGAATCTATAGACGAATTGGATTTGCCCACGCTTTGTGTGGGCTGTTCACTCGATATCTATCTTCTAATTTTGTTAAACTAAAAATATCTATCGATTAAAATAGATGACTTTTAGTTTGTATTGTAATTGATTTTATTGGGCAATTTATATTTAGTTGCAGATTATTTAAATTTTGTAATTCATAAAATAATTCATTCTCATACCATGTTTATAACCAGTTGCGCTCACTGGCTCGTCAAGGATCAGCGGGTTGAGCAACCCATGGGGCAGTCATTCCGTGGACAACTAGCGGCGGACACTACGTTAAAGTCGGTCCCGGTTGTTTTCAATTAAGATAACAATCGTAAAGCCATGTCAAGGGCCTTTTTGACATACAACTAAATAGAATTTATGCGTTTGAATACTGTAAAGTAGTGAGTAATAAGTATTTCTTCTTTTTTTTAAAGACTACTCCCACATTAATCATTACTCTTGTGTCGCGAAGATTTTTATAAACATACAAACAACGGACACAAAATACAACCAGACGCGAAACGATTATTTGCGGATCGCACCAATAATAATTGTTCCGTGTGAGAATCGAACCAACGACCTCCCGACGCAATGGTTTGCCGTGGTGACCTAAACCACTGCGCCACTGAGGCAGTCAAACTATACAAAGGAAAGCAAAAAAGAAAACTTATATAAAAGTATAAAAATACTACAAAACCTTATATCCAGTAAAGTTCGCAGCAGTTTGCATGTGTATTTAAAATTCAAATAGAAGTTTCGCACTAGTGTGTTTATTTGACAAGAAATATAAATACACGTGTAGAAACACTCTAGATTCGGGTCAGATAAATATTTGTAGGTACCGTTCTAAAACGTTGTGATTGGATGGCACTCGGTCCGGTTAAAAAATACGAATCGGAACGTTTTGAAGAGTTTCAGAGATGTGTGTGTTTTGCTTTGGTAGACCTGGATTCGTTATTTTAGGCTAGATTTTGATTATCTTGATACAATTTTAGGCGGTAAGAAAAGTCCTGCCGATGGACTGTACCTTTGTTTTTGTGTGTAAACATTATTTTCGGATAGAGGGGTAAATATATTCGTTGGTAACATCGTCAAGATCACTTAAAACTAACTATTGCTGACTTTCAGATTATGTCACTACCTATATATCTATTATACGTCTGTTACATAAATATTATGTAAAACCGCAGAAAATAAATTAAAATATTACAAACTTAAAATGCTTATAAAATTTTATATACTTAACGAAAATTCTTTGAATACTTCACCCATTTTGAACCCAAGTCATTTTGATCGTCATCCTTTTAACACACTTTATATCTCAACAGTTTGTTTTCCGTGACAAAGTCGTGTCAACATAACGGGGAGTCCCTTAAGGGACAAGGGTCAACGGCTTTGTATATCTACCCACTTCCCAGTTCCTTTTAACGCAGTCAATTCTTAGAGTCAAACGGTCTAAATGGAATAATTTTATGTCAACCCTTTCATGCATTCTGACCCTAATCCGGGCCAAGAAAAGAAAAATCTTTACGTCATTTATATTTCATAGACTGTTTTAAATAAATTCTCAAAAATAGAAATCGCCTAACACTATTAACAGATAGAATTTTCCATTTGAAAATTTCATCGGAATATTCGAAATTAATTTCTAAATTGAAATTGAATCTGAAAATCTTATGGGTTTATTCAAATTCTAAATTTGTTGAAATAAAATGTACAATTCAATAAATAAAACATCCAACAGATTGTTAAATGAAAATCGAACTAGAATTCATTTTCACACTTCATTTATAAAGAAAGTCTATTTCGAAAATGGAATTGTAAAACTCGTTTTTTAATTTCTCGTTGAACTAAAACGGCGAGACATTTTAAATCCTTCAAGACGAAGGTTCAAAGTAGTGGCCGATTTAATTTTTCATATAAATCTTGAAAAATGGGATCCTTTAGCGCGAACCGAAATTTCATTTGGATACAATACAAAGCAATACAGAGAAGCAGGCGACAGAAGTTGCACATCATAAACCTTATACAAAGGTAACAATAGACTTACTGTCACACCCTTCACAAAGGGTTCAAATACAATGAAAAGAAATAAAGCGATGACAACACTAAGTTTATCTTCAGTGAGAAAATTACTTGGGAAGGCACCTACTTAACGGAGGGGTATTGTGACTTTGTTTTGTGTACCATTGTCTGGGTGTAACGGTCTTTTTGTTACAATGTATAATTTTTGAATACATTGCCGAGTTTGTTTGGAAGCTGAAAGTAATTACTGAGTTAGAAGAAGTAATGCAATGTGAGCGTTGTAGTTTTTTCTTATTTTTGTTGCAGTTTTCTTTTGGTTGTTTTCGTTTCAAGACGGTAGAGTTTCTAGCTGAGGCTTTTCCCTCGGGTGTCGTATAAGGTAAGGCTGAGATTTATCCGCAGTTTTATGCAGAAATATATTGCCAAAAGCACAGCGACACTGAGCAACATCTGGACTATTCTTAAAGCCAAGCGCAATATTGACACTGCTGTGACACATATCTTTTTATTAAAGAAAAATAGTAAATAGTATATAATGAATAAATAAATAGGCATTTTTGCAAAACGTTTACGTTTATAAAACTATAAAGATACTTTGTAACAGATTACCAATTAATATAAGTAATATCTCCAGAACCAATTTGGCAAAGTCTTTATAGTGTCGGTTTGTTTAAAAATATGAATTTGTAAAACCTAAAATCAGTTACTAAGCCTTCATTTTATACAACAAATTGATCAAAAACAAAGAGCTCGGCATCAAAAAGCCAATTGTTAAAATAAAAACGAGGTAGATTGCCTAAGTACACCTAAAATTATGAGCAAATATTTACAAAAAAGATATTGTTAGCTTCACAAAAAGGCCTACCCTTTTTAATTTCGAGCAAAAAAAATCTCCAACCATGAATAATTAGTGGCCGTCATAAAGCTTCATCAGAACGCAGAAAATTACGCCGTAAGACGGCTACCCAATGTAACGATGATTAATTTGTTTCTGTACAAAATCGATTTTTAATTAGGTATTCAAAGCGCTGTAATAGGACAATTAGCACTCAAAGGTCTTTCTATTAAATTTATAGACAGAAAGATTTGAGATGAAACATTTGTTTTCGTTGAGAAGGGCTTTTGTATAGAATATTGTAAGTTTTTCTGCAAATACGGCTCTTGAAAAGCATCAATATATCTACGAGACTCTGTAATGTTTTATCTATGTTTATCCATACTCCCGTTATTGCCTAAAAATATGAAATAATATGCGACATTTAAATCCTATCTTTGTTTTTTCACACAGGTACATAAAACCACGATTTGTTCCCATAAGGGCAGAGACTAAATCACCACTTTGTACGATCTTTACAAACTTCCCTTGCTTCACTAACATCTTGTCAAACAAGACCGGCATTATTAATACCCATGATTATGTTTTCATAATTTTTATTTTTACTTTTATCGCACAATATATCGTCCCCGTAGAGCGAAAAATCACTAACTAACACTTAAGTGATTTTGAGATACGAGGTGTTTTATGTCTTAAATGACAAAAAAAAATATAACTTTTTTCGGAGATTAGTTATCGATGCATGAAAGGTTTTGTTTTGAAGATATATTAATTAAGTATATGTTATATGTATTAAACCACGAAAATAGTATATAAATTATTAACTGTAAAGGATAATTTGTTTTACCCCAAGGTTTTCCTATTTATCTGTCACTTAGTTACTTTTCACATGTAGTTAGTTAGTTTTCGCATCAGCATTTAAATATTATACTAGTAACTAAAATCAGTTAGTTATTTTAGGAGTAAAACATATTTTACATAACTATGTCTAAATAAAATACCCAACTAAATAGACTTTGCTTATTTATTAATTTATTGCCTAATTAAAACTAGTGTCCTATCAGTTGAAAAGTATAAAAGTAAAACAACATTCTTAGGCAACATTTATTGAAAAAAAACTGCCTTTAAGTATACAAAACCTAATTAAAACATAATGAACAAGAACACGTTACAAAATCATCAATAGAACAGCATTAATGATGTAGCCACATCATTTTCCTCTTCTTCCTCGAGCTCAGTGACGTCAGGCTCACATAGCCTATCCAACACATCGTTACTAACAGGTAAAGATTCATACCAAGGATAAAGTTCGCTTAGTATGACACCTTTGACACAAAGATTTAACAAATCTTTCCTTGCAGGGGTGTATTTACCCTAGGGCTAGAAGGGCTATAGCCCGGGCCGGTTTCCTCTCTTGGGTCTGCATCTTGTCGGGGTGAGGGGGCTTAGTAGAATTGAAAGGTTGGGGAAACAGTGATCGCGAGTAACAAAAAATTACTGCGCGTGTCCCTCTGTTTGCAGAGGACACAGGTGCGGGACAGGTGAGCCGTCAGTGGGAGGACGGGCTCAGTAGGCACTCACACTGCCCCGAGCTGACGAAGAGCCAGGCCGCTGCCGCCCTCGTCAACCGTCAGTTATCGTAAATCCGTCCATCCTTGACCGAGGGCCTTGCCTTAACCGGCTGGGTCGCGAGGAGACCACCTCTGTGAATATCCCGAGTAACTCCAGCAGTGGCGCCCCCTTTAGGGGCCTTGCGTGGTCAGAGTTCATTCGCTTTGCGGGGACCCCCGCGCCAGAAAAACCAGACGCAAGCGGCCACTGGGGCACCTCCCGCCCTCCAGTAGTATAAGGTTCACCGGATTATGGGGCCTCTACCTCGGTGGAACGATACTTGCCACCACACTCGCGGGAACTGTTTGGATAATATAAATTTGAAAACGAACCCAAATGATGTAAGTGGGAGAGGCGAGAAGCTCAAACCCGAGGAGATCGGGGGCAAGAAGCCCAGCCGTATTGACTGCATAGCATCGTTGCGGAGTGTCGGAGCACGCCCAGTTTTAGCAAGTGTCAGACAATGACCCTAAGGACAAATTCACCATCCAGCTGGCGGACACCATCCTCACTCACCACTAGGCAGTGGTGGAGGTGGCCGACAAATCCGGTCACCTCAAGGGTGACCTTTATAAAGTCCCTCAAAGACGCTGCCAGGAACGTCAAACTGGCGGTGTCGGAGTCGAGCAGGCAGTATGCCACGAAGGAGAATTTGGCGCGTCAGGCCCAGAATTATCGCTTGCAAGAGGAGGTCGATCACATGTCACAGGCAACGGCATCAACCCCCGCGCCAGAAAAACCAGGGGCAGCGTCCTCAGCTGTACCTGCTAACGCATTCGCCACGCCACCGCCACCGCACCGCAGCTCACAGGTCTCCGGACCAAGGAGAAGCAGGGTAAACAGCCGCGACTTACAGTGCAGTGGCTTCCAAACCGCCGTTCACTAAACCGACGGCTGCCAAAGAGTAGCAGCTCGTCGGGAAAAATAGCAAGGCGCCCAAGGCTACGGAAGCCGACAAAAAGGGCAAGAAAATCAAAATCAAATCATTTTTTCATTTAGGTCAAATATTGACACTTATGATAGTCGTTACAATTACTGAATCTACCACTAGCTCGGAAAGGGGGTGGAGCCTTATGAGAAGAGCTAGCAAGAAACTCACGGTTATTTATTAGTCTCTGATCATACCGTATGTTGGGAGCACCTACTAGCATGTGATAATAAGAATATGGGCAACAAGTGAGCACATTGGTTGTGAACAATATAAAAGAAAAAAAGTGACAGTTTTATGATTAACATCAAATTGTATGTAACATCACCTATTTGCATCATTAAGTGCCCATATTTTACAATATTTAGACCTACTGCTACTGAGTTTATACAATTTATGGCAAAGTTCCCTAATTTCAAAGAATCCTAATCAAGCGAGCGACTATTCCCAAGAGCTATTGTCGTTTAGATACTCATCAATTCTGTAATAAAAGAAGGAGGAAGAAGAAGGCGCCCAATCTTCGGGCTCCAGCTGCAGCTGAAGGCGGCAAAAAGCGGTGCGACATATAGAGACGTTATTAGGGACGCAAAGGACAAAATAAACCAGCCGACAATGAAATAGTCCGCTTCGGGGTTGCGGCTACGGGAGCTCGAATGTTGAGCTCCCAGGGGTCAGGGACCGAAAAAGCGGATGCCCTGGCCTCTAAATTGAGGAAAGTAATCGGGGAGGACACCTTCCGAGTGTCCAGGCCCACAAAGACCGTGGAACTGAGCATTACAGATCTGGACGACTCAGCCTGCCCAGAGGAGGTGAAGGTCGATTAAAGCCGATTTAATAAATAAAATTGATCAGGACAATGTAAAAAACTAATTTGTTAAAAATGAAAATAAAGTTTAGTTTTTTCATTCCTTGATGGGGCGGAAAGCTAGCGGAGCCCAGGGCGCGCCATCTTAAAATACGCCTCTGCGAGTGACTGCAATAATGCGCGGGCGCGGCGAGGGTCCTAAGGTCAAAGGGCGTAATCTCACTAAGTAGCATCGTATCACGGGACATAGTTACCAACCTTTCATCTAGTAGTGTTTTTGCTGAGTGAAAAGTAGCCAAAACATTTTAATTATAATACTCTAATGTGTTATGTCATCTACAGTCAGGGAAAATATTAACCAGAACACTATAGTTAGTTGTCGTTTTTTCTTTTAAACGTCTGGTCTTAAATAACATAGCTCGAAAAATAATTAATGGTAGTTAGTTACTTTTCGCACAAAATATCACATACAATAAAATTACTAAGTCACTTTGATGAGTTTTCGCATTACTATTTTTTAAGACATGCCTATAGGGAGTAATGCGGAAAAAGTAGATAAGGAACTTTAATGCGTAAGTATCTTTTTCAACAAAGAAGAGAAAAAGTAATCAGGTGACTTAGTTACTTGTAACTCAACTGTCACAAATCAAATAATGTACTTAATTAAGTCTCGCGATTTACATTTTTCTAAATAATTACGTTATGAATACGAGAGTAAGACAGAAATATGGAGAAAAAATTACTGATTTTATTGGTATTTATAAGTCGATTTTGAACATTTTGTTACTTAATGACTTTTCGTTCTACGGGGACGATATATAAACATAATAAAATTAAATATCAAAGTTAAAAAAGATTGTGCTAAAGGCGATCTTTTGAGTACTTTTGTATAATGTTGAAAAAATATTTTGTTAATATCATACTGGGCTTACTCAAACACCGTTTCTTGGAAAACTGGGGTATACGCAAAGGATTTGTGTCCTTAATTTTTGGGTTAAATTAACCCACATTCTGCAAAAAACATTGTTTAAAATGGCACTTGTTTGTTATTTTCAAAAGTGAGATCAAAGTTAAATGATTTTGTTTATAAAATGTGATGGGTGTTACGTAATATTTTATCGAAAAAAATTTAAAGTTTTGGAATAATAAAAATATCATCATAATCTAAATCGAATAAATTGACATCTCAGGAAAACGTACCTAAGGGGGTAAAATTGTACTAGAATATTATTATATTATTTATTATACTGTCGCTATTTTATTACCTGATTGATGAACAATAAAAATTATTTATAAACGATCCAACACATCAAACATCTATTTATTTACAACTAAAATTCAATTTTTATCTTACAGCGGTTTTA
Organism: Anticarsia gemmatalis; assembly: GCF_050436995.1. Classification (NCBI taxonomy): domain Eukaryota; kingdom Metazoa; phylum Arthropoda; class Insecta; order Lepidoptera; family Erebidae; genus Anticarsia; species Anticarsia gemmatalis. The sequence continues at coordinate 11,522,792 of NC_134756.1, forward strand.
TTCTGGCAAGTTGTGGCCCCACTAGGGAGTGATAACTGTACTCGGTACAAATAGGCGCTACGAGGACGTTGTAAACGTCACGATATGATACATGTTTCATGGTGTTTTTATGAGTGTTTTGGTTTCTTTATACTGTTTTGAAAATGGCTGAATTGTTGTTTGTAAGTGCTGTTCATATATTTTGCTTTTAAGATGATGTGTGTTGTTATGGCACATGTAATAGTTAAGCAAATAAAATACACAACAAGATTATTTCATATACTTGAAACAATAACAGTTCTATATCATTTGCCAGTTTTGTATTATTCTTTAAAATCTGTTGCAATTTATTAAAAAGCTTCCTAAAAATATTTTCTTTAAATGAAATACGACTCGAAATTTTACAACTCTCACACACTGGATTCCACATTAAATAGTTCATATAAAAAACTGATGTCTTGAAATGCTTCATGTGGAAAATTTCTTCAAAACCTTGGTGTCTAGCAAGATTTCTTAATAATCCATTCATTCTACTACATTGACCAAAAAATCTGATTTAAAATTTATTCAGAGCTTCAACGATTCGACTTTTCTAAGTAAACCGATTACCGATTTGGACGATATTTTACATAATACTTTTCAAACAGAAATTCTTTTGATTGAAATGTTCGAGATATCGCGGCCGGCCTAGAATTGAAATTCGCCTATTATTGTAAAAAGTAGTAAAAAGTACTGAGTTAGCGTGTTGTCATGATCAGGTATTATAAATTTAGAATTCAAACTAAATATAGAAAGGTCTTTGACCTGATTTTACTATTAGCATATTAGTCTACTTGAGTGTTGTAAAGAGCGAACTGCGATTTTAAAGGACGCGATGTCAATGATAGGGCGAATTGAAAGTGGGAAAGTGGACCCCGTAAGAAACCGGGATCAAGGCCAACTTGCGACGGGTTCAGAGTTTGGAAGCAACAGACTGAGTGGCGCATCTAGTGTCTAGATGATTCAAGCTGCCCGAAATCTTTATAAGTGACTTGACGAATGCTAACTTATTTTTGCCACGCCTCCAATGCAGGGACTATACCTAACTGCCATGTATTCATCATTCATATAATTTAATTCTAATATTGTATGCAGAATTTTTTTAACAGAGTTTACTTAGGGCCTCACAAGACCTTTCAATATCGCCATTAACTAAAATTACTTTCAAGCATTGTCCATCAATAGTCACTAGACCAAAGCTGTTAATTCTAGTCTCTTAGGAGAAGGGCAATTTCAGGGTCTGTAGCATTATTAGATTATGTGGCAGGACAAGGCAGTATTGCCGTCGTGAGGCGCAACGTGACTCTTGTCTTGGGACCGTCTTAGGTGTTCTATGTAACTAGGTTATTGTAAAATATGGACTTGTTTTAGTATTTTATAGCATTTTTAATAGTATATTTTGTCTTGTGTTTTTGAGGAATTATTCATTTTATAGTCAACGTGGGTCCCAAGCAAATAAAGAGAAATAAAAGGAGAAAGTAAAAGAAAGAAAGGTTTGGGCTTTCGCGTTGCTCTTGCAGCACAGTACGTTTGATTATTTTTTTTATGTTGTGAGCATGAGATTGCAGTTAACTAGAAATAGTAGATATTTCTGGCTTTTCCGTTATTTTATAAATAAAAAAGTAGTATTCAGTACACAAAAGATGTCGAAAATATTAAATATTAGCAAATGCCCATGGATTTATTTGTGACTTTTTGGTAAAACATATACAAAGCCTTTAACATTCTATTTCTTTGTAAATATGTATATAAAAATAAAGAAACAAATAGTTATGGTTACATCCGCATTTACTGTATCAAATTATAAATATGTATTAACATAATTTAATCCCAAAATTATCTACTATCTTAAAGCAGCAGCTTCAATTTGAAACGATAATTTATTTGCAGGACACATCAATCATATATTTTGATGAATCATTGTATGGACGGCTCTGTTGACTCGACGTTACCATTATATCGTATTAATAAAACATCAACGATGAATGATGATGTTTTAATTAATCTTTTCGTTTTTTGATGAATGAGAGCTTTGGAGATATAGTCCAACAACTTAGTAAAGCCTTGGTATGCACAATTTATATAAATTTTAATTAATAATTTTGTGTCTTTCCAAATATAGCTTCGTAAATACAATTTATATCCTTAGAGACTTTGACATTTAAACCCATTAGATAAATTAGTTCCTACATTACCCGCTTGGGGCGCTGATCAGAATTTTCTTATAAATTTTTTGGTACCGGTTAGTCGATGCTGGTGGGACATAGTCTCACTGTAAGTATATTTTTCTCGCCCCAGTAAAATAAAACTTAAGAATCCTTACGTATCTTAACGTCCACATTATCAAGAAGTAACATTTAGAAAAGCACTTTACTAAGTCTTAGACATTTCCTTATCAGTTTTTTTTTGTACTTGAGGGAAATTAATGTACATCACAATGAACGAACACATTTCAGATTTTATTATATCGCTTCCTCGCATCAAGGCAAACGACATGACCCTTGATGACGTCATTACAGTATTATTTACATAATCGCCTGCTCTTCTCAACCCGTTTATTCAAAAGCTTGAATTAAACTCTATATCTAATATCGTAAAGTCGAAATTTGAATGTTATATTTCTCTAAGAAATATATCTTGGCTCTCCTTTGGTTAGAAGGCCTAATATTAAGACACTTTACATTTAAAATTATAGGTATTTGCTAAAGGCGTTTTTGGTACGATTGTGTAGCTTTCGGTAACCGAACAACACTTTTTCCGGCGTCGAACTAATATTTAAACTTAATGATAAATTATTTGTTTGTTTTCTTTTCGTTAACTTTAGTTAAATGCCTTGAAGAATACGTGCATTAGAAATTCAGCTATCTGTTGCTATGACAACGTTAGACGCCAAAACCTACCGTAAAACGGGGTGAATAGAAACAATTTTCAACTTTGTCCTAAAAATTTGTAGCGAATAACTTGTTATTTTTATTGTCAGGTTGTTTTATATCATGTCCGGCGCCATGAAGAAAGAGTTAAAACCATATTTGTGCAAAAATATGCATAGTTTTACGATATTTCATTAAAAAAATGGTCAATTTCTATTCACCCAGCGATAGGGGTGAATCGAAACGACCAAAGGGGTGAATGGAAAAATTGTGTTTTAAAACGTTTTTTCAGTTAACAATATTGTATCTTTATAGATAAATATACACCTAAAGAGATAAACACTCCAAACAACTCATTAGAAAAGAAATTCCACTTTAAATACAAAGTTTTGAAAAAAATGTATGGACCATTAAGGCATTCGAGGACGGTTGACTTTGAAGCAATTTTTTGGGTATAAATATCAATTTAAACATTTAAACAATTATGACACCGCAGAGAAGTAATATCGACGTGTAATCATTTCAAATTTGAACAAAATTCTTAAACGAGGAGAACTCAAACATTGGGCTTGAAAACTTTCCTGATTTTTTTTCTATTCACCCCGCGAATTCTATTCACCCCGTTTTACGGTAATCCTAATTTAAGTGTGAAGATTTTCTTCAACTATAGCCCCTTTATAAAAAACCTTAAAATCTGGTAGTGTTTTTTGTAACGACTATTAACAATTGCACTTTTTGTTACCATGAAGCTATATTTCACGAGGTGTCAAGTTTAATTTCTAAGTCGGACAAAGTGTTATTAGGTTTTTTATATACTATGTTTATACTCAGATTTCAAACTAATAGAGAGTTATCATAGCTCCAATTTGATTATGTCAAGTTATTAATCTTTACCTGTATTTCATGTAACTATCAAACAACATTAACGGCAAATAATAGTTGAACACGTATTTTCTTATCCTTACAGAATAAAGTAAGAAGATTATACAGGCAATAAACTACTTCTAAGGTTCCCTAACTCAATTTACCTTCCACCTAAATCGTAACCTGAAGTACTAAAACCTAATAACTATTTACAAAAACAGAATTATCTAAAGAAACAAAATATAACATCGTTTAGCAGCGTAAACGCGGATAAACGGTTTTGGCTGAAATCTCTGAGAACTTTTACAAAAGTCTATTTATCGGTGCGTGACGTGAAAACCGATTGTATCGTGTAGAAGTCATTACTGTGTTATTGAAACTTTTGTTGGCGTCAGAACTATTGTTGATAGTTTTGTGTCTAAGAAGTTGGTACAGAGTTTTATAACTAGCGGAAGGTTTTGTTTCTTGGTATAAAAATATGAATAAGGAATATTTTTTAAATTAAACTCACTTCTGGCAAAAAGAGTAAGCGGTGTCTAATGTGTTAATTCAAATTTTTAACTATCTGTGTGCCAAATTGTATCTTAATTTCGTCGTTTCACCAAATGGTAATTATGTTTTTAATTATTGGTAAATATGAGAAAGGTTATCACAACCGTCACTTTTATGGTAGTATTTTATTATCGAATGGAACATACTTACATGATGTTAATACTTCATTTACCCATATGTATATTTTTCTTGGTAATCAATCTTTATAATAAGAAGTAGGCTATCTGGAACTTACCTGTAAGAAAAAAACGAAATCATTAACATTTCAATGCTAAATTTCCGACTTAATCTAACTAATTTACATACATACATAATACAAATTCCACTTAATTCGTAAAATTATAAAAGGTCAAATAAAGAAACATTCATCTCGTTTGTGTGCTGGTGTGTTTTACATTATACTTATAGATGTGTTCTTCTAATTGTGTTCTGTGTTAGTAAGCGTGTCAATATAATGTTTGTATTAATGTGTGTTGTGTTTGTTTGTGTCGGAGTGTGTGTGTATATATTATGTGTGTGTGTTTGTGTGTGTGTGTGTGTGTTTGTGTGTGTATTTAGCAGTATAAGTGTGTGCCTTATCCTAACGATTACATTGGCCATATCCGCTACAATAAAGGTCCGAAATATGGGAGAGCTTAAAATCTTAACAATGTTAGCGACCGCGTGTTTGCGTGACTTGGACGCAGTCCAGAAGTAGATTATGATAGTTCAAATTATTGGGGCAAGCTTGCAGTTTATTTCCTCGTGTGTAACACTAAATAATATTTTATTGCTTAAGGACAATGTCAGAATCGCTGAGATGGAAAAGGGAAGTTTTATTAGAGCTCCGGATTTAAGTTAACAACTCACTTTTCATGACAGGATCGAAAGGTCTCAGTTTTATCTAAAATTTGTTGTACCGTTGATAATTTATAAAAAAACTTAGTCGTTATTTAAAAAAGTACTAAACTTACAAATCTGAACATGTTTTTGTCTTAATACACTTTTTAAAAAAGCAGTGATAGCCGAGTGGTTGAAGTTAGCACCTCCACCGCAAGTGGTCGCAGGTTCGAATCCGAGGCAACACACCAATGACTTTTCGAAGTTATAATACACACGTATTAGTAATAATTGTCACTTGCACTAACGGTGAAGGAAAACATCGTAAGGAAACCTTGCATGCCTTTATTGAGGGCATGCAAAGTCCCCAACCCGCACTTGGCCAGCGTGGTGGACTCAGGGCCTAACCCCTCCCCCTCGTTTGGGAGGAGACCCTTGCCCTGCAGTTGGACAGTAATGGGTTAAAAAAAACACTTCCTAAACTTTACCAAAGCATTGTAGATTTTTTAACCTCAATAATGCAATCGATGTTCCTGTAAACTTTATTGGTATGAATTTGATATAAGTAGTTACCAATATCTCCATTGATAAGTAAGATTAGTAAAGAGACACACAAAATACTCCATAAATTTTAACACTTTTAGTAATGTACCGACCATTCTAACTTTTACTAAAAAAAATACTGCCTCTAGGAAACCAGCTAATGTCCATTGCCAACTAGTTTTGGAGCTTAGCAAAAACATAGGTCCAGTACTAATCTACTTTTTGCACTATTAGCGTTACTAGGTACATTTTACTAAATGGTGTAGCATTTACACCCTCGAAAGTGTTTTAATTACGCAGTTTCATGGTCTTATATTATACAAATATACAAAATTGGAACACTTATACTCCCGGCTGAGTATTGACTGTATAAAATCTGATATGATAGGGGCGCTATCCTACTATAGATATTTAGAAAGATTTTTGTACTAGTACTTTGAATGTTAAACGCTAATATTAATATTGTAATAGCAAGTGTAAAAAATCACTCTACAGACATATTAGGCTAAGTATATTTTAAAATTAAAACAAGAATATTTCTTCTACCAAGAAGTTTATTATGCCGGGGAAGGTAATTTAGAAGACCAAAACGGTTAAAATTGATAACTGTTACCAAAAGGTAAATCTTCAATGTGGATGAAGATCACATTGCTCCTAACAAGTCAAAGATATTGTCTGCATAACTTATACAGATAAATATTACAAAGGTCAAATAAAAAAGCCGAGCCTCCTCGAAAACATTTCGAAAGAAAAACTAACAAAACACGCACAATAAAAAACTTCTACAGCCTAACAACATGCAATATTTCACACTTGAAAATAGCGAACAAAGAAAAATATTATAAAAATACATATTTTACAACAGTGTATGACGAATAACATTTTTTCTCGTAAACTTATTACGGGCTGTAACTCGATTTAAGGAACGCTCACACCGCACACGTAATGCGTCAGCAAAACGTTAAAAATATCGCGTGGCGTTTTCTTCTCGTGTGTACTTTGCAAACTGCTTGAATCAACGTTTCCGTGTCGCGTATTATTTAATAAATCACTGTGATAAGTATTTTTTTTATCTCAAATTTAATCATTCAAAAGTCTTGGAAGTGACAAGGTTGGACAAGATGTTTAAACATCTATGAAGTAGTATTTAAAGGCTTCAAGCTACGTCCGAAAAGCGGAGTCAAATGATATGTTGTATGTGTTAGTTCTTTGTACAGGTATATTAAATAAACTTTAATTTTGATTAACTATTTACCGTTTTCCGAGCCTTACTTAATGATATTATATATAAAAAAAAAATGTTTTGCTTGATTTTTAAAACAGCATGAGGCTTATGATTCCTGCAGTCCTACTATTACTGCTATCTACATAAAGACATGTTTTTGTAGTGACACGAAGTAATGTGTAGAGATTTTTATCATAAGCTTAAGATAAAAAGTCGTGACAGACGGATAGCGAATAGGATAAGCTAGTGTAAAATCTTCTTACCACTAAAAGTCAGACATCGCGTAAACAAAGCTATTATATCGACTCATACAACATTATATCCAAAACAAATTCAAATAAATCTGGAGCTAGGTTTGTTTTTCCGCCATTTTTATTGCGCGTTCCGAAGCAAAAATATGATTTATATTGTAACGAAATTATTCAAAATACGTAATAAAACGTTTTAGTGCTTTAGTGTTCTAGCTTTGAGTTTAGGGTCTTATTTGTGTATTGTTTGAGGGCTTTTTGTCTAGAAAATAGTTTGGAAATATTACTTTGTTTTATGGAAACCAGTTGGGTTAAGGTCGAAAGGTCAATAAAACTGACACAATGCTTGAGGTTACTCGTAAAATTTGCTTTTTGTTAGACTTAAAAGAAGATTATGAAGAAACAAATTCTTTTCAGGTACTAAAATACAAAGTACCTACTTAAGTAATTTTCTCTTTTCAACAAAAATATTAGAAAATAAGATTATAAAACATCCTTTTATAATAAAAAGTATCCGAAAACGTATCGCTTTTGGCTTAGTATTAAACTAGAAAATACACGACCCAATATATTTGTTCCAATAGTGATCTTCTCTCAGGAAGTGGTTTTAGAAAATGTAGGTATTCTCAAACACGAATTATGTCCCTAGAAAATGATTACGCAATATAATGAAAATAGTCTTAAACGTTTCTTTGAACGGATCAAAGCAGGTTTTAGAAAATAAAGGCTATAATTAATAAGCGTTTTTAACTTTTACTGTTTTAATCATGTTAAGTCATTTCCACTTTTTCATCTATTTCAAAATGCCAAAAACATTCGGGGTTCAATTAATGTAAAAAAAAACGATTGAGAAGTTTGAACTTTTCGCATCAATGAAGGTAAAAAAGGTATTTGAGGAAAGCGGTCTACAACCGCGTGGTTCGGTAATTATAGCCATATTTTTATGAACGAAAGAAAAATCTTAAAATAAACAATTTTAAAAGGGTTTGTAAGCTGTTTTCTTTATAAGGTGACCTAGAAGTTTTAATGACCTTGACCTTTTGATAACTTCAATATTTATTGATTCTTTCAAAATGAAATTTGTCTTCGATTTTCGCGTCAAAGAGATATTCTAATGCTTTATCTAACATAAGATATCGATCAGAGTTCTTCTGGGTTTGTTTGAGTCTTCCCAAAATATTGAATTAATGTTGTTTTGTCAAACAAAACGATGTCATAATCGAAGACTTTTCACAAGCATCTCATTAGCATTGTAAAAACTAAGCTGCATAGGTGAAGGTCAATTTCAGTCATGTCTTGAAGCTAGCTTGAAGTGTGGGCATGCTCATAATTGTACACTGTGCTGTGCCGTGATATAATGTTACGTCTTTGCTGTAACGTGTTGGTAACGAAACTTGTCTGCAAATAGCTTCAAATGAAAAATCAACAGAATAAATATACCTCATCGCTTAACAAATATAACAAAGAGATATATTTTTACCAAATACAAGCAAATATACGGAATCTAGTATCCGGAACAGAATTAATGTTACACATTCAAGATCAATGATCGGAACAGTGGCATTTTCCCTGAAATATAAAAGTATTTGTGAAAGCATTAAACAGTGGGGTTGCGGATTTGTTTATTGTTATTTTCATTTTTAAAGCCTTTGACGCTTTTATGTAGAACGTGTATGAGTTCATATTCCGAATAATAATATAGGTACTTTTGTATATTTGCTGCCAGTTTTAAAAGAGAATTGGGATTCCATTTATTATTTGATGAAATATAAAATAATATAGTTTCTCGGAATCAATCTAATAAAGTTGTTACCTCTGAGCTATTTGAAAGTTAACAACTAAAATTGAATTTTTAACATACTTCTCAAGACATGTGTACAGGTAGGTGTGTAAACAATTATTTATGTTACCCAAAAATTCATGAACTACTAGACTAGGTGAACCTTCTTTCCAAACAGCCTACGTTTTTTTGTTCGCGTAATCTACGACCGTCAAATTCAGGAGTATAGCTAAGAAAGCTTAAAAGATAGAATTACTTTCGCATTTAATAATATCAGTAAGAATAAAATCTAGCCAAAGTTTCGCAACCAATCGAGTTGAACTGGCTATAAGTGCCTCATTATTGTAGGTGAAAGACCTTAAACTTGCGAAGTAACAAACTCATTTATTTTTAACAGTAGATACGGAAAACCACTTCGGCACCTTCACCGCACTCCAGCGTCTCTTTACTTTCATACTTTTCTTCAAATGCGACGATTTCACTCTAATTTATAATTCGTATTCGATTTTCATGAACCTAGCGAAGAATTCTTGAAACTATTTGAGATTTTCGAAGAGCTTTTTAAAGACTTAAAATCATATTAAGGTAAAGACTTTGTTAAAAGACAATAAATGTGACAAAATACTTGTAACTTTGAAATAATATTTGTTTTATGTTATCTGGATGTTGTTTTAATCGAATACTAGTATAAATCAGTTAATAGGATACGCAAAATATATCTTAAAAATCTAAATCAAAAACATAATTAGAATTTCCCCAATATGCAGGTACTGCTTTAGACATAAATTCACTTGGCAACTGACCTACAATTAACAAAAACTAAAACAAAAATTCCATTTGAAAAGTTAAAACAGGTCAGCTCTAATACGCACCAACTTCAAAATTCCCCCTGGATCCGAATCTAATTAGGTCCAAAATTAAACTATCCCAACTTCAATCACAAGCAGAAACTACGGAAACTGGAAAGGAATAAAAAGCACTGTTTAACATTTTACTTGCTTCTGGTAGAAGAAAATACGGGAATTGTAACGCATTACAAACATTCCAGTTGAATTAAATTCATGGAATTCAACACAATAGTTGTTTAAAAGTAGGAAACGTCGCACAGGTAATTTATTTATTGTGGTACAAGTTGTTTCACTAAACAATGTATTGTAAAAATTCTGGTTTGTTTTTCAGAAATTTTACTTCTACACTTTTCTTTTTTGTTGTTTGAATAACAACAAAAGTTTTATTTAATCATGTTGATTGATTATACAATTTTGCTTGCAAAGAAAATAATCTCATGAATTTCTAATATTTTAGAAATGAAATCTTAAACATTCTTCAAATATAATATTCATTATTCAGAACCGAGTCTCGCCAAATTTTTGCCACTCAATATTCCCTTACTAATACTGAAGCAACTCAATTAACGATATTGGAGAATGGCAGACCAACTTTGTACGCTCGCAATTCGTCTGTACGTTCACTAGTAACTCCAAAACTAGTTAGCTAATAGCAGAGATAAATGGCTACTGTGGCGCGAATGTATTTGTATCCGAATGTTGTGTAAAGTTGTTCGAAATTTTGTATTTGGACGGGAAAATTGGAATATCTGATTGTAGAAGTTAAATTACCGTGATTTTTGCTGGCGGTGTTTTATTAAAGTTGTTGAAAACGAAGCTCTTTGTTCGTCTTTGGAGTATACGACAGGCTTGAACATTAAACACGTTACGAAATATTCCTCTTCCTTATTTTGTCGCGCGCGTGTTTCTGAAATATAGGAGGATAATAAAGGAAACTTGCATGTAGGTAATAGACTGGAAATCTTCCACACTCGTGTTTTATATGAAAGGAGGTTTTGTGTTTTGTAGATTGAATTAAGCCGAGAGCTTACGAATATCAAATTAGGTTTAAAAGCATATCTTGTAAGACAAAGATGTCAATTTGTTCATAATGTAATTTCATTACGAGCACTGATATTGCTTTAGAATTTGATGTTTCATTTAGATTATTTTCGTAATTATCTTGAAAATTGTACTAAACATACAGTTTTATTCTTTTAGCAAAGTAAATTTTCATCATATTCCAATCACTCAGATTCCTTTAATTTTAAATTAACATCAAAAACATAAACTTTACCTTCCTCATCACTCTCGTGTTCAATCAACAAAACCTTTTTAACTTTAATAACGCTTTTAGTTATGTCTTCAGAATTCTTCAAACTTGTATTGCGTACACGTGTTTTGTTCTAAACATTGTAAACATTAATGTCGTCTGCGAGACTCATGTAAACTGTATGGAGACAAACATGTATTTGAGTTGCGTTAGCACGTTAACTGCACTTGTGTTACTGGTTAAGAATGTTTGAGTTTTGCTGTAACTGCTTTGTTGTCTTCCATATTAAGTGGGTTGGTTGAATTTGCATACATTTCAGAAAAAATATTACAAGTGTTCTTCAAGTTTGTTCTGTATAATTTATTTGATCTGTCCGTATGATTGACTTTTTCGGACCGTTTAATTGCTTGAAAGTATTTTTTTAATAAATTAAAAGAAACAGAGGAAGATGCTTAATCTTTTTGAGTACCAAATTATTAATATCATTAAACACTCATGTGAAATATGAGTGCCTTAGTAGGCAATAAAAATAATATAAAAAAATATACATATAAACCTATCTTGAAAAGTTGAGTGGCTAAGAAAATGTTAAATACGAATGAATTTATTTCAAAGCAGTACTTCATTAACTTAATTGTCAGAATATTAATTAACAGTTTTACCTTCAACTGTCACTTCAGTAATAAGTAAGATGATTATACCGATATCTCCAGACTTAGGTCTAAGATTAGGGCCCTAAGATAAAATACTAAAGTAAGATCCCTAAAAAGGGTCTTATAATAAATACCCACCACTTTTCATTCGTACCGGTCTATTTCGGAACCTTAATAAATTGTGCAGATGAAAAAGGTTTTTAGATAGCCAATGAAAACAAGAAGGTTCTTACAACGAGAGTATCCGAGGTACTGGAAGTCAGCAACAAAATGTAGCAATTCAAATTTAACGACATACATTTTGAGTTTCATCCTTTAATTACACCCAAGAATATCTTAGTTGGTGCGAATTTGTCCCGCTCCTTAGCATGAAGAGGCAGTTGTCTTAATCTTAACTCTCACAATTCGTCAACTGGAAGGGGTTAAGTGTAAGCTCTTAACAGCTGTATAAGTCTAGCAGAAACGTTGAGTAATTTTGAAGTTCGGGTTTTTGTTTTTACGAGGCCCTGTGTACAGAGTATTTCAATTATCTTTCAAGTTTACCAGGAAATTTTTGATGATAATTGACTGGATATAGTGGTTTAGTTTCTGTACGTTTTATTAGATGACTAGAGGCCGCCCGCGACTTCGTTCGCGTAGAAACCTTTCCCTGTGTAAATCCCGATCTCTTGGGGACCCTGGGATAAAAAGTAGCCTATGTGTAATTCTGGGTCTTCAGCTAGCTATGTTCAGTAGTATTTGCGTGAAAAAGTAACAAACATGCATGCTTACATACATACATTCTTACTAACTTTCGCATTTATAATATAAGTAGGACTAGTAGGATTATAGGAAAGCTATTTTGTTTTGTGGGAAAACAACTGGTTTATTTATTGAAGCTCGTGTTCTTTTTCCACGTGTACGCGTAGGCTTCCGTTTCTAATCTACGCGGAATCATTTCACTTGCTAACGTTACTAGGAATCCAATTGTTTGATAATTTAAATTTTCTGTGAAATATTTTATTATGTAGCATTTACCGTGATAAAATGTGACTTAGGATCTAATGGGGATTTCAGTTAAATAATTGAATATACCTAAAGAGTTCATATAGGTTCATATAGGTATTATTATGTGGCATTTACCGTGATAAAATGTGACTTAGGATCTAATGCGTATTTAAGTTAAATAATTGAATATACCTAAAGAGTTCATATAGGTACACCTGATGCTTTCCAAGTAGGTAGTAAGGATTATTTAAGAAGATTTAAAAATTGGTTTAATTACAGTACTTGTCTACATATTATTAACTGCACGTTTGGCGCAGTGCGCAGTGGTTTAAGCGGTCACCTCGCCGCAACAACCGTAGCGTCGCGTGTGGTGGGTTCGAATCCCACCCAGGACAAATCTTTGTGTGATGAGCACGAGTATTTGTTCTGAGCCTGGATGTTAATGTATCTATATAAGTATGTATTTAGAAGTATATAAGTATGTTTATCAGTTATTTGGTTACCATAGTACAAGCTCTGCTTAGTTTGGAATCAATTGACCGTGTGTGAGTTGTCCAATAATATTTATTTATTTATTTATTTATTGACCATTCTTAACCAAATAAACCACAATCTTTTACTGTCTGCCAAAACGAAGTCCATTACAGCCGAATAGTTTATTTCACATGTTGATACAAACAAACAAATCGAATGAGTTTGTCTTTATTTTGCTGTAACCAACTTTTGTTTTTCTTTTATCTGAGTAATGACCGTCTTTTATGGGTCAAACGAATGTATGTAACGAATTCTCGTGTGCGAGGTTATTCATTTACAGTGCAAGTTACACGAACAACGGCTTTTGAAACGAAATTCAAAGCGCCGTATGTGCTCTTTTTTAACATCCTGTAAAAGACTTAGTTTGGCCAAAAGTTGCAGCATTTGTATTGCTTGTTTATTTTTCAGAAGTTAAATTTCTTCCTTGCAAACCTTTTATTTAAATTTGTATTCGTATTTGTCTGTATATTTTGTGTTCTTAAATACTATTTGTATCACACACTTATATGGCCATTATTACAACTAGTAACTTCTTCTACTAAGCTTTCAATTTCGTATTGGGGGTCAGTCACAATTTAGTTCAAACGCATAAATTCGTCATAAATCCCTGTTCTATAATATAAGTACCGCAAGTAGTGGATTAAACATTAGTGACTTTTCTTCTCCGCTCCGTTCTTTATGAAACCCTATTACCCGTTTTTCTATCTATACTATCAAGTACAAGCATTTAAACTTATTCATGTTTTTATCTTTTCCAATCATAATATCAACACTTACACGAAGATGAAAGATGTCGTCAACAGTTCAGATAAGGAGAACAATGCACAAACTTGGACTCACAAGGACAAGTTTGAACAATGCCTCCGTCGAGCCTCGCTATGATAGTTCGATTGCACATGATCGTAACCAAATTGATCGCTTTGAGAACTTTGTTTGAATGTGGGAGTTTTTGTGCAGTGAGTTATGGAATGACTTTACTGTAGCTCGATTCTCTACTACTATCGACTACTGACAACAGGCTTGTCGTCGAGAAAATTTGTAAGAAAATCTGATCAGCGCCTCTGACGGGCGTGGCAGTAAATATTTTGGCAGTACATTCTGAATGTCAAACTTTCGATACTCGACAGTACCGACTGTACAGAATCGCGCTATTGGTATTGTAATGGTCTTTTACTGACAAAGTTTTAACGTGCCATTAGAGGTATTGTAACGTTAGCCATGTATGTCGTCGTATGTCGTTTGTAGTCATCGTGTTTACCACATTTGTGAATCCAAAAAAAGTTGGTAATGGGATATTCTATTAAAACACTCCTCCGGACGGACGCCGTTTTCGTGGCTGACCATAGCGCTGAAGATGCAACGTTCTAACGAAATAAGCGAGCGCATCATGCCGAAATATGATATAGGAGAGATCTAGAAGTAAACATGAGAGTCTTTTATCCAGTAATAGAAAGAAAGGGCCAGAAAATAGTACTTTTTACGTAAATGATAATCCCTTAAAAGTGTAAAAAAAAAGTATTAAAAAAAATAAATGTATATTTCAACGTCTTTTTTGTCTTCTTTTTCCTTATTCAAATTGTATCTAAAGACACATCCTTAAGTGATGATTCGTCAAGGAAGCCGCTAACCATTTGTGTGCCCCCGAAACTGGCTAATCGGGTAAAATCGGCAAACTTCGGCACTGACGACAGAGTCCGCTCTTTGTCTCAGTGATTGATTGATCTCGCTTGGATCTCGGCAACAAATTAGTTCTGTGGTACTATTTATAGGAGATAGCGGGGATACTTTTGTACGTAGCCCGTAATGAAGAAAAAAATTACGAAAGTCATAAATGAAGCTACTTATGTAAATGAAATAAATAATTTAAAGGTCAGAAATAAATCATGCTGAAACATTAATATGAGAGTAAATGTTATTACACATTTATTTTTATCTTGAACCGAATAAATCTTTGTATGATACTTTGTAGCTTCAAATAGAAACAAATTGCTAGTAAATTTGGGAACGAAAAACAAAAGCACAATAGCTGTTACAACTTGAAAAACAGAGAAAAACATCAGTAACAAAACAATAAAAGAAAATACCAAATACATTTAAACCACACACAAAAAACCCGTTCACAATACCGCCCAAGTAAACAAGTTGTTAAAGAAATTGAAAGTAACTTAAAATGCCGTAATAAAATTTCATCAGCTACCCCCTTTTCCTTTTGATTTATTAGCGCCGACATTTGTGACCTTGTTTGTTCAGTTATAAACAAAGGTTATAAAACAATAATGGATTTTGAGAGCTTCCGGGTTATTGATGACTCGGGTCATGGGATTCGGTGAATAGAATTATGGGATATACTTATGTTAATGTAATTCCTTTGGTGGATACGGTAAATAAATGTTCTGGATTCTGAGTCAGGAATATTGGAGTGAATGGGAATGAATTATTGTAAGACATGCATGTAAATGTTAATGATAAAGATATGAATGATATTGGAGATAATGTTTTATCTGATCTTGGGGTGGGAGTAGAAATCAATAGAACCGATAGCTATGAAAATAAAGCTGTTGAATTTGTTATTGTGTCTGATGATATTTATTTATTGAGCAGACTGAAACTTGGGTATTTTGATTAATGTAATTTTTAAATTGATCATTATTATTCGAAATCAATTCTAAATATAGAATTAGACAGTAATAATTATAAATAAACATAAAAAGTACTTGTAACACCTACTCGACTAAAAATTAATTAAACAAAAATTCATTTCAAACGGTCCCTTCAATCGAGACGATCAAAATAGATAATTGTGTTTCACGCTCGCTCTTTTCCTTTTAAATCGATGCTTTGTGGCGAGATGATTGGGTACCATGCAATTTCTGAAATTAAATGAAAAAACCATTACAATGAAATTGAATATCTTCTACAGAACTGGGTCAGAATCGGTCAACAAAGATACATTCGGACCGTTAATAGCTTTACTCATTTCATCCTCGCGTCCAACTTTACAAACCAAATATCAATTTGATACAGAACTTAACAAATAACTAGAAAGGGCAAAGCTATCGTTACCTAAAATTATAAACGGTGAACCCTCTACTGTTTGACTTTCGGAATATTATATTAAGAAAGTTCCGCAGTCTGACTGAGTTCGTTTCATTATATTAGCATAAAAGGAAAGTTAACGGTCAGATGATTAGACTTGACTCATAGTTTGTCGGAGACAGTTTTCCAAATGAATGCCTCTAAGGTTCTTTAAATATGATGCCTGTCTGATTATGTCATCGAGATAGATGAGTGATAAAGGTGTAATGTTCCGTGGCTAGGGAGTAATTGAGTTGTGAACAAAGATAAAGTTTACCTTATAGGAAATAGGGGTGGATGAAGATAAGAAAATGAAATAGGTGAGCAAAAATGTCTATGGGGAACGTTGCGGGAGATTGTTAAGTCAAATTGCTTTGGTAAGTTCAGATTGACTGATGAAAATGACTGAGTTTGATACGAATTTCATAGACTCAGCTCTAGCTGTGCTCGTGGTAGTTTTGTTTCAATACTTCATTTTAATTTCCCAGATGAACTTGTTTTTCATAATACTATAAATTTTATCACACAAGTTGATTAGATCAAATTTTATCACTCTTGTTTATACTTTCATGAAGAAGTCCTCTTTATTGAAGACAAACAAGATTGTCTGAGTATAGTACCTACGCTGTATTACCCTACCTACTCGCAATTGTCGAAAATTATTAAAGGTCTTATCCCGTTAAACATTTTTTATAAAAATATCGAATAATCTTCGTGAAATTCTACAGTCGTAGATTCAGAAATTCCTCAACATTAATATCAATAAAGTCAGGGAATCTAATTTTAATCGTCCATTAACTATGATTTATATTCCGAGCTTCGGGTCTAAGTAATAATATAAGGGCTAAAACGTTTTTATATGTGAACTACTTTATTATTATATAATTGCTGGAACTGTACTTAAATCATTTTTATTTATAGGCTGGTATTTCATGTAGTAAATGCCTTTTTTTCAACACATAGAAAGAGAGGTAAAAGGTAGAAGTACAGGTAAAGGTAGAGGTAAAAGGTAAAGGTACAAGTCAATACCCTAAAAAAAAGATATAAAATACTGTCCTTTGCTACATTATATCCCTTAGTAAACTCAAAACCTCGATGAGATACGGCTGATGGCAAATTACCGTTATTAATCTATATTATAGTTTAAAACCAACTGTTGACAATGTTTTTTACAAAATATGCACTTTAGTAACCATATTATTATCCAACCTCTTATTAATTGGAATGTAGCTTATCATATTAACAAAATAATGAATTAAATCTAACAAACGTTTGATTACTTTGGTAATATCGTAGCGGTAGAGTTAGATAAAATATCATCTTGTATTTTTGTTTTTCAAAGTTTGGCATCGTCTAATGTCCCACTGTGACCTAAATATTTCCAAAACAAAAATTAACTATAAAAGCGACCGTTAAACTTTTATAAACAACACTTTAACTGTGATTTACCGAACAATGTAAATAAGGAATCGTTAAGACAATCCCAAACTTCTTAATGGACGGTACAAAATTATCGTTAAGTACATTATAAGTACAGTCGGTGACATAATAATGTATTATTTCCAATTGCGTTGACAGTTCAAAGTATTGAAAGCTGTTCAGCTTCTCAATGTAAGGGTCGAACGCTGAGAATATGAGCAACAAACCAATGACTGTTTGAGATTGAGTTTGAATTAAAAATAATTGTCACCCACTTTCACGCCTCTAATGAATTCATAGCGATGTATAAATACATACCCAAGAGTTTTTTCAACCAGACGGTTCGTTACAATTTATTTTTAAAGTGGCCTAACTTCACTCACGGGAAAATACCTATAACTAGTAGTGGGACAGTAATGTGTCAAATTATTTAGTACCCAGTTGATCACTTTGGTAAATGATGTGTGAGTTAAGCTATCTATAGACGTGGCAAATCAACAGATCGGCACCGTTAAGTGGTATTTGAAGTAAGTGTCTCCATGCTTCAAACGGTACGTAAATAGCGGGTCCGGTCAATTACGATTGCTTGTCAATTAGGCTAAGTCAAAGGCCTTAGGGGTATTTGAATCATGGGAATTTAGCTGCTAATTTGCCAGGCAAGAAATAAATTGTATATATAATTACTAAATTGTGTTCAATGTTAGGATTTTATAAACGTCATAATATTCAAAGCAAAATTAATATCAATATCAAAATTATTATCTATTCTAAGACTATGACTATGTCTATAATTCTAAAGCCCTTTTACGGCTAAACTAAACTTAGTTTTATATACTGTTTATGGTCATAAAATACATTTTTTTAGAGTTAATCTATATGCAGAGATATTTGTCACCGACTGTACAAAAACTTGACAATCTTTGTTCAACAGTTATGAATAAAATTGTTTTTATTGTGGATTAACTTGATTTGGTTTAATGTTTCCTTTGAACGAGTTCCCGAGGCTTTTAGGAAACTCAGGGCTAAGTACTTAAAGATCTCGAAAGTGGTGTAAGTATGTCTGTGCATACTGAAAAGATAAAATTGAGGAGAATTCTGAACTGCGAAGTTCGTAATTAGTTAGTTCATTGTTCAGTTAGAAACAGGTGAACTTTAAAATCTATATTATAAATGCTTTAAATACGAAAGACTATATAAAGTACAATAAGCCACTGAATAGAATTTGTAAAATTTTGCGGATATAGTTGTTAAACCAGGGCCAAACGTAGTTTACATTCTGTTTAATTGAAATTTCCCTATCATGTATGGCAGAATTGTGAATCACTATATTTTTTCTACACTGTACAATTAAGAGATATTTTGTTTCACTTCATTTCATATTTTAATAACAGTTGCTATGTTTAACGTTTCGGCCAAGTTACACGTGTCGTTGGCTTCATTAATTCTCATCCGACATAAGATAACAAAAATACTCGTTTCGCATAAAAAAATACACCAAACAAATTAATTCATCGTACAATTGAACTAATAACATTATGAATGGTCCGTCCATCCATCAAGCTGACGGAAGGGAACGCCGGAATCACTGCATCATATTCCATTAGATGTAACGTTCATACGAGCTTTTTGTGGATTGCAAACGGATGGGTTCCGATGGTGGCCATCGGATTTTTTGTAACAAATGATGCTGAAATACTTTTACGATTTTTTTTTTATTCTTTATTAGATACTTCGTTATGTGTGTTTCACGTAAGCACATTTTAAATGACAAACTCTGGATAATCGATTGTACTTAAGAGCCTGTAGATCATCAGAAATCGCGCTACTGTGATGAAATGTCCAGTGAATCAAAGGTAAAAAGCATTTTCTTGTGAAGTCATCCCCGTGTAATATAAGATTAAAAGAATGCAACGCAAAAGTTGATAAGTTTACAAAAGAATAAAGGAATAAATATTAGATTAGCAATTAAAAATTACATTATATAATAAACCTTGTAGTTCTACTCAAATCCTGGATATAAGCCAATATGGTATTCGGTTATTGGTATTCGTAACATCAAATTACTACAGAAACATAATATAGAACATCGAAACTTGAAGGTAATAACCTCATATTTAGACACAGGCTTCGTATCAAATAACTCTGAATCGGTGACCGAGATAGTAAAATGAGGCCACGATATACCTCAAACAGATAATGTTCTCGAAGTAAAACTAAGCTTTACTCGGTACAAAGACGATTCGACAAACAACACATTACCGTACCGCAATTCTCTACCACTATCGAATACCGACAACCGGCTGGCTAAAGAAATTTTGAATGACAATCGGTTCAGCGCCTCTAGCGTGGGTCGTAGAAACTATTTTTGCAGTACATTTTAAATGTCAGTTGATACTCTAAAGTACCGACTGTACAGAATCGCGCTACTGGACTACTTATCTTTATACCAACGATAAACGTAGAAACAAAACCCCCGTTATATACTTAAACCTTTTTACCTATATTTCCATACACGCAAAAGATGAAGCTATCAAAATTCAGACGCCATTTGCACGTAATACAACCCAAAAAGTCGTTTGCTTAAGTAAAACTTAGCTATGAAACGCTCACCACAATACCGATCCATACAAAAGGATACGATCACCCCCCAAACATCCAATACCTTTACAAATTAAGGTATGAAAGGTCTTCACAATGATTCTTGAACGAAATTCATTAATGGGCCATAAACAAAATCCTTTCGGGTCGAACGAGCCTTTAAATGGGTGTTATTAAAATGAAGGGCTTCGGGAAATTTCCTATACTTTCAACGTTCATTGCGCTTTTAGTATCAGCGGTATTGTGTTCTACAGTCAC
This sequence comes from Anticarsia gemmatalis, assembly GCF_050436995.1. NCBI lineage: Eukaryota > Metazoa > Arthropoda > Insecta > Lepidoptera > Erebidae > Anticarsia > Anticarsia gemmatalis. The sequence goes on from NC_134756.1 coordinate 11,543,335, forward strand.
GAAGTGGCAATGGATTACGATTTCAGATATAAATTGGTTGTGTTTTGTAGTTGCTACGTCGATCTTTGTGTTGGCAAAATTTGTGCTTTTTGGTACGGAAAATTGATAATGGGCATGTTATATTAATTTGTGAAACGATTCTGATTTAGAATAGGTCTGAATTATTTTGTTTTATGTATTGTTAAGTTATTTGGAATGTGTGTCTGTATTGAAAGGGTTAAAACGCTTTAAATGGAATTTATCGCACTGTTGGTTTTTATTTTCCGAGCTTTATTTTAACCCAAAATTAATTGTGTTTCGTCTATTCTGGTAAAGTCAATATTAAAAATACTTGTTCAAAAAACATTTCTCTGGAAAAACTAATTTTGGAATGAAAATACTTCGATACTGTTTTTACTTTTAGTTATTTTAGTTTTAGTAAAATTTTCTTTCTCTCAAAGTTAATTCACAAATAAGTTATTACAATGAAATTAAGTTTAGATGACTGATCTTGAGAAAATTAAATTTTAAATAAGTTAAAACTATAACGGTTTGCTAGTCGGGTTTCATTAAGACTTTTATTAGCTAGTTTAACTACTGTGAAAGTTTTCTTCTATAAGAAAATAGTTAAAAGCAAAGTTAATTTAGGTTATAAAAATCTCTTTACCGGATAATGTGTAGGTACTAATATTCCACATTTTGCTTGATGGGCAAGGTAGTAGTGGACAGACTTGCTCTTTTTTTGGTATAATTTGGGTAACTTCAAAATATGTAAGTTAGGTTATAAAGTATTTTAGAAAAATTTGGTTGCTTTTGTTTGATGTCAAATCAAAATCGACTAAGCTGTTTAGTCTAAAAAGCTTATGTGGTGCACTTATATGTTTTATATTGTTCTATCTACTGACTGATGAACTAATATCAATACATGTACATATGTATTTTGGTTATCCTTTAGACCTAATTGTCGAAGATGTCTTTACACAAGATTAAGCCTCCATACAGGACTCCCAATAAGACCATACCTTCCAATTCCTTGCATCTGACCCACTTTCTAGTTTCTACCCGGATGACGAGCATAACGTTTGACGTCAGCAATCACCACGATACTAGTTCAAGTTAGTTGCTAACTTGCAACTGACATTGACAAACTGTTAGCGAACTAATCCTAACAGATCGCCTGTAACACCCAGAAGGTAATTAATTATACATATTGAGTGGCCTACAGATGATGTATGCAGTACTCTTGTGTATTAATGGAGCTTTGAAACATTTGTTTTGTGACGTACATTTTATGACGTTATATCAGAGATCCTATATGTCTTCAAATTTAAGGCATTCGTGGCAGTGGCGTGACGCAGTGTATAAGGTGGTCGCCACGCTACTACCAGTGCGTCGAGAGGTCGCGGGTTCCATGAATCTTACACGAAACAAATATTTGAGCGATTTACAAGTAGTTATATTTTGCGTCCGTTTTGTGTATGTTAGTAATAATCCCGTGCGGGAGTAGTCTTTAAAAAAAAAAGAAAGGAAACATAAACCATAAAGTCAAATCTCTTTCCCAAAAACGATGATTTGCCGTGATTTTGTTTTAGTATGTAAATTTTATGTACATTTTAAATGCATTTTTTACGAAATTGCAGCGTTTTTACTCTTTTTAAGTTACTTTTTACATGCATTTCATTAACACAGTAAACTTTCGTAACGCAACACACGATCCAAGTTTCCTACACCACGTCGATATAAATCTATTTGAAATTTGACCGAACTACCGCACAACTTGTGAGCACAACTCCTTAATTTGTTCCAGTCTTGTTACGAAACTCCTACCAGAGACTTGTTGTAAAATCATTTTGTCATACTTTTTTGTTATTGTTTTGGGGATTTTAACATTGTATGTCCTCATTTTTAGGAGCATAAAATTCGAAAAAATATATTAAGTATCGTTTGTATCAATTGTAATAAATATATTGGTGATCGCAAAGCCTGCTGTACTTTTTTGCCGCTTGTAGTGCCGAGGACTCGAAATTGAATCAATTGTAAAGTTTTGCTTAAAATAGTTTTTTTTATAAATATAGGTATCTCCAATGATTGCTTTTACACAGTCCTATTCCTAGGCCTAATTTCTGATATAATCTATTCTCTTTTAGATTTGCTATTCGAAGACGCACTGCATACAATAACAAACTTGAATAAACAAGCACTTACATAGCAAATCACAGTTATCACAACCGAATGCAAATCTGTTTCAAAATTATCTTTATTAGCAATCAGAGAGACTTGCACAGAAATTCTACAATTTGAACTAGATACATAATACGTATAATACAAATACGTGTATTTGCGTACAGTCGACGTACGGTAAACATCTGAGACATGCCATTCTAGCAACCTGTCATGTGAAGATGCATCTGCCAATCTTGATTGACGTTCACTGAAACAGCAAACCAATCACATATTCCACCTTTGATAAAACAAAAAGTAACTTAAGCAAAACTTACAAGATTACTTCGGCTTAAAAACAAGATCAGCGATAAGTAAATGGTGGGATCTGTTTAATAAACTCGATGCGAGTTAGAAAGTTTATGACGCGAGCTCGGAAAACAAGCTGTCAGCTCAGATGACAAAAAACAAACAGAATATGGGAAGTGTTTACAAGGACACGATAAATTGGAACGGGCTTTAAGGGTTGTAGGGCATACTATTCTTTCAATGTAGCTGATATTTTTGTTCAATTGATTTGTGAGTGTGGCATAGTGGTCTCTTTGCGTAGAGGGCTGGAATGCGAAGCAAAATAATATGTTTGTGTAATGAGCAAGAGTGTATGTACTAAGTTTGGATGTTCTATCTGTATATTTATGTATTTAGCAGTACATAAGTAATAAGTATGTTTATCAGTTGTCTTGCTAACACTGTATGAGCTCGGAGTTTAAATCTGATCACTGTGTGTGCGTTACGAACAACAGCTTCTTTTGCATTGAAGTGATGGCACATCTCGCAAACGACGCAGGAAACTTACGAGCTATAGTACAACCAGATCCAAAATAAGTATTAACAGTCAACTCATTTTTATGGATTTGAAACTGTTGCTTTCGAATCTGAGTATCAGAAGTTCCTAACCGCGCTCCCGTATTGATGGTTAAAAGTATGGTGTGATATTACCCTTAGGCGGTAAACACAAAACTCTTTATGGGTAAGAAGGGTAAGAATCGGTTGGTAAAGGGAAAAACTTTAAATAAAGATTTTTGTCAGAAGTCTGATATTGTAAATGTGAAAGTTTCGATGGTGTTTGTTTCAATTACCTTGTTATCGGATTTGCGTGGAATTTTATGGATGTATTTTGTATAGGTCCATCGTAACTTGTTATGTTTCTACATGACAAGTATTTTGTCGAAAAACGCTAAGATGTTGACTGCAGTTCCAGGTGATAATAAAATTGCGAGGCAGGATATTATTAAGGTATTTTGGAAACAAAAAAAAACCACAAATGTCATATCAACCAAAGATAGGTTCTAAGTCCTTCTAGATATAATTAATCTGTACAAAATGAATACATATGTACACCAAAGTAAATGGAGCTTGTCAGATTTTTACACGACAGAAAATATTATAACAATAATTATTAAAAGTCTATCCTTTAGTGAAGTCTGTAGTGAACCAGAGGTAAATATATTGTGAAAAAACTGATTATAAAAAACCACAGCTAACCTATAATACGTCTAATATACTCTCTAAAATATTGTAAACTTGGACAGAAATAAATATTTTTATATTCACTTATTTTTATCTCTTTATGAAAACCAAAACCCAAATTTAACAAACCTGCGTCCAAAATTCCGTATTGTTCTAAATAAGAGCAACACAATTCTATTTGGTGTTTAACTCAAGTAGTACGTTAACTAAGGAGCTCGTGTACATACATTATAGCGTGTGGTCTTTGCAGACGTTCAACTGTCACCTATTATGCGCAGGTGCGGTGCGACTTGAAATATTTAGTGTCTGCATCTTATTACTTATTACCTTAATTTTGGATAAACTAGGGTTGGATTTAATTTAGGTTTCAGCTGTTTCATGTAAGTATAATAACTTTATTATTTTTGCATTTCGTTGATAACTTCCTTCAGAAATAATGTGCAGTTTTTTTCTGTTAATTGAAACGAGAGATAACTTATTTACATGACTGAAAGCCTGGCGATTTGATTATGATAAGTCTTGTAAGATATAAGGTTTTAATCATTCGTAATAAGCATTTATAGTAGTAAACTGTTAGTAATTCTGTATAATTACAAACAAAATAAATCCTTAAGCTTTACCTATTAAATTTGCTTTAGATTATGCATATATATTTTTAGATCATTTAAATTTAACACGTAATTTACTAATTACTTTACGCAACAAAGATACATAACAAGTCCACTTTAAAAATTCTAAAAAATATTTAAAACCGAGTTCACGTTTCGCTCGAAGGAAACTACAAAAGTTTGTACCGATCAAAGCATAGTTAGTGCTTCGTTTTTTTGCCAAAACTACCTGACGACAGGAAAAAGTAGTTTCGTGTAAACGATTTTCCTATTACTTTAGTTACAAAGTACTTTGAAAGGCTAAGAGGAGCTTGGTGGTACAATTGATTTTCGTGATGGGTTCAATAAAGGGTTTGTTTGAGGTGATTGGTTTATTTGGGCTACTTATCATTTGAAATTTCATAATGATTGGTGTTATTTTCTTACTAATTATGTTATTGTTTCTGAGTATCCAATATCAACCTATATCCAATACAAAATTTAAGTCATAGCAAAGCTTAATTATTGCGTCATGCATGACTGTTTTAGCATAATTATATTAATGGCAGTTATACTACTACCATAAATAAGTTAAATACTGCTTTATGATAAGATAATCGTTCAATAATATAAGCCTACAGTACTTTTAATCCTTAAAACAGTCGTTAAAATTTTCATAAAATATCCATTGTCAAAAATACAGTCCTGCAATTTATTACAATTTTATATTTTCAACAAACCAACTGCTCATTTAAATCCTTAAAAAGCTTTTGAAAACTCAATTTCAATTTACCCGAGGTAAGCCTTTTAAGCATCATAGTACAGTCCTTAACTCGATGGTTATTCTCGACCGTCCAGACGGACTTCCAAGCCGAAAACACTCAACGTCATAAATTCACCAAATTCCTTTGTTCGAACCGAAACCATTCTTGCGAAAATAATTACAACACAAAAGAAAATTCTTCATTTTTCTTACAATTGTCTCTTGCCCTTTCATCTCGTGGCCTTGACCTCATATTATCGTCTCGTTATGTATAATTTGTCTCGACTTCAGCCCGATGTTCAGTTCCAGTGATGTGTAACTTAATGTAATTTATTACTGTCGTATCTAAATAGTGGTCTTCGGGGAAAATATTTTACCATAATAGCTGAATTAACCTTTGTTAGATCAGGATTGGGCAGTATCCAACGAGATGTGAATAGGATAAAATCAGAAACTTATATGTCACGTAACTTATTCAATGAGAACAAACTAGCATTTGTTACGCAAGTCCTTGCTGGTAACCTAAATATACACTATAACAATTTCGTACAAAAGGAAATATAATTAGGCCTTCAGTTATTCAAACAAAAAATTGGCATTAAAGCCAAAACAGTAACAGAAAAACTGTATTAAAAAAGCGCAAAGCCCAGCCAAATCTCAAGGAAAACGGAACAGTATGACATCAAAACTCGTTTCATTTCCAAAATGTATAAACGAGACCTCAAAGGCAGGCCAAATTTCCATACTGTTTGGTTCGTTAGCACTGACTTAGAGCCGTCTGAAAAGCTCGTCAGCGTTGTCCTTTGATTGGCAGAATACATTGCGTACGTGAGAACGTTTGGTTCTAAGCTTTGTGATGTTTTAACTGGTAGAACCAGTGTTTTCCAACGTTCGGAATAGAACTATCCGTTGTTGAAGGCGGAGGCAAATTGATGGTACGGATTCTATAGATATATCGTTTAGCTATTTGTTTTCCTGGAGGAAAATCTGCTGTCGCTGTATACAGAAGTTAACTAGATTTTTATTTTTTCGCACGGAATAGAGTGTCATCTTTAAACAGAAGATTTACCTATTTCGCAGTAGTTCTTAGGTGAAGCTTACCTAATTACTTATTCACCTAATAATTACCATTCCACCAAACTTTAGATTCCACATGATAATAGCACGAAACATTTTGTAAAACTTAAACAGTCTCTGAAGATGAAAGATTTTAAGCGAAAGCGGTCACAATTTCCCTTGAAATTCAAATATCAATTTGTAACATTTGAATTAAACCTGGTCCCGACCTGAACCACTTAGAACTATCAAGTCAGGAGAAAAGCCAATGTTCTGTGGCTTTACTCTATCGGTAATCGATGAATGCGTTCTAAGAAATTACTGTTCTGCTTCAACTACACCGATACTGTTGGACCGTGCAAATGGGTATCGCTTTTCAAGTAACTTTGATGCGATTTCATTTTCCAACGCATCGATGAGAAAAGAGAGCAGCCATGCTTTAAGGTTTACACACAAAACTGCGATGTGACGTCACGTTGTACAAATATAAGGGCTCCAGTAGCGCGATTTTCTACTATCGGTACTGCGGAGTATTGAGAGTTTGACATTTAAATGTATTGCCAAAATAGTTCCTACGATGCTCGTTAGAGGCACTGATCAGATTTCCATACATTTTTTTTTAATAGCTTGCCGGTTTTTGTTAGTGGTAGAGAATCGACCTACAGACTGGCGAATTGTTCGTATCGAACGTTTTTGCAACGTTTCTTTTTAATACCACGTCTTAATTCTGTGTGTACCAAATCTTTAGAACTTTTCCGTGAGTGACTTCTACTACACTGAGTTAGCTTGCAATCCAACCTTTAGTAAAACTTCTGCGTTGTAATTTATTTCTTCTTAAATCAATTCTAATTGCTGTTATAGACTAAGCAATGTACGGGACCGGGCACGTGAGACAGTAATTTGAGCATTTTTAGTTTCCTTTGAGATAATACTAGTCTCTGTAGGAATATATGTACATTAACGAAGTGACGGGGTAAAAATTTACTTTACATTTTTTGGTGTCGAGAACTCGCAATACACCGATTCTGCGTATCGTGTTATAACCCTAAGGCAAAGGATTTCTCGAAATTTATGCAATCATTGAAATGCGTTATAGACATCAAAGGAGTAAATGTAATCGTCATTATTCAGAATGAATTTACCCTTTACTTTGAATAGACGACTTTGGCCACTTTCTACGCTGAGGTTGCTTGTGAATTTCGAATCATCATAGATTTAAATTATTTCGACTACTACCAAACCATTATTTAAATATGACTATTCCCATTTAAAATTAATGTAGAAACATTCAAAAGCGAGTATTCAACTAGTACCGAAACTAGTATGTATGTATCACTTAGTTTTTTCCGAAGACCAGTAGCGCGATTTCCTAGATATGGTACAAACGAGAGTTTGACATATAAAATGTATTGCAGCAATAGTTGGGGGACTCAGATTTTCATGCAATATTTGTCGAAAGCTAGCTGATTGTCGACAGTCGATAGTGGTAGAGAATTGCGCTGCTAGAGTAGTGGCAGCGATGTAGCGACTACGACCACCACTGAACGTAGGAACTAATTAAATTGAACAAATTCTTCTTTTTATTGTTTTGTACGTGTCTTTCTCTTACCTTTTTAATATTACTATCACAGTGTACAGTACCTAGACGAATAAAACAGCCACAAAAACATAAAAATCCAATATTTTTTTAAACAGAAACCCACAGTGTAAGTTTTAACTGTCTCAACTGTAGGTGGCTACTCTCCAGCTCATTCCAACGATAATACTTATTCTACTGTTCTTTGAGCTCCGTTGAATGAATGAAAGTCAGTGAGCGAAATTCAAAATGTTATTTAAAGGATATTTTCTGGGAACAACGTTTCAACATTCAAAGCTAGAAGTTAAATTTGTCGGAGCTAAGACTAATTTCTATTCAATAGCTTGCCTCTCGAAATCCATTACCACTCCTTCAACTTACTTTTGAATAAAATCTCGTTTAGTTGAATTGGAGTTAAGTATTTTTGTAATTGACGTTTTCACGGCGTTTTTCGATTAAATCTGGGAAGATCGTTTTTTGCATATCTTTTGGCTTCTGGCTTTGTTGATGCAAGTAGTGTACGAGAATACAGAATATCATAAGATCTTGGCACCAATTTTTAGATTAAATTAGATTTTGTTTCTTTGATATTATTTCGATCATGGGAAGACACTGCTTGTGTGTCATAATAAGAACATATTGAACATTTACAATGATAACACGAGAAACTTAACGGGATTGATAAAAAAACTCTGTCGCTATTTTAAAAGTGTACAATATATGAACCTATTTTATGATATTTTTAATACATTCCAAGCGAACTGAATAAAAAAAAAACATATCCCTGCAAAAAATAAGTTTAAAAAAATGATATAAGTACTTTCCTTCATCACTATCGTACAAAGTGCTACACTAACGGAAACTTCACGAACCTTTTACAGCAAAGAGAAACATGTAGAAAAAAACTAACACCTTACACGTCACCGTAACAGCTAATACATGGGCTGCCTTTAAGTTATTTTAGTAGAAATTTTCGCTAAGTAACGCCACGACAGCAAAATTGCTTTGAGAATTTTTCTCTGATTTTATGTTTCGAAAACCTGGAGTGAAGTACCGATCTTAATACACCTTGTAGAGTAAGAAAGTAATTTTCTTTTACTTTTTTACAAATTTGGTTAGCCATTTTTTGTAGAACGACTTATTTTTTACTTGCATGTCGTATCGAATATATGTATATATGAATATATAATAATATATGTATGTGTAAAATAAGAATTAAAAATATCGAATTTATTTAATACCAATACTATGTCACAAAGGGTTTCACAAAAATGCATTATATCACACACACAAATCATTTAACATCAATCTGTTGAAAATCGAAGACGTATTAAATACATAACACATCACTGAAATTACTGCTTTTAAGTATGTCGCAAAGCTTTAGACATCTGATCATCACCGTAAACAAAAAAAAGATGGGCCGAGCAGCAAAATATTCACAAAATATAAACTTAAAAGAAACAATAATGTTTGTTCAAACAAACCTTCGCGAAAAAAATCTCTATACAACAAAAATACCTCCTGAATCACAAAATAATATTATACTTTCAAAACCGCGCGACCTAAGCCGGTAATTTGTCCGTTGATCATGAATTATATCGACGCAACGTGAATCGAGTATCGAACAATCTCGATGATTGACACTCGAATATTTGAAGTATGTAGCCATTTACGTGTTACAACAAAGTTTTATGCCATCAAAAACATTCTGTAAAAACCTCAAGTCTCGCCGTAAAAAGTCGTGAGATCTATATAATACCAAGTCGAATAATCTATTTAGTCTCTACTTAAAGGACCTTCTGTCTTAAGTTATTACGTATGTTATTATCATGCCAATTAAAAAAAATACCTTTAAAACAAATAGACCGACCTGGCCATCGCATGATTTAATTATTAGTATGTATCACACTAATCAGCACGACGAGAAGTTAATGCTCCTGAAATGTTAATGGCGAATTTGTGTTTTCTTGCGATGACCAAGTCGATCTATTTGTTTTAAATTTTTTTTAATTGGCATGATAATAACATACGTAATAACTTAAGACAGAAGGTCCTTTAAGTAGAGACTAAATAGATTATTCGACTTGGTATTATATAGATCTCACGACTTTTTACGGCGAGACTTGAGGTTTTTACAGAATGTTTTTGATGGCATCTCACTTCTTTTTGTAGAGCGAACATAAGTACAATTTGTATGGAAAGACGTTTTTTTTTTCATAATTCAACATATATTCCTATGGGAATGTTGTTCAGTTTCATGGGCTAAACACCCTTACCCACCCTATACCCCCTCCCGTTATGCCTCATATAGTAGGTACCTATTTACACCTATTTATTTTATTTCTACAGTAATAATAATTCATTAACTGCAAATGTAACCTTGTAATCTTATACATTTATATGGGATTACAAAGTTATTGTTGCAGTTAGTGTATTTAGAAAACTGGACCGAAATTTGGAAATATTACATTTTTCCCATGATTAAGACACAAAACCCTATTTGTATTCTAAATTTTAAGCTTCTAAGTCTGCTAGAAGTACCTTAGACTTTTGATGATCGGTGAGTCAGTGAGTCAGTGAGTCAGTGAATCAGTGAGTGACAAAATTCAAAATTTTAACAAGTTGTCATTCTTAAACGACTGGTTCAAATTGACTGAAATTTTAAATATACCGTGTTTATACAATGACTAATTAGTTGCTGAAAATCCAGGCTTCTTGTTTTATCCACAACGAAATTAAAGGGGTGTCAAAAATAGGCCGAATTGCTTCGAGAAAAGGATGTTACGGCCGTGCCGCTTTTTTTTGCTCGACTTGCGGGGGCACTTCCGTGCCCCCAGATATAAAATTGTTGTAGGTTTATCATTTTTGTGGAGCGTTTATTGACTCTTGCTAGCCGTTGGTGAAAGTGTTGCCGAGCAGTTAATGTAATGGCGAAACTGATTATCAATTTCGTTATTGCATTAACTGCTTGGCTAATTTTAATTAAATCAGTAGTGGTAACCTTGAAAAGCCTTCACAGAATTGTATAAGTGCAAAATACGTAATATTACCTATTAAGTTAAGTATACCTACAATTTGAATAAATGATAATTTCTATTAAGATATTATTGTCAATAGACAGCTTATGCGTCTGTTTTAGTTTTTAACACAAGGGTTTTGAAATTACGCATATTAATACTAGACTAACATCATCAACTAAGCTAGGATACCTGACACAAAATAGATATATTTCCAAACAACGACGACGTTGTAAGATTCAGGTCATAAAAAACACAGCAACAAAAAAAAAACTAAAACAGTGACGTAAGCACCTCCTAACGGTAGCACACAAGGTTAATTTTTTAATCTACCCTCACAAAAAACTTAACGCGAGTATTTCACGGCCGATATCATCCTTCAGCGTATTCACTTCATAAAGTGGCTTAAACCCCGCGATATCAGTCTCAACATGATTTATGTTAATGAGGAGAGCGCCATCTTGCGGAACAGATTGGGTATTAATAATAGATCAGTTGAGCAACGTTGTGTTTCGGGAAAATGTGTGAAGGCGAAATGATTTTCGGCGCTATTAGATTGTAGTTTTGCGTAAGCTTAAGGTGTATATGATGATTGTTTACGCGTATAAGACAAAAAATTGAAAAATAATACTCCTATGTAACGAACAGATTTTTAGTAAACTTCTTTTCTTATCTGTGTTGATATTAAATATTATTTATCAATGCTGAACTTTTATACGCTGTATAATAGAAAGTAGTCCAAGCAACAGATATTAAGTTTCACTTGTTGCTGATAGTCCATGTCGTAGCATGATGCATGACTTTTCTTCACATTCATAACCTTTAAACAGTATTCAACTTTTTTCAACTCTAGACAGAAAAATATCTGTATGTAATCGCGCTTATGACCCGTCTTACATATAGTCAGTAAGCAAGCTTAGTTTTGACATCGATACTACTTCTACAATCTCAGTACTTCGTAAAAGAAAAACGAGAAAGCTAGAATAATATGAGCAATGAAAAATAGCGTTTGTTAGTGTTCCGTCAAGTAGAGTTATGGGTTTCTCGCTTTTCGACTAGTGCGCGAGCGTGTTCAGACTTCACTACTTAAAATATATTGAAGTCTGGAATTTATAAGGCTGGTTTTCCACCACAGGTTTGCGGGAAAAATATCCTTTAATAAAATTAAAAGCTAAGAAGGCTTAAAAATCAAGTACTTTGCTTAATATGCTTCTACCTGTCTTTGTTTCACATGCTGGTAGTACGATTTTCTACGCAATTTCTAGAGTAATAAGCTACGAGCACAAATCGATTTAAATTAAATAAAAAAATTACTTATAATTAGGACTGCTGATCACATGGACCTGGGTGCAATTCCGGGGTCGCGGTCGGGCCAATGCTATTGATTTTTTTCTAAATAATATTGCTTTTATTAGTAACCCGAAATTTGGAAAAGTGCTACTTAAATAGGACTAACATTATAAATGGCGAATTTTGCAAATCTCTGTCTACACTCTGGGATATTACTAGTGGGATTTTAAAACATTATTCCATTGCTACCTAGCTGTCGATAGTGTTAGCAAATCGCCCCTATAGTGGAAACACCGCCTGAAAGTAGCTTTCCGATTTCACGTCCAAATACTGTCAGGTATTAGTTTCTAATGGGTATAGCAGTTACCTTGTTATTGTAATGTGTGTATACTTTACTATTTAAGATTTATGGCAAAAGCCTGTTCAAAATATTTTTATTTAAGTTTATGTGTTAACACAGCTTGGCCTAGCAACAAAATGATTGCTAACAAACACTCTTATTATACTTTTGTATTAAGTCTATACAATTATCAGAGGTACGAGAAAGATTCGGCTTAAATAAATAAAAGGAAGAATAATTCTTTCTTACATTCGTTTGCCGTACAATTATTACATTTCTTCATGTTTGTTTGTATGTTATTTTTTGTTATGATATTTATTCTGTTATATCATGGGAATGTTTTCTCTTTAACATACAAGTAAGGATAACCAAAACTTTGTACTAAGAAGTTATCAAATGAAATATATTTGTTTATGCAATGATTAGATTTCAATTTATTTTGGGTTTGAAAGCGTTATGACAATGTGTTCTAGGTGTAATATTGTTCTACGAATTTTTGAACATAATTAAATTTGAACTTTCTTATCATTTAATTGGCGTTTAAATAATATACTTTTTCAAGAGGGCAAGCAATACACAACATTCATATCACAACCGTTTCTAAAACTATAAAGTACTCACTCGCATTACATAAAAACAGTAACAATAACAATAAAATACTTAACCTTCAGATAACATTTTGCCCCGGACTTACCTTATCTAATACAAAACAATTATTAAACTCTCACTTTAATCTTCACAATTTCAATTTCCTTTATCAAACCACCAGTTGAGGTCCATCACTCCCTTTCATGTTCTCATCAAAATTGCCATTTATTGCTGCCTCCACTTACCTTGGCCATTTACCTTAGATATTACAGGTTTAATAGTTATAGCTCTTTCCTTTGCGACTTTAGTGTAGACCGTAAATTGCTGCAAAGAGCTTTTGGGGCCAGTGTTGTAGTAATCACCTCAGTTGGCAAGAGGATTACGGGAATGTACAGTATTATTAGCACACCTATGAATGCAATCTGCAGTGCATGCTCGGTGAATTTTATGCTTTATGGTGCAGTAGTTTCTGAGGGGTATTGCTTGGTAGTGCAGAAATTAGAATTGGGAGAGTAGTTTTTGAATTGTTGAGATAGTTAGATGGTAAAATATGAGATCAAATGAGATAATGCCGTTTCAGAAAAATCTAAACATACAATTCAAACACGTATTAGTTGAATGCAAAACGTTGTTTTTAAGTCAATGTTAATTACTGGTTGCACAAGAGTTTTGCGTATTTTAATACGTAAATGTTGCAATGGTTAACAATATAAATCATTAATTTTATAATTTATATAATAATAATAATAAATTTAACCCATTACTGTCCCACTGCTGGGCAAGGGTCTCCTCCCGTAATGAGGGAGGGGTTAGGCCTTGAGTCCCCCACGCTGGCCAAGTGCGGGTTGGGCACTTTGCATGCCCTCAATAAATGTATTAAACAAATTTAAGGCATGCAAGGTTTCCTCACGATGTTTTCCTTCACCGTTGGAGCATGTGATAGTTATTTTTAATACACACATAACTTCGCAAAGTCATTGGTGTGTTGCCTCGGGTTCGAACCTGCGGCCACTTGAGTAGGAGGTGTCAACTTATACCACTCGGCTATCACTGCTCTTGTAATCATTAATTATTCGGAAAAAATCAAGGTTTTCAATTTATATCAAGAAATGTAAGGAAAAAGACTTGACGCAAAGATAATAATTGGTAATGTTATTTATAACAATAACAATACAAAATTGTGTCCTGCAATTACTTTGAAGTGGTTTTATTCTCGACAAGAATTACAAGATTGCTAATTAATCTCGTCCATTTATAATTTTATTTAACATGTCCTTTTAAATACTTGCCCGTTTGATCAGAAGCATCGAGCAATAACATTGAGCATTTTGGATTTATTGTTATCAGACATTTCCTAAATTAATTAATTCCTAAATTATATTATTGCGTATTTTTGGACACCTTTTGATTGTTTAATGTTCTTTTAAAATTGACATTAGCAATACATCACTTTAATTATCTAACAACATGAATGTTGTCTTTTTGAGTTTGTAGTTGCGAATGTTGGATGAAAAACCAAGTTCTCATGTACCTACTTTATATGTATTTTTATATCTTTGTTATCATAACACAATTATAAACTAATAGAAACTATTATTACTAAATTCATTATTAATTTTGTTTCTAAACGTAATATCATATAAATTTCATTAGACAACCTCAATATGAAACTCATGTTACATGTAACCAAAGCTCATGCACGTCATAAATAAATCAGTTTCAATTCAAACGCATTTATTTACGAACGCTGAATACGGCCTGTAGTACACATAACAGAAGGTAAACGCATACCATACACATTTTACAGAAGCGCGATTTTCTACGACTCTCGATACCCGTTATCAAATTTTAATTTTAAATCAAAGCTTACCAACTATTTATATAGCTTATATTATTCGATAATATTGAGTATCGAAAATCACGTCACCATCCTGTTCTATTCCTTTGGTATCTTCTACAGCTACACTCACTAAACAATAGTGTCACAAATTTCTTCTCAATACATTGATCAAGTTTTCAGACAAAAAATAGCATAGTTCTATAGTAGTTACTAATAACCATAATCAATATCGGCTTCTGTTTGAATTAATTAATGACGAATGAATGATTACCAGATTAAAGCTTTATCCATACTAACATTATAAATTCGAAAGTAACTCTGTCTGTCTGTCTGTCTGTCTGTCTGTCTGTCTGCTACTCAATCACGCCTAAACTACTGAACCAATTTGCATGAAATTTGCTATGGAGATATTTTGATACCCGAGAAAGGACATAGGCTACTTTTTACCCCGTGAAAATGACGCATTTCCCGGGAAAATTCAAGTGAAGTCAAGAAGAACGACATTGAAATAACAAAAATCCGTTGTCATGGCAACTGTTTTAATGGCGGATATGCCTTAGCGCGACTTCGTTATATTAAGAGATATAAATAATTTTGAGAATATTTTTCGTAAAAAAAAGCATATGTTGGAGTTAAGGAATAATTAAGCTTTGTATTAGTAAAAAAATCGTGAAATAATTCAGTAGTTTTAGAGAAAACCATCATACAAAGTTTTTATTAACTTAAATGCAACATTCTTTAACGAGCTGTGTTAACCAACGGTCGGACATGTCATTCCTCATGATTGATTCTTCCAAACTACCTTCACACAAGAACTATCGAAAAACTTTGATGAAATTTGGTAGACAGATCCTACTAATATTATAAAACCAGACACAAAACAATTATTTGTGGATCGCACAAATAATCTATACTTATATTATAAAGCTAAAAATTAAGGGTCCGATTTGAAAAATTATTTCAATGTTAGATAGCCCGTTTATCGAGGAAGGCTATAGGCTATATATCATCAAGCTACGACCAATAGAAGCAGAGTACCAGTAAAAATGTTACAAAAACGGGAAATATTATGCCCCATTCTCTCTTATGTGACGCAAACAAAGTTGCGCGGGTCAGCTAGTTTGTACATAAATTCGACTTATAACTAACGACAATTAAAAAAGGCGTACAGTGCCGACCTATTTCCGAATGAATATGACGTGTGTTACAAGCCCCAAACACAAACGTGTAATCACGAATTGGCTTTACGCGTTTCATGTTCGGTTTGTAAATGTTTAGGGTTTGTGCAGTTAGGTAATTAAACATGCGATATTATTGTTTTATCATGTACATTTTAGTTGTATTATTGTTACAGCTCATCAGTATTTGGATTATTATCTAATGTTACATGTGGTTTTGTATTGTGTATCTATTAATTTTGTATTGGGTTACTTGACATTTTGGCCAGATTGTAATGTAAGCTGTCATGGAACCGATAATACGATATTCGATTAGTACGGATATTATAATTTGGTTCGTTTTCATTTACCATTGTACCAAATTTACTAAATGTACTGATTACTATTTTACTTACAGTTTCATAAAATCATAGAAATCTGAGTTGAAAATGATTCGATGATTAAGAACACCTTTAAATTGCTCAGAACAATAAAATTCTGTGTTAAGATTAATGCAATTTTGAAATTTTCTGGCATTTATCAGGCGTTTTCCTTGCGTCGGAACTGACTCCCAAGAGAAACATCCAAAATCAAATCTAGATTTTATTTTTGTCTAAAATTCGAAACAAACTCTCAACATGTAAAGCCAATAAATCTCATACAAGCTAACTTACTCAATAAAAAGAAATACATCCAACATAATAAAGTACAAATATTTTTCACACCCTTCACTTCGCGAGTTGCCAGCGTTTTTACACCGCGAACTTTGTGATATAAATCTTCAAACTAAGTTTCAGGTTAGAATACTCTCAAACGAAAATATGTAACACTAGATTCTGTGAACGACTTCGTCTGCAGGATTTTTGTAAAGAGCAGCTAATTTAAAACATACATAGTAAAGTATAGTACCTCATGATGTGTGCCAAATTGCCTTTAAATTCATTTAGTAGTTATGCATTAACAATGGATACATAATTCAATGATTTTCAGACATCTCCTGCACCAAGAACTACTCGGCTTGTTTTGACTTAAAAGCATACAAATAATGAACACAAATTACAAAATAAATCCGAAACTTTTTTTTATAATAATAATACAATATTGTTCCATGTGGGAATGGAACTCACGACACGCTAAGTGAAAAAAGGACAGTGACTATCATAATCAGTACCCTACGACATGGACATGAACAAACATCCATACATCCTATAAATTTCAGATTTATACAAGTAGTTGTAAGATACTCTCTGACAAAATCTTATAACATGTACGAAGTCAACATTATACAACTACACTCGTAAAAAATCCTAAATAAGAATAATTCAGTACTAAAAGGTTTTTAGAAACCCTTCAATCGCTAAAGATTTTAGGTAAACCATCTTAGAGTGTGGCTTTGATATTTCAATACTGCTTTTAGTCCATTTACATAGTCTGGTAGTCAAGTTGACAGTGTCCAGACAAGGACATTTATCATTAGAGATTATCTTACTTTCGTTGAAAAAGATACGTCTAGACTTTGGTGTTATGTGAATAATGAGATTGAAGGTTTACGCTTAAATAAGTTAAGTGCATATAATACCTTGCTGTATTATTTATTTTGCCTTTACCAGAGTGGCAAAGTCCGATTTCTGAGGTTATATATAACCGTAGGCAAAAACACGACTATATAAATTTGACCCCTATGTATTTGTTTGTGGCATATACAACATGCGCTAACCAATTAGGATGTAATTTTTAAGAAAGTATGTATGAGATGCATGTTATTTGCAATATGACACGGGAAATAATTTGAGCAAATCGAGTTAACATTTATGCAACAGTATAATATATACTTTCGCTTTCTTGACGGCACGGTAAAAATTTGATCACTAATATTAAGATTTCAATAATTAATTTGTATATAAAGAGTATTAGTTATTATGCGTGAGTTACAAAATAAAAATTCATGTACAAAAATTCTTACCAGCAGAAGAAAATCTTATCAGTGATTCATAATGAATCCAAAGTTTCTGATAAACACATCAGTGTTCTTTTTCTAAATTATATAATATGACATTGTACAAAAACCTTCAAAAGTTCTCTACCGCAAAAACCTTTGATCAAATCACAAATAAAACTATTTTCATTTAGCCCCCAAGTCAACAGAAACAAAATATGTTAGTTTACTCAAAGGCTCTTATTTTTCTAAGAACGAAGAAATAGAGGAATTCTATTGCCTGAAGGAGATATCCCTGTATGAGAAAACAACATAGAAAATTCAAATATAACAGTAAAGTTAGTAACTCGATATGATTGCTTTTGAAAGGATTGGATGAAAATATTGTATGATATTGAAAAATAATAGCAGTTGGAGTTTAGATCAGACTTATGTGAAACATTTTAGTTACTATATAGTGAGCTGTATGTTCAGGATTTGCTATGCATGCTTTTTAAGAATATTATGTCCTGCACCAAAAATGGTACTGGAGATTGTATTTGTTTCTGGATAGATACGAGTACTTAGAAATTACAATATTTTCTAAAAAAGAAATCAGGGATAAAGCATTTTGCATTGTTTTGTTTTTCTATCACTTTAAGTTATTATCAAGTACTTAATTTAAAGCAGTAACTTATTCTTTTTCATCATCATAATGCATCTCTTAAGACAGTTAGTCTTGATAAGCAACGAAGAAAGAAATCTTTTATTTTTCTTGAGGTTTTTTAAGTACCTGATGCTGGCAGGTAATTAAAATAATGGAGTATAATCTTTGCACTTTTTAATATCCTGAGTTGCAGCTTCCTTAGCAAATTACAGTTTTTTTCTTTATGGAGCTCCATAAAATGCTTGAGTATGTATAGCTATACATACTCAAGCATTTTTTTTTCAGAGGGATAATTTCCCACTACTATCGACGTCCAACTAGCTATCGACAAATTTTGTATATGATACTGATCCACGTTCCTAGCGTTACCTAAATAAATATTATTTTAAAACCGAGTGGTCTAAACTTCAGGGCAACACTTACAGCAGCGACTTTTCGAAATCATGTATGTATTAGAAAAGAGCTGCTCTTGGGCAGCGTAGTGGACTCAACGCCTTACTGCTCCTTCGTTCAAAACCTTTGCCTATTAGTGGGACAATCGTGTATTGAAAAAACAATCAAGCAATTCTGAATATCAAATGCTCACTCCTTGGCAATGACTGTAGAAAATCACGCTACAGTAAATAAGACACTGTTCTAACATTCAAAAGGAGCAAAAACATCAAAACAACGTGCAATATGATTAACATAATCTCACAAAGACTTCATACGAACACTGTAAGAGAAATGATATATCGTAAAAGTTTCTACGAACACATCACAGTTGTATAATGTTGGTTATTTCATGTTCTTGCATTCTTTTGCCTGAGTTTTAATACGTTATTCTTTTACTTTACCGAGTTGGGCTACTGAGTTTGATTTGTTTTGCTTTTTGAAGTTGAACGTCTTAGTATATTATTCTATGGTCTAATGGAAAAACTACATTGTGATACATTATAATATACTATACTACAACGGGTCTTCAACACGATACGATACCTTATTTGTTTACCCGATATTTCGATTAAGTTCGACACCGATCATGATCACGGGCTGGCTGATCTAAATAAACTTACTAATAACTAATTTTATGCAAGTACATGTCATGTAACTGAAAGTGGTCGAAATAAAGCATGATGGCGTCACATATGGGTCATTGTCATAACCGCATAAAATTGTGTTACAAGTGGAAATTCATAGTTTAAATGTTTATTAGGGAGCATAGTCTAATTTTATAGTCAAGATGATATTAACTATTTCATGATTACGTATTTAGAAATACAGATATAATAAAAATTGTATATATACAAAATAGTTTCGAAAGAAAAGTCCGTCTCGGTGGACTGTTACTGTGCTGTCTTGTCACATAAATTTGTAAATATAAAATAATATATATAATTGTGTTATCCTTTAAGGATATTTTCCTAAACTAGACATTTTGTTTATCATAATAAGAAAATGACAAAAAAATTGGATTAAAATCAAGACACTTCCTGCAGTCTAAAATAATGTTATTAAAAAAAACATCTATTCGATGGACTTATGTATTTACACTAGATAGCTACGAAAAAAATAAAATTTTGCGAAGGGAACGTTATTTATGAACACGTTATATACTCAGTTACCCCCGTGTAACGTCAGTTTCCTGTTGTACACGCACGAATAAAGTTACAGGTGATCGTAGGTAAATAGTTGGCTGTGTCAAAGGTGAGTGTGTCTTTTCGGTTCCTTCTGAATTTCGGTAATTAATATCTTAATAATTTATAGTTTTACATAATAGTTAAGAGTAATATGTGATTTATCATTATAGGCTTGTAACTGTAACATAAGCTAAAAATAATGCTTGTTATGGGACATCTTGTTACGAAAGTATATTCGGAGGACATCTTTTCTGTGGACTTTCTTTAAATTTGGGTCCGCCGAAAAGACGAATGTCCAGCGAATGGATCAAATGTTACGTATTTTGTATGTATATATGTTTTGCAAGTTGCTGTTTTTTTGTTTGTGCCTAGTTTAGGGTCCTGCTTGCTTTTTTCCGCCATTTTAGAATATGTCCAGAACCAGACAAAAAATTACGACAAGAAAAAGAAAAAAAGACGCGAGCAGAAGAAATTAAGTATGAGGAAAGCAAGAAAACGACTTAAGAAAGATCCAGTAGCTTTAGAAGAAAAGCGGAAGAAAGATAGAGAGTATAGGAAAAATCGCAAGGAAAAATTATTAAGACTATAAATGATTTATCAGATAGACGTATGCCCGTGCCGATTTCTATTCTCAGCCCCCTACCGAGTATGCCAAGCCCTCTTAGTCCTAACTGGAGTCCAATTGTTCAACAGCTGTTTCAGTCGATAGACAGGAAAAAGTCAGGACCAAGAACTATTAGCCCCCAAATCAACGAATTTGAACCAACTTGTTCCGAGTTTCTGCGTGGACTAAGAAGTCGAAAACGCCTAGAGTATGCTGATATTTACTTCGACAGTTCAAGTTCACCACCTGTATCAAGACCAGACACACCAAAGAAGTGCACCAGAAGCAAGTACAACATTTTTTGTCATCATCAGAGGTTGAAGATATATTGTCCACCAAAAATACATAATCTTTTCGGTGGACACAGGGAGATAATTTTTTTTAAATGTTTTATGACACCTCATTATGTTTTTGTTGATTTGTTTATAAATTAAAGAAGGTTTAATATTATTTTATTGTAAGTTAATTTGATTATCTTGATTAATTTCTTACTTAATTGCACTTTTAATACATTCGGTAGACACCTATGTCTTTCCGGTAGAACAATAAAAACGTTTTTTTTAAATATCTTTTGTAATTCTTTACTTTGATCTCAAACAACAATTTATATTTGCTTTGATTGATATGTTTTATTTAATAAATGTTTAATTCTTTGAAAAAACAGTATTTTTTTTATTTTTTTTATTTAGACCCTGTTTTGACAATGACCCATATACTTATAATAATCTCGGAATATTTTTAATATTCTGTAAACAATAAAACAGTTTCGAAAAATTAGTATAAACATCAGGAAACTTCTCAATTTTATAAAGCGTAAAAACCTCGTACATGAAAATTCATCGAACCATCACAAACATTATTTTGCACCTCATTTAAAATCGCAAACATCAGCAAATCCTCACAGGCATTTAATTAAAAATATGTGTTCAGCCTTTCATAAAAACCTCCACTTTTAAAACACGAACAAAATTATTATTTCAATAAAATAAAATGCGTTTATAATCCTCATTTCACATGCAGTATTCAGTCAATTTCATTGGAATAACATGTTGATTAATAAAAACACCGCCGCGTCGGGAATCAGACATTACGATTGTTCTGAACAGCGGTAATCTGCGAAACAGCACAGCTTTGCCGTGGCAACTCATCTCGTGGGGCCGAATATATGGAAGGTAGCGGAGCGGAGTATACAAATAAAAACCTCCGAAATTGCTGGAAGAAAAATGAATCATATTTCTTGAATAATATATCTTTAAATTGGATAAATTCTTATGGTATAATGAAACACAAAATATGCCGAAAGTACGAAGTTACAGAACTGTTAACAGTTAAATCGGAAATAAGTAAGCTCAAGAACTGATTAGAACAATAATTGGGAGCTTTCAATACTTTTTGTGCTACTTCACAATTAAAAAAGTAATAATTTTGCTTGGCCATATTTAATTGGTTCAATAACATTTTGCAATTAAAGCAATAAAAACACGTTCAGAAATATTTGTTTGTTTTTTTTTGTCGATATTTTTTTTAATAAAATTTTAAACCAGAAATTCATAATGATAAATAAAATAGTGACCTAGTGTAGGGTGCCAGTACTTTGGCCGCGAACAAACGGAAGTAAGAGTTGGCAACTACACAAACCTAATTTTTGTGTTAATATTTTTTTTCTTAATGTTCTCGTGGCTTTTTTGTGTTCTGACCTTATTTTACTGGTGTTAATGTGGTCGAGTAATAGTTATGTAATGTAATGTCTTGAGTATAGATATAACTAGATAACATGTAGGTACATAAATTTTTGTCGCGATGAAATCCGTTCCTTTGCTAGTGCCAAATGTTCTAGAAAGATCTTCTGGATCATTTGTTAATATAGGATTCATTATAGTACACCTGATGAATTCCTAAGTTTAGGCCATAAAAACGGTCCGTAGACTCCTAATAATCTAGAGAAGCTGTTAAAAAAATAAAAACTTTTATTACTATCACGTTTACCTTAACTAAAATTAAACGCGCGGCGGTTCTGAAGATCTTTACACGTGGAAGATCAACGTTTTCCATTAGACAACAACTTTAATAATAATAATAAACAAGGAAAAAACATTATTTATTGGCATTTTATTGGCTGACATTAAAACGACAGATCGACAATATTTGATAAAGGTACCCAAATTGATATAAAAGTTTCCCTAGAGATGACGAAACGTCACATCATTCTGAAAGACATCATAATAGAGGAACTGTATTATATTACGACTCATTCCCATATTCCCAATATGCAGTAAATAATGACATCAAAGCTCCAAACTTGGGCCAGCGGGGAGTTTAATCCGTATCCCGCCGAAGCAAAATAGCACAAGGCATTTCATAACTGCGAATCTAACGTATGCAGTAGGCTTTTAAGTGTTTATGCATAAAGGTGATATTTCCGTGGCAGATATGATTGTCAAGCACTCATATAGCAAGGATTACTCGGGTCAACGGTTCTGTTGAAATGATTTAACGTTTCGGTTGTTAAGCTAGTGCAATACACGGCCTCAGCTTTTT
Organism: Anticarsia gemmatalis; assembly: GCF_050436995.1. Lineage (NCBI taxonomy): Eukaryota > Metazoa > Arthropoda > Insecta > Lepidoptera > Erebidae > Anticarsia > Anticarsia gemmatalis. The sequence continues at coordinate 11,566,564 of NC_134756.1, forward strand.
TGGATTTGGAACACTGCGTTTTTGGAGTTTCTTTATTAATTTTGCTAGCTTTTTTCACATCTGTGCACACTTGTTTTAGGTATGTTTGACGGGAAAGTAATAGGCTAGAAGCATTATTTTTTACTGATGTAAGATAGATTGATGAAGTAAATAATATTGAAAGAAACTATAAGATTAGCAATAATAATTCAAAAGTTTCAGGTGTACTGAATGGTGGCCAAAGTAACAGAGAAGAAAATTAATTACCTACTGAGATTTTTAGCGTGTTCACCGCAACCATCTGGTTGCGGTGAACATTGGTATCGTCTCGAACGTATTTTTCATTCATCAGTTTTTTCTGGTTTGTTAATATAAATATGAAAGCTTATGTAAAAACATAATGAATAGCAATTTCGTTCAAAATCTAGAATCTACCCAAGGATTTCTTGTTTTTCATTTCGCAAAAATATTTTGGCCGAAAAATAATCTGGAGCCCAAATACTCTTCTTAATCGGCAATTATTTTCTCCATTATCATGAAAGGTTTCAATTTCTTCTGAAATCCTTACATTTTCCTTGTTGCTTTTATTTTTTATGTTTTGGAAGCTTTAGTATTTGCGTGATTATTATTACGTTTCATTTTAAGACTGATCGAAGAAGAAAATTCCGGGAAGGGACGCTAGAAAGCGTGTTCTACTAATCTTTCGTGATGGATGTGTCGTCCAAAGCACGTGTATCTCGTCTATGAAAATGTCTTCCAATTAATGTAAAATGACAAAAACCTCTCTACCTCCATAAGCATCTTTTACACGTGAAAAGATATGGGAACTGGTAGAATGTGGGTTGATGATAAAACAGAAGATGGAGATTGGAGAAATAAAAATAATTGTAATAGTTAAAAATTACGCCAGAATTTCGACAAATGGATACCAACATACATAAAATAGAAGTGGTAAGTAGAGAAGAAGGAGGTGAATTCGTAGTGTCTGTGGGTAAAGCTTAAAATTATGATTGACATAACTTTGACGATGTTCCATAACTATCTTATTTTGCCGGAATATTAATTATTATTTAAGTTTACGAGTGCCCTTTCAGAGATGGTTCAAAGTAGTGAAATTTCTCGAGTCAGAGGTATTATGTCAAATAATTTCGTATTCTAATTTAAGATATTCTGGATTAAGATTTACATCTTTAGGTTTTCTGACTCGTTCCTAAAGATAAACTGGGCTTTAGTCGACTTAAAGACCAAGAAGATTTAGGGCTCAGTAACAGCAGAAAATTTCGTTGTAAAGCTTCATGTTTTAAGTAAATAATATCAAGTCGGCTTGTGACGTCAAATTCAACTATAATTGAGTTTTAAGATGTTATTTTAAATTTAAGCGCAGAATGAACCTTTTCTGTAAATAAATTTGACCTACTTAGAAGTAAAGCATTTTTCGTCTTCTCCTTCTAAAATATTTTGCTAAAAACAACTCCCGCGTTTAATTCCACGAAAGTAACAGCATAAAATATTTACATTGAGTGGAGGCTCAAAAGTTTAAGTAACAAAAACTACAAAGTAAATTGCATTCATTTAGAGGCGAGACAGAAAAAGACAAAGCTATACAAAAGTGCGAGACAAGTGAAAATTTCAAACTTCTATTACTTCGTCCGAGCGAAAAACAGCCTTTACAATACAGAGCGATGAAAATACCATTTATTTCAAGTCCTTTTTAAAAGCGCACAAATGCCAACTGAAAATTTTATGAATGCTCCAACTTCTTATTGGTTGTATTTTTTTGAATTTAGCCTTAAACTGTGCTGTTCTAGACTGTCCCAGGGCGCGTATTTCCTGGATAATAAGCCTTGGGAATCGTATTACACCGGAGTGCAATGGAGATAAGAATATTGCCATTATTAAAAAATAAGATTTTGTTTTCATTATGTCTCTTGTGTTAGGTAGATAAGGTGATGTGATTTTTTCTCTTTCAATTAGAAAAGTTTCTTGGAATCTTTTGTTCGTATAGTTCTTTGTCTTGTTGGGTGTCTGTAGAAAGCTTGTTATTAAAATTAGCAGTGTCATATTGATTTCTTTATGTAATATGAGGATTCCCTCTTGTTTCTTGTAAAAAAAAATACATATTACGGATTCACTGTGCTTAAAATAACTTTGATTTCATCATCCAATCTTCTGAATCGCGAAATTACCGAAGAAAATATTTTACATAATCATATTATGTTCCGGTAGTAAACATAGCTAAATAAGAAAGATCAAAATAATATCTTTCCCACCAAGACCACAGCGAAATTGGAGTCATAATATAAACCATTTCAGTAAAATTTGCATTGATGAAATTTTCAATATACCCATTACATATTTTAGACACGGTGTAAGAGGGTGCCTTGCAAGCGGTATTCAACCAGCGGTATGCAGTAAGGCATAATCTCTCTCTAATAATTTTCATAATTTCAAGATATAACAAAAGGGATACAATATTTTCAGCGTCTTGCGAAATTTATTTGAATAATGTTTTGAACAAAATAAAGTTTTTCGACAATACTACTTTTATCGCTGTTGACTGAGGTCACGGGTTCAATTCCCGGAAAATTATGTTGTTTAATTTTTGTTGACATTTTCTCAATGGACCTATAGTTATATGCCGTTTCCGACAAAAAGAAAAACTTACTTCGATAAACGGCACACTGAGAATATTTTGAACATCCCTACCAACACCTTTGAGTGTATCGTGAAGTATAAAGCTATAAAATATGTGAGAGAAAGAATATATAAATGTTATGAGCACACGAATTATTGACAAAACCTCTCAAAAAGCTGACATACTTTTACTCTCTTATGAAAATGTGATAAATTGTGTCTGAGACGACTTAAATCTTATTACCTTGGTTGCTATGTCTGCTCACGTCAAGGCCGATATAATAGTCTAAATGGCATTCCCATTATGTAGAGGGCTAGACAAACAAAACTCCATAAGATTACTGGCAATCAGGTCAGTCCGAAAATAGACGTCAACATCAATTTATTAAAAAAGAACATATTAAATACAATGAGTCTGAAGTACATCCAAATTTAAAAATATATTCGATTGTTTTTTTTATCTCACCCACTATAATGAAAACAAAAGAAAGCCTTTGTTTTAAATTTCTGGTCATAACAGTGACATAAATAATTCTCTATCTTTCTCACTCGAACTATGAAAGACAGAGAGAGTAAATAAGCACCGTGGCCGCAGGTGTGAGCAGCGGGCGTATGCTACTTTTTGCCAAAATACATCAGAACTGAGTAATACAGAAGCTGAATTTAATAAAGAAGGTGCAACGAAATGGAGGTAAACATCGTGGATTATGTTTTTTTCACAAACTGACTACAGTAGCACGTTTCTCTATAATTTGAAATATCGAGTATCGTTCTATCGAATCTATTTATCGAACTATCGAGTATATAAGTTAGTACATTTAAAATGTACTGCCAAAATAGTTTTTACGATGCCCGCTAGAGGGACCGCACCGATTTTCATACATTTTTTTTCGATAGCTAGCCAGTGGTCGGTTGTTGATTGTTGTAGAGAATCGCGGTGCTGACTGCCTGTCTCACTGACACAAGCTTACAAAATAAGCCTCTATTTGACAAAACAATTAATAGAATTGGAATTGCTTTTAAGACGACAAAAGTGTAATTTCGAGCACTAAATTCATTAGAATAGTTCAATTATAAACTGAAAATTAAAACTAATTACAAAGCAACTACACTTTTCCAATTTAAATTTTCCACCGAGTTTAAATTCACTATCAAAATGTAGATACTTCAATAGATTTTACAAAATTAAAATCAAACATTTATACAGTACGTGCAGCGAATAAACTTAAACCCACTATGCAGAACTCAAGATGTAGCTACTTCACTTTTATCCTCTCACCGGACCATCTTTTCAACTGGGGGCCGAAAACATGAATACATTTCAGCCCAATTTCGTCCGCATAAAATTTTAATGCCGGCGATCCCATAGCATAAACTCTTTTACACTTTTTTCTTCTTTCTAATTAAGTTTCAAAACAATTCCGTATTCTTGAGTGTCTGTGTTGGTATTTAGTTAGTGAGGGTCCCTGCGGGGAATAATACGACCTTGTGCGATACCCATGGGTGTCATACATTTTACTGAATAAAATGTGGCGTTTTCTCTCGGTCGTGTAACAATGTCGTTCGGTTTAATGGGGATTTAAGTTCTTCGTTTGATTTATATTAATCGGTTGGTTTCCACTAAATGTTTTTTTTTACTTTGGTCTAGTATTAAGCTTTCTTCTAAAATGTATTTTTTACTGCACGGAAATGTACAGTCTTGCGACTTTTTAACACGTATGTTTTTCTTCTAACTTCGCTAACAACTTCATCAAGACTCCGTAACGAAATATTACTACAACCTACATCTTTAAAAATTTACGTGCTGCAGCAAAAGGTCCACACACTTTAAACTAAGCTTAAGGAGCTCGAGAATTAAATTTCGTAGCTGCTAGCGGTGTCGGCACGCGGCGCACAAAATATGGACCATAGTTCCAAAATGATCCGGAATTTACTAGATACAACCGGTTTGAACCAGCGCTAAGTTTTTCGCCCGAGGACAGATAGGTTCGCCTTTGTTAATATCGGGTATGAATTTTAAAGGTTTCGAATTGTGAAACGGTTTTCAAATTGTTTTTAGTTCGGTTTGGATTGAATATTTTATACCTATATTTTTCCCCAAATTCTGACAGAGTCTTCAATGTAACCTAAACCAAATTATATAATTGTTACGTCAGTAGGCTATGAGTCTGATTTTAACTTTACCTAGGTATATTTTTCGTCATTAGTACTGATTTACTTAATATATCAAATAGGAAAAGATAAATTGCAAAAACAGCGCCAACAGTATTTTCTCAACACCAAAAAAAAAAAAATACACTCCATCGTGACTAAAAGAGAAAGTCTTTGTTATCCAAACTTAAATGAATTCCACCAACTTCTTCAATACATAAAACGATATCTACCTCATAATTGAAACATACTCTCAAGAACAAAAGTGATAAGTTTAAAACTACATAGTCCTTATAATCCAGCTGCTACATCCTTTATTATAAAGTTTCACTTTGTCTGGGAAATTAAGAAACTTCCATGACACTCGTGAGCCCTAATATCAGTTTTGTATAATTGTTCTTAATAGAATTTAATCGTTTTATTTAATACGCAATGGAAATTAGCGTGATCATTTATTTTATTACTTTTGAGAGTATATTATCGAGCCGAATTTAATAATTAATTATATATTTTTTATTTTCGGGATGAAAAGTTATATTCCTGAAAAGTAAGTTGTAATTATCTTAAATCTTACTAACACGTTCAGTTTTGTTGACAGTGAAAATAAACTTTTATTGACCCGAAAAAACAAAGAGTTCGGAAGCCAAATCATGACACTATGTGCTTTTTACCATTTTCAAAGACTCATTTTTTTGAAAAAGTTTTGGGTTGTATTTACATGGGTAGCGGTTCAAGTATAGTGGAGTAGTTAAAGTATTGGAAATATAAGGGTACACTTTAAATGATGTAGATACATACATGATGTCATGTCTATTACAACCCGAAGGTATAGCCAGAGGTGCATGAAGTACACCTGCATTTCACAATTAAGAGTCACAACAGTCGAATTCACTACCGACCGCGTCATAGAGGCGGTTTTTAAATGACTCAAAACATAAAATAATTTTAAAATGTTATAAAATTTAGAGGCTGTCAGTTGACCATGTGCCAATGAATGTTCTTTTATCTGGAACGCCTCTCAAGTGTACCAATGACCTGGTTAGAATCGCGGACAGACTCAACTGTTTCAAGGTTTCCAGTTCAAATCTATACAGTGAAGATGTTTAGATACATCATTTGAGCTAGTTCATTTCCTAAGACACTACAAGACATTAATAAACATTATTCCATTTTTGCGCTATAGTACATCAAACAAAGCTCGATGTATATCCGCATTCCATTACATTTATAAAATTATGATGTTTGCAATTAATTTCTTCATAAGAAAATACGACATAAGGACGACAGGAAATTTTGGGAAAAGGCATTTTGGACTTAAGTAGGGAAAAAGAAGCTAGGTATATATATACGTGTAACACCATCCCCTAACTGTTTAAATATAATAATATTGAATAAGTTATTATTACCCAAAAGACGTAACAGGTATAATTTATAAATTATGGTAATACAGTTAGTACACCGACGTGAGTGGGTAATGGGCAATAATAACCAAGCTGTAAAATATAATTATGTCCAGTATAATATACCAGAAATTGTGAGTAATAGTACCGTACGCTATTAAATGTCACCCATCCACTAACCAGGATAACTATTACTCAACAGCGCTAATCGCACAATTTATGCGAGGAGCACGAAGCTAAAACATGCACAAATAAATTACAACTTTCAACACTAAAATATAAAGTTTAAAATCGAACTACAGCATGCTCGAAGGTAAATTCCACCCAGAGAATTTGCATAGACCAATTCAAATACGATCTTTTTTCTACCCTTTTTCAGTCGAGTCCATTGCCAACATCGTTAAAGTTTCGTTAATTATGAAGTGTGCCGTTATTCAGTTTATTATTTGTTCTGGCAGGCAAACAACGTACTATATCGAATTTATTATTTTGTTCTACATACATACTTTTTGCATTAAAAAGTATCAGAATATGTGTATGGTAAATTGGAAATCTGAATACGTAGTAAAAATAAAAGCATTTTTTTTTATTAACATTTTTATGCAGACTAAAACAAAAAGAAACATAATAACGGACATTTTAATAACTCCATATGAATCGAATTCAAAGCAAAATATCAAATGGAAATTCAGAATTTTGTGGCGCGAGTTTTAATTTTAAACGGAAAAAGGAGAAGTGACGTCATCATGCCGTGAAGTGTGGCAGCCATAAATGTGGACTCAGCCGGTTAAGTTTTAACGGGTTATGCATTTTCAAATGAGTGAGTTAAAGTGCAAAGGAAAATAAGAATGGGAGAAATCGAGATATATTTCGAACTGAATTTAGAATCCAATATAGAAACCCAATTAGTGACGTCAGAGCGGCCGTCAAGGTAGCCGTCAGGTTTTGAATAGAAATGCAAAATGTTAATCCTAAGTCGGGCGAAGTTTAATGTAGGTATTTGTTGTTTAGATGTGGAATACGAGCAGCTAGGAATAATGTGTAAACTGAATATGTTTGCATTTTGAGAACAACATGCATGTATTAAATATGTATGTTATGAATCAATTTAATGTAGAAACACTGGGGTGTTTCTACATTACAAATTACAAACATTACAAATCAGATTGTGATTTGGGAATCACAATCTGATTTGTAAAAACTTATTAATAGGAACAATGTAATTATATTGAAATGAATTTACAGTCAAAATATTTTAAGTCTGTAACAATGTTACTCAAATTATTTTAGTATAATACTCACATTATAGTTGAAATCGCAACTAATATTTTACAGGTTTACAACCAAAGTAGATTAAATTAAACCACAATCATTATACTATATCTAAAATCTGAATTAATCCACCTAAGAAGAAGCTGCTAAAACAATTTCACACTAATCAAAACAAATATACAAACTGGAACCGCAGACAAACATCTCACGCTCAACTCCTACGAATTAAAATCAGAAGCAAACTTCTAATTTTGAGGCAAAATTTAGCCAGACCATATTTATTTAGCCAAAACTTGACTTGAGACAACGCTTTCGTATTACTTTACCTACGTTTCAAATGTCAAAATAATGTCACGTTGACGTCTAGTTTGCGAGGATAATTGGTGAATGTTTATTTTGGAATAGAATCCATTTGTTCGAATAACTTTGGGTAAAAGGGTATCTGTATAAATAGGGTCGTGATTTAGAAATTAACGATTTCGGTTAGAGAGGAATAAACAAAGCTCGAATTTGAATTCTGTCTATGTATTATTTAAGTCAGCTAAATTGTAGTAAAGTTTGTTGAAATATTTGCTGATTTCCCGGCACTAAATTATGTATCAGCTGCTGAACATCTTAACAAATTGTAAGACAAAGTTTCTTGAGAGCCATGTAGCATGAGAGACAAAGTTTGAAAGCCATGTTCTCAGAACGAGTATACAGTTAATGTCTGTATAATAACGTTTCAACTAAGAACACTTACTGTAAAAATAGGTACCTAGAAATATGCAGACCAGAAACCTTCTAAGAAGATGTTAAGTCTTGTTATACAGAGCTTAGAACTTAACTATTGTAGTTTGTGTGGGTGTGAAGTTAGCAGTCTTCGTAGAATTACTTAAGCAACTTGGTCACTTGGTTTGTAGCTAGATCTTCCATTAAGTAACAGTTGTAAAGCAATAAACACTAAACATACCGTTTAGCCAGAATAATCCGCACACTTAGTTTAAAACATTAATTATCTTAGCCAAATTCGGGAGCTCAAATTATAATGGTTATGAATGCGTTTAAATTAATGTCAGAACGCAGAATTGCCTTGTTTAGACACAACAACAAAATTTATGTGTACTGTTACGTCACGAATTGAAACTCCCAAATTGTGTGCGTATATTGTTTTGTTTAAGAGTGGGTTAGTTGAAACAAGTTTGCTTTATTCAATTATTTGTTTTAGCATAGGGGCTGTTGACTTCTGCAAACTTTTTCAATATGATAAGGAGGGAAAACTTTTAAGTCTGGAGAGTAGTTTAAACATGAATGCATAGGAATGAGAAGTAATCCGATTTTAGCACACGTAGAATATTTAAGTTTTTATTTTATAGCCAAGTTTATATTTTGAATGTCGCACTAAGCTACCTTAATTAATGGATTATAGCATCTTTCTCCCAGTTTCACAACTGTGTCCAAACTTGTTAGGCTACCTATTTTAAAGTTTATAACCATTTATCAAAATCCAGGCGTCATTAACTACCTAAAATAGGTACCCGAAAACTTCTCGGACTTGACAAAATATAATTTCTATTAAAATCCTCCTCAACTGCTCATTATAATTATTATTCTAATAAAACCTTTTCAATATTCAATTTGTTTTCTCTTTCGTCAAATTTCTGAGAAGCAAATAATTCAATATCGCCGTTTATAAATGGCTACGTCTAGACTGTACATTTAACATGATCAAGACGACGCTTTAACTTGAGTCACACAGATATCTATAAGAAAACTTCATCCACACAACACCAACAAATTTGCAAACCGGAATCCACTCATGGTCTGTTAGAACATGGCTTTATACGGATTACAGAGACCCCAGAGGCTCAGAGGGAATCTAATTTAGCTATAACGCAATTTGTTGGGGCTGGTGTAATGTCTCCGGCACAAGCGGGAAGCGATAAAAACGAAATCGGTGAAGATCGCTTAAGGGACACAGATGAACAATTATGTATAGTAAGGTCTATTTTTAGGATGCTTTTGATTGGTACAACTGAATGGTTTGGTCATTCAAGTTAGAGCGAGGGACTGTCCTTTGTTTTGATTGTCAATGCCTCTTTTGTGAAGCAGCGATTCGGAGGTAAATGATTTGCGATTCGTTGAAATTTGTTTATTATTGCAAAAGTTTGGAGATAAATAATTATTTTTCTGATTTCATATTACTTTCAGCAGAAGAAAACAATGTTATATTATAACTTTAATATACTACAAATTACTATTGTTTGATTTGCCAACAAAACAATAATACGTAATAACACATTACATACGACCAATAAACAGAGAACAATACAATTTCGAAATGATTACGTTCAATTTACGTAGAATTGACATAATTGTACATAATTGGTCAATAACAAGCAAATATCTATATTGATAGAATTTACTCTATTTTAAAGTTATTTATTAATGCTATACATGGATTTAATCTCTCCAGCTGCCCGATTCTCTACTGCTATCGAGTATCGACAACCGGGTAGCTATCGAAAAATGTTGCATGTAAATCTAGTCAGCGCCTCTAGCGGACATAGTAGAAACTATTTCGGCAATACATTTTAAAATGACAAACTCGGGAGTTCCAATTCCAGAGAATCGCGCTACTGAAAGCGTTGTTCAATTTCATTAACAATCTTAATTGTCTATCTATTGTGTGCCGAACGGAAGTTAATCCAATCCAAGCCGTTAATTTGTTTATTAAATATTAATTTATACTTGCAGCTTTCATTATAGTCGTATCATATTTCTCTTCAACAATCTCAGTAGCGGTAAACACATTGTTTTTATTTGTTTTATTCTTCGAGTGCACATTCTGTTACCTCTCATATCTTATGTAATCCGTCTGTAGTTTGCTCCATCGCATCGGAGATTTTACTAGGTCTTGTTTATTAGTGCTCTGAACATTGACTTTTATAGTATTCTTATCTGTTTCTAGATATACAAAACTTAAGATAGTATTTTGTATCCCTAGATATAGTTGTAACTATTATGTTAAACTTATAAGGTTTGTCTTGTCCTTATACCATGTTACGCGGCGTTTACCCAGCAGGTTTCTCTTTCTTAAAAACATGCTGGGAATAAGTTGATGTTTTTACAACTGACTGCTTGCCAGATATCAAACCAGTCTTAATAGACCTACAATGTGGGCTAATAAATACTACAGTCATACCTAAAATAGTAACATTTTAAATAGTACATTTTCAAAAGAAGTATCTATTTAAACAACCTACTTAAAATTAGGACAACGTTACGCAAACTTCATTACCTTTTACTTAATTCACAAAGTTCAAAAGCGGGTCCAAAAAAGAATTAACAATGGGAGAACGGACATCAAAGATCAGATAAATCTATCTCGCTATATCCCAACACTCGCATTTGTTCACGGAGCATACCTAATTGTCTAAAGGAATACCGTCTCAACGGATTTGTATAAGTCTCCAACCGATCCTGAGAATTAGGGTCTGGATGTTATACGTTCGAGGACAATTTGATGGAGGTAGTTGGGACATTTTAAAACGGATGTGTCATTGTTTAGTTAATTAAATGCTATGGGGGTGCTTCGAGATTTCATTTACAGAATTCGGAATTTCGTTTTTCAGTAACTTGTACTACTGTCGGTACCGACAACCGGTAAGTCATCGATAAATTTTGTATGAAAATTTGATTAATGCCTGTAACGGGCACCCTAGGAACTATTTTTGTAGTATATTTTAAATGTCAAAAGGTAGTCGACAGTACCGACTATACAGAATCGAGCTACAGTTTTTTTTTAAGTTACTTCGGTGTTTTTTTTTATTCTCAAAAGAATATTAAGATACAAGAAGCGTGTTGGCTACAATAAATAATTTTGTTAAAGTAATTACTTTTATAAAGTAGAAGTTAATTTTATAGTTTGGCTTATATTATCAAATACAAGCAGAATAAATAAAATTATACATACAAATGAAGTCTATCTACTAAAGAATCTTTGCTCATACCAACTCGCTAATTTACTTAGCGTAGAAACACAAAACCTCAACATGTACATTGTACGTACTTAAACCGACTGAAACATACTCCGACCACAATATAATTTGCTTGTTACCTTGAGACGTCAAAAGTTTCATACGTATGTTAAACGTCTTGAACTGGAACTTACCTGGAAAAGGAAATAAATTATTTTAGTATTTTTCATTCAGTCAAGTTTATACAAAGTTTTGATGAGTTACAGATTAAAACAATGATTATTAAAAGTCTAGACTACCTCTGAAACACGGTCGGTAGTCTTACTGCTAACTACGACGTTCGATTCCCATTTTGGACGAATTGTTATAGGTCTTTTATTTTTTTCTAATTCTTATTAGAATAATTTCAACAGCCGTCCGGAGTTTGGTTACGTGTCCAGTATGTGGCCGTAGGCTCGCTCCCTATTTACATAGAATACAGAAAAAAATACAGGTGTATCTCATACACTACTGCCTAAATGTTCGTGTATAACTGACATGATATGGTATTGTGCGTATAAAAAATCTTGATCAGTATGTTTAATGTGTTATATTACACCATTACAAACGTTGCATTAAACATTCTACAAAGATAGATCATTAAAGTCAAACTAGAACACACATAGTGGAACAACAATCAAACATATTATTACACTATACTGAATCGTAAAATTAGAGGCTTGTAAAACATAAATTCCACGAACACTTCATTATGTAGGTATCGCGTATTACAAAATGTACAGAACAGAATTGCAAATTAAAGCCTGAATTTATTTGTGCCTACTTAGTAATCTCGCTGGTATATACTGTTTATCTGAATCTGTTAGTAGATCCCTTGACAGTAATTAAACTTTATAAAGAAAAACATTTTGATGTGAAAAAAGCTAGATGTTGTAACTAGGACGTTCAAGATAGAATTTCTATTGTTCTAGAAGTTTCGTAAAAAACTTAATGTGCAACTAAGGGGTGCTAGAACGGAACAAATCTGTTCTAATCAGGCTACTTTAATTACCCTCTTAACAGCTTGATAAAGGAAAATAGTGACAATTATAGGAAATAAAAAGATCGTTTAACTAAAACAGCTTGCAAGATACGCTCTTTAGATAAGCGGTTATTTTATGAATGTAGGTAACCTTTAAAAAAATTGTCATTGTTAAGCCAAATCATATACTTTTGCATTTAATTTTTAATTTTGTCTCCTAGTTAATCTCGATTTAAACGTAGAACTAGTACGTGTAATAGTCGGACAACCAATTAGATAGCCTCAGTATTCACTGTTTATCTTGATGAAATGAATAATTCTGTGTAGTTCCAAAATAAAGAAGCTGTATCTGACAGAACACCATCAGTTTCATAGGCTTGTGGGTCACTAATGCTTAAATTCTAAATATAGTATACATTATTACATACGGGGCTCTCCACTAAATTGTAGGACTATAATTACAATATTCTAATACTTATCTAGTTTCATATCTCCTCTGTAACCTACGATGACCTAAAGTTATCGTCAAGCTGTTGTCCTCTTCATATTGTTCATTTATATTTTAAACGAGTGTGCTTATCTATGTATGTTACGTCTAACTATAAAAACACAAAACATTTTCACCTGTATCTTGTTTTATTATACTTAGAATAAATTGAATTGCAAATAAACGCGCACTCAGAAAAACAAATATTTTTCAAGTTAAAATCTACAATTAAGATAATTGACAGAGCAACTAAATTATTCAGAGTATTATTATGAGACGAAGGGCGGCATAATTTCAAAAATATCTTTTGAATGATTTATATTTTTGTTACAGTATTGTAAATATTTCTGTTTTGGCTTTACTTAATTTGCATTTTTTTTAATGGTACCTCCCACACTACGCATAGCTCTTGCATCGCGGGGAATTTTGCAAACATACAAACAACGGACACAAGGTACAAGCAGACGCTAACCAACTATGGGAATCGAAACCATGAACTTCGAGGTATTAGTAATGGCGTGGCGACCACCTAAACAATTGTGTCACGAAGGCCGTCTAATAAGACTATGAATACATATTTTTTGGAGAATAAAAAACATGTTTAAAATATTTCGAATTTCCAACAGCAGCGATTGCCAAAATGATAGAACCAACGGAATTTCAAGGCATGAAACATTGAACCAGAAACTGATTTTCAGGTTCAAAAAAGCTTTTTCAAAAACACACTCAGAGTTTTAAACGAAAAACCCGAACACCTAAAAATCAGACCGCGGCTATAAATAATGGTTAGTGCACCACATTGTGACGTATCCGTAGTGCGCTCGGATATTTTTCAGCCAGCAACTATAGTAGTTCAAATAAGACTAGCGAAACTTTACGAGTAAATAATTCTCGTAGAGTTAGAAAACGATAGTAACAATGCTTTGAAATATTTCTTATTAGAGTGACCTACAAAAATACATATACAGCGCTGATTACTTATGCTATTAGCATAACATACAAAGTAAGAGCAAATTATAAACATCCCACCATTTAAAAGATTAAGATAAAAATGTAGGCTCAAATACGTGGTAGTCTCTAAGGGCTCTGTGACGAAATTTACCAATTTTCATATTATGTTATTATTAATTCACTGTGTCTTGTAATATGACAGGAAAAAGTAGTTCAAAGCCATTGATAAAGATCAGCTAATAAAACATTCCGAGCCTCCCAAATAAAACTGTCGCAATATTCCTAAGTTCTTGACAGCATAAAAAATACTATACGGTCATCCAAATACACAAACTTACTCGGAGTTCCTCCAACAACTTATCCATAGTCCATACACTAGAAACTTTAACAAAACTATACATTAGCTCATTGTATTCGCAAAGGAGAACGTTGATAAAAAAACTTCGTCCGAAAAAGAACTTCAGTCCGCTTGTAATAGAAAGAATTTATTTGATAAAATCCCCGAGCGAGAGCGAGAGAGGACATAGTTTGGAAGGTTTGAAAAGGAAAATTATTCCAGTGTGAAAGAGATGCGAGGTCCAAAGTTTTTCCTGTAAGAAACCGTTGTAACGTAAAAACGTTTGATTTGCTATTATTAAATTCTGGGTTGAAGTATTAATAAAATGACACACTTCATGATTGTGGCACGTGTATATTTTTCTTTTGTTATAACGTGTTATTACGATTGAGTTCGCCAAATATAGGACGTTATTAAGAGGATTTTTTTGGAAACTGAGGTTGTCGAGAGATCCGATTTATTTTTTACTACACCATAATAATATTGACCTTTTTCGTTAGCAACATACACGCTAGCTTAACTGATGTAGAATAGGCTGTCTTTTATTATATTTCATCATTCTGTCATCACCCATATTGACGGTCAAAATTAAATCAGCTATTAAGTGCTTTAACATTTCAGTTAATCATGTCCTATTGTCTGAACAATGAATAATAACACAGAATACGGTGTTGTCACTATATTCTGTGTACATTATTCAATAGTCTAATTTCTATCCTAAACTAATTTAATTTCAAAACACGTTTACTTTATATAAACGAGCTCTAAAAGGCATCCTATCTCTTGAAGCAATCGGGCTTAAAGACAGACGGTCATTACATGGGACGTCACCTACAGCATTACCCTTTTCAATCCGTTCAACGACAGTATTTTTCTTAGAAAACTATGTATATCGGTTACGCATTTGGTACGCGTATAGTTTGCTGCTTACTATTTGATATCATAACTTGTGATATTTTACATTTATTGATTTGTTAATTAGCTTATTCCTACGATAAATAGCGTAAGCCGTTTTCCAGGATATATCTTCTAATTTGGCACATTTAACTAAAATCGTATCAGCCATTTAATCAAAAAAAAAAAACAACCGAACAGTTGCAACATAGGCCAATTCACACATGATCAATTGATTTTAAACTAAGCAGAGCTTGTACTATTGTGATAAACATACTTATATACTTCTAAGTACAAAGATCGATCTAAGTATAAATAATTGACAAATAAACTTAGAACAGATACTCGAACAGAAATATTTGTCCCGGGTAGGATTTGAACAAACCGCACGCAGCGCTATGGTTATTAAACATTTTTAAAAATACTCATGGATTTTTGATAGGTAGACCTTTTTACATAATTAATGATTCTTCATCCAAACAGCATTGGTCGCAGGGCCATTCTGATTTCAGCACAGTACTCCAATAGACTGCTTTGATTGAATTAATCAATTCAAGCACCGTACAGTCGCATTGACTAGGTGGTAACTAAGTAAATGGGTAGGTAATGCACGTTCAAGAGCTTAGCTGTCAGGCTCTATTGACATTATGAGTAAATAAGAGTAGAACGTAGTGACTTCACTTTGTGTTATAAATTAACTAATAAAAGCATTGTTTTCGTACTTGTGAAACAAAATTACACTATCCTTCTTTTCCTCAAAAAAATTTGTAATAACATGTTATTACATATTTTTTCAGATGACACGATCAAATTAATAAAAAAACTATGTTTATTTTATAAGCTACAATAATAGTTAGAATAATTGCTCTATTTATATCGAAAGCTTTAATGTTGTTATTAATAATATAAACATTTAGGTACTGGCGAAAAAAGCAACAAAAAATACGGTAAGCTGCTCACAATTTGCCATGTCAAAACGGTTCATGTAAAATATCAATCTGCCATTTTTTGTTCAGAGCAAAATATCCCTAATACTAGAATTTTCAATGCGTCATGCTCACTAGCTCAATTTTAACAAATCGCCTGTCTAGTTCAGCGTCTTGCGAAATATTTTTGCACGAAATACTGCATATTCTTAAAATGGAGGCTATTGACAAAAATTGTTTCGAAGATTTATGGGTACATGTGTTACTATGAATATTTTGAATTCAAGATGAATATTGAGATGTCAAAGTTGGAGACAATATTTTTGGTTTCGAATATTTTTTTATTTTTTCAGGTGCCAATTGTCAGACCGGTGATAAAGGTGACCGCTATAATGTCATTGAGGTCATAATTCAAATCCACAGGTAAAAACCTATATTTTAATGATATAACGCGGTTAAAAGAAATATATGAGTTGAGTCCTAAAGACTTAATGATGGAATGAACTGAAGGGGCTCAATGATGATGAATTATCTTTATTGAAGTAAACCAACTTTATAGAATAGCTAGGAACAAATACCAAAACATCAAACAGACTCCATACGTTTCTCCTAAGTTTTATAACCTAAAATCGTAAACCGTACTCGTGTCTAGAAAATCTATCAATCTAGAATAGCACTTGACCCAAAACTAGACCAAAACGTGTTAATAATTTTGATTAGAAAAGTCCCAGCACTAGGTATTGGTCTGCAAACTTATGTCGTAAGCAAACTTCTGCTACGTCATCGATTTTCTACGAAACAATTCTTCGACGATGTCTTTGGGAACATACGATTTTTGTGAAAGAAAATAAGGAGTAACGGAATCTAGATAAAATAGTTTATGAGTTTTTTTTATAGGTTGATTCATAAGTTTCGTTTAACATAACGTCTTTTATACACACAGATGCTGGCAGAAATGTAGAAAACACATTCGTGATCAAGGGGTCAAATCAAAATCAAATCATTTATTCATATAGGTCAAATGCTGACACTTATGATAGTCAATGATACAGAGAGTGAATTTACCGCCAGTTCGGAAGGTAGGGCCAATGAGAAGAGCTGGCAAGAAACTCCAGGCCACTCTTTTTAATCGCCAATTAGTTTTAACAATTTTTCTATTAGGTATAAAATTTTGATGATGTAAGGCTGCTACCAACACTACCGAACACACATAGGTCATAATATAAATAGATTAAATCAATATAAAGGTGCTAATACTGCTAATAAGTAAGATAGCAAGTGTATTGGAAGCATGATGGGAGCATCTACCTACATCATGATTAGTATTGCAGTCATAAGAGGCATCTCAAGACCTTGATACTTACGTCACTTATTAGTAGTCCCAAAATACTACTCAAAATTGCTATTTTAATTAAAACTGTAATCCTCGACGTGGTTATAGAGCTAAAATTTCCGGACCCAATGAGAAAATATGCTTTCTATACTATTATGAACTGAAAAGGAAAATAACATCACGCTAATCGGAAAATCACATTTATCACATGTTTCTAGGATCTACCAACACAGATTTCAATTTATTTCCTGAAATTTTATTCCACAAAAAGAGCTATTGTTTCAAATTATTTGGTCATTTTAAACCAATTTCTGTTTTAATCGGATTGCAAGGATATTAGTGTTTAAACACTAATCCATGTCATTCCATATATTGATAGCAACTAATTAATAAATCATTGAACTGTTCACAATATTGAATTCTGATTTTAATACTCTATAAAGCAGTGACCTATCTAGACTATATTTTTGGAATATTCTATTGCTTTTTGATTACGTCTATGCAACTTCTGATTATTTGAAAAAAACATAACAAACCCACTGCATTCGTCAAAATATTTCCATCCCTAAGCAGCGCTTCACAGAAACTTAACGTCTTGATCGACCAATGGTATCTTAAATACTCGCTTACTTCGAAAACACATAACCCTCCTTTGCCTGACTCAGTCGGGTAAAAACACAGTCACGAAATAACCAAACAAACTCAACTGTCCTCCTCGTACCGTAAGCCAACACCGAAAATACCTCAACCAAATAAACCACGCAAGCTAATACAGAACAAGCTCGAATTAATAACACTCCTCACCTAAATTTCACCCACTCACCAGCTAACAGCATTACCTAACCTAGCAAGAAATTCTAAGTACACAGGTAAACTTGTCCACTTTGGCAAAATTATCGTCGAGGTTCCGCTAGAATTCTACCACCGTATGGCTCAACAAATTCCCACCTTTGTGACATGGAACACCAGACGGTATTTGGGCATTTAGCGTGTTATTCTAAACTGCAGTATTCGTCAAAAGGATAGGTTCTCTTTGACTTTATCTTTGCAATTATTGGTTTATTTTGCAGTACAATTTGTTCAGTGAAATATTGTCTGCAAGTCTCTGTTCGGAATATTAAGTGTGTTTAATTAGTTCTTTGTTTTGTTTGTCGTTGTATTTTTCTTTGTGAGAATTTTTCGTGTTAAAATTAAAGTATGGACTTAATCTATTTTGTCGTTTAAGTTAATAATGTAGATTTTGTGGGAGTTTTCTGTGTGAATTATTGTTCTATAATTTTCACTATAAAATTTTACATTACATTTTGCTAAGTATCATTAGGATTTGTTACGGCCTGTACGTCAGGCGCAGCCATTAAATTAAATTTCGATCATTTGGTTTACGTTATGATAATCAAGAACCTTGAATACGAAAATAGAATCTTGGTTCATTTTATTTTAATCTCGATAATGGCCAAGTCTTCACAAAAAATATTGAGAGGTCTATTTATATCCAAAAATAATATACAAACATATGAATGAATCCATAGATTTTTCAAGCCTGGTAACAAGGAATGTTGTATAAAATAATCATAAATATAAATTGGATTTTGTACTGAAGTGTTTGCCGTTCTAATAATAAAACAAAGGATCGTTTGAAAATTCAACAACGAATATTTTTTTTCAAGGAGCATCATATTCTATATTCCACTACTTGAACGGCCAGCACCAAGTTATTTTACAACTAAACGAAATTAGACTTTGTATCTTGTAAGATAAAGTATGAATTTCTTTGCAGAATAGATAACCGTGTAACAAGGACAATGGGAAAATGGTAATGCCTTGATATCAGCTCAATAACAATTGGATACGGAATTGTAAAGAAACAAATACACCTCTGGGTGTATAGATGTTGTAAAAACTAACGGTGTACCTGCGTTGAAGATCTAGGTAGAATCAAATTTGATTCCTTTGAACAAATATCTTCTTTGTATTCATAAGAATGAATGAGAATTTCTTATCTTTATGCCTGAACGGTGCTTGGCAATTGACACGTACAATCTTTGTTAAATATAAAATCTACGTTCATGTCTATCAATATCGATCGAAGTTCTTTGAAAGAAAGGTTGTCAGGTAATGTTTAGATTTCCAAATTTCAGGTAACGACAATATGGCAACACCTAAATCAGAAATTGAGACAAGGATCTCATGATGACCATTTATCCCAAAATGTTCTCGGAACAGTTTAAGACCATTTTAATTAGAGGCCTGCTTTGTATCGTGATCACCAGTATTGAGCATTATTCTCTCACTTGCTAGTCGTACTCGATACGAAAGTGCTATATCGTGGTATCGCAAATACTATGTAGTGTATCAAATACTTAAATCAATTACCTATATGAAAACTGTCTTACGGTTTTCTGGCGTTTGTCATCTAACGTTTATATAATTATATTTTTACTAGAAAATCTTTACTAAAGTCAATATCTCTCAAAATTATACATGATTAACTATTGAACAGTGCCACGAGATTTCCACTAGCATCGAATACATCGAAGACACCAAGGTCTACCCCAGGGTACTGTAAGTGGTCACTAAATGTAACGCAGTTATAACCTCTTGGTCACAAATTACTACACTCACGGGAGGTTTAACCGGGCCCAATTTATTGGCAACGACACGTGGCGTTTTCGTAATTATATCCTGATAATATATTTCACTTTATTTTCCTTACAAATATGTTATTTTTACGTCAGTATTTTTTCTTTATTTTGTGCAACGTATGTGCTGTATTTTTGGGAAATGCTACTGCTTTTTAAACGGGCATTTTCTAGCATTTTATCCCTCATTTCACCTACGTATATAAGTTTTTTTTCTGTGATATCTTTTAAATGTTAACTTTCACTTATTCATTTATTCATCACATGCTCTTGATTTTCTTCTTCATGATGGAATTTTATTATTTATATTGAATTTGAGCAAGACTTTGTCATCCATTATCAATTCTGTTTAGGTATTTTTAATACATAGGTACAAAATCACGCCCTTCTCGCGTAAGGTTAGGCAAAGACCAGAAAACGCTACTTGGTACGAATCTTACTTCTTTATCCATATCAATATGTTACAATTTTCATTTTTTAATCCGAGCTGCAGCGATTTTAATTTGAAACTCTTAGTTTGAGTTACGAACTAGCTTTTGCGGAGTAAGTTGAACTCGTGGCGGTGTCAACATGAAGTTTGTTGGTAAAGCCTTTACGGCCCTTGTATCAAGATTGCAGTAGAGCATTATGTGGAAAGTGGCAGGTTGCTAAGTGTTGCGCAA
The DNA here is from genome assembly GCF_050436995.1 of Anticarsia gemmatalis. NCBI lineage: Eukaryota > Metazoa > Arthropoda > Insecta > Lepidoptera > Erebidae > Anticarsia > Anticarsia gemmatalis. The sequence goes on from NC_134756.1 coordinate 11,587,209, forward strand.
CTAATCTAGAGTTAGTATCGGAAGTTGATGTCTGTTTAAGATATAGGTTTATTGATAGAGTAAATTTAGCCGTGATATAGGTACAATATTTGTTTATTTTTCACCGGTAGTACATGACTGTAGATGGCAAATATCAAAGTTTCGTTCGGCTATGATGTATTAGTGCCTATAAAATTCTCTAGAGTAAAACAATATGCTTGATAAAAAATACCTTTGCACAGGACAAAGGTAATTCAGAAATGTGATATGTTTATCATCTTTGGAAATTATACAAAATAGTCAGAAAATTGTGTCAATGCTCCTAGCTAATTGTACTCTGAAACAAAGGTTATTTGTAATAGAAACTAAGCAATTTAACGGGAAGGGAATCCTGAAATGTAGCCTACATTTCAGGAATCCCGTTAATCAAAAAGTTACCGAAACACCATCTTCCTAGATAGCCAAACTAACATAACAACGCAATAATACCGTAGACTTAAAGCAGTTTGCTAACCACAAATGACGAATCACATTACCCGTTCATGTATTTTCAACTCTATGTCCATTGAGACAGGTTTGATTTTCCAATGTTCCAAATTAGTGAAATAAATAGGGCTATATTACGTTTTATATCAACGCCATCTGTTACAGCGACAATAAATTAAATTGAGTTAAAAGGAAATTACTTTTGTGGTTTGTTGTACGAAAACTATAAAATCTATAATTACGTCACATTAATCGTTTAATTCTTATCACTTTAAAGTTAACTAGTTCCTGTTGCCCCTGACTTTTAACCTACACATAAGGTTTTCGGTAAAAAAAATTGTATGCATACAAACCATAGTATCCATACACAGTATATTCCAATATCTTAATTAAATCGTAATCGCCGTTATTGTAATCTCACTTAACTGTTAATACTGTTATTTAAAGTTATTAAGAAGATAATATTTTGTGACATCCGCAATTGTTATGTAATTGGGTACCAGGTAACGTGCAATAAATTAAAAAAAATGATTTCGTGTTACATGGAACTCCAGATGCAGGTATAATATGTATGATTGCAGTTCATACATCTACTTAAGTTTTCAGAGAAAACATTGATTTATTGTAAAAGCGAAAATGTGCGTACAATTTTATACAGCGCATCGACAAGGTAGTCTCATAAAAAATAAAAATAACTTGTAAAGTGAACACTGCATTTTTAATCGCTTTCTTAACAGCGTATGTTAAATGGGTAACCTACATTCTGCTAGAGAGCTACTTTTACCAAAAAAATGTGCTTTTTTACGAACAAAATCCTATGGAACGCTCGTTCGTTGAGTGCACATAATTACCGTATATTTTTTGGTAGTAGAAACACTTTTGTTCCAAAGTGTACTCGCAGTTCAGTGGTTAAAATAATTTTGTTAATGATTGTACCTGTTGAATGGATACACTTGGGTTTTAATTAAGTTTTCGAGCTGATGGAGCGAGTTATAATTAAAATGATACGAAATCTAGAAAAATTGTTTAAAGTTTCGTCGTAGTTGGCAGTAAACTTGATTATTTTGGACCAAAATCTAGGTGAATCTCATTATAACAAAAAATACAGCACAAAACTAGTTATAGTTATAAATTGTGACCTATTTTCACAGCTGCCTTTGTCTCATATAATATAGTTCTTTTGTAGTAGTAGTAAAAATACGTAGGTTATTCGTAATCTCTGAAAGTCCAAAATATTTATGACAAAATAAACAGAATTTCTAATCAAATTAAAAATTTAAGAAAACATAACTCTCAAATTTCATCAAGCAAGCTGGAGCACATTTTCTAAAGAATCCAGAAAGGTAACATTTCTAAACCTCAACGCAATTTCTAAGCCAAATTCCAACGTCGACATCAAATATTTTAATGGTAGAACCCTTAAATGGAGTAGTTTTATGCTCCAAAGCTTTTCATACCTCAAGTACTTTTATATTTTAAAAGTTCACGTTAAAACCATTAAATATGTTGGTAACGTGCTCATATTAATTTGTCGAGAATTGCACTCAACTTTGTGCGTTTTATGACGAATATTATGTATCTTTTAATGTGAACACTGTTGTGGTTTTAGCTTTGTATTTTATTTTATGTATTTCTGTTTAAATGTCGGTTCAATTTGCTTTTATGAGTTTAATTGAGTGGGTTTGCTCGGTGATATGAAACGCTTAAATAAATTAGTACGATTTTTATTGCTGTAATAAAAAATATTGTTTTTTTTGTGAGTCGAAATATAATATACACATTGGACACAAAAAATTAAGTTAAGTAAGTTAATATTGTCCTAACTACGAGTATATCCACGAAAGAAAACAAACTACGGATATATTTTAATACAAAATATTTTGAACAGAAACGCTTCGATAACATGCGTCGTAAATTCTCAATCACGATTAACTTACAAAAAACCGTAATACTGTAACCATAACTCAATAGTTAGTAGGAATATAATTATCACACACTTATGCAGTTTTTTGTTTAAGAAAAATATATTTAAAATGTGTCGTAAAAACGTCATCACATGCTGCAACCAAATCCTCATAGTCGATATAAAAGTGATTTATCGTTATGCAAAAACAAACGTACACAGCTTGTTCGAGGTTGCGAAATGTTTTAAATTAATTTAACCCTTTCATGTCCCACTGCTCGGCATGGGAATCTTCCCGGAATGAGGGAGAGGTTAGGCCTTGAGTCCACCACGCTGGCCGTGTGTGGCTTAGTTTGCCTTCAAAAATTGTTCTAAAGAGCTCTAAGGCATGCAAGGTTTCATCACATTCATGGTTTCTTTGATAATTATTTCTAATATTTTTGGGCAGTCATTGATGTGTTGCTTGGGAGGGTGGTACTTGTGTGGGAAGTATTAACTTATACCACACGGCTATTACTGCTCTTAAATATGAAAATATAGGATTTCTTAATATTATGGAGAATGTAGCTTTTGAGAGGATATAAAGCTATGTTTAAATTTTATGGCCATGCTTCCCAACTTTGTTTCAATAATATTTGCGTCACTAAGTTTATGGTTCTACGTATGTTGATGGTCTTACGCTACTGAAATATGACATGATAACATGATCTAACATGTTGCACACTGCTACAATTTGTTGGTATGTCTTTGGAATTCCTACACCCGTGATGCCTTCCTGGTATAAGATAAGTCTAGTAAGGTTCTTACATTTCCGTTGCTCTAGTTGTCATTATTCTTAGGTATTTTATACTTTGTACTCATATTTTTATCTATGACCTAAACAATAATTATTATTATATAGACGTTTTTTGGTTATAATTCCGGCCCTATCCTGAAGTTAAGCATATGGAACACTGTATTTTTTTTTTTTTTTGTAAAAGTGGCCTGTATATATATATATATATTCGCTTAGCCTTTGTTCCAAACTATGTTGGAGTTGGCTTCCAGTCTCACCGGATGCAGCTGGATACCAGTGTTTTACATGGAGCGACTGCCTATCTGACCTCCACAACCCAGTTACTTGGGTATTAACACGATACCCTTCGGTAAGACTGGTTGTCAGACTTTCAAGCTTCTGACTACTGTTAACGACTGTCAAAGATCTTCGAAAATGACAGCCGGGACCCACAATTTAACGTGCCTTCCGAAACACGGAGGAACTCGATATGTATAAGATGGTCACCCATCCACGGAACAACCTCGGCAAGCGTAGCTTAACCTCAGAGATCGATCCGTGCGGCTGTTGTAAACTAAGGCCTGTATCATAGACTATATTTACAGTACAGCACTGCAGAAGAATCCGGTTTCTTGTATAACATGCAGTCAAAATGTTAAACAACATCCTTCAACATTAAAATTCATATAATTCCCGATAACAAGTTATCTGACAAACGTTTAACGACAGTACACGAACAGCGATGTCGAAATAATGTGATATGAGAACGTCATTACGTTTCACCCTTTTCCCATACTTAATGGGGTCAGTTTCATGGTGAGACGTGACAGTTTATTTGATGAGGTCAGACTTGAGATCGATCGGTTTTTGGGGTCATTACAGTTAGAATACTTTTGTGGAAAAATATTTGTTTTGTTTTGATTATACATTTGATGCCAAACAGTAAACAGCCTTGATGAAATTAATTATATGTAATTGTAACACTTATTTAAATATTTGTCAAAAATGTTATCCGCCTTCTCTCGATATTCTGTTCTGTCAATATTGCCAATTTAATACCAATATTGTTTTAAGACATGTATTTATTTACTGACTGAAACACCTAAATACTTTAACATTCTAACAAGCCTGTTAAAATCTTCAAAGCTGTCATTTAGTAACTCGATTCTCTACTACTATCGACTACCGACAACCGGCTAGCTATCGAGAAATTTAACACGAAAGTTTGTTAAACGCCTCTACCGAACTCCGTAATAACTGTTCTGGCAGTACATTTTTAATGTTAAACTCTCGATACTCCATAGTACCGACTGTCGATCACTAAATAGCACTGAGAAACATATAACTTTTCATCAAAATATTCCGTAGCTACAAATTTATCTTTTGAAATCATTAATATGCGATAACTAAAGTAATGAAAAGCGTAAAGTAATAAACTAGTAAAACTTTGATCCGAGCAGGCCGTCACATTTTTCTACCATTAACATCATCCCACTAATTTCGTTAACATTAACTTCTGCTTCCAGAGCTTTCTTCCATCCCAACACTTGTATTATTGTCTGTTCTACAACAAAATCTTTTTACTCCAACTATTACATTCTCATTCAATTAAAAAACAGCATTCAAATGTATTCAGTGGTACAAGAATCAGTTCAGATTAAATTCGCCGTAGCACCGCTCATTCCCGAGGGTTGCTAAGCTTCGCTGCAAGAAAGACTTCTGCGAATGTATTAAATTGTGGAACCGTATCTGGGACTTGATTAAATTGGGTTTTGAATCTGAAATGCGCTTTTTTTGTGAGACGGACCGGCTAGTTACTATTATGAATATAATAATAATATCTTGTGTTAAAGATTTTTATGGTAAATGTTTAGTGATATCATCATTAGCCTATTTTCTACTGTTTCAGAAGATTTAGGTGGTGATATTCATAATTTGTATTTCCTTTATTTCGTGTCTAATAAGGCACTATTTAGGGAACAGGAAGATATTGCAGACCTTAAATAAACATGGTGATAAGTTTAGGGAATAAACTGTCAAAATTGCAAGGAACCATGGTTTATACAGCCGCGCCGGGAGATTTAAAGAAACAGGTTTGAGGAATTTCAGCTATAGCTAGACAAGAAACAATGAAATAGAAAAATAGTATTTTGAAAAGCGTTTCCATAGCGGATGATTTTATACCAAACTATACAAATTAATTACCATCTCTTGAATCAATTGAAAACAACCAAAGTTATATTAAACCAGTTTCAAACTACGCGTCTGATATGTTAATTGAAACCACTAAAACAGCCTTTATACAGAACAGTCTATGTCCAAAATGGATAAAAGGCTTAACACTGAACTAGACTACAAAGAACAACTCGCAGATAAGTCCCTAAGCAAACAAACCTTATTTATTTTGACAGCAAAACGGACGCATCTTCAGACGGATTCTGTTGAAATTGCAAATAGATTGGAGGGCCCAACCAGATTGGAGTTCGTCCGGAATAACAGAGGTGTATATCAAATGGTGCGTAAAATTGGACCCAAAATATTATCAAAGAAGTGGTTTTTCGTATGAATTTATTTATAGGAATGTTCTGATCTGTGTTTTGGATCGTTTGAGTGAATATGGGTGATTATGATTGATGAATCTGATGTATTATCAATTATAATACCTATATGTGACTTGTGGCCCGCCCCGGCTTCTCCCGGTTTTAAAAGTTATTTCATAAAAAACCTTCACAGTATTTACACGTATACGTTACTCTTGAAACACTTTCTCTATTAAACCCCCGCCACATAATCTATTTTTAAAGATCTAAAAATACATATGGGCAGACAGCGGAAAGTGACTTTATTTCATACGTACTTAGCGATTAAGATAAAATGTTTTTAAAAATAAGTGTTTTTTAGATCCACAGGTAGAAAATAAAAAGAGCTTGTTGTAATATTAACCAGTAGTAGTAGTTTTAACGACGAGAAATACTAACTTGTAAATAAAACACTACGATCTCATAAAATCTCTGACACACAATGAACTCTTCAGTGCGATGAAGAATTTAATTGAATGAACAACAAAGAAAAATGAACTGCGATTCTTTGCTTTAAATATACCAAACGTAAATTAATAAGCTTTTATAACTGCGAATACGAAAACATCGAAAAACAATTTGCGCATTGTATGCTGCCTTTCCAAAAATACACGTATTTTTATACATTTTTTGTGGAAGCGATTACAGCAATAACCCTTAAACGATTCATCCCTTATTGTTTAAAAAATCACAGTGAAATGCTTCAAGAAGGCAGACATTTACGGCCTGCAATAAAAGAAGTCGTTCCCCTTTCAAAAGGCAATAATATTATATTGGGTGATATTAAGCGAATTCATTTTCATATTATTTTGCGTATATAAGATATAAAGGTTGTTTATTGTAGGAAGGAATTTCATTGACGGCTCTTCACTAGAAAGGACGTGACTCAAAGAAAAACTCGTGTGAAATCTGCTTTTGTGCAAGCAGCTCGAATAAGAGTAATAATCAGTAGATCAGCCAGTTGCGCTCACCAGTCGGTAAACGATCTGTGGGTTAAGCAAACCTTGGCGCGGTTATTCCATAGATGGGTGGTGGCATAGTGGTATTTGAACCGGGCATCTTCGTGGTTCGGAGGGCACGTAAAAACTCGGTCCCGGTTGTTGTCAATTAAGATAACAGTTGTTAAGCCACATCAAAAGCCTTCGGGCAGCTTGAACAACTTTGACACTAGGTTGACCACTAACCATACGCTAAGAAGAAGTAGTTTTAACAGACGGTTTTAAAGGGGGCACGGATTCCTCAATGTTTTTTCTGCCCCTTTACTTCTATTTTAAACTAAATAATATTATATACGATAAGAGGCAATACCGTGCTACTGTCGACTATCAACAACCAGCTATCTATCGACAATTGCGCTGTACATTTTAAATGTCAATTTCTCAATACTTGTTAGTCCCGAATGTATACAACATGCCGCTGCAATGGCTTATTTCCTTCAACGTATGGGTAGGCCTAGAGGTCCTTAGTCATGTAAAGTACAACAGTTGACATTTTTATAATTAATTAGCGACTTATTAACAATTAACTTTATTAAAATAATATAATATGTATAATAGCGCTATTGTATATAGTGTCGTAACTTTTTTCAACACAGATAATTTTGACTATAATCAAATTGCGTATATTATTAATATGTATTATTAATTAGTAGAATAGTGAAGTTATAATTGGATTAAACGAAAAATATAAACGGGTTTTTTTATGACAGTAAATTTTCCACATGTCAATAAAAGCCGTAAGCTTGTTAAAAACAATTGTATTTGCATTTTTATGTAATTGCGTTTAAAAAACAGTATTTGAATATGAAATGAAACAATATACTGTCATCATTTTGGGTATAAACAACGCAATATAAATGTGTATTTATATCAAATTCTGTATGAAACTTTGTATAAAACATCAAAAAGCATTCCACTCTTTTGTCAAATAGCAATATACTATGTCTGCATTAACTTGTCCATAAAACAAATTATATAGGTGAACATTTATATTCAACTATGATTTTCTAAATGTGTAACAAAATTCTATAGTTATACCTATGTGTGATGATATTTTGTCATATATTCTATACTAAATATTGGCTAAATATTTTGGTGACATGCCCAGTATATAGCAGTAGGCTCGCCACTTATTTCCTGGGACTTATATTGGTAATGGCGAAACACGGGTGTATTTCGTACAATTCTGCCTAAACTTTTGAGTATAGGGCTTTATATTATGTAAGTATGCAAAAAGATTATTTATTTTGCCGGAGCCTATGATGGAGATAGAGTCTAGAACGATTGTTGAATGAATGAAAGATAGTTAAATTTTTGATGACTTATAAAGGCCGGTAGACTTTGATAAGGCAAGAATGCTATCTAAAACAATGACTGGAAAACATATTCAAAGAAACTTATATAGCATTCAAATAAATTGGCCTAAAGCCAAGAGAAAAGCTCTAATGTGTACTCATCTTAATAGACATATCTGTAATAAAATTGATATAATTTTGATGAAAATATCAGCTATTCCGTTATGAAGTAAATGTATTAGTTGAGATTGAATCGTTTATTACTAGTCTATTTCAGACCGTGAATTATGATATAGATGTTTGTGTTACGATTCGAAGATAAATATGGGTTGTAATAGAGATTTATGATCAGTTATGAGGTTATAGTACTGATTCTATAGTACAGATTATGAGAGTGACGATTGCGTGGTCTTGAACAGTAGTGGATTAAACAATCCTTTCAATTATTGTTGTGAATTTGTGCATACTGAATACTGGGAATATTAAAGTTATAAGCCACCGTGTTTTCGAGAAAGGATTTTTTTGTATGCTTAATGTTAAACAATTATCGTAATGAGTTGTTCGACTGATATAATAAACATTTAATGTGGTTAAGATAAAAATGGAACTTTAAATTATCCCAATGACAGACAACCTTGCAATGTTGTAACTTACAGACTAAAAGACTTTCAATATTGGGTATAAGATAAACAATAAATGCTATGGTACAATCCTTAACAGCGTTATGCTTCTTTCGCGTAGAGCCACAACATTTTCACCATCATTAACACAAAACGACGTCACATACAGAAAAAAGTGTTTAAAAAAACAATTATTAAGCACTTCAATATAAAATCTTAACTACAAATAGCGCCACGCAAGCCCATACTTAACTGAAATCAAATTACTCTAATAACGGCCACCATAAATTCATTCTATATGAAAAGCCATGGCATTTTTCAAATTACATGCCATTCTAGGCTGTAATAACGTAATTATTGGCACGAGGTACAAAACCTTATCTGATTATAAGGCATTTTGTTTGTATATGCGCTTGAAGTCATTTTCAAATGCATTATGGTGAATGCATGTGTTGTTTCACAAGGCCTGTATGATTTATATAACTGTGGATTTGTTTGTTTTGGTTCTTTAAACGGTTGTTTTGTAGACTAGTTTTTTTATTGGGTATGAAATTAAATCGTTAGACAGACAAAATGTCGATTCTTAAACTAATTAGTGCACTTTTTTTGGGTCATTGAACTGAACTATGATAGCATTCATAACTGTCTAAGTACACTTTATTTACAAAAAAAATCTTTGAAAGTGACAAACTGACGTGACCCGCATAGGGTCTAGGTGACCAAAGACAATAAGTCTCGGATTTCTTCTGAAGAGTGAGCATTATTTACTAGTTACAACGTCAAATGTTTATCACAACACACTTAGCCTTTAATTTAGTTTGGTGGCGGTCCTTGCTTTGAGCCGAATTCCACCACTAACACAGTAGTAATCAAATAAATAAAAATACCAAAAAGCATTATTTCGACTACTCAACAACCATGAAACAAAAGTCCCACAACACTATATATAACTCTTTTCTTCTAAGAAATACCTTTCTTGTAACACAGTGTTTGTATCAGAACTGTAGTACTAAGCTCAATAAGCTGTGTATCGGTATCTTGAACCACCTGTGACAGCCGTCAGGGGTTAACGGTATCGACCGCACGATGCAAGCCTTTGAGAGTTAGGGGTGTAGGTCTTAGTTCAGTGTAGGCTACGTTATAGTCTGACAACTGAGTAGAACGCCTTGGCATGCATTATAATGATGATTTTGTATTTTTCCAAAATAAAGTGGCTGTTTCAGAAAGAGTACTATCAGTTGCATGAAGTTCGCTTACTTTCTATAGGGAGAATTTTGTGTAACTCCGCCACTCACGAACCTTCCATACAAGGTTCTATAATAAGACTACTTTTATAACTTTAGTAGTTTTGGATTAGATTACGTAATCTGAAATTTTTATTTTGTATTTGCTGGTAAATTCGTTTTAATTCGTTTTAAAAAGACAACTCCCGCACTAAGAATTGCTCTTGTGTAGCGGGGACTTTTACAAACATACAAACAACAGACACAAAGCACAACCAGACCCGAAGCAATTATTTGTGGATCGCACAAATAATTGCTCCGTGTGCACAAATAATTGCGCCACGGAGGCAGTCAAAATATTTTTTGGTTTTCCATTAGATTCGTTGTAAAATCTGAATAGGTATATCCCCAAAACTCATGAAACCCGTTATAAATTTAAACTAGCAAATCACAATCCTTGACCCACAAACAGTATCCACAACAATTTAAACAAGCATAATTTAATAAAACCTTTACTCCCTCGGGAGAAACTTTGACAGCGTAAAAAAATCGTTTTGTCGGTAACACTGCAAAATTTCATCGAAAACCCTTTTAAATAAGTCACGGTGCGGGACGGTTATCTCACGATAAAAGTAAAGTTGGGTTAGTACATAATTAAGTACGCGCTACCACTGATGTGGGTGAAAACTGACTAGAAGCGACTTGAAGACTTTGTTATCTTTGATATGTTAGGGAAGTTCTAGAAATTACGAGAACTAGTTGCGTATATTTGACGCTTTTTGATCTCTGTGACTTTAACTTTCAAGAATGAGATGTGTGTTAATCACTAAACTTGTTAGCAAGACAATCCTGCTTGGCTTGTTTTTACCTATATAATAATACCTTAACTGAGAATTAAGTACAATAAAAATTATTGATTCTGATGTAAAATTTCAAATACTCAAATCTGATCTATCAAAGCTATCTTAAAATCCATTTTGCTAAAAGAAAGCAAGAGATATATTATGCTTAACTGATACTGATAACTTGATACTAAATTTAATACGCAAGGAAATTTAAAATCTCAAACAATCTTTGAACACCAGTGGGGACAGTGATTAAACTTTTTAAGTTAGTAAAACAAGCCAAGCTTTAGAGTATAGGTAATTTCTACCTAATAAATTCAACATTAAGTTGCCCGAAGCCGTAAACGATAATATAGTTTAATAAAAATGTTCTGTACACTCAAATTAGGTATTGCACCCACGCGAAACCTTTAGGGTTTTGTAAAGGATATTACAGAAAACATAAAATTACGCAGTAATGGAAATTATATAATACCTATTTGCTTATTAAATCTGCCTCGTGTAATACATACCTGTTTGACAAAGACTTAAACTTCTTTTAACTTCATATTAAGATCCATCCACTCCGTCCATGTACTTATAAGTTTAGAGTTTATTTATCCTTCTTTTATGTCAAAACGAAGTCGATTTAGATAAAATTTGGCGGGGATTAAAACGTTATACATACATGAAATCACGAATGTTATCCATAAAGGTGGGTAGAGACCCAAAAACGCCGTTTGCTACGATCCTTACTTACTACTCTTGCCTTGATCCATACATCTAATAATTTGTATGATTACAAGATATACTATTTTTTCTTAAATCAAATTAAACGAGACAAGTACAGCCGCATGCATAATACAGTTAAATTATAATATAATCGATTAAAAAATATAAAAAACTTGGTCTGCTACAGTTCGACTTTAGTATCTACAGTTTCCTATAAAGAATTTGCAATTCATGAGTTTTAGTACCCCCTTGAGGCTCTCGCTTTGATTGGTTGATAAAACTGCACTGCTTCTTCTTTCCGGTAATCAAAATGTGCTTTAAAGAATATCTTCTGAAGGTTGGTTGGATTTATACCCTCTTGACTGGTTTTAATGACAAAAGATTTCTACTCTCTCTTATTATATCCCCACAACAATAAGTATATTAAGTCTGTCTTACGCATTTACTGGTAATTTTAAAGCTAATAAAAATCATGGAGATTGTTTCGGACCTTAGTTCAAACATATTATTTTCGATAATATTAGTCTTTGCGCGGCCTAAATTAGGAATGAACTTTCTACGTATTTATTCCTAGGATTTTGGATCTTGACCTAGACTGAAATGATCGAAATATCAAACAAGAAAAGAACTATTGTATTGAAAATAAATAAAACAGCTTTAAAAACAATTTAATTTCGTCTTTTTACCATTATCAGATAATTTAATGTTTACAAAATACATCACAAAGTTAAGATTATGAACCAATTATATTATTCTTTGCCATAAAATACCGCACAATACGTACTTTATACCAACTTTCACCTAAAAACCAACCAGAGAAATTACTCCACAGAATCCATTTCCTAAACCCGACTCCCGGAAAACAAAGGAAGCCATTTTAGTAGTCAAACATCCGTGTTCTTGACCCTTCATATTTCAACCACTATCTAACGTCCGAGCCACATCCAGCTGGCTTATCTTACTGTAACCGTGGCTACTTAAACTGTCAAACTTTCCACCATCCCTTAGGTTTGTTTCTTTTCAACACTTTTTAGAAGGTTCCTGATAAAGGATTGACAAGTTTTTGTTTATTGTTAGATATTATTTTTATTTTTGTATGAAAAATACGGTTTTTTTTTAGTGGCAACCGGTTTTTCTTAAATTAAATATTTACCATTTGATCTATGACAGTCGTTAACAGTAGTCAGAAGCTTGAAAGTCTGACAACCAGTCTTACCAAAGGTTATCGTGTTACAACCGAGGTAACTGGGTTGTTATAAAAAAAACTGGGTTGTAAAGAACTGTGGAGAAGTGGAAAAATCCATGACCTTATGATTGGCAGACGTTAACAATGTAGTCAAGTGGCTTGTGGTGAACTATAGCAATAATTGAATTTTTGGTGCCATTTCCGTAACAATATTCTCTAGAGCATAAAACATTTTGTATATGGCCGCATAAAAACGTTAAATACAAACAATTTTTGAAGACAATATAAAAGTTCCATGATAAGGGTTAAAGACGTCACGGTGAATTGACCTGAGGGATTTCTCTTTGGTCGTGTTTAGGGAAAATAATATTAATGTACCACAATTTATTTATCTTCTTTGTAAAACTTTAGGGCAACAGTAAACATTACTAACATTATTATTTAAAACAGTGACGCAGTTTATAAATACGATGTAACTGTGGCAATAAACTGGCAAGATATTTCATCAAATAAGTATAATTTACTTATAAGTTTAAAGAGTAGGAGGCTTTTGCCATGTAGTCGAATGAGAAAAACTAGAAGAAAGGGGCTAAAGATAATTATCTAATATATAAAATTCTCGCGTCACAGTTTTCGTTGCCATACTCCTCCAAAACGGCTTGACCGATTCTCATGAAATTTTGTGAACATATTGAGTAGGTCTGACAATCGGCCAACGTCTATTTTTTATACCCCAAAGTAACACTACTTTTTTAAATTTATATGGCAAGACAACGTTTGCCATATAAATTTTGCTAGTATTTAGCTAGTAATTAATAAAACTGACTTACATACATTTCAATAACAATTAGTGAAAAACGGGTCGTCATTGTTGTTGTTAATGTAAATCGAAGGAAATAAAACAGTCTTTGCAATCATATTCTGTGTTAATAGGCCTTTGGATCAAAATTTCCTATTTCGAATTATGTATTTGCCTTTATATTACAAATTGACTCTCATTTTCATAAACTTCTTTCCCAAAAATGTTCCTCTACCTAAACCATCAAAGCCAAACACTTTCCGAAGCAAACTGTAAACTCCAATACAAATAGTTACGATTACTCCGTACAAATATCTGCAACGTTTCCGTGAAAACTAAGCAGTCCCTGTTGCCTACTTAACTGCAACTCCATTAAAGATATTGGCTGCATTGACTGCTAACGTTTGCTTGCTGAAACTAGTTTTAAGCTGTTTACCTTTTGGTCTATTTACTATTTTAGAGGTTAAATATTATTGAAAAATAGTCTGTAATGGTGGGGTTACGATTTAGTACTGGAGATAAATTAACTTACGGTTAATTAACTTTTTGTTTATACAATATTTTACAGTTTTAAAAAGTGCAGCTCTTATTGCGAAATTATTATATTTTGATAGTTAGGTTGGTGGTTATAAACCGTTCAAACCATCTGTTTTGTTACACATAAAAAAAAACATAAGGAGCCTTGGCTTGCTTTATTCTCTTTTTCTAGAGTCTAGTAAACTGTCACATGCGAGATTTAAATTAAACACCCACGCGTCAGTGAAAACGTACAAGTAATAGACGCAGAGGAAACGAAATTTACATTCATAATAATGCAATGAAAGCATGGACAAAAGTTTACAATAAATTATCTTGAAACATCCAAACTGAATTCCCTTTATCTCAAAATAGGTCACTATACAAAATAATACACTATTAATAAACCTCTAAAAGCATCCCTTCTCACAATTTAATTTATTCGACCCAATCACTATCGGAACCAATATCTGTCTAAACGGCAAAGGGTTCCCGTTAATGACGTCAAATGTTCCGGATACCTTGAAATTCCAGTTAGGTCTTGGTCATTACGTGATCGATGTAGTAATGCCGATCTGTACTTCCAATTTATTAGGTAGCTTTGTGTTTGGGAATTTGATGAAGATTTAAATAAGTTTTGTTTGTATTTACATTTTGAGGTTTGAAGGGTAGCTCGAGATATGCTATACTTATTTAAGTCTGTTGACTTAGATATTTCAATTGCTTTGGTAGAATTTTTTTTGGTCTTGTCTAGTTTCTTGACGGAAAACAATTGAACATAGCTAAACAGTTTTGAGACTCTACTTTGAGGAAACTAAGGTTTGCTTTCTAAGTTAGGAAAAGTGTGGTTGGGTATTTTCCACTTTTTCTTAGAATGGTCAAAAATATTAGTCGAGATACTGGTTATGCGTCTATACTTGGAAATAAGCTTGGCTGTATGATTTCAACAATTTATGCTGACTGCAAAACGAATGAAGCAATTATTTTTGGAAGTAACTTACGCAAATTCTTCAAAATATTGCAGATGTCTTGAGATACATCTCTGTCAATATTGTTCAACAAAGACAGTCACTAAACCAATAACGCAAGTGATTATCTAATTAAGTGGACATTGTCTAGCTTATCACCTATTCATTCCACGTAATCAGGGGGCAGTGAAGGGAACGAGGTCAGTGAGCTTGCAAGCGATTGGATATCAATCAAGTGATGCATTATACAGGAAAAATATTGTCCGATACTGCTTGATTATTGAGTTCGTACTAATAAGTATTGTGCATCTCTTTCTAGTACAGCTGTAAGAAAAGGATGGACTAGATTGATATGTTTTAAGGTGCGTTAGTGTAAGTCCGGGAGAGTGCGTGGCTTAGTTAACAACAGCCGCGTGGTTCGATTTCTAAAGTAAAGCTTTGACAGTAGTCAGAAGCTTGAAAGTCTGACAATCAGTCTTTCCGTAGAAATATAACTCAGATAACTAGGTTGTGACTCTTCGGGTCTCTTCACGTCGGATAGGCAGTCGCTCTATGTACACTACTGGTATGCAGCGGCATCCATTTTGCTACGTTCCGTAACTATAATATGATTTGGACACGAACATTTAAAACCACTGTGCTTGCATCTAACATTGGGGTAAGTACAAACGATGGGTAAGAATAAGTAGTTTAAATTACTACGAAATACAATACTTACCTAAGTCCGTTCAGCATTTCAATTCTAGTATTTAGTTAAAATTACTAAGCAGACGAATTGAGAACAATAGTTTCGCCGCGTTTGGAAGTAATTGTATTTATTCTGACTTACTCGTCGTCCGGACTTAAATCAATGCACTTTATTCTATATGCTTTGTATGCAAGTGCAGAGGTTTGTTTAACGTCGGTAGCATCTTTTTCTCTCAAAATCTGTTTGTGAAAGTTGAATTTGTATACTGCACACATAACTTTACTCTGAATATTGTGTTTGGGATAATTCAATACTAGTTTAAAATGTATTTAAGAAGTTAATACAAATTGAATGTGAATATACTCTTAAACTTTATAAAACATTAGCAATACTCATCACTTTTAGAAAGTAATTACATATACGAGAGTTTCTTAAATATACATCCGGCTAAAAATATTTTGCTCAGAAAATTATGAACAAATCTTGTCTTATGAGGAAAAGAAGTCCTATGTCAGTACCCAAGGAAAATGAATATGAATAGAATTTTGCAAAGAAAATATGGATTGAAGGATCTGTGTAATTAAATAGCTAATAATAAACCAGCGGCTTGATTATATTGTTACCGGGCCCGTTAGAGAAGAAAATCCATAGTAACATTATAAATGTGGAAGTTACTCTGTTTGATAGTTGGTTATGCTCTTAGAGCTAAAGTGCTGCTCCTACTAAGATGGAATTTAGCAACGCATAAGATGCTCTTTTCTTCACAGATGACAACGTAAGTTACTATTTCTAAGATTTGTTAAAACAAAAAATCATTTGGTCAGTTTAGTGGCCTCATGAAGTCTACCTTTTATAAATTAAATATAGTAAAATAATAAAAGTTGACATCAACAGAGAAAGTGCAAATGCTGCCTTTTTTTTAAAGACAACTCCCACACTAAGATTTGCTCTTGTGTCGCAGGAATTTATACAAACAACAAAAAGTACAACCAGACTCAAAACAATTGTGGATCGCACAAATAATTGTTCCTAATGGGAATCGAACCCACGACCTCTCGACGTAATGGTAGCGGCGTGGCGACCTAAACTACTGCGCCACGAAAATATTAATATCTTTCTATTTAAAAGATATTTAAATGTGAAATTATGTTTCGGACACATTAACTTAATCCTTTATCACAATTCACAGAACAATACCTGAATCCAATATAAATCTGAATAAAATATAAAGCCCGAAATACCTAGCTTCTAAATCCGCTCAAAGGCCTTTGTGCTAAAAGAAGTACTAAAAGTAATTATTAAAACAACCGAAGGATTTGTCCAAAAAGTGGAAAGTGGGAACACACGGTCAGAACTGGTTGCTAAGCCGCGAATCCGCTTTGTTACCTCGGAAACTCGGAGATTACGCTTTAAAAGCATTTTAGTGTGTACGTTTCGGTCGGATCACGGTTTTCCCTTGATAAAATTGTATGTATTGACTTACAGTGATAACATTATCAATATAAGGCTTTTATTATGTGACATTTCGTCGTTATGGGTTTTGGAAGCTAAGTCGGTTTATTTCGGTTTTTGTTGTATGGGATTATGAAGGTGTTTTTACTTGATTTTCTCGTGTGGGTGGTAAAAGGCCGGATTCCTACTGCGCGACATGCTGTCGAATATTTTGTTTTATTTCGGCTAATATTATTTTGTATTTCCGACTTTAGTTGCGTAGTTTGCCCACTATTTTTATCTAATTTTCTAGTAAGGTAGTCAAATGCTACAAAAGTAATATAAGAATATGAAAGTTTACATGTCTATTAACGATGCCTTAACATTACCTATGGCTTTGAATATAATGAATAACGAATTGGAATTGAATATAATGTTCCATGTTCAATAACTGTCGGGTTAAAATACTAGTAGAGTAGTAGTCTTTCTAGAGCCGAAAACTAAATAGAAACTATAATAACCTCCGAAATTCGCGCACAACCGTCTCTAATTCCGAGAAATGAAAATAATTACCACGAAACTCCTACGATACCACATCCAATACGTACCAGTACCTATAATACACTCATATGAGGTAAAACTTTATTCATCTCATACATTTCAACCGCCATACAAAATTCCCTCCTATTTTGGCCATAAAGTTACTTATACTTCCCTAAACCCGATATGAGATTTCGGCATGCCCTCGATTGTGGGCCGTCGCGTATTTATACTTAACGCTCCATTACTCGTTTTATATTCGATTTATGTGAAGATTGCGATGTGAAAACGGTTTTGGATCGCGATACTTGGCGAATGATCGCGTGTATTGTGGTTTATACGGCTTAGGGATTAAACTGCAGTTTTTGTTAACACCGCTATTTTAGATTGAAATATTTTTAGATTTTGGTTATTTTGCATTATTTAGAGCATTAATATAACAATATTATATACATTCATAGCATCACGCCTATCATAATCAAAAGCGTAAAAAGGGCGAGCCTATTGCCATATACCGGGCATATTACAATACTCCGGACTACTATTGTCAAATAATGTAATATAAATTAGAAAAGACCAATAACACATAGTCCCACCCGAGAATCGAACCCGTGGCCTTACAGACAGAAGTCGTATGAACCACTTGTCCAGAACACAATACTAAATTCAGTGCTTTGATCTTAGTGCCCTATTTATACAGCTGCCAACCTAAATTAGATAGTATAATAGAAAATAGAAAGACACTTCCAAGAACCCCAATACTATCTTTAATTGTTTCTTTGTGTAAAGGATGACCTAAAACAGTCTAAGTGTCAATATTACAATATCTATAGATAGGTACTTTGTCACTAGGCACCATCTGCTAATTCAGAAATTAATAAGAATATTTAGGGCTACCAAATTGGATATTAGACAACATCTGTTTATTTTACCTAGACAAGTATATACTATATAAATAGGCACAAAAATATAAAGAATAAGATGACGCTCTGCTTCGCTAGCGTTGATAAACATCGCCACCACGATTGATTTAAGAAATATAATAACTTATATTTATTTTGATCAGAGGTTTTGACCTATTCGAGCCAAGATTAATTAAAATTGCTGTCACAGTTTTAGTCGTGTAAAGATTTTCACATTCAGATTAATTATATTTTCACATAGAGTACGAGGTAAGTGATATTCAAATAAAAATCCATCTTAATATCATGATATATAAGATACCTAAAGCCACAATAACAAACAAAACCGCAAAAGCTATTTCCAGACTAAAAATAAACAAATCCTCATCCATCAAAACCTAACCTTTGCAAACAGACGCAAAACTTCAAAGAAAGACAAATTCCTATAATCCAACTCATACACAGAATATTATATTACCCCTTTAAAGCACTCAAACCCAACTGAGTAGTTTTCAAAGCGAATTTGAAAACTATTCACATATTATTACTAATTCGTAGCACACACATACTGTCGTTTATTTAAATGTACTACCCGCGAGGAAGTCGGGCGTATAACTTAATTCCGAAATTCTATACACACGGTGAATCTTAATGGAAGATGTTCGGTTCAGTGTTTTGATGTATCGGGAAAGAAGGGGATGTAGATGTAAAGATAAGTAGTAAAATTGGTGAAGAAAAATACTTTTGTGAAATAAATGATATGCTTTGCCATTTGCCTGTACCATAAATCCGGCATTAATTAGGCGTTTAAGCATGGTTGCGATTAAAAAGACAATAGATTATTTTTTTATAGATTGCTACATAATATACATAAGTTTTCAATAGCATATTATACACAAAATGATATTAGAGATTGGTCTTTTTCATTACGTAAAAGAAGTCGATAAAAGTACCTGATACATGATTGCACTACTGATTAAAATGTTGTTGGATTCTTTCCTTTGAGTTATTAAATAATAACATTTTCGTTATGAAATAATAAAAATTCTACGCGATCTTAAAGGAATTGTAGTCTTTATTTTGAATATACATATTTTTTATACGAACTGGATTAACCTAGCTATTTGATGGTATTATTATATGATTTAAAGGTACTTGATGAGGATTCTTGTGGACAACAAACAAAAATAGATCTACAGAACCAATCTTACAAAATGATACTAGATAATTTTCGAAAATATCTTCGTTCAGAAACGAAGCATAACCAAATAAGTCTGTAAACAAATTCAAATAGTTTTCCGAGTTTGTCCAACTTGGTATCTCTATGTCCCACATTCGTACAAACTGAACATAAGTTTTCTCGATGATAGCTAGTAACTGACGCGGAAATTAGGTACAAGGATTCCCGTCAAAACTCGCCAGGGAAATGAAATTACGTCACTCGGAATATTCTAGAATGATTTGATCTTTGAAGTTTTAATTAAATTGAACTGTTTGAGAAAAATTATGATCTTGCACTGTATTGTGAGAAGGAAATAAGGGCAGTAACATGGCGAAATTTAAGAAAAACACAGTAAAACAATCTTTATATTTAAAAAACGTTATATTTTTTAAAAGATGGTCGTCTGTTTAAAACAAATTAAGCAACTATGCCGTTAATATAGTCTATATTTGTATTCTAAGCGTTGATATAAGTGACATTGTTACACAAACTATAAAATTTGATACGTCCGATACGAGATAAGCCTTGATTTTTAGAATCCGCTTCAGAACTTTAGTTAATATTTATAGTTCGGTGAAAGGTTCTTAACATTAAGAAGCTTTGTAATACGGTGACTTTGTCCATACATTTTATCCCGTACGGCAATTATTTGTGTACAAAAAACAAGTCTTTTTTGCCTTCATCTAATGACTGCACTTACATAGTAAGTCATTTCCACTACCCTATCAACATTGTGACTATATTGTACACAGAACTACTTCTACTTTACCTAAACGTCATACAAAGCAAGCTTAAGTCAAACACTGTATGTTATGTAGTTGTCAACATGCGTAATAGGTTATACAAAGAAACGACTAGTGGCAGTTAATTAGGGAACAGCTTCTAGAACTACAATGTTTTCTAATACAGTTGCTCTATACGAGTATGGTTACGATTTGATCTACTTTTTCAATTTAATTTAACCTATTCCTGTTTCACTACTGAGTTAGAGTCTCCTCCATAATTGAGGCAGGGGTTTGGTCTTGAGTTTATAAAGCGATGATTTATGTTCTGCGGAAGTAAAATAATTGCAATGCAGTTTTGGCGAATGCAAATTATATACATACTGCATTAAAATTTTACATTTTAACGATATTTATTGACGTTTTTTAAATTATACCTAAAACTTTGGTCAGAACATTGAATTGTAACAAGTCTTATGTTGCCGTTGCTTTGCTATAGTAAAAATAATTCCGTTTAAGAGACAAAAAACGCTACCGTTTTCGTCTTGCAGATTTCTAATAAGGCATATTGTATATTTGAACTGCAACACTACGTCACATTCATTACATTAACAGTTTCTGCTATAGAGGTGTTCAAATATTATAGAACTTGGACAGTGTTTCTAAGTTCCGCTATATTTGAACCCTACTGTAAGGTCCAATTTGTAGTTTATGTAACTAGTAATCACAAGCTTGAATGGTTTAGGCAAAATTATTTGGAAGTTTAATGATAAATATAAATCTTCTATTTTTCTTATCAGTGATCTGTTCATAAAATTTTATTAATGAGGCAAGTTTTAACCTGTAGTTATTTCAGATCAAATACTTTTGCTGGGTAAGGACACACTACAGATGCAACGAAAACTGCTATGTCACCATCTAACTATCGTGTTATATTAAAATTATATTTTTATACTTCGTAAAAAGTATGTAAATTGCAGTTATTGTAAATGTGGTCGTATTGTCAAGCCTCTGTCTTCGCTTCAAAGACCAAAGCAAAATCACTTCATAGTCTAAAGCAAATTCACTTCCCGCGTTTGTCCCTATGTCTGTATGTACGTTTGTATACTTAGATCTTTAAAAGTACGCAACGGATTTTGTTGCGGTTTTTATAGAATAACTAATTAAACCGGGCGAGGCCAGGGCCTCCGCTAGTATTATATACATCTACTGTAGATATTTTTACCTCAGTTTATTTATAGAAACCGTAGCACAAAATGCACGATGTCCACAATTTTTCAACTGTCTATGCTCCGTTTGAGTTCCTGCATCCGTGTACTAAAACACAAAGTAATATCGCTCAAAGCGGTGGCCATGTTGATCTGCACCTACGTACCGTTAGCACGTACAGTACCTACGCACTTTGTCTTTTAAAACTTCTGTTTAGTGAATAACATGTCATATTGTTGAGAGTAACTCACTCAGCAGTCAAAGAGTTTGATGTTATGCAGAGGCTCAGGGTTTGAGTCTTAGGTTGGGCCATAAAGTGATTAAATATTATTAAATTAATATAAAAGGCAATTGTTGTATATTGATAGCCCCGATACAGGCTGCGTCTTGGGGGGTTGTCATAGCTATAGGTAAGATATTGTAATAAACTGGTAATAAATGATTTTTATTTATTTAAGTTTATTTTAATTAAAATTATTCGCGACTTTATTTATACCGGGTGAAAAGGAAGTTGTTATTTGATAAAACTTATATTTTTTAAGTCAAGAAAAGTACTATTGAGTAGTCTTTTTGAGTAATGTATAGTGAACTATGAATTCATCTTGGTTAAGATATAAGAAGCATATTAAAATAATATTGCATTTTTGTCAGATTCCAGATTCTCTCGAAAAGAAAACAGACTTTGGGAAAAACCATCATACATTTCTACGGTTTATAAAGGTCTGCATGTGGTTGATGTTGATGCTGACTGTACGTACGCAACTATGTTCCGTGATTGCGATAGTTCAGGTCGGTGAAAAGTTTTCGATTGACCCTTTGTGGAACGGTTCTTCGTATTTGCTTGCTTACTGCTCTATAAATACGCCTGTGTATTCAAATTCGGCTTAATTTCAGGGATATATGTATGTATGTGATGTTTTTAGTTTACATTTAAAATACCATATTAATGTGTGTTGTCATTTTCTAGCAGAATCTTCAAATAATGAGAACAGGAGCAATATTCAATTATAAGAAGTGACAGCCGAGTGGTTTAAGTTGCACTTCCTACGCAAGTGGTCGACTTGTTCAAACGGTGAAAGAAAACATAGTGATGCAACCTTGCATGCCTGAGAGGTCTTTAGAACAGTTCTTGAAGGTATGCATAATATAAATAATATATTTGCTATAATTATTGCAATTTTAGGGTGTGATGGGGCTGACATGGTTGTATTATGACCAAAAGCTACTAAATAAATGTGCAATCCAGATGACGCATTGTGACCTAGATATTGGGATTTAAAACGGCCAGAAGTCAACTTACGTCCAAGGCGTTAAGAAATTTTAGACAAGTGATAGGGACAGACGAAAATCGCGTTCAAGTACCTATAATAAATATACATCGAAAAAACATGCAAAAAACTAATTCTTATTGACGTAAAGGTTCATTACATTGAAAAACATACATACTGCAACTGAATTCTTCGCTTTTATGATAATTGGTATTAATAATATTTATTTTGTTTCATTTACATAACTATAGCTCAAAATGAATGTTTGTTTCATTGTTTCAATCACTAGAATATTTCGAATAACATATAAAAAGGCTGTCAATATCGGAATATTAAAATTGAAAATTTTATTTTTTGATATCTGCATTGGTTTTCATGTAAATAATGAAACTGTCTGTCGCTTTTCAGTTTCAAGTTTCCATTTATTTCGAATTTCCTTTAATTTCAGAGTATACATCATAGTTTTATACATCAGCAAAAAAACAAATATTGCTTACAAATTACTGCACTAATGGAGTAAAATACTTGTACAAAAATGATTTTAATTTGATAATGTTGATTCAGTTCAGAGAGACCTGGCCGAGTTGCCGTGTTAATAAGGAATTGTAGCTTTTGGTAAAGGTTTCTTAACTTTTATATATTCTTAACTTAAAAATAGATATTATAAGTTTGTATTATATTTGAATGCAAACCATAAGAGACGACGCAATGATTGCGATTATATTTAGACAAGGCTTTAATCATTTCATAAAAATCTGGCCCAAGTTTGATTAATCACCACAAAAAACATAAAAAAGTGCAGAATAATTTGATCTCGTTCTCATTAATAGCCTACTTGAGTGGTATTCTAAGAAAAACCCAATAAAATTCCTAAGACAAAACAAGAGTTTATTTGGTTTCCGCGCTAATCATCTTTCCCGGAAAACAATGTGTTGGCTTGTAATTTCAGGATACCTCAGTAAATATAGCAGATGGGGTGAATTTATTTGCAAAAGCTTACAAATGAATTGTACGGTAAAACGGTTTTCTGCTAAACATAGTTATATTTTTACCGCAACTTTGTTATAATGGTAAAATCTTCCGGCAGCTTTTGTGGAAAGAAAATGTTAGGTATGCTTTAATTTTTTTCTGTTATATTCATACTTAAAGTGTGTAATTAACAATTATTGTGTTAGTTATTAAACATTACACTTAAATGTGTAGGTAATGTGTCGTAACGACACTTTCTTCGTGATAATAAACTGACGATTGAAAGAAAGCGTGGTAAAATTGGTAATAGGAAAATATGGTACATAACGGGATTTAAAACGCCGTAAAATTTTCAAAGTGTATTTTTGCAATATAAGAGTTTTGTACTTCACTCAAATTATTATCACCATATACTATATATTAAAGTTAGCAACACACAACAACCAGCCCCATTAATATTTCACAAAAACGTTCCACATTTTTAGTACTTCCGACATTTTCAATAGCAACTATCAATTTCTTCCACATCCTTATAGGCACTTAAAGCAATAAATTTGTCCGCAGGTAAACTAGAAGGCCTATTTACCGTTCGAGGTCTAAATAACGATCCTATGTACAATACACTCGGCGGTTGTATCGCGCCGGAAGATATAAAACCTTCTCCCTTGAGGCTATAGTCCATTTCATTATTAGCATCGAGGTAATGTGTGTACGTAAGATTACTGTGTATATAATTTTGAAGAAACTGGATTAAGGGCGACATTATATGTTGACGTAAAGGTCAAAAAAATGTCAGCTGTAGGGAAATAATATTTATAAGCCAGAGAATTTGTTAAGGAGAGAAAAATGACGGTTTTAATTCTCATACGAAACATGTGTTTGTGTGGTACTCAAACTTTAGTCAATATTAAAATTTACTTTTGCGGAAAGCATCGCTACAGCCTACTACAGCTAATTTTGAGCCAGAATGCAAAATCTATTACACGATTTTGAAACGTCCTTCAAAAATAAGAAATGTTTTGCAATATGAGACACTGCGGGTTTTGTCAAGTGTCTTTCGCAGTCATAGCTTTCCATAAAATCGAGTTTCTACTGATATTTTTAGTTTTTCAATTAAGAGCAAACAAACTGTTACTTATAACCAAAAGAACAAATTGAATGTATCACTGTTAAAGACAGAAAGAACTAAGTAATCATAAACTACTTTTTATTTTACGACTAGTACATTTAGCAAAAGCAATACTTGATTCAGCAATACATTTTAAAATGACACAAACAATCTAACATTATTCTTGAGAGTCATAAAAGTTCAGAAATCAATTCCATAGCGAAATAGAGCAATAAATTATGAGATATCTTCCCAACATTGTTTTAAAATAAGCATTGTAAGGCCATATGTCACTCCCAATAAGGAGGAACAAAACCGTAATATATATTTTAAAGGGTACCAGGTGTTGCCATACTGACTAACTTTAATTAAATAAACATTTGGTCCAAATTAATTTCGTACAGCGATGATATTAAAGTGTTGTGTAACTTTTTAAATGAATGTTAAATGGATTTATGGTTATTTAATCGAGGCCTATGGAATTAAAGTCGTGTTCTGTATTGTACCCTAGTGTTGTCGGTTCGTGTATTATTTATTTTCGTATACAAAAGGAGTTTTATGTATATTCGTTTTGAACGAGACTTTTTCATGCTACCCATTAATAGCTCAAAATAGGAGTTTTTCCATCTTACTCAGAACACTATTCGTTTACAAGAAATAAAATATATTATTGTTCCAAATATAATGCACTATAGGACAATGAAAAGCATTACTCGTAGTTTAACTTACTGTTAATTTGGTGAAGACTGATTCATTCATTTACCTGTAAAAAAAACAACAGTTTATTAGTATGGAAGATTTAAAATACTATTAATGGGATAAACCATGAACTTTTATATAAATGGTAAAAAAAACACATTGGTTATTGCAACTTTAAAATAAATAGTGATAATTATTTATGCGTTTTTAAGAAAAATAACATTTGGAATTGAATTACCCACCAATAAATAACTACTGGTAAACGAATCATCCGTCAATAATAATCGAGTTCCTTAAGTCGCAGTACAAACACTATACTTTGATTCAAATGTCATTTTTATCCAACACACGATCACAATATTTTAATAGATATTTCCCTACTACGGTAACCGCATATTATATTACGATTCGGAGAATTTATAATATGTTTTCGTACTCCAATAACGTTGTACCTTAATATACCAATCCCCTGAGAAATTCGAGTGTGGATCAAAAAGCTTTATCCTATGAGCTTATTATATGAGTGGAGGTAAATATTTGATATAATGTAAACGTAATCTCTTTGTTCTGCTACTGATTTGGTTTGATAGTGGGTAAGTAGTTCGTGTATTAATCCGTTTGAATAAAATGATATAGGTAACGTTCTAGTGATATGTGTTGTATTATATGCTTTGAGTAATAGCCTTATTCGATGAGTTAGAATACATATCACACCTTTAATAAAAATAAGAAGAGTATCTCTAGGTGTGACGATGTTGTTATTCCTGTGCAGTTTTTTTGCTTGCATTTGCAATACACAAACTTTGCATTAATTAAAAAACAATCTTAAAAACTTAGACGTGTAAGGTTTCACGACAATGTTTTCCTCTACCAACTGACCTCTTCGACATAAATTGATAATTAGTTCTAGTACACACAACTTCGAAAACAATTGAAATCTTGCGCCACTCACGACCACTCTTTTGTGGGAGGCATATGATATGAATATCCGGCTAACACTGCCTCTAAAGTCAAACAACTTAATAAGGAGTCTTGGGTATGAAAAAACAGAAGTTAGACCATCTGTGACCCAGAGGCTTATAAAGATGACAATGACCTGTTTGATACTAAATACTTTATTTCAGAAATACATAAAATTATAATCTAGATAAATCGTGGAAACCAAGTCTCGACTAAGTTATCGGACCACAATCATCATCACGATGGTATACCGTAGTAAATATGTGTCAATAATACGAGTTGGTTCCTAATGATTCACAGAATCAAATGCTTGTTTAAACTTGCATAAACAGTGTACACAAGCCAAAACCAAATCTGTCGAAATATAAACGACACAATACATTTGCATGCAACAAATAAGCCTGAGGGCGTTTTGTATATTCCACTACTGTACTAATAAGTATTGGAACATAGTATTGTACTATATCAGAGCCATTGCTTTTAGTTGTAGCCAATGAAACTACCGATCACGAGGCCTCCTTACACCTTCGAGTGAAACGGGCAATAAATTTAATAATTTTAACGAAGAAAAGTTTTCTTTCTTTGTCCTAAAAAGACAACCCTCGCACTAAGAGTTGCTCTTATGTTACCAACATCCAAATAACGGACACAAATTACAACCAGACTCAAAACAACTATTTGTGGATCACACAACACACTTTTTTCTTACTTCTATTGGTGATTGCACTCTTTTCTTCTCTGTTTTATGTAGACAGAGCCATAACACATAGTTTCAGTTGCCTTAATTTCCTAAAATTTTGTCAGTAATAGCGAAAAGCGCCTTAAATGCAGTTTTTGTTGTCCTTAGATCGAGTTTCTTACACATTCTTCAGAAATGTTTATAAAGTGTAGCTTAATATAAACTTACCATCCTTATAACTGACTGACTAGCCTTTCTTTGATGCTTATCATATCAAAATCGATGTCAACTTGACTATAATTATCTCAAAACACAACAAAAAAAGTATATCAACAGTATTAACTCAATTAATTTCTCCATCTTTATACATATTTTTCCTTGTCAAGTATTCTCGTACTAAAAATAAACAGATTTCATATTCTATTCACTCGTAAGTAAACATGTTTGGTAAAAGTTAATAAATTACTTGATAAACGAATTATGTTAGGAGGTATTCGTTCATTGTGTTTCCGAATTATATGAGTCAGTAGTGAATTGGCTATAGATATTATTGTGGATTATTTAAGTTGGCTTACATTGATATTTTAGTCGCTTATACAAGTGAAAAAAGTCACGTCATTTAACAGAAGATATTCGCAACAAATAATTCTCCAACGTAAAATTCAATCGGTCTTTAAGTAATCGACGAATATACATATCATTTCGTAGACTCGTAAAAGTTTCTTCTCTCTTCAAGATTCGAGATCTTTTTCAAACACAGGTTTTAAACTTGACAAAAACGTATACTGTATATTCAGGGAACAGTAACAAACTACTTGTGTTTATTTTGTACGTTAAATAGTGACAAGATAATATATTCATTGATCTTCATGAGCCTTTAAAATAAATTGAGATTAGAAAATAATATTTTGATATCAGCTTACTTATAGAAATTATTTTTAATACATTATAAACTGTCAAATATTTGCAAGTTTTCGTCATCTATGATGATATTTGAAAGCGCTTCATCACGTCTTTAGTATTAAAGTGTCTTAATCTATTTAACTTAAGTCTTTAAGATTAATTGAACTAGATTATAGATAATTAATATTAATTTCGCCCATATTTTCGTATCGAAGACAAACTTAATCTATCAAAATTTTTGAATTGTTTATTTTACTTAATCTTCTTAGCGATATATTAAGCATTTTCGTGACCACTTTTCTTGCTTCTCATGCCATTCAGTCTATTTTTAAAAGCATAAATGTCACCATATTTTTTCTTTCTCAGAAGCAAATTTTTACCACATCCAAGTAACAGTCTAGAACTTTTGTATGAAGAACTCAGTAACACCCCCTAGCATGTTAGTTGACAACTCAATCATCAATTCATCTCAAGTCATTTTAAATGTCAAACGCTCGCTAAACGATACTGTGCCTGATTTTTGGATTAGATATATTAGCATAGACTTTATACTTACTAAGAATAATTGAGAAAATACCAAATATACATAATCTACGTATTGCTGTTCAATCTAACGATAGGCGATTTTCTACCACTAACTACTATCGACAACCAGCTATTTATCGTCGATTATTGTATGAAAATTAGATAATTGCCTCTAGCGGGTGCCGTAGAAACATATTTTCAAGTAATATAATAATTTCTCAACGAAAAAATAACCACCAAAATCCCATTCAAATTATATTTTTTATGTAAATCTACGCCAACGTAGTAACTGGCAAATATATTACATGATATAATAATAATGAAAGGCTTTCACCGAATAAAGCGAGGTTGGAATATCGGGAACATGTTATTTCGATATTACGAGTCCCATAATTAGTTGGCTTGAATGACATGCTTTGAATCAATGTCTGAATGTATGATTATTATGTGTTAGTATCTTCTATTCAAATGTATTTAGATTGAATTAATTTATATAGATTAGTATTATTAATTAAGGTTTTAAAATGTTTATTTTCTGTACGGTGTTGTACAAAGGGTCGCAAAAAGAAGTATACTGAGAAGAGACACGCATATTGACCTAATTATTTTTATTAACAATGGACGAGTTTTATCGCCCGAAATTATTTTGATGGAAACTGACAGAACTCTTTTAGTTTCGAGAATCGAACTTTAAACATTCAATTGTAACTGCTTAAATCGATATTGCACCACAGTAGCACAATACTACTATAATTGTGCTAGTAAGTACAGTTACTGTATGTGCCGCTGAGTGAGCACCTGGCACTTTCTCGAACAAAATAAAGTGTAGGCCTAGATTCCACCACGATAGAATATTGCAGTTTTGTAAATTTCCAATCCTTCAAGAACTCTCAGGCAAATGTTACTTTAGATTTCATAAATTACAAAATGCCAATCTATACTAATATTATAAAGCTGAAGAGTTTGTTTGTTTGTTTGATTGTTTGTTTGTTTGTTTGTTTGAACGCGCTAATCTCAGGAGCTACTGGTCCGATTTGAAAAATTCTTTCAGTGTTAGATAGTCCATTTATCGAGGAAGGTTATAGGCTAAATATCATCACGCTACTACCAATAGGAGCAGAGTACGGGTGAAAAATGTTACAAAAACGGGGACAATTTTGACCCATTCTCTCTTATGTGACGCAAGCGAAGTTGCGCGGGTCAGCTAGTAATATTTAATTCCCAAGGTTGATATAAATACCACTATGAACTTAATACGAGTATAATGTAACGATACCGTTCTTACCTCAAGTCGATAAAAGCTTACATAATTAAACACCACTTTATATTAAATCTCTAAGAGAAACGGTTTTAACAACTAATTACTCTATTACATAATTTATACAAGTTCTCGTAGATTGCGTAGAGGATGTTATTATTACGCATATATACCAATATTATAAAAGCGAAAGTTTGGATGTTTGTTACTCAGTCATGACAAAACTACGTAACAAATTTTGATAAATACGATACACAAATAAGTTTATAACGCGGATTAAAAATACAAATGACATTTTACACTGGGAAAAGTTTTTATGTAAGTATATTTTTTTTGTAAAACACTGCCTTTTAGCTAGTGTAGCCGACTACCTATGGTTCTAAACATATGCAAGGACTACATATGCAAGGTTCCAAAAACGATCCCGGGTAAAGAGTTCTTAGCTACTGTAGCCGACTACTGATTGAAAAGTTCTGGACGCGATTTCAGGAACGGGTAAAGAGTTATTGTATTTTTACAATATTGACTATCAAGTCAATATTGTAAAAATACAATAACTCTAACGGAAAAAAGGGAAAACTTATTACTATATTATATATATTGTGAAATACAGGCCGTATATCACGTTTAAGTGTGACGTTGTGTACAAAAGCAAATTTTTTTTAAATAAAATTATGACGTGATTTTTTATAGGCAATACAATTGCTTTAGTGTTGATATTATGTAACTTAATACTTTAAAAATAACATATCAAATACTGCGTTTCGTGTTCTATTCCTGAATTTATAATATTTAATTTGTTTTTAAACTAACATACAATAATTTTCTCTCATCAATTTCAAATTTATCAGTGCGATAGCCCGGTATCTATGATATTACAGCCTGTACATCACCTATATGTATTCACCAACGTTATATATTACACAAACGCGTAGTAATTAAATTCCAACGATAATATATCAACGTGTATTGTGATAAGATTTGCATTAGTAATTGAACGGCAACTCTGGTTAAACTATGATCATAATAGAGTATCTTCACAGTAAGAAAGCCATTTGTGATTTCTGCAATCTTCTTTTTTGTTTCACCTACGTCATAATCTACTTATGACTAATTGAATCTTAAAAATTAAGCTCATATTTTTCTTGCCATGATATTGATAATATAATTAGTCGCTAGCTAGAGGATAGTGTATCTATGTGTCATCCAATAGCAAGTGGATTTTTTTCTATAACGTAGGATCCATAACATTGCGCCATCATTCATCCATAAAATTATTTGCTTGTCACAAAAAAGCTTTATTGATTACTTTATAGGAAATTTCTATGCTAAGACATTAAAGAATTTGGCAATGCTGTGATTAATTTTGTCGGAAATGTAACTACAACGTCAACAACTACAATATTTTTCTGATGTACAAATAGTCGTTTTATATCTATTTGTATGATTGTAAAAGTCATTGTGGAAGAGCTGTCGAACAAATACGTTTGTTAGGTGATAACCTTTTACAATTTAGAAAATATATGTTATATCATACCAAAAGTATGTGACACATGAGCACGTATGTATGAAAAACACCGACACGTACAAGTAATTACCAGTGTGAACACAACTTAATAAAGGTTAATATCAGACCGCTATGCTATTAGTAAGGACCATGTTAGCCATCGCAGCCCTAGAATGGCACTTAAAACGTCTTCGTAAAACAGTTAACGTAAATATCGCGTTATTGTATGTTCATGGCTGGGTTAGTACCCAGTTTACAGTAAACGAGCAAGGGAGACTGAGAAATGGAGGGCGTAATAGTTTAAGAGACGTGTTATTATGTGGACAAACAATTAACTCTTATGACTCGTGTGTACACTATATTTGGAAGAAAATAGTTGTGTCATCTAATTGTAATCGGAAAATTACTAATATAAAATGTACATGTCCTTTTTCAACTGCGCAGGAGTATATCTAAAGGTACTAACCAATGTAAATAATACATTAACAAGCGTATTCCCTCTGCTCTCACTCTCAAAACCTGAAGCGACTGTACTTCAACGCGACTGGCGAGAAATGCAAAATCAACATTTACGTACTCTCAGAGGCAAAAAGGTATGCACTTGCTGCTTGCTACATTTTTTCTATATAAATTTAAGCAATATGTACGATTTAAATGATAATTAATAAGTCTTATAATTGGGATTCAAAAGAAAAGACACATATGAAAAATTAGAGGTTGTCAATCGCATCTTTGGTTCATCATCAGACAAGGCACTTGAAAATTCAACTATATCCGACCCCTACCAATGTTACATATTTCACATAAACAATCCTTTACACGAAACTCGAATTATTACCACTTACAATCCTATCACGGTAGCTAATAGGCAATTGGGTAATAAACTCCGTTCATAAAGTGACAATAGTCGAAAGACCGTAAACTCTAATACAGAATGAAGCTTGCGCGCTCAATTTCGAATCATTATTTCGGGACCGTGTACGACCCAATTACATTTCGCTTATTAGGCCAATTATCAGGGGCATTAATCACGAATATGACTCAACCGTATTTTAAACGAATTTGTGACGATGTGGAGAGATTAAAAAGAGGAATTTTGTTTCAGTTTTTAAGTACGGTTATAGGTTTTGATTTGGAAATCAGTCGCTATTTGAAGCACTTTCATAATTTATTTGTAACTTAAAAGTGAAGTATGTTGATATGGATGTATGTTGGTTGAATTTCCAAGCATAACTTCCAAATAAATCTCGTAAACATATTCTTGAATATTAAAATTGACACGAAGACGAAGTCTACTCTATTCTTAATCATTTGACCTATACGCATCTTATTCGTATCAAGGAAAAGTTTACAGTCCGTTAAACATCTTAATAACAATATCAACATTCCATACTTAATGACAGAAAACATTACAATTTATATAATTACACCAATTTTAAACTTTTCCGACCATAAAACAACTGTACAAAAGTTTTCATTCTGCACCAATATCCAATGAAAATTTCGCAACTATAAAAACTTTTCGTGCCCAGTCTATTAATACTGGTGGATGCATAAAACACGTCGGGTGGGAATTTAATTTCAGCTTCATAATGGAAAAATTTTCCCTGCTAATATATTTTTGGAAGTGTATAATAAAATCAATGGAATCGGTTATTTCGTGGGCAACCGAACCGATGTAAATCCCTGTGGAATTTATCGGAGCTATTTTATTGAACCTATGCCTGAGAGTTCTATAAATAGTTTGGGGTGTTGAGAACTCCAACCCACACTAAACTTGTATAGTGAAATACTACCTGATCCTTAGTGAAGAGTAACCTAAGCTAGTGGAACGCGTCTATAATGAGATTGTTTTAGATAAAAATAGTTTATTTTAAAGTCTAAGGTAAATAGTCAATAAAGTAACAAAGTTTTTCTAATCATTTAAACGTTTTACCTCAATATGTATTGTTTGAATTGAAAATCAGAATCGACATTTAAGTGTCCTCAAAATCACGAAGACACTCAACTCAAATGCCGCCAATGTTTAATGATTTTCATTCGCGTCAAATACATACGTGATTCTTGGAACTTGTAAATTAAGTCTATGTGACATTCACTCAAGTTCGAAAAGCAATCACAGTTTATAAGGTTTTTGTAATAAAAAAATCAACAAAATTTCCTCGAAGAATATTTTGTTTCTACAAAAAAGAGAAGCAATATAACACATTTTGATCAACCGTATGCTGAAGAGGCGTTTTAAAATCAGATTAAACTCTGTTGAACAAAGGATGAATTGAAAAAAAATGTTTTTCAACTCCGCGCGAATAAAGACTTAAGCGCAAACGGTCCTTAAGATATATTTTTTTTCTTTCAACAAAAATTCTTCAGGAACTCTTATTGAATGAGAATCCTTGGCAAGCATCTTCAAATGTTTTTGCTTGGGTCTGGTTGAGCCCCTTATTGTAAGCGAGACTCTTAAATCTGGTGCTATGTGTATAGGCATTAGTGATAGAGGCCGTTTTTAATGGGTTTTTCTGAGCTCTGCTTTCCGGATGATGGTGTAGATTGTGATTTACGAAGGCTTAAGACACCTTAAGTTGAAGTGTTTGTTTGATTTTAATTTTTCTTTTCTGTGAAAGTCTTTTGTTGTAAAGTTGACGGGATTTTGAATGATTTTTCAGGCATAAATACTTGAATCGATGCTAAGTCACTGTAAGGACAAAATTTTGTTAACGATTTTAGAAGTTCGGATAATGGTGACATTACAATCGCTTTTTCTACGTCACTTGATAAAGGTTTTAACGAAAAAAACTAGACATGATTTAAGAATACGTTTTTTTACACATATTAAATCCTGCATATTGCAAAACAATCTTAATAGCCTCTCCCGAGCTTGAAGATATAATTGGGTATGTAACGGATAGTATTCTACAACACTTCATCCATGTCCTTTACCTTCGGTCATCGCCAGTTACACCACTTATCATTCCTAAAATAACTACTAAAAATTGGATTAATTTTAGCCTTCCTTTTCCTCCTCACTTCTCGATTTCACGTACGCACCTGACCTTATTCAAGTACACCGATAAGATCAGGCTATAATAGTAATCTTTTTTAAATTAAAAGCGAAACCTTTGATCTCCTTACGTTCAAGATAAACTCGAGCCCTTATTCTAAAACCCTCTTAAGGAAACTGTGCGAAAGAGAGAGAAAATCAAGGACTTCTTTTAAACCTGGACACGTTTTTCTACTGTTTTGATTAATGACTGCCTACACCTTTGAAGGTTGCATTCACTCGTGACTTCGCAAATGCTCTCAAGTTTGTTTGAAAGAATGCTCAAAAAGCGTGAGTTTGTGGTATTTGATTGCGAGAATAATGTCTATACATAAATGTACACAGCAAAAAGAAACATAAGGTACCTGGGTCTAAATATGGGCAGCCGGAAAATATGACGACATGCCATTATTCTAAGCACGAAATATTGTAATGTATAATAGAATACGGGAATTAACGCGAACACGCATTTTACCTTAAAATGCCTAACGTTTCGGCGCAGGTTGCATTCGCCGTGGTCGCAGGCTGACGGTCAGCCTAGCTAACTGATACTTACTTAAAAGTGGTGGAACGAGGGATTAATTTTTGTTACATATAATGTATGTACTTTTCGAAATTTCAATGGCGCATACAGAATAATATTATTTTTGAAACAACAAGGCATATTAAATTTGTATTTTAATTTATTTATTCATCGTAATACTACATTTTGTATTGAATGATAATTATTCTGTTATTATTTGTTAATATTAAAATTTGTGGCTCATTTTAAAAATTATACTGTAGCTTGTAAATATTTATTTATAATATAGTCCACATCTTATATCGCAAGTATATTTAAACACGATACACTCACAAAATGAAGTAAAAAATGTGTTACAACATTATGAGTATCGGATTAGCGATTAGCGGATAACAGTATAGTAAAATTTACGTATCCAAACACTCTGTTTAAGTCCAGTATTTTGCTTCTTAAGACCTTTTGTTTGCTCATTAATTAAGCGTGAAAGTTTTAATTGAAGGTTAAATATTTTTTTCTCTTTTTCCCTTCTTTGAAGTGATTCTTTTCTTGCAACGGTTGGCGACGTTTAATGAACCTGATTGGAGGAGGTTTTGTGTTCCAAGGTGGATGAACTTTTGTCTTGGCTTTGCTTAGGTTTTATAAGATAAGACATTTCTTTTAAGTTTTTTAGTTGTAGTTTTAAAATTTCATGTACTGAAAAATGTCATAAACTTAAATTAAAATAAATATTATGAATGATTTTGTTATGGATTTCGAAAGTGACAGAATTATAATGTGATGCATTTTTGGAGCACCAAATGAAAATAATATTAAACCAACAAATAATGTCACGTAATATTATTTTGTTCAGCACCCATGGTATAAATAAATAATATATTGCTATCGAACATAAAACAGGCGTAAAAGCTATCAAATTATTGATTTAACCATCTATTTAAATATTTTATATATTTCCCATTACATAACAAAAACTGCACAAAATTTTCTAAAATGCGCTACCGTGTTCAGAATTAAAGTACTAAAATTTAATTACGACCAGTAGTTGTACAAATTAGGTTGTCAAGTAAAACACTTGCTTCTAGTCCAAGTCACGTAGACTATGAATATGTTCAGTTAACTTTGTGACACAGTTTTGAGAATTATATTTCGTTTTTTAGCAACATGCTTGTTATAACCGAAGGCCTTTTGGGCGGCTTGTACAACTTTGACACTAGGTTGGCCACTAACCATACGACAAACAAAAAACAAACAACCGCAGGTGTGAAATACACCCGTCATTCGCCATTTACAAATTGGTATTCAGATAGGAGAGGCGTGACTATTGCCATATACTGGGTAAGTTGCTGAACTTCGGACTACTATTAAGAATAATTTAATATAGAAATTGGAAAAGACCAATAGCACTTTGCCTGTCCTGGGAATCAAACCTCAGACCTCATAATCAGCAGTCGTGTGCACTGTAACTCTGACCACGGGCCCAGGTAGTATATAGGGAGATATTTTATATGAAGTAATTAGGTAATATCATTTATTCTAACGTTCCATTAAAATAGTAATAGGCTCAAAACATAATAACCAGAACCTTACAAAATATCACTTCACAAACAAATCTCAGGAACACGAAATTCAAAACTTTATTTTGTTTTCCCATTTCCTTATTTAATTCAAATTAAACTTCCGTAGCATTAAAACTTAGAGCCGACACTAAGTTGATCTTATAAATCCGGCTTAACTTTAAACCTAATCACGATATCTCAAATTTCAAGTGAGGATTAAGGTAAAAGATCATTATAACAAACGATACTGAGATTATCTCGTCGTAATCGTGACCTGAAACCTTTATCTTAATATTACGATAAAATTAGAATAAAGATGCTGTTATTTGAAATGTAAAAGCCTTTAAATCTACTGTTATGATTCGTAATTTGACTATAAAATTCAATGATCTCAAATTTAAATGTGTGTAAAATGAAAAATTCACATTTATTTAAACTACATGAAGATCTGTGTGTCCCGTTTTAAAGTATGTACTTATACAAATAATATTTCAAATACAATATTTTGTACATTTTAATTTCCGATATTTTTTGTTATCTGCATGACCGTCTTTATTTATAGAATATTTTACGTACTCGCTTTTATTATTTTGGGTCTTTTATTCGAATCCTAAATTACTTTCCAATATAAAAGTGGAGTTAGTTTTCCACTTATTCCTCCTCACCAGTATAAACTTCAATTAAAATAGTATTCCATTCATCAATTCAATAGTAAAAGTGACATTTCTCGAAGACAACTTAACTATCAAAGGTAAACAACAAAAAACAAAGTACTAAATCACAAAGAAAATCAACAAAGAATCCTTCACCCCTTCAATAGCTGTAAAAATCTATCGTAGTTTATTTACAAAGTCAACGCGTTTATTGAAAACCCTGTGAGGTAACTCCCGTCGATAATTGCTTTTTCATTCTCCATCGGCTTTTTGTGCGTCGGGACATTACCCAGACGTCGAATCAATTCTTGTCGGGGTTAATTTATTTATTAGCATATAGAGAGAATTTTCTAACAGCCAACGTGAAGTATTGGTCGGTTTTATAGGAAAATTGGCTCCGTCTTTCTTCTTTTAATTTTCAATTTTTGTGAATTTTTAACGGCTGATTTTTGAGGAAGTTTTTTCAGTGGTTATATTGCTGCTGCATATTTTGTTTTGTTTGAGTTTGTCATAGGTATTTATAGCTTCAAAATTACTTATGAGTGGCTGGTTATAATAGTTTCTTTGATTAGGTCCTTAACTTTAATTAAGTATGTAAAATTGAATAAAATTAATATGTTTTGTAACTTTATTTACTATGGACCAGCTAGATTTATTTCAATTACTGTAAATAAATAAATAATTATACTTCAAATAAATAGTATGAACGCCTATTTTTATTTTCAAATAGAAAAATAAGCGACGTGAAATATTGACACCTATTTACGTAAATTGCCTTATATACGTCGAAAATGACGGTCTGTTTCAGGTAGATTTCACAGAAAATCATAATTCAGGTGACCCGACGAGATTTCCGTGAAGTTTAGTACGTCGTTACCGATTATAGCTCCTGAAATTTAATATACTACGGTGATTACATATGTCATGCAACCTTTCTCAATTATGATTCTGCTAATATTTTCAGGTATTATTTTACTTGGGTGGTATAAATAAATTATTATTTTTGATCAAAGAATAAATAATAATTTTAGAATTTGGCAAAAAACATTAAGCTTTAATAAAATTGAGGTTGTTGTTATTGTTTTTTTTTTTTGATAAAAACAAAACTGTTTACAAAAAAAAAAAAAAAAAGTGTTGGTTGTTTCTTAATTCAATGAATCTAATAAAATTACAATTAAAAAATATTTACTCCTTAACGACTTTTAACGGGCTCTACCGAAAACATATAAAAAGAAACTGATTTAACACCTAATCATTTGTTTAATAACACAACCATGAAATAAAAGTACTATCTAATCCTTGAATAAAAACAGGTATAAAGTAAAGGAGAACGTTTCAATGTTAGAAAGGTTTTCCGGTCAAACCAGGTGTGTTTGGTTCACCGCAGTCGACCAAACGCTGATGAACACAGTATTAAATTTAAATGTTCGAGGAAATCTCTCTGTGACCGTATTTCGTAAAACTTTTATATTTTTTTAGCGAATAACGCTATCTTAACGTATGGTAATTATATACTATGTCGACTTTACACCCAAATTGATTCTGCCCTTTCAGGTTTATTTCAATACGTTTCGATATCAACAATATTGTTCGATTGTAATAATTATTTTGCTTTTTGGAATTGAAAATGAAAATGGAGAAATATTTCGAAACCATACGACTCGTCAAAGCTTTCATTTATAAAATAAATATCAAATATTGTAAAAATATAATATTGTAAAAATGGAAGCCTGTCAGCTGTGTGAAACAGGACACGTAGGACGTAATTAACTTTCATTAATTAAATACTATTTATTTTACGAACAATAAAGGGAACTGAACAGCCATTGAGACAACTGGAGGATAATGCAATGTACTTGTATCATTTACACACTGTCGACATTTATTCGGGTTTCAACTTTTCTCATTTTAAATTCAAATTAAATTGTCGTCCAAACTTGTATGTATAGTACAATTATATGGCGGTTTAATATCATCCAGAATATATTTTGACCTGGCCGTATACAAACGCTGCAAAGGCAAATCCCAATATAAATAAACTCGAAATAATGAAAGCTCTTTTATTAAAAACATTTCGTGACACAGATTCGAAGGAAGAAAACAAACCCGAAGAATACCCGGAAACAATCACCTGATACCTTGAATCACTCGAACATTCAGCTGTCCGACTGACATTACGAAAACAATAACAGGGGTAACACGAATATTGTTCGCTCAAAGATATTCGCAACGTCTGCCCCACCTTCCGTTTCAACAGGAAACACCCGTATTGTTACAACCAGATCCACGGAAGGGATTTCAAGCTCCACCCTCGCCTTTTTGTGAACAAAATTTATCACGTTATAATTTTTACGTAGGATTTTTGGTGAAATTAAATTTCGGAAAGCTGATGTATGAAAACTGAATCCAATTTCAGATCTACATTTTGGTGGAAATGTCGAACATCATTTCAGGGATTTAGTGGAGGTTCTTGATAAATTCGGGTCGGTATTAGGGTTTCTAAGTGTAAGTGATATGTCGGTTGTGAGTGATGTTAAGTTCGCCGCGGCTTGTTATAGCTAAACCGACGATTAATATGCTGGATTACGATATAAGCGTGAGGTTTGAAACTCTCAAGTTTGTTGATTTACTGTCTAACATAACGATAGTTATTAATATGGCAAACAAATCAGAACGAATGAAAACTCTAAATGATCTCAATTTTATTTGAATTATGACTAAACTAATTCTACACGTAACTTTTCGCGTCAACAAACTTTCGAAATTATAATATAACGATTATACTAAACCACATAATAATATCTGTGAAATAGCACATGAGAATAAAGCTTATGGTCAGCATAGAGTCAGCGCGGACAAAGACTTAATCCCTTTTATACACGAAAACCCTGAAATGAAAATGAAAAGCTTTAATATATTTAGCATACTCGGTACAAATTCAAAAGAATTTCTCCAACTAGCCTACTTAAACCAGTTACAGAACTTAGCGAACAAAGTTAAAAGTGCGAAGGAACCAAGTTTATTCCAATGCCTATTACTAAACAAATATTTGTTGAAAACAAGAACAAAACCCGCGAACGGGACTAAGTTTTTTATTCAGCAGACATTCGAGTTCCACGAATGCAGCAGAATAAAACTTTTGTACGTACAAAGTAAATTTAAAGTTTAGTATGCGTCGTACGGTGGTGCGCTGAGGAAAAATTCTTGTTTATATGTGCGAACATGTATTTAGAAGTTTGTTCGTTCGGTTTTTATGCTCTATCTTGGTATTGTGTCGAAATAATGACTTGTATCTCATTTATTCAGAAGAATAACAGTGATACATTCCATTCATATAGGAATTTTATTGTAAGATTTAAGAAAAATACTTTCTTAAAAGGAAATTATTCGTATTCCCTCCCTCGTACTGGAAGACACCCTTGCCCAGTCTTGGGTAAAAAGAATGCGTTATGGGAAAATGACTGCAAAGAAAAAATGAAGTGACGGTTGACACCCATTTCGCTTAAAAATGTATTTCTTTATTCTGGGTTCCTACTTACACTGTCTTAATGGATTACAAAATTTTCTTATATAGTAGTATGTGTTGTTTTCAATAACACGTTATGTTATCTTATAATATTATTATATCTGGTTGCGGCTTAGTAATTAATTTGGCAATCAGATCAACTTTTTCTGTTACAACTTCCAGACAATTACGGTAGTATACTACACATATGAACATAATATAGAACTTTCCCCGTTATTTCAGTTTTTATGTTATATTTTCTCAGCAGGAAATATGTGGCGATAATTTCATTATTCGTCAGCTTGTTAATGTTATTACCGACTCTTGCGTGGTTCGATAAAATGTACGGGTAATATTGGCGTCGTTGGTTACTATACGCTTAGCGAGTAGATTAGATTAAATATTTCGTACAGGGATTTTACTGGAAAAATTTAAGCCACACCAGACACTTTTTAAATATTTTTAGATGCTTCTAATACAGTTCAATATTACACGAGTATATTAATGAAGTTGTCTTCTATGTGACAGTTTTTATGTAGTAGCTGCTAATAATAACGTAACGACAATAATGAGGACGTCACAGTAAATGGCGACATTCTACGGTAAACTCTTGCATTTATACTTGTCTGAAATCGAAAACTATCCTTTTGCTTAAATTATCTGACAACAAAATACTTTTTTTTTAGTAGTAGTCTTATTATTTATAACAATCAAAAGCTATATTTTTATTCAACAATACTTTTCTAAACAAAATTATATTTCTACATCAAAAAAGACCTCAAAGAATAGGCAGCATTAATCTAAGTTGTTACAAAATTTTCTCGCCATTTTCATATTTCCCGCTCAATTTTACATTCACAATAAAATATGTTGATGAACGAAATATTTTTATATAAAGAACCGTACTTTTGTCGAGAAAATCCTCCTTTGATTCTGGTTAACAAGAAAAGGAGCATTGAATCTCGTTATCTCTGTGTCCAATCAATTATGAACGGAGAAAAACTTAATTGGTATATTTATTGTAATATTATTCATTTGTTTTATTCCAGGCTTTGTTTAGGTAGAATTAGTATTATTTGTGAGAAAATAGCAAAGATTGTAAAAAATGTGAACATTAAGATGTCTAACCGTAAAATATTTTTTATTCAAAGATATCTTGACCCCGAAAATAAATCCATAAAAATATATCAGACTAAAGTATTCACGATTGAGATAGTGACAAAAAATTGTCACCTGATTTCATCAAAAATATTATATAATTATCTCATAATTAGTCTCCAAAACGGAAGGCCGTATAACATAATTATTCCGGAAAAGAAATTACCAACGCAGGTCGTTGACCTCACGGCTTATTATTCCGGAACAGTCCTTGTTACGACAGTAATATTTGTTAGCTTAGTTAATGAGACAGGTCTACGGCATCCTATAATTGACGGAGAAGATTATTCCGAAGGTTCTCTCGGTGAAGAAAATAAATAAATTCATCCTGGTCCTATATATGTAGAGGTATAGTGTCTTATGACGAATAAGCCTGGGAATTCTTTTTTGTGAGATATTTTTAGGCATGCAATGTATCGTCACGATCTTTTTCTTCACCGTTAGAGCTAGTGATGATTTTTTCTAATACACACAATTTCGAAAAGTTATTGGTGCATTGCCACTGGTTCGAACCTTCGATTACTTGCTTGGGAGGTGCATCTTCAGACCAGTCGGCTATCACTACTTAGACATAAATTTACTAACATTATTTGTATACAATTTAAAGACACAAACTTCAAAATAATCCCACTGAAACGAAGGTAAAATAATGGTTCCAATATAAACCGATGTCGTATCTGTTCGAATCAAAAAATAAAATTTACATGCAAGCGGGATTATATTCGTAAGTAGAACTGGAACAGAATACTGCACTGAATCCCGTATCCAAGAGGCGAATTGAGATAAGTTTAAAATTCTATAAAAATCATTTGTACGAGTGTGCACAAATCCAAACCCCACGTTCCGGACTGTAGGAGTGAATGGAAATCGACGGGAAAACAACGCCCGTTCAGGCGGAAAGGATTTTTCTTATTCGTATAGAAACTTCCTATGCTGGGAACAGGTATACGTGCGATTAGTCGACGCTGCAGTTACGTACAGGTGACGTGGTAGTTTTAGGAAGATGTGCTGAATTCTGAGTGAGTTGACACGTCCGAATTTTTAGAGAAATAGTTTTATAGACTAACTTTCATAACTTAGGTGAATGTATTGTAAAATGTTTTTTTTGGCATGGTATAATATTATATTCATTGCTAGAGTGATTCGTGTTGAAAAGGTTTTAATAAAATTGTTTTTAAAAAAACACTTTCACCCTACCTACATAATGTTAATTAGTATGTTCCAAAAAAAAATTGTAAGATATCAGGAATAAATAATGATTTTATTAAAGACAATCACTTCAGACATTTTTTTATATTTAAATAGAATTGTTCAATCAAACGTTTATATTAAAAAACAAGACACGTGCCATGTAGAGTTTACGTCACTGAATTGCATTCTTTTTTGTTACTACAGAATAAAAGCAGACGCATAACAATCGCAAGTATGCCTCCCCAATCGCCGGTGCCCCAAGTCGCTTGTATCGCGAAAATGTTGATTTGATTCGTTTCTAACGAAAGAAAATGAAGTTTGGAAGCTCTTTTCTTTGCGTGATGTAATTGGATTAATCACGCGTACCCGGTAATCCTGTTGGGGAGAGAATTTATTGTGTTTTACTTGGACTTGTGAATTGAAAGTTGGTACGTGATGTAGTGTCAAAGTGTAGTTAGTAGATCAGAGTAAAGAATGTTGTAATAGAGAATCATGATGCCTTTTTATGGAGTTATATAAAGACTTAAAGCTACTTCTTGCAGTACCTGATACTCTTTTGATCTTTACACCGACTTATCATGTCTAATTAGTTTGTAACATAAATATAGTAAAAATATGTGTCATTAAATTCGTAGATTTGTTACCTGCTAATATTAACATTTTTTTTTTATCTCTGGACAGCTTCTAAATATATGTCATTTTTTTCTTTTTTGTCAACTTTTATGTTTCGGAAATAGCAACCATGGTCTTATTATTATAATAAAAGCATTATATTTGTCTATTACCAATTACTAAAAACATCCGCAACATTTACTTTTCAAAGATCAGAAAGGTTTATTCCGGAATAAAATAAGATCGAAAAACGGTGCTAGTATTTATTTATAATACCATTTCAAAGGAAGGTCTTTCACAAACATTGTTGTTCATTAATAAGGCTTACTGAGAATGTTTTCTAGACAAAGGATTTCTTA
This sequence comes from Anticarsia gemmatalis, assembly GCF_050436995.1. NCBI lineage: Eukaryota > Metazoa > Arthropoda > Insecta > Lepidoptera > Erebidae > Anticarsia > Anticarsia gemmatalis. The sequence goes on from NC_134756.1 coordinate 11,631,276, forward strand.
GTATAGAAATGAGTAAACAGTGTTTTCGGTCAAACAGTTTGATTAAAGATCTTTCCGCGTATTTTGATCAGGATTCTAGACATTTTGTAGCTGACAGACTAGGAAAACACGTCAATTTCTACAAAGTACGCATTGAAACGTTTTGTTAGAGCTGTTGTCAACCACTCTAACAGTTTCTATTATTACTATTAACATGATATTGCGCTTAGCGCAGTGGTTAACATGGTTTACTCGTCCCAATAATCGTAGCGCCGCGTGTGGTGGGTTTGAATCCTACCCGGGATTAATATTGCAGCTGTGTGTTTGATAAGCACGAGTATCTGTTCTCAGGCTGGTAAACCAACTTCATAAGTATGTATTTAGAAGTATATTTTATATAAGAAGTATGTTTATTAGTATTCATTACTTAGTTTCTATTCTACAAGCACTGCATTTTTTTTGTCACCGTAGACCTTTGATATTTTATCTTTGATACATTAATTCATGAATATTAATAAATGCATACTACTTTTTTTTCTTAGCCTGTTAAAATATCCCACTGCTGGGCAAGATCCGACCATTAGTCATAGTAAAGAATAAATATAATTTCGAAATAAAATAAAAAAAATGCTAGAAAATCTAACCACAATATCAGTTACAAAATAGAAGTTAGAACATCGAACTACCGTCAAAAGCCAACAAGTTGTTAATACAGAACTTTCTAAATACTAATAGCAACAGACAAACAGAGAATAGTTCGACACATTCCCTCCACAAACTTAAAGGAAGCTGGGAACAAAAGGACAAGTTGTTTAGCAACTTACTTTAATTTCGCTGGTTCTTAGTACCTTTTTACTTTGGAACTCCTTTTTTTTGTACAATGTCTTTACGGTTTACTTGTGGTGTTGTGGTTCTTTTATTGTTAGGATTGAGGTTTCAGAGGTTAATGATTTGTGAATTGAAATGAATGAGGCGTAAAGAGTGAACAAAGTTCCTAGGCAACTTATAGAGAAAAGTAAAATAGCGAAGTCGATTCAAGTAAGAATTTTACGCTTCCATTGAAAAGGTGGATTATTTAAAACGTATCAAAGTAAAGGAGAAAAGGCAATTAAGTCATAGTTTATTAAAAGTGTTAATATTAATGACCTTTTCTTAAAATATCTCTGTTCAATTTTTTCACGTATCAAAGTTTTTATCTTTCATGGTTTCAAACACCTTAAGTTATAGGAAAAGAGATAAGAAATACTAAAGACTGACTGCTGGAAGAAGCATACTAAAACGCAGTAGTTACATAACCGAGGAGAAAATAGTATGTGTCAAATGTTTTTTTCCTGGTATTATGAAAATTATATTTGCGACAACAAACATAGTTGTTGCTGTGGATGACAATTCCAAACTATTTTTGTTGTTTTGAATATAAAGTGTAAAATTTGTAGGGGATCTGTTTGTTAAGCCCCCACAGGGTTTTGTTGTTCGTACAGTTTTTGTTAGTGAAATGAGATTTATTTCTAAAATAATGAATAACTTTTGGCAACCTATTTTTTACAAATATTGTAGTAAATAGGAAAATTGTTAGCATAGAAACTACAAAATTGACTACAGAAGCAAAAAATATTTTTTTGTTAAATACTTTCTTACTCCGGAAGAATTCAAGTACCTACCACAATCATGAAGTTGTATGCTTTGGTTTGAAATACTGCAATTATATTTAATTATTTATTTCGTACAAATGCTTCCTAATGTAATAAAACTAGTAAATTAATATCCACCACCAGGTTGGATAAGTGCGAACATTAACAACTTATTCATACTCATTCTTCTTTAAATATTTAAAGCTACACTAACTCCCAGTTTCTATGGTACATATATCGATAATTTATCTATTCAATAGCGTTTAAACTCATATAAAAAAATGTTATTGAATAGATAAACTACGGCTAAAAGTACTCAAAAACGGGGCATAAGTGAACCGTTCGCAAGTAACTATTAAATCGAATGAATTGAGCTGCCGATTTATTCGCTTCACATTTTGCAGCGCAGTTCAAAGGAATCAAGAAATAAATAGATCGGTACGGATGTAGGGAGCTGTCGCGATGTCTTCATGAATTGATGTTAGACTTTAACTATTTTGTAGGATTGACTGGGATCTTGTGTAAATGTCTGACTTCTTTTTTAGTAAATTGTTAGGTACTACTCGTATAAGAATATGTACAGGATATCAATGTTGTCTCAAATTGCACATTATTAATCCATGTTATCATCTAAAAGTTCAAGTAGTTTGAACCACAAGTTTCTCAATTCCGGGATTATTTAAAATAAAGGCCTTTAATTTTTATTGATGAACACTTTTTAAACATTACGAACGCAAAACTACTTCATCCGTAATTTAACAATATAGGTACATAAAACGTTTCCATACTACTTCAAGCAAGAAATATATACAAACACATTTCTATGATAACTCCGTCTCCAAAATGTTCTGAAATCTTCTCTCTATAAGCTCACAAAACCAAACCATAACAAAACAAAACAAAGGTCAACAATACACAGTAATAATCAACAAAGTTTGTACAAACACGAGGTACAAACCTCAGTGCGAACACTTCACTTTCCTTCCAATCAACATCGCGTAGTAGCAAGCACGATTTCACAGCAACACTTGTCAATATATAACACAAGTTACGGTGCTCGCTAGTTTTGTGATTGGGCTACGAAATTAGCGAGTTTTGGGTGAAATTCTTGGTTATTTTGGTTGGTTATTCTTGGTGCTAGCTGTGATTTTCAACTTGATATTGTTGTTTGTGTAGCTGTGGAGTGTGAATCTGTGAAGTTTGTTTGATACAGATATCTTTGTGTTTTATGCAAACGTAAAAAACACTTGCGTCGTATTATACATTAGATATGTGTATTTTCATTTTGTCACTTATTTTTTCACTATCATAAAGAAAGAACACGTTGATTTTAGAAGGCTATTTGCCTAACTTTAGATCTCATGCGCTGCATTGTATTTACTTTGAAATTAAAGTTGCTTTATGGAACTACTGCAAACATCAATTTATTAATATACGACTTCTTACCACTTAATTTCGAAACCACAAAAAAAAAACACTTTTTACAGCTTTTTTTTTTCGTTCAACGATATAACAATTATTACAAAAATATTTCAACGCGCGCTGATCTCCTAGCCGCAAGCTACCCTGTTTTATTTAATACAATGTGGAAATGTGATTTGTTAGTTTCCACACGCTGTTTTGGGCGTGACATTGTCGATGTCGGGAGGTTTAGTGGCATATCTACTGAGATCTGACGTCACTACTGCTGTAAACGATCACTGTGGATAGATTTGCTTTTGATTCCTGCGCTTGTAATCTGGTTGTATAGGCGTGTTTTACGAAAGCTTCTGGATGGTTTGCTTTTGTTTTGAGAGATACCTTGTATACTGGGAATGCTATTTTTAGTAAAGAGGAAGCTATTCTTTTGTTTGGAGTTATTATATTAACTGCCTCAGAGTCATATCCATGTAATAAATAGTGAGTTTGTGTTCTCTATTGCCGAAATGAGTTGATTCGCGTTAATTCCCATATTCTATTATACATTAAACATGCAACGCGAAAGTTTAAAAGAAATGAGTTGAGTAATTAAAGGTTAATTTACTTAAATTTATCTATCTATCTTATCATAGAATGACATAGAGAAATATAAAAGAACTATATGTTATCTAGACTAATCAGCCAAGTAACAAGTTTCGTACGTATATTGAGAAGATTAAGTTTTTAGAAAAACAATTCGCATACACGACTAACTGCTAGTACAATTTTTTACCAAAAAAGTCCTTCATTCCAAAAATAATCTATTGCATGACATTCCCGCTTCGTAAGAAAAACGACAATTGCCGAAGTGCATAATCAAATTCTCACTACTTTATCACCCATGGGAGATTTCACCGACGCTTGGGGTTAGCTCCCCTACTCTTTGCATCAATACCCTCAACGGTTGATAATTAAATGATCGAATAATGTGACTTTTTTCGCTCGAGTGCCTTTAGTTGCACCCTTGTTTGTTATAATTGTGTTATCTTGTATCGAGTTTGTAATGAATTGGGTATGTGGACGTTTGAGTAATAATAGGTGTCGGTTTGATATGTCAATAAGAGATTATAATAAATCAATTATAAAGATTCATAATTATCAAATCCACCGGGAGAGGGCGCTCTAGAAAGATATGCGCAAATCACGTCGGTGATGTCTTTAAGAAAGGTCAGGTGAGTAGTTCTCGTAATCGGCGGTGCTGTATGATAAGATATATAGATATGAATGAGGGAAGGGAAGTTTGTAAGAATCCTACCGAGTGGCGTTCTTTAGCCTGCCTACCCCTATAGGTAAACGTCATGATATTACGTATATGTGTAATTGTCAAAGTTTTTATTTATCACCGCCGTTTTGAAAAATGAAATACTCTTAATAACTAAGTAAATTATTTATTGTTCAATACACTTACAGACTCTAAACTTAGAAGCTATTTTTTACATTTATATTGCTCAAGTTTTAAATCCATAATAAAATTTAAAGACATTTGAAATGTCTAGAAAAACTTTTAACTGTGGAAGAAAAGCAATATATAATTAAAAAAAACCTTAGAAGTAATCTTTTCACTCAAATTAATATTAAAACTCAAACATTGCACTTTCTCTCATTCATATTATGTTTCTTTCTTCATGAAAAATATACTAAGTTTATTTGCCAATAAACATTATGAAGCGGTTTATGAGATCAAGAATATTAAAGCAGAAAAGATTATTATATTTTATGATTGTTATTATACTCGAAAATACGTGTGTTGGCGACTGTACTTTTATGAAGTGTTAGGGGTGTCACATTGAAAAGTTATGATTTATTTCGCCTCAAATATTTATAAGTAAACACGTTTTTGTATTGCCAATTGAAGTAAATTTATGTTTTCTTTTCGAACTTTTTATTAGATTTTTAACAGATATTACGTGAGTTATTACTTTTGTGTTACATGACTTTTATATTAAAATTAACACTAGCGATATTTTTATACAGTATTTTGTAAAAGTTTACTTTTTATACATTTATAAAATTGAATAATTTTTGTTTAAATACGCAAATAGCTTTTATGTTCAATTTACTAAACTAACTTGTTTACTTCAAGCTGAAACTATTCACTTATATTATATTAACGACTTTAAACTCTTGCGACTTGTACACAACATATTATGATGTAAACAAACTATGTATCTGATGTTTTTCAATTGCGCTTATGACCCGTTGCATTACAATATCTAAACTATCTTTATGTTTTTATTAACCTTTAAAATAACTACTTAGTTTCCGATGCAGTTTACCAAAGAAACGTATTATTGTCGACGGAATAAATAAGCAATAACCATAAGAATAAGCGCATTCTTGGATCGAATATATAGCGTTGGTAATGTTCCCTCTGATGTCTAAATTCAATAGCTATATGGGCGACATTTTAAAAGTTATTACCAAAGTTCCTCGCAAACGTGTTTGCACAAAGTAAACTGGAAAGGTAACTGCAAGAAAAATAATAAAATGAGCAAGGTAAAACATGGTATAGAGGGAGTATATTTGATTTAATATTTTTGCTGCAAAACTAAGGTTTGATAATATCTGCTTGATGACTCAGTGTTATGCTTTTTAAACGATTACACGGGTTCATTTTGTAAAATGAATTATTCCTGATGCTTGATATAATTCATGATATTATTTGGTTTGATTATAAAGTCATAAATGTATTTCAAACAATTCTACCTCCGACTTTTGGTATAACATGTGTAATACTACGTTATGTATACTTTATACATATAAAGTCATATATAATATACATACATTATAATAATAGTAATAAAAGTAAACAAAACAAAGCAAGCCCTAGCATTAAAGTACAATGGTAAACAAAAGTGTTTTTCAAAAAAATCTCTAATCCTTTAAATCGCATCGCCGAATCCGGAATTAGGGAAGCCTTTAAAAATTCAACGTGTGACGAATTCCCTTCTAAAAGTTACATTAAATTACTCACACGCATAAACCAAGAGTGCCATACAAAATAGGTTTTTTTTCTCAAGATAAGCCGAAGAACCAATTTCCTCGGCGAAAAAGGCAAATGTGTTTGGAGTACGTTTAATAGAATGTCGCGACAGACTAAAGGAGATGGCACGGGATCGAATTTGTATTTGCCCTACGAATAATAATGTAAGGTGGGATTTTGGAGAGTCGTATTAAGTGATTTATTTCGATCCGGATTTTAAGGTCTTGAATTTTTTAGATTTACGTTCAGTGTGGATACGAGTATTTTGGAAGTCGGATTCAATTTGAAAGTGAGTTATTTGGATTTACTTTTGGCAATTTCTTTTGATAAAAGACACCAAGTATATTTTAAAATGAAGTACGTTCAGACATGCAAATATAGTTTTCACAAAGAGTCTTGTGGTTTTCTTCTCTTTTAAAGGATAACTTGTGATCTAAATTACTTCCATGTCTCAGGAGACTTCACAATCCTTCAAATGTCAGGCACAAATTACAACCAGACTTGAGACAGTTCTTGAGACAAGCCAGTCTCCTCCTCAGGGTTACCTTAAATGTGATTTAAATCAGAATTATATTCATGGCTTGTTTCAGACGGGCCTTAAGAAATTATATCGCAGAATATAAAATACGTTCTTGCTTTTCCGAACTCTGCTTACCGCTTTTTGAGAAAGGCGTGATTGAATGTATGTAAGTAAATATGCCTGAATGTATGTTTTTGTTTCTCAAAACCTTTTCAATTAGTTGACCCAGAATTTTGACATAAATAAACTCAGTCATTATTTATGTCAAAATTCTGGGTCAACTAATTGAAAAGGTAACACAGGCGAACAAAAACATGACAGAACTATTATTATTTTTTAATTTCAGGTTGTATTATAATGAGTACTGTACAAAGTCTTATTATTACCACACGAGGAATAAGATTAATGATCTATCAAAATAATAACATATTTTTAGAGTAAAAAAAACAGCAAAAGCATATAAAAATGAGACAATTTTTGAAAAACATTATCCCATTTTTTTACCACAAGTATGAGCACGTGTGAATATTTGGTTTTTAGGTTTTATCTTATTTATATTGAAACTTGTTACTAAATTTTTTGTGACTTGTATTGAAAATATAAAAAAGAATGGAAATCCAATCCAAAGAACGGACACTTCGCCTTATAATAATTAAAATAGCGTAGTTATTGAAATTATATTATTGAAGTCAGTTAAAAATATACGCAAAGACATCACGAAACATTTTTTATTAAAAAGATTGTACAACATTCATTTACAAATATCATAGAAGACTTTTCAATGAACACCAGTACTAATTGAATGAAATTAATGTAAAGGAAAAATGATGACCATTTCTATGAAATAGTTTCCCACTGACTTAAGTAAAGGATCCCTTTAAGGTACACCGCACAATAAATATATGGGAAATGGATGCTTTTTAGTTATTTTGTTAAGTGAAAAAGAGAGACAAATGACATATTTAATTAGATAAACTTAATTTAACACGGGCGGTTGCTTGTTATAACTAAACTCAAAACTGACTAACCCCCGGTTTCTAAAGTACATTTAGCAGTAGTTTGTGTACTCAATAGCGTTTAAACTTATATGAAAATCGCAAATAACTCAGAAACCGGGGGTAAGTCTAATTGAAGTTCACCGACAGAATATATGTAATGATTTATTTGGCAGGAACTTATGTACCGTAATTCTCTGTTTAAATAATATCAACCACTTTTTAATCGCCTATTATTCATTTTCCTATAATAGTGATTGTTCATCCCACAAAATATTACCTAAATGATTCGTCTGCTAAATAATGAATTAGCGGAACTACCAGAAGTAATAAATATGCGGTGAGCCTAAAGCATTCCTTTACGCCGAGTATATTTTATACAAAGTAAAACGGCTTACAGATTGCAATCGCTAATTAATTACTCCATTTCATTTATGAAATAAAAACCCTTCACTCAGAACTGTAATAAGTATAATTAAAATTAGTTGAAAAATGTTTTATGTTACTTGTGTAATGGGAAATTGTACATAAACTGTATTTTATTTATTTGTTACGTTTATTATACTTTAATTCTTCCGTAGTGCTATTTTTGACAGAAAAATTAATAATCAAGAAGCATAAACATTCGCTTCTCACTCAAGTGATGTTTCAAGCTAAGGTTACTAACCTTTCGAAGTTAGGTACGTATGTATCTATTCTAATAATATAATGGTTCGAATGGAAAATTCATATTTGTGTTGAATATATCGTTTTTTGAGGAAGGCTACTGGCTATATAGCATCACGCTATGACTAATAAGAAAATAGCACCAATAAAGAATGTTATGAAAACTGGAAAACTAAAATCTTGACCATGACAATTATTTTAAACCAGTAGTGAAAAGTAATTGTCATGTTTCTAAAGGTGAAAACTTCGTAATTATATTCTTAGTTCTTTCTATCAGCATTTGACAAAGCAGTGGACTCAAATCGATTGATTTTCTCATTCGAAGAAGAGACAACAGATACAAAATATACATCAATAATATAAATACTTAACACTTTATTCTTTCTTTTTTCAATCAATAAAGACTTATTCAAAATTCTATTCACGTTATATCAAAACTCTTTCCCAAAACAACCAATTAAATAGCACATTTTAGTACATTATACACAATAGTTTCGTAATTCTATAAGCTTCTTATAATACTTGAAGGAAACTATTATTAAATTGTATTATAACGTAACATAATAGGTACACGTGTATTCCACGAGAGGGATTATTTGGCTCTGATTTTATTTTTACGAACAATATTGTACAAGACGAATGAAATGGTTTGTTCTTATGGGAGTAGAGACGTTTTTATCGAAGAAAAAAATGTTACGTAACTGATTCTTATTTACGATAGTTTTTATGTTTTAGAACTAAAATCAATCAATCAACTATCTACAATAATCTACATCTATCTAAGAAATAGGTATATATGACCTTTTTCGGATCTCGGTCTGACTGTAAAAAAATAACCAAAATTCGGATTAGCGGTTTAGGCGTAAAAATATACAGAGAGACGGATAGACAAAGTTAGTTTCCCATTCTACTAATAAAAGTAGGTATTCATTTGAGGATATTCAAACATTGAAGTGAGGATACAGTCACAAAAAAATCTAAATTTGCATATCTACTATCGAAATACGCATATTATTGACGAGTTCAAGTATATAAAAAGAACTATATAGTCCTTCATAATATATTATTATGTTACCGATTAATATCTTTGATAATACCAGTAGCAAAGCCACAAAAAATAAAAATAAAATTGACTAAAGAAACCATTCCCCATAAAAGATTTTCTCCACTACCCAACACAACCATAATTACCCTTTCGAAACCCATTCCATTTGAAGCCATTGTCTGCATTCCCTTATATAACATCTTGAGTATTACGGAAACCGCATCTCCGCATTTAAGAGCGGCTTAGGTCCAACTCGCCGAGGCCCTTAAATTGATATTATCACGACTGTTCTAGACGCAAGGCGGTTCCATTAAATTAATTAACGGAGATGTATGTTTGTGTGTTTTGTATCGTGATAGTGTGTGTTATGGTTTTGAAATACTTTAATTAAGAAATGGATGGAAGCAGAAATGTGAGCACAATTTTTGTAAGATTTCTGTCGTGAAGAAAGTTGTAGAAAATAGTATGTCGTATGTCTGCAATAATATTAATTTGTAAATGTATTTTAGGCACTATATTTTGCAGAGAAATTATAAGGAACTATATGAAAGAAAGTTAAAAAGTAATGTATAAATAAAAAGAGCAAATAAAATGTAAGTACACGCCGCCTTTGAAGACTAATCCGACTCAACTTAAAACCAAATTAAATAACATTTTGGTGAGGTCATAGATTATACCCCTGGTCAGGACTAAAAAAACAAGCACGAAGTTTTATTAGAACCATAAATACATGTTGTCAGAATATTAATTCATAGCTCCCTCAGGTAGTAAGTCGACGCTGGATAGAGGCCAGTTGCATTTAGCCCATTTTCCACGCCACAGTCAGACTGGCAGAAACTAAATAATTACAGAAATACTCCCCAGAGACGGTAGAATTTAGACGTATCATTTAATCAAACATCGCATCCTATTTCAGAATACACCTATCGATTTAAGCCGTGCATTATTAATTTGCTTCCATCAGTAGATAATGGTCCAATAGCCGCAGGTCCCATGTGGTCACTACCTTCTGAAGGGAGAAGGGAAGAAAGGGTTCTAATGATATTGTGGTGGTAGCCGCTGTGACAACTTAAGCTTGGGTCAGGGTTTTGACCCCTGTTGTGTAGTAGATAGTTTATATGGGTTACTGTTTCGGGTTCGAATTTATAGGATGCAAGCTTATGTCTACCATTTTGTCCTTACGGTATGCTTTGAAGGTTTGAAGCATGTTTTAAGTTTCAAAAGTTTTACAACATTTTGACCAAAAATCTATAAATTGTTTACTATGAATAAACATTCACATTCATACTAAACTATGTATAGATATTCGGTCAAAATGATGTAAAACTTTAAATTGTTTAGTATAAAAAGTCTGTAAAAACAATTCATAGATGTTTGATATTTACAATTGTTATAAACATAACAATTGTTTTATACGAAAATTAATTAATAAAGCAAAGTTGTTTGTAGGAATCGTGGCGCTTCTTAGCCGCGTGCTGCCATTGGAAATAGCATAATTTTATGGGTGCATGTAATTGTACTAAACAAAATACATTTTTTTTCTTGGTGAACATTAGTAAATAGTATCACGTAAATGACAGTATCGATAATCTAAATCAAAACACTTAAGTTTATAACCTCCCAAAATAAAACGATAATAACACCACCTAAATAACGATTATACACGAATTCTTTAATTAAAACTTTTGCCAAAGTTCCACCATCAGGGTGCAATATTAGGCCATCATCTGCCTACCCTATTGTAATAAATCTCGCCCACCTTCGCATTTAAGCTCGCTTGCCAAGCTAAGTAGCCAAATCGACGGGCCCTTTTTCTTATACATCAATAAGGAAACAAGTGTACCTTCAAGAACTACCTACTTTATTGTGTTACTTGTTCTCCCTGAAGGATGTACACCTGCTATTTCACTATTTATATTGAGTTAACGGTACGTGTGACGCGTCTAAAAAATAGTTGTTTCGATATACGCTAAAGGCTCTATTAATTTTGGTTCTACCTAGTTAAGAATTGACATTGAGTGATCTAAAAATTGTAGCTAGAAGTTACTAAAATTATAAACTATTCTCGGTAATGCATGTCAATTACACATTAATTTGTAGACTACTACTACATTTATAATTGTTTTTGAAAATGATTTTATTAAAAAACAATCATAAATTATAATTCAGAATTGCTTCTAAGATTTTAAAAGTATATTTTAGTGTTACTGCGAACAAGCTGTTGCAAAATATAGTATCACAGTCAACTAGTTATTTTCCTGACCTATTCCTTACGAGTTCATTGAACGCATCGACAAGACTGTCAGTTTCAGAAAATGTTCAACGCTTTTCCACTATAATAATATTACCTCATCTTAAACTCGGGACATTAATATCCTTTAGGCTTTTAATATATTCACTTCCCTAAATAAATTAACAACGTAAATAAGAGTTTCCAAACAGTCATAAAGCCCGAAGGGTCTGAACCAAACTTTTGGGTATTTAGACAATTTTTCCAAGTTTGAACGTGTAATTTAAGGTTAGATGAAACGTTAAATTTAATAATTTTGTTCTGAACTCAAAATGAAAAAGATTTTTGGTTACGAAGTGAGTAAATGAAGACCGAGAAGACCGCGAAAGTACAGTTTCAGAAGAATGAGGAAGTTATTTACGTAAATACGGTCGAATCTTGAGAAATGAAGGAACTAGGTGAACTCATAATGACCTGTTGTTTAACTTTCGGTTCTGGTATTAATTACTTTTTTTAAGATATTTATTTCATTAATGTTTCGGCGATGTCTTACAAAAAAGTCAGTCGCGTACCTAGTCATCTTAACCGGCGCTCCTGTATGACAAAATGTATGTATGTGAATAGGGCAAGGGAAGTTTGTAAAGATCGTACTTAGTAGCTTGCTTTGGTCTCTGCCTACCTCTATGAGAAATAAATTATGTTAAATGTATAATTAATTCAAACACGTCTATAAAAAATCTCACAGTAAGAAATACTGACCCGACCAGGAACTTTCAAACATTGCTACATTTGTGTGAATCACACTTACTTGGACAATATACCTATGTAAAACGCTTATAACACGAATTAATTTCGTTCTAAAGAACTTAGAATACACACTTAATCCACAACTTGAAACACAACAAGGACTGACGAGAGAGTTTTAGCGTTCGTAAACCTATGTCTAATGCATCGGACTAGCAAATAGCACTCTCGACATGAACTCAACACAAGTCGTTGATAAGCCGAAAGCTTTAACAGAAATATCAGCGGAACAATTTCCAAACACAGCCGGCTTTCAACTAGTGGATTGATCAGCGCCCCTAGCGTATTTCAGAAGAAATAATTTTAAATATCGCTTCAATTTGAATGCCGCTTGATTCTTCGGCATTTTAATTCAATATATTTTTTCACAGTTGTACTATCCCAACCAGCACTTGGCCAGCGTGGTGGACTTAAGGCCTTACCCCACCCTCATTCCAGGAAGAGACCCTTGTCCAGCAGTGGGACATTCGTAGGTTAAATTTATTATTACTATTATTGTACTATTCCAACTGTAGAAAACAGCGTAGCAGCAACTTGTAGTTAACTATACGATAGAATACCAGAAGTTTTTTTTACAAAAAGAGTACCTAGACTAACAGACATACAAAGGTATGTGGTAGTACATCGAGGTTGTAAGCCTAAATAGCGCCACTGTGATGACCTGGATTCCTTTAATAAAGACTGACCGTTGCCGCATCGGCTTCGAATAGAAATGCGTGAAAAATTGCAGGGATACACTGCAAAAGCCAGTTGCAGCTCAATGTAGGCTACAATAGACACAGTTTTTGAGTTTTGGATAAAAAAATATTTTTTTCGTCTATATTTTCTGAGTAATCTGTGCTATTATTACAAATGCGAGAAACATTCAGGCAGTGAAAGACCAAAATTGACGTATGGTATTGTTTTTTTCATACATGAACGTTTATTTCTTTTTTGATTTTTGCAAGAGACGCCACACCCCTTTAACCAATGTACTCATTGATTTGTTGTTAAGTAAATTTTAAACAGCTTGATGATTTTTTTCTCAAAACCAGAGTAAAATACTTTGAAAATATAATCTTTCTATAACTCCAGATATGTGTCATGTTTAGTTACGCATATTTCCCGTTATTTAACATTTTGCTATAGACATACACTTAGATCCCACTCGTTACCAGCTCAATAGTTTTTAACAACTTTATCCACCAACACCTTCAAACCGTCTAAGAGAAGCATTACATCAATTCCTTTCAGCCCGAAGTCATGAATCCAGGTATATCTCCCAAACTTTTTCACTTAGAACTTCACTTACCGATACTGACTTAAAGAGTTGTTTTAATTAAAAATCCTGTTTAATCTATATCCAGTGTAGAAGGTGGACTTAACGTGGCGGAATAAAGTTGAAATATAAAAGAACCTAAGGGAATATTATGTCGGGATTATGAGAGCTTTGTTTGTTTATCTTAGACTTATGCAAGTGTGTTTAGTTAATATTATTTATTTGTCATTGTATAATGAAGAGGATAATGCTGCTTGCTATCCTTTTCTATTGCATCATGTGCGGTGTCTATATTTTATGGAATAAATATTTAACTTGAAGCAGAGTTGTTGAAAGGTAAAATAGCACTTGGTAAACGGTCGACTATTTAATACTTAAAGCAATATATTATATGGACGTCTTTTTGAAGTTATGCCTGTAACAAACAATTAAGAAGAAGGAAAACCGTCGTGAAAAAACATTAAGAACTGGCAAGGGAACCTAAACAGGTTTGGTATTTGTGGTAGATATTCGATCGAACCCCTCTCTCCGTTTGGGAAAGAGGTGGAAAAAATATCAGTTTAATCCATAATAATTATTTTTTGGATAATACTTATGAAATCCTTTACAATAACAAACATTAACGTTCGTGAGTAAATCATTCTATAAAATATCAAACCAAATATCAAATATAATAAATTAAGATCCTAAGACATTATTGACGACCCTTTCTCTAGGAATCGGAACAAAAACGGAACGGACCTGGCGTTTATAAATTACCTCTGCGATGCGGGTGTTATATGAAAAATAGACCGTACTCGTTTTAATTTAATGCATTGACTGCAAGTGAATGGACTGGTTATATAGGTGCAGTTATTTAGATTTGTTTTTTTTGCATTTATTTCTCCGGAACCTCTAGCAATTTTTTAAGGTGTTCGGGTCATTGACCTGTAGCGCGATTCTCTACAGTCGATATATTCAGATTTTGACGTTTAAAATGTTCTGCAGAAATAGTTTTTACAGCTTCCGCTATAAGCACTGATCAGATATTTAATACAAAATTTCCCGATAGGAAATCGCCCATCTGTTAACAAAATAAAAGCTTTGATTAGAAAACAAGTCAATATAAAAAAAAAAAATTCACATGTTGTAATCAACATTCTAAAACAAACTGCGTGTCAATTTGACGCTTCCTATTTTAATAAAACAAAATCAAGATAGTGTCAACAGCAAAACCAAAAATTTTCCAAATGAAATATTAATAGAATAAATAAACTAACAACGTGAGTTAGCCGAACAATTGATTCAGTAATTGAATTGGAACAACGAATGCAAACTTCGCACTAGATTGGCTTGTTAGTTAAAAAATACGATAAAATATTAATATTTTTTAATATTGATATTGTTTACTTTATTTCTCTAAAACTGTATAGTGTTTCGTTACTGATAATTTGTCAAAAATACCGTTGAAGTTCAATAAAAACGAAGAAACAATCAATTGTTTTCAAGTAAGTCTGACCATGTATGATCGCTTTATGCAACTTCCAAGATCAAAATCAAATGATTTATTAATTCATGACAAATATTGACGCTAATTATATTAGTGAAAGGTTTGGACATTGTAATTCCCACTGCATTACAATGTTTAAATCTACCACTAGTAAGGAAAGGGGGGAGAGTCTTATAAGAAGAACTAGCATGAAGATCAAGCCACTCTTTTCAATCGCCAAATGATTTGCAATGTCGTTATTATAATAATTGATCAAGCGTAGAGCATTCTGTGTTTTACCTAATATTCGCCGACTATTACGACTTGTATATGTCCAGTAATTAACATAAAAAAAATAAAAGTCAGTAAATATGAACAGAAAAAAATGTCAGTAATACCAGTCCATTCGCCAAAAAAGGATTTCATCCTGCAAACCAATCAGTGTTGCAACGCTGATTTAATTTTGTACGGAGCTTGAACGGCCGCCGACATTACGCAAATTACCCTTTACTGGGTATATGTGATTATTCTGAACCACCGATCACTGAGCAGATTTCAACCACGGCTGTACTGAAACGGTTTGATTTTAGTAAACTGTCGTATAAAAATTTCCACTTCCACAAGTTTGTAAATTAAGTCGTGAAAAATTTTGTTCACTTAAAAATTATGTGCAAAAACATTCATTTTCAGGTACGAAAATTAAAGTATAATATACCAATTGCAATACGACGCTTTAATAACATTCAATTTCTAATTTTTTGTGCATATTTTAATCGATTTGAAGAAATTATTTATCTTTCTAAAAATGGCTAAGAATCAAAACACTAACTTCCTTTTACACCAACACGCAAAATTCTTGTTTCAAAAGAACATCTAACCCAAAACCACCGCATAAAGCTAGTCAAAATAATTAACAGCTCACATTACTGGGGTCACAAACGCCCGGACCTAACCCTGCAAATGCCGAAGCGTAATACAATTTTTCCAAGAATGCATCTTACCCCATTTTTGGGTGTCATTACTACGGTCTAAGCGACCCAAATCTCTTCACCTTGACCTTTGTTATCTGGTTTCATAAATCTGAGGACACACTTCCCTTATTGCTGAGATAAAAATATTTTCAATGGTATATAAAAAATAATTCGTATGTCCAAGAGAAACGTAAGCTCGGAATTCGAGAGTAAAATAATCTAAGTAAACTTAAAAAAATGTTGAAAAGGTAGTTTTATTTGCTTGTTTGTTATTTTGAAAAGAATAAGTAATAAATTAGTAAAGTGATTACGTGTAAATAGTCAATTGTAAACATCATTGGTTTTATGAGATGACGTCTTTAAAACATCAAAACAAAACATAGAATAAAAAGCATCAATCGCAAGACTTACGTTTGATCAAATCAAATCATTCTTCACCATTCATCAAGCCGACTCAAAGGCTTTACAGCTTATAGCGACAAGGTTCTAAAATCAATTAGCTTTACAAAGTAAAACCCCCAATTCACCCCAAACGATGTATCAACAGAATAATAAACATTTAATGTATTCGCTCACAATCTCTGTACTAAAGCGTCTCTCATTAAAATTACAATCTATATCACACCTGATTTTATATTACATCTATCTTGTTGCTCGTAAAGTTTAATGACACCCATAATACAAAGTTGAGGTCACATCTTTCCACCCCAATCTTACACCCCACCGTTTAAGATTAACATAAAGGTGAAATAACGATGAATTAGTACTGGGCCTAATTAAGAATGATGGTATTTATGGGTTAATAAAGAATTATAGCTTGATTAATTTAAATTGGTTTAATTTTAGGACAAGTGAAACAGCAATTTTTGATACTTTTTTTTACAGAGACACTAAACATTGGATATTTATTATTGAAATAAGTTAGTTGTTTATAAACCGTGTAAAAATCTTTCTTAAAAGAGAATCAGCATACTAAACTTACTACCGTATTTTTTAATATCTAAAACTAAAATCAACCTCCCTTAAAAAGTCTCAACTAGGTCCAAATGTCTGTTCAGTCGTAAAAAACTCTTTTATATTTTTAACTCTAAGAATTAGGCTTTAATTTCGCGCCATTTGCCATCGCCCATCTTAAGGCATTTGTCACTTGCCGCAATGAAGAATTGAAAAGATTTCACTTGTTTTTCCCTTCGTCAGCCTTCCGTTTTTGTTCCAATGGACAAATTAGCTCTTTTGTTTTTAGCCCGTTCGGAATTTTCAAAAGAGTTCGGCGTCAAATTGTTTTTGTGGTCGCAGCGATAGGGTTAAGTTGAAAACGTATTGCTTTTCTGAATGGTTGTGTGGAATTGTTTAATTTTGAATTATTTGATCGAAAAATTTGGTTCCATTTGGAATCAAACGTAAAAACAGCTGAAGAATAGCGACTGTATCTATGGTTTATCCTCAGCTTCACTTTTTCTCAATAAGTGCAGGAAAACTTATTTGATGTAATTCTGACAGTTTTTTTATACATTTGCTGCCACATTATGTATCGGTTCTGTACTTATTGAAATCATTTTTTTCATATTTCTGGTAACAATGTGGGAACCAATTTCGCCATAAAGTCCAAAAAACTACCATTAATCGAGAATATTAAATTATGCTCCGAAATTTTCAGATCTTGCACTTTTGCAACTACCGTCCCGAAACAATCAATCTCATACACTCTTTAATAAAATTACAAATGACATCACAGACAATGTAAACACTTGACATGAGTGCAAATTAAATTTGAAGCACACCATAAACAAACACAAGTATTGAAGTGTCAAACTGTTTTTGTTTTAACTTCCATATCAGTGTACAGTTAATTACATTACGTAATTAATTAATGGATTCGCTAATATTGGTGACAGACTGATCAATTTATAATAATTCTCATGTGTGCAAGCTTCAATAAATACGGTCGTTGAAGTAATGTCATTTTCAAATTTTGGAAATTCGATTTTTGTTTATTTACGATTTGAGTAGTTGCATTTATATGGGAGTAGATACGAGTGGCTTGTTTTAAAAAAAAATGCAGCACTGTCCTTCATTAAAATATAGTTTACAAGATTCCGTCCAAAAGTTTGTCCGTCTGAAAAGGTTTCCCGTGGTACAAAAGTGTTTTGAGTGTTAATCCAGGTTATAAACTACATGTGTTTCAAATTTCATTACAAATCGTTTAGTAGTTTTTTCATGAAAGAGTAACAAGCATACATCCACCCTCACAAACTTTCGCATTGATAACATAAGTAAGATCAGTCGGCCAATGAATTGAGTTCCATAGTGTAGAAGAGGAACTGTACTCCAAGCGGATATACTTTCTATTTTATATTATTTGTATAGAATAAAACCGTTACATCCAAGAGCCGACAATTCAAAATTAGATCAACTTCTGTCCACAAAACAAATTATAAGAAAAAAAACTCGAAATATTTATCAAAATCTACTTTCAAACTTTTTCATCCAATAAAGAATGCTCTTATCGCAAAGAGTGACATGACCAAATTAATATTATTTGCTTCAACACGACGTGACATCAGAGATTTATCGTTTTTAATTTTCATTTTTTTATCAGTGAAAAGTTTTTTAGCCAAGATAAAGGTGACAGATTTAAATTTATGGCGCAAATTAGTTTTTTACGGTGAGTGTACATGTTTTTTATGGTGGCGAGCAAGATTGGGGTATATTGGGGTAGACTAATTTGACGCTGTGGGGGGTTGAAATGGGGTTACTTACTACTTACTGTTTGTAAGAAATGAAATTTTATTATGATACAAAATTATAACAAGATTATGTTTTAATACAGCATCACTTTTATATATTTTTTGGCATCTCATTAAGTTCCTTTAATTTGTGCAACGTCTATGATCAATGGATCCAACTCATAAAAATGTATTTGCTACCAGCTTACCAATGGCAAAAGCTGGACCTATGAAAATAGATTAAAATTTTCATGGCTCAGAGTTACTATTGAATATTGTGTAGAAAATCGTATCTGAACCCTAGTATAATATAAAAGCAGAGTAAACTTAACAGATCAAAATATCAGAAATAAATATAATATTTAATAACAACGACTATTATCTAACGATATCTTAAATACGATTCCTTTAAATATAATATCATATGTTGTTACTGGTTATCTAAATGAAAACAAAAGACTTTATACCAAGAACGACAGTTTAAACCTAACAGGAAGTTATCTAGAAGTAGGTAGGGATAAAGCTTAAAAGTAACACTTTGTAACATGCTATAAATAACGAAGCAACCTACTTCCCGAAGGTAATAGGGTTAAATGTAGTGATGGGTAGGGTTAGCTTGACAATCACTTAGTTACAATGTTAGGTGTACTGGGTAGGAACTAAACGGAAGTTCTAACAAAGCTTTTAATTTGGTATAGTGATATGAAATATTTCAGGAAAACTGTTTTTCATTCGTTACACATAATTATTTACTTACTTTACCCTTTATCCTTTACTCGTTCGCAGCGTAAGTCGATTATATCGAGTTATAAAAGTGAGACTAGAGAGTACACTTACAAACATTAAAATTTGACGACTACTAACAATTTCCAGCCTAGTTAACTATCTTCAGTATTTGTTGCGCAATTACAAATCAAATCAATCAATTACAATTTTTTTAGTTTTTATTTAAATTGAACGATTGTCTAAATTGCTTCTTCGATATAAAACTTCTCAATGCATAACTTAGATTCAAATCACGTAATGGGAACACTCGTTACTACATTATAATATAAATTTGCTACTACACTTCTTTTAGAAAAAGTTAATCAACAAAGATAAACTCCATATTTTCCTTTTACGCGGCATATTAAATTAAACTACATTTCTATTTAAAATTCATCGTGAGTAGAGCCAAAAGAACTTACATTAAAAATATAAAGTAACGTTATAATTCATATTTGTGTTCAGAATTAAATAAGGTGTTTGTGCACTTGGCAGCAATATTTGCTTACATAATGTTTTCTAGTACTATGCAAGTAATAGTACAGCTTTAAACGTATATAAAGATACAAGGCTACTATGCAAATAGCCGACCCCTTCCAATCCTGTTCAATGTACTAACAAAATTTATAGAAATACCTAATTATGACTTACGTGCAGCAGATACTGCGTGTTTGATTGCATTTAAAACGGTTCATAAAGGGGTTTAAATTCTCCAACCAGATTTTCACTAATGTGATGGACTCTAGCTTAACTGCTCTCTCACTACGAGAGAAAATCCATGTTCAGTAGCAGGAAACTTAATGGTGAAATTTTATTGCTATGCTTTCAATTACTATGTAAAGCTCTTAGAACACTCACAACTTAACTTATATTTTGCTTTCACATTTTCATTAAAATACGACATTAAAACCACTATCACTTACAAAAACATTAACTAGAAAATTCATACCCTACATTCAACCCTAAATTCAGTGAAACAAGTTTGAAATTCTCCCCCACTTTCAACACCTGATACTATAAATTCATTTTATTTCCACCCATATCCTCGAACGGACGTTCTGGAGTGCTAAAAGGTATTTGAAAACAAAAATGGGTTAGTACTTTAAAAAGTAGTGGTAATATCGTTGTATTTATTTCTTTTGGATTTTGTAGTTCATTTTATGACGATGTTTTTAAGATAAGTCCAGCATTACTTTTATCTGTAAGCATATACATAATAAATATATTATTTTGTCACACTTTCATTTCCAGATTTATAAGTAGTACACTCTATTCTATTAACATTATTAATCCGTCAGTTTGTGAGTATTACTGACATTCCTTCGCAAATTTACGGAACGGATTCTCTTATAATTATTTATACAAATCAGACAGTGCTGTAGAAGTATGTTAAAATTTTATACCTATAACAATCTTTTTAATTTCTTAGATGCCATCCTTTTCAAAATCTACATACGCATTTTCAAAAACCTATACGACTATCATGTACGAAACTATAAAGTACAAGTAAGGCAAGGGTATTTGCAATCGATATAGGCCTTGGAGTAGCAACGTTGCAGTTTTGTGTTTTACGAGGGTGACCACTCGCGTCACTATATTTTGATGACCTTTGACATACTGTTGAAAGATCAGCAGATTTATAAGCTAGTTTTGGTAACGTATTATATACCAACTATGCATCATTCAGCAAAAAAACGGCTGCGAACATGCACCCATATCCACAATGCGATTCTAAAAATGTTTTAAGAAAGTTTGCGTATCTGTATGTTACGCTATCACACTAGTATCTTCGGTATGAAGATGATTGAATTGAATAGCCTTTTTTTTAATTTGGGTGTACTAATTATCAGTTTATTTGTAAAAATCTTCTCACCAAAAGATTCAAGAAGACCTAAGAAGAAACTGTAGTTCTAGAAGGAAAGTTTATTACAATGTCGGTCTGTGTCTTTGTTTAAGCTAATTACAATATTACTAGATCAAGTTTGATAGCTCATTAAGCTAGCTTTAACATAGAGGAATCCTATGTAATTATAGGCCTTGAACCAAGTAACCGCTGCGGTAATTTGATATCATTGTAAGATGATACTTTGATAACCTCTGATAGTATAGCAATGTATGCATATCAAAGCTATTCATTGCGTTACATTCCTTACACGTTCATTGACCCTTTTGATGTGAAAAAGGACTGTCGGTTGAGAGAATTCGGTTTTATTTCAGAGTTAATCAAAGTACTGTTTTTTAGTGCTTTGTATTTTTCTTAATAACGGCCTAGATTTTTTTTTAATATTTTGCCTTGTTAATGTGCTTGATAATAGCGCGAACTAAAATGTTCGGTATATGGCAATAAGAGTCTATGAGATGGTAAAAACAGTATACAACAAATTAAGAGCCGTTCTGGACCTCTGTTTAGATTTTTGGGTGTAATAGAGTGTTATATATCATATTAAAAGCAGCTTGTGACCACGGCCATTGTAACTTGCGCGAAAATGCCGAGCATTCCGAGGTAAAATGCTCATTCGCGTTTAGTTCCTGCATATTATTATATGATTTACATACATTTAGCAATTATGTAGTAAGAAAAAATAAACCGAAAATTCTTTATTTCGTTACATATAATTTCCACACACAATTCAAAATACAGAAACCAACCACGCATTGATTTTATTCCTGCCCCATACATCACGTATAAGCTTTCTAAAGGGTGTAATCGGGTATATATGGACACTAGAACGAGCATGTAATATTTTTTCATTTTATCAACTGATGCGGACGACTGATCTTTCATCGTAATTATGTTGCAATGCTTGCCTTTTTACATTTTTAAGTTTATTGTGTTGTATGAGAAAGCCATAATTTTTCTTTGTTGTAAATAAATTCTTTGTTCATGGAATTGACGTAAAAAAATTTTTTCGATATTCATTAAATAAAATCGTACTTTGTTATAGATATAATCTCTTTTTTCAGATGAATGCATAAACATTAAATACTTTATAACACAAAGCTAATGGAATGAATAAAATACAATATTACAAAGTTAAAGATAAATGAACAAACTGGTATATGTATAAAAATGAAATTTAATGTACTTGACAGGTATTAGTTACGATACATTTAATTTAACGTATATCTTAGAGTGAACGAGGCTTAGAATTGAGTCAAGTAATAGAGAAAGGTTCAATTACCTCAAAACATTTTTTTTTAATTTCGATAGTAAAAAATAATAATCTAGCGTCATTTTGTCTATTGACTTTGTCGCGAATGTTTGAATCAATGTACTTATTGACGTTATTGACACAGGATATTAAATAATCATATTAATAAGTTTGACTATAATCTGCGGCCAAAACGATTAAAATGCCATCATTATAGTTTTACAACACAATTATTTTTTTAGGTAATTAATTGTACATTAATCTAAATTGTGCCTATGAAACTGTATAAATAAATGAAGTGTCAAAATATTATATAATTTTATTAATAATAAGCCTATTTGACCAATAAATTAAATGTTCACATTAATCAAATAGTATAAGCTTCCAAATAACTTTGAAAAGTTTAATTCAAAATAGCTGCATAGTTTGAAACCAAATTTTAAATATGTCAATCAAATAATGGACTTTTAATTTTCTTTACTCTTAAATGCTCTGCAAAAAGTGTATAGACAGAAGAATTTGAAACTCGATACTGAAGGAATTTGACATTCATAAATCCAAATAGAACGGTCAAAAATCAAATAAACTTGAAACAAAATAAGTTAAGAATATTTTACTAATCATAATGTTAGAAATATTAGATTGGTTAAAAATGCAGAAATTTACGGAATAAAATTTAGCATACACATATATACCCTGGATTGACGCAAAGACTGAGCGATCAAAACACCTATAAATTTTATATTACTTTTGCAGACACAAATTCATACTCATACTTTCCTTCAAGTAATTCCAGTATTTAACCGCATAATCTCTTTTCAAAAACACCCGGTAGTGGGAATCTATATCCCCATCGTCCTCGTTAATAAAATAAAAGGGATTTTAGGGTAAAGGACCCTCCGAGATTCTTTTATAAGGGCAGATTAGCGCGCGTGAATTGTTGACTTCTTCTGTAGAAATAGCTTTCATGGGGTATTTTTTCTTGTACATTTTTCTATTGGGGGGTGGGAAATTTCCAATTTGTCTGACAAATGCAGTTTGCGATTTAATTGACTTCGTTTAGACTTTTGTAGTGTCGTGTCGGACGCACGCTCCGTAATAGAGTTTCACGTATGTGAGACACAAAAGATTTCCTTCGAAGGAAAATAATAATAATAGTTTATTTCTTTTGCTTGAAGTCATGCTTGTTAATGGAATTCCATAGAACTTGGTGTTTTATTTATTACTTCTTATTTTTTATGTTGGTAATAATGTACGATAGAACGGCACTAACATCTTGTCGGACCCAATAGTCATCCTCACCTGCTCGCACTGGTGGTTCCTATAAATAGCCAGTGGCGGCAGCTCCCGGGCTGCCGCGGTGCCCCCTGCTAGATAACGGACGAGGCTCTGGCGACCGAGCAATGGCGGTATAACCATACACCCGGTCGGGCAACCGATTGGAAGAGGCTACAACGAGCCTTGGGGTCTAAATAACTCCTGAAATGTTTGGTGTGGAAGGCAAGGGGAAACCACCACACTACTTTTCCCAAGAAAGTCGTCATGAAAGAAGTTCGAAACACGATGCAACGTTCGCCATACGATCCGCGTAGCAACCGGCGCCGTCTTGCGTCCGGGGCAGACGGTGTGAAATTGGCTACCGGCCATGCCGATGTGGGAAATCAGGCATTGCATGGAAATCAGACTACTGGAATGTCTTTAGTAAGGATGCGAAACAGCCAAAAGATAGGTACTTGGAACGTACGCGGCTTACTTCAAACGGGTAAACTTAGTATTGTAGAGAGAGAAATAGCCCGTTGCCATCTTAAGATCTGTGGCCTTAGTGAGACCCACTGGAGAGGTAATGGACACTTGCTTACTGACCAGAACGCTATATATTTTTCTGGGAACGAGGACAAGAGTATAAACGGAGTAGCCTTTGTCATACCGAAGAACATCAATAACTGTGTTATGGGCTACGAGCCCGTTAATGACCGAGTGCTGAGTATCAAACTCAATGCGAAGCCGGTCATACTGAACATTATACAGGTGTATGCGCCAACTAGTGCTGCGAACGACAATGATTTAGAAAGCTTCTACACAAAATTAGAGGCCACCATGGCAAAGATACCCAAAAGAGAGCTCCTCATTGTCATGGGCGATCTAAATGCAAAGATTGGTGCGAATGCCGATCAGCTTAGTGACTGTGCAGGAAAGTTTGGACTAGGGCAGCGCAATGAGAGGGGAGAGCGCTTGCTACAATTTGCTGCCGAACATAATCTAATAGTATGCAACAGTCTTTTCCAACACCACCCCAGGAGACTTTACACATGGACATCACCAGATGGTAAATATCGAAACCAAATCGACTTTATCATGATCGGGTCTAGGTGGAAAACGTCAATAAGGAATACGCACACTCTACCTGGAGCTGATTGTGGAACAGATCACCAACTGTTAATAGCAAAATTACAGTTGAAGCTTAAAGTAGCCAGAAAAACTATAAAAACAGCAAGATTTCAACCTACCGATAAGCCTAAGTTTGTTGCTGCACTGGAACAGAATTGGGTACGATGGACCGCAATAAATCTTGAATCGAGTACCCCTGACATACTTTGGACACAGGCAAAAGATATCCTTAAAACATCGGTCAGTGCATCAAAACCACCTGATCTGCCTCATAAACGGCAACGTTGGATGAGCGACACAACTCTAGCTCTGGTTGAGGAGAGAAGAGCATTGAAAGCGTCGGGAGCTGATGTGAGATGTCTAAATGAAAAATCTGCTCGCATACAAGAGGCATGTAGGCGTGACCGCAACACTCAGCTTCGCAGCATATGTGCTGAAGTCGAAGTTCACGCTGATAAACATGAAACGAGGGACTTATACCAAAAAATTAAAGCGCTAACTAGAGAGCTATCAAGTAAGACGTGGGCCATTGAGAACTCCCAGGGTGAGATAGTAACTGAGATAGACGCAATATCCGAAACATGGAAAGAGTACTGTCAATCCTTATTTGAAGACCATTTGTCGCGCAGTTACGGTCCTACGGAGCCTGAAGAGACAGAAAGAGAACCAAGCATCCTCAGAGATGAAGTAAGAGCCGCTATTGCACATCTCAAAAACGGAAAGGCCACGGGTGGAGACGCCATACCGATTGAAACCATCAAAGCCTCTGGAGAGTATGGTGTCGATATGTTCTTCACTCTATGCAATAAAATCTGGCAAACAGGGACTTGGCCTCGGGAGTGGACCCACACTGTGTTCGTTCCCCTACACAAAAAAGGTTCCACGAAAATATGCAGCAACTATCGACTCATTGCACTTATATCCCACGCTAGCAAAATTATGCTGCATATTTTAAATCAGAGACTGAAATCTTACCTGTCTAAGGAAATAGCTCCCGAGCAAGCTGGATTCGTGAAGGGGAAGGGCACCCGCGAGCAGATCCTGACTGTACGCCAAATTATTGAAAAAGCTAGGGAATTCAATAAACCGACCTATATTTGTTTCGTTGATTTCTCGAAGGCGTTTGATTCTGTAAAATGGCCGAAACTATGGGAAACTCTCCTAACAATGGGGACGCCAAAACACTTAGTCCACCTCCTGCGACAACTTTACGAAGGCGGATTCGCTTCTGTCAGAGCAGACGATGTTTTGTCCAGCTCATTTCATCCCAGTGCTGGCGTACGTCAGGGATGTATTATATCCCCGTTGTTGTTCAACATATATACCGAACTCGTTATGAGGATCACCCTTGAGAACTGGGCAGATGGAGTCAACATCGGAGGTATCAGAATATCCAATCTACGTTATGCCGACGACACCACCTTATTTGCGACCAGTCTTGAAAACATGCAAAACCTTTTGAGCAAGATGGAACAGGTTAGTCTCGGATTTGGTTTAAAGATCAACCGCAACAAGACGAAGATAATGATTGTCGACCGCGCCAATAACAACTGGCCAGATCTCACTAAAGTTGCAAACTGCGATGTCGTTCAATCTTATGTCTATCTGGGAGCACTAGTAACCAACAATGGTGGGTGCGTAGAGGAGATCAAGCGACGAATGGCTATGGCAAGGACAGCTATGGACAAGCTCAAGAAAATATGGAAAAGCCGAGATATCACCAAGGCCACAAAAATCCGACTTGTTCGAGCACTAGTACTCCCCATATTCCTGTACGCTGCCGAGACGTGGACTTTGAGAGAGAGTGAGAAGAAGAGGATAGACGCCCTAGAAATGTGGTGCTGGAGAAGAATGCTTGGAGTATCGTGGACAGAATTTAGAACTAACGAGTCCATCCTCCATGAACTCGGCATTAAGCAGCGTCTATCCTCCATAGTTCAAGCTAGAATCCTCACCTTTTTTGGCCATGTGTCCAGACGAGGAGATATATCTATCGAGCGCCTTGTAGTGCAAGGAAAAGTGGATGGCACAAGACCGCGAGGAAGATCGCCGATGCGCTGGACAGACCAAGTCAAGACTGCTATTAATAGTACCCTTTATGAGTGTACGAGAAAGGCAGCAGTCCGTGACGAGTGGCGACGAATAGTGAAGCGAGCTACCAACCCCGATGACTACGACTGACGACCACGACCACTCTGTCAAGAGTGTAGCGACCAAGAAGAAGAATAATGTATAAAGCTACACTTCAGTTCTGAGAGAAGTATTTTTTACTGAACAAGAGGAATGTTAATAATAGGTTTCATACATTTTTAAACAACTTTTATTTATTTTTTATAGGATGCTTTTTTTGCGGGCTTTGAAACTGTATTCGTTGTTGAAGTAGTATTCGTTCCAATAGCAGTTTAATTATAGATTTGTTTTCTGCATTTACGAAAAGGTCCCAAGTGTAATATCATTGTAATGTGAGATATGACCTTTTCGAAATAGCACATTATTTAGTTGACGTTGGTTCGCCAAGTGACAAGGACAAAGAGTAACCGATACTTAACAGTGGGTGTATTAATATTATAAAATAATTTATAGAGAACGGTCAAATGTCAGACGCGTAGGTTTGAAATCCATTATGGCCGCTTCAAGCCAAATATGTTTTAGCAATCTTTTAATAAGTCCGTTGTCATAGACCAGCGCGACTGAAAGCAGGAATTTTATTTTGCTATTCAAAATTTTTCAATCAGGATTTAAAATTATACATAATTTTGTTTTTGTATGAAATAATTTATAGACATTTGATGTCATATGTTTCATTTAAATGTGTAATTTTCCCTTGTCTTCATTGTATAAATAATATTTTAAAGTTATTATACGTTTTTGTTTTCGTTCCGTTAATAACATAACTATTGAGTTACAGTTGCTTTAATTTTATTGACAACATTGTCGTCAAGACTTTTTTTAACCAATAAATTTAAACATATTTTTATTTATTCTGAACAAAACTTTAAATAAATCAATAATCTATTCATGTGTTTTCGTACTTATGTTTATATTTTACACAAAGTAGAAGATATTTTAAATATAAATCTCAAATGCCATAAAACATAAAAAAGTTTATGTAAACGGTCTCTAATACCCTCAGGAGATATCGGTCAGAACATTTATTCGATAATATTATAATTTTCAATCGTATATCTATTCTTGCTTCTCCTTTGATGTCAATTCGACTGTTGTATATCCTCAGGCGGTTTCACAAAGAACTTGCTTTCTTAAAGAAAAATGTTGCATGTTACTAATTAGCGTTAAATAAATAAAATAATAATTGTTTTATTTGTTTGTCTTTAATGGCGTTTCTCAGAATGAAGTATATAACATCTTTTTATGATAGTAGGTAGAAACCGAAGACCGTTATTTATTAAGATCTTTCTGTTTAATCTACCCACTCTATTTAGTATTGTAGTTTTTTTGTGTTTCTTGGAATTATTCAAAGACAACTTATCCACATCGTTTCAGCTGTTTTGGCGTGAAGTAAGGACAAATAAACAAAAAAAGATTATTATCGAACAATTTAAATCCATTGTGTTAGTAATCATAATATCGCAATATAATAACGAAAATGTATTTGGCCTCTATATCCAGATTATTTTTTTAAAATAGTAAATATAGCAATATAAATGCTGCTATCTGGATTTTTCTCCATATGACTGTAATACATTGTCCAAATTCTTTGACGATATTAATTTTTATATTCGTTATCGGTGTGATTGGTTCGAAGCTTAACCGTGAGAAATCTTTGTGTGATGAGCACGAGTATGTGTCCTGACCTGGATGATATTTTTTTTTTTTCAAGGGTCTCCTCCCAAACGCGGGGGAGGGGTTAGGCCTTTGAGTCCACCACGCTGGCCAAGTGCGGGTTGGGGACTTTCCATACCCTCAATAAATGTATTAAACAAAATTTTTAGGCATGCAAGGTTTCCTCACGATGTTTTCCTTCACCGTTAGAGCAAGTGATAATTATTTCTAATACACACATAACTTCGAAAAGTCATTGGTGTGTTGCCTCGGATTCGAACCTGCGACCACTTGCGTGGGAGATGCCAACTTAAACCACTCGGCTATCACTGCTATTGATGATGATAATACAAATTTATTAAGAATAAATGGTATAAAGAATATACATATTTAGCACGAAGTATACAAATATGTCTATCAATTATTTGGTTACCATAGTACAAGTTGTGCTTAGTTTGAAATCAAAATAGCCGTGTGAGTGGTTCAATAATATATTTTTTTTATTATTTGCTTAATTATGAAAATGTTAAAACACGGAATAAATTAAAATTGACGGTACAAAACAGTAATTATTATGTACATCCAATTTTGTACTGATATTAATGGCTTTCATTCTAATTAATTGTTTTGTTTACAGAAATCATGAAATCGATTTAAACGCTATTAACATGTTGCATTTAAAATTATATGACTTCAATAGTAATTATCTATTGTAAAATATTTTATAGTAATCCATATTTCACATACAAGATAGGTATTCAATTATTATAATTATCAAAAACAATTTACGACGATCTATTGTGTCTACAATAATTTTATAAAAGAAAACTGTGGTCCTGTTGAAAAGGGTATTTTTGAAATTTATTCCATGTACCAAAATGTCGCTTTCATGAAAGATGATTAAAATAATATTCCTAATATTGGCTTCATAATATTTCTACTTATGACATGATAAATGGAGTTAACACATCTAATTTAGTACGAAAATAATATCTTAAGGGTATTTTTGAAATCTATTCGAGGTACCAAAATGTCCGTATATTTATTTTTTCACTATTAAATTCGCATTGTAATAAATGTTAAATATTTACGTGACGTTTTATAAAAATAAAATAATGTTTTCTTCCATGCTTGTGTTAATAAAAAAAGACACATAATAGTATTATCATTATCGCACGTAAATTTTACCAAACCAGGATTAACGTGTTATCAGTAAACGGATATTAACATAAAATATGAAAACTCAACAAAGGATTTTTATATTTTAACAGAACGCAAAAGAATCAAACATATTTTTCATAGAATTCATCTGAATCAACATTGTTTTTATCAATTCACTAGAATAATATAAAAAATGTTTTTATTTTAAAGCGTTCGAATTCCCATCATTAAATAAATACCAAATCAAAATTTACCACAGTTCTATTCGCGAACAAAAACATTAATATGATATCAGAAAAACATGTAATCGAATAACTTGAAATAGTAATAATAAAATTCTACGAATATTTTATTGTTTGAAAGTTATTTTTTCATTAAAATTTGGTTTGCACTGGATTGCGAAACCATTTCAAAGTTAATTATCATCTGTACCGAATATAAATCCACAGAAATGCTTATAATTTGTTCACTGAAAAATAAAATTCATTGACATTATTTAAAACAGAATTTTAATAAGAACTACCGTCAAATAATTTACTTAACTTTTCATTAATCATTATGACACATCATAGTAATAATTACACCAAAGATCCACGATTTTATAATAATTAGAAGTGGAGAATTATGGTTACTATCATTAAAACTTATCAACACATTAATTTAAACTTCGAAACAATCTGAGGCATAGTTTTCCAAAATTTTAAAAAAAAAACTTTTATTTTGAATTATTTTTTTTATAATAGAAAAAACATTACACAAAATAACTCCTTACCTTTTAAAACTTCATCCAAATAAAACAAAAAACATCACTCTCACAAAATATTCAACCGAAAATTTAATACGCGAACTCGCGAGAGATTTGTTCCGAGACCGACGCGTCCGTACCACAGTCGATCTTTTGTAGAACTGCCGACGGTACGTGGAAAGCGAAACATGCAACATTTTGGCCCATGTATCGACAATCTTCTCTGCTCATCGCGCCATCTGGCGGCGAAAAACTTATGCATTAACAAGCCAAGAGTTAAAAAGTTTTTCATAGCTAACCGGTAATGCTATAATAAATTTTTTAATGGTTTAATCGCGAAGTTTTTGAAGAATGTTTTGGTGATTTTGTTTCTCGCTTCATTAGCTTTGTGTAATAGCTTTTATTACTGGTGTTAAATACAAAATAGTTCGCACCTGTTTATTGAATTAATTATTTTCTTCTGTACCTATTAATACTTGGCTTGAGAGGGGTCCTTTGCTGAGCTAACAAACTAGTCCGAGAAAATTACGAAGACTGTTGAAATTTTCATGTGTACATAATTATTTTGGCAATGAGTTTTCCTTCTCGGAATATTGTTCGATGTATATTTCTTATATAAATTAAAGACATCACAATTTTCAAAGCGGACAGATGCGGACGGACCAAAAATGGTAAAAAAGAATATGCCATCTTTTTTACCATTTTTGGTGTTGCTATTGAAAAATGTCGTTCTTTTTCCCTGTCCTCGGGGTAAGCTGTTACATGTCTTTTTGTTTACGACGATAAAACTATGCGAATATGGAGAGGAAACTATGCGAAAAATCCTAAAAATAGTTTTATTTGGAAATGACAAGTTTATGACTATTTTCGCGTTTGACCAGTAAAAACACTTTTTCTATTCGTGTTTCAAATATATGTATATTCTTTGTGATTTCTGCTACTACTCGACAGCCGGCTAGCTAGCGATAAATTTGTTAAAACCTGCTTAGCTCTCCTAGGCGATGTCGTAGGAAATAATTGTTTGGTACTTTTTTAATATTAAGCTCTTAATACTTGATAGTTAATACCGATTGTAGGAAAAACAAATAATCTCGATCTCACGACTAAAATTTATTGAATTGTAAAACAACCAAGTTAAGCATTTTTTGCAATTCTAAGTAATAACATTTATAGGCTTCTTTTACGAATGCTAAAGCCCAAATAGCCAGAAGTAATTTAATTTACTAATTAACTCAGCAACTAGCTACAACTTAATCCAATGCAACTTTGTCGTGTGTCTCCAATTCACCTTAATAGTACAATACATTGTACGCTTCGAATGCTTGCAATAAAATCGTATTGATACTTTTGCTTCAATGGATACTGAACTGGCGATATTGTTTTATTATACTGAAATGTAATTTACTTTATAGTATAGTAGGATATGCAGTTGCTGACGGAATCCTAGGTTCGAACGTCGGCTTAAATTGATATTTGCAATTGCATTAGGTAGATAGGTATTTGGTTGGAGAAAGTGCTCGACCGAAAAGCCTAAAATTTTATGCCTGGATTACTCTTCAAAAACATTAATGTTTATTATACAAAAAATATCTGTGATAAAAACCAAAATTTCAAAGTTCATACATTTGATATAGAACAACGAAAATAATACATTTTTATGTTCATGTTTTTACTCATAAAAATTATAAATGTGTCAGTGCAACAATACACTTTTGCAAACAAACAAATAATTTTCACGTTAGGTTATTTTTCTTTTAAAATCTAGCGTCTGAACAACAAAATTTTACGATACCTTTATATGAAAAGAAAATACATAAACTATACTCTAAAAAACGTATTTTAGGCTTATAATACGTTACGAAGCTAAGCAAAATTAAACTAAATATATAATGATGTCTATGCATGTGTTCATTATTTCACTGCCATTTTAAATAATATATATGGGTTTTTTTTTTGACAACATTTTCCAGCATTAAGAACTTTTTTAGACTTTTACAATTTTGGAATTTTATTCTAGATTTGAATGTAAGATATTAATTTAAACTTAATTTGTATCAATATTGTTTCTAATATAATTAGTAAATACCTCCAATTACATCATTATAAGAACCAAAACAGATATCAAGTCTTAGTCCTCGCGACAAGAAAGATCTCTATAAAAACCTTGTTTGTCTATCTCCTGCGGTTCAATACACAATTACTTTTAAACACTCGTAAAGAAGCTGTATCTCGGTTATAGTCCTCAAGGGTGGCATTCTTGTACGTCCAAAGGGCTAAGGGTGGTTTGTACCATCCCTAAACGACCTTTGTTGGATTCTCATTAATTAATTCTTTGACCAATCTTGATATATTGGTATGTATTAGTTTTGTGGGCGTTTTGAGTTTGATGATGTTGATTGTTGATGTATCGAAATAGAATGATGGTCCAGAAATAACTAGGAATATTTGTAATTTGAGAACTATATCAAATTACATATATGACTATTTATCGTATTTTATCGAGCTTTGAACACGACATACATACCTTAAATTACGCAGTATAACTAATGGGGTAGGCAGAGATTAAGCAGAGTGCCACTTGCTGCGGTCTCTACAAACCCTCGCTTCTTTCAAATCCATACATCAGTACTCGTAACTTACGAGTACTTATACTACGCACAAATTGCTTTTTTTAAAACACATTAGAAAATGGTGAGGGGGTCATGGTTGAATGATTAAGTAAACATCAATGTTATTACGATCCGTACTTATTTCGTTGTGCTTAAGACATTTTAAAACGAAAAAACAAATCGCATAAAACGCATGTCTTGTAATCCCTCCTCAATGTCTTGCCTCCGTGAGATTATTTCAAGATACAAGATACATCATAAGATATAATTAATCTCCCAAATCTGTGGCCCCTTCCCAATTCAATATAGATTATTATAGATACATTGCTTACCAGAATAATCTAAAGCTTCATTATATTCAACTCTCACATCATTTTTTAACCATTCACAGCCAATAATTGAATACCGAAAATTCTAAAATAAAAAAATTTCATCGTAGATTTTCCGTCGAAAGCTTTTTAATTCAGTCTTTAGAATCCCTTGAAATATGGCTGTGGGTTTTTTCCTTTCACCTTTATATACCTTCACATCGTTTTCGGCTTGAACAAATTTTATTTTTGCAAAATCAGCAGTCACTAATCAAGTATTCGCTCAATCATAATCCTCGCTTCCAATACGCTTTTTTTTAATATTCATGAAATTTCGCGGTAATCTCCGTGTACAAAAAACTCGGTTTAAAGGTAAACCTTTGGTTTCTTGGGTTTTACTTGGATTAGGGACGGTGGATAAGAACGGGGATTGTGTTTTGACACGCCTACTTTGTACTCTACCACTACTAGTACTCTACTAGGACTATCTTCTTGTCTTATATAAAAAAAGAGTAGCTTAGATTATCGATATTGCAAAGTAGTGTAATATTTTACTTACATGCTGTATGATGTAGAATCATAAGAACCAGTGGGTAAAGTTAAAATAATGTATTTTAAAAATGAATTAGATATTTAAGAATGAAATTGAAGGTCTTATATATTGAAGTTCATCAAAAATATTTTACATGAGTACAAAAATATGAGATTAAATTTATTTTGTAACACAAAAACGTGTTTTTACAAAAAACAGATTAGCACTATTCATTTTAAAGAGATCACAATTTATATTTCATCAGACATATCAATTATAATTTAAACCAGTTTACGAGCAATTTACATGCATTAATTAGGGACTATTGATGACTAATTAGAAATACTATTGAACATTGAAATGGCGTGTAATATTCCCACAACAGTCACAATGGTCTTTCAATGATTTCTATGAGTATGCACACAAGTACTTGGGCATTATGGTGAAATTTATTGTATTCGAAACGAATTGATAATGACGTATAAATAACTACAGGTCATTGACTTTCAGATGTTGTATTAACACCAATGTGTCAAACATTCGTATAAATAGATTGTTATTAAATAATCGATATTTTCTTTCAGATCTAGTAAGTGTGGGACATGTTAATTTCACTAGTGGTTTACATACATAGATACATGAAAGCACTCCTTTTTTATATGGGTATGCAAAACCACAGACCGCCTTAAAAATTTTTGTAAGGATCATTCTTAACAATCGAAGTCCTTAACTTCATTCACATCCATACATCTTGGTTATGAAAACTATGCACCTGACTTTTTTGCAAAACATCACCAATGCAATTTCTTACCAGGATTTTATCGAATTCTAATCTTATGCAAAAACAAACAAGAAATATTTTCAACATAATATAAATTTCTTATCCAAATTCCACAAGTCTACGTGAACATAAAAAGGGAACCGCGAGATTGCGTCTTTTAAAACGGAACCGCAATGATTTACGTAGCAATCCTAACGAATGGCGATTTGCAAAAAATGGGATATTTTTGTTAAAAAAAACTGATTTGTTTGTTTACGTTACTGTGGTTATTGCTCCGATGTTGATTATTGATTTGGGATAGTACAGTTAGCAAAAAAGTGAAATAACCGGTTCATTGTAACAAGATAGACCTTGATCGAATTGTCATGTATCTTAAGTAGGACCTTTCATAATTATGGTACCTGTTTATATAATACTAACAGCCGCCCACGCCTTCGTCCGCGTAGACTTTTTTTTACAAACATTTCTTAATACTGATCTTTCATTTAAAAAAATCCACTCTTTTTACCCTCTTCAGGAGGGAATTTTTGAAATTCTCTTTTAGTACTCCTCTATAGTAGTCTCCTAAGGTAAAATGTTTTTAATTGTTATGTTTTTAATTAAAAATGTCTTTAAAATAATATTGAAACACTAACCAAATGGTTTTTAGCATAAAACCTGAGTTTAAGCAGAACTAAAAGACAGTGTTTAGTAATATTTGATGCTGACTGTATCTATAGGTGTATTTGTAATATGAATATCGCGTTGAACATTATTCATTGTTTTGTAAACAAGTTCGTGAATGTATTGAATCAGGTTTTTGTGAGCAATGGACTGTAAATAAATTGCGTTAGGTGTTATTAGGTTTTAGAGATATCGTTTTTGTTTCGTGGTAATTACTTTCAGATTTGCATAGAATAACTATTTAATTTATGTTTATCATTAATTCTCAAGCAGGTTAGTCACCTATCTTTGCAAAAAAAAGTCAGTTAACTGAATGAGTATTAAGAGTATGTTTTTTGTATCCCAATAATTGATATTGATTAGTCTCACTTAAATGACTACGACATTTCTACCTGAACCATAAAAATAATTATTGATTCTACACTAAAAAAGCTATTCAAATTTATTTTAATTTTGAGGATAATTATTGCATTGTCATCGGAACTTCATCATCATCATTAATCTGACTTTTTCATGTTACTTCAATATAATGTTCAAAGTTTCCATTGCATACTAAGATGCGACCGAGGCTGAAAAAGCGAGTTAAAATAAGCAAAACGACATCTGAAAATCGACCACAAAAATACCGGAATCAAAAAACCTAATCCCAATTTTAACTTACCTATCAAATATAACGAAATAACTTTCTTCCTCTAAACTCCATCATTAACTTTGACATACTACGTGTGACTTATTACGAATGGACTCAAGTTGCCAACAACTTTTAATAGGGCCTCCATCAAACGTCAGCTAGTGGGAAAAAATAATTGTCGCCGACGGCTATCGTTTGGTTAAACGACAGTAGGTTAAGTCTGGTTAGACTTTTGAATTATAGAGCACGGTGTACAAGTTGGTATAATCTTTTAACTTTTGCATTGTTGGTAACTAATATTATACAGAATTTAGCGCAACTTTGACTATGACTGGTTGAAGTTTTGGTGCTGGTTTTACTGGGTGTGGATTAATGTCTGGCTAGTGTAATATGCACCGCAATGTCAACAATCATAATAGATCGGTAATGAATTTATGGATTTTAGTTTTAATTAAATTGATAAATTATTTAATGCATTTGAATGAAGCAAAGGCGGTTTGTAAGGATAGTACGAAGTCACGTTCTCTGTTCCGTGGCTAGCTCTATGGGTAGAAGGTGTGATTTATTATTTACTGTATGTATCACACATACTTAACATTGTGATATTTAGATTTTTTCCGTAGAATTAAATTGGAACGATCACAATTTTAATATTAAACTTCTCTTTTAATTGCATAGCAGCAATAAAAACTTTTCAAGAGAAATACTATGTGGGAAAAATGAGCATTTGAGTCGTATTCCTTGCGACGTGCCGGAAGAATAAGAATCTGCCAAAAGTTGGCTTAAATCTGTTAAATAAATAGCCATTTTTATTGCTTTAAATGTTTTCTAAAGAAAGTTGTTTCTGACTCGTGTTCGAGGCTTCGGATTTGGAGATGACAAGTTGTAATAATATTATTCATTTATTCAAAAGATGCATGACTAAACAATAATGCTAATAATAAAATGTCCAATTAATTGTATAGTGGTCAACTTATCGTCAATAGGTTCAAATCGTCTTAAACTTCGACTGCCTCTGTGACGCAGTAGTTAAGATCCTCGCCGCTACCATTGCGTCGGGAGGTCGTGGGTTCGATACCCACGTGGAACAATTATTTGTGTGATCCACAAATAGCTGTTTCGGGTCTGGTCCGTTGT
Organism: Anticarsia gemmatalis; assembly: GCF_050436995.1. Lineage (NCBI taxonomy): Eukaryota > Metazoa > Arthropoda > Insecta > Lepidoptera > Erebidae > Anticarsia > Anticarsia gemmatalis. The sequence continues at coordinate 11,668,665 of NC_134756.1, forward strand.
TTGTATGAGATGGAGAGTCCCTTTGTCTTATTTTGAGCTTAGCGTATCCGTGCTTCAGAGGGCATAAGGCAGGGGCCTTGAGTCCACCACGCTGGCCAAGTGCGACTTTGCCTTCCTTTAAAAACTATGTTAAACAACTCTGAGGCATATTAGATTGCATCACGACGCAGCGATACAATGCATCCTTAATCGTTGGAACAAGTGACAATTATTTCTAATACACATTTAACTCCGAAAAGTCATTTGTTTTGGCTCGAGCTCGAACCATCGGCCACTTGCGTTAGAGGTGCATTCTTAGATCACTCGGCTATCACTATTAAATAAATAAATAAAGATAAACAAACAATTTATTTGTCAATATTAAATCTAGACAGAATAGTAATGATTGTAACACCTACGTTACTCATTACTATGTAGTAATAAGTAGCCTTTGAAGGGCAAGTAAAGATGCGAAGGACACACTGAAAGGTCAAATCTGTAATTTATATTCTTTATCACACTGTTTACAAAATAAAATAGTTTCCATACGATTTATAAAAGACATAAAAGTGCACAAAGTATTATAGATTTTTATTGTTTTTTTAAAGACTCTCCCTGACTAAGCAATGATCTAGTGTCGTGGGGACTTCAACAAACATATAAACAGCGGACACAAAGTACTACCAGACCCGAAACAATTATTTGTTTTTTTTTTAACAAAGACATCTCCCGCACTAAGAATTGCTCTTGTGTCGTTGGGACTTTTACAAACATACAAACAACGGACACAAAGCACAACCAGACTCGAAACAATTATTTGTGGATCGCACAAATAATTGCTCCGTGTGGGAATCGAACCCACGACCTCCCGACACAGCAGTGTTGGCGTGGTGACCTAAACCACTGCCACGGAGGCAGTCTGTTTGTAGATCATACAAATAATTCTTTGGCTTACAGATTTTTAATAATTGTTTTTTATTAAAAAAAAGAAAATCTATATGACAATCTATTTGGCGCCCCTATCGGGTGTCGTGGAAACTATTTTGGGCAGTACAGTTTAAATGTCGCAAATTGAGCCCATTGGATAATATTATAAAATGTACAACGTATTAGGTTTTTGAGTTGAAATTCGCTGCAAGAAGAAGATTCATACAAAATTGCGGTCAAAAAGTCTACAAAAAAAAGTAGAAACATAAAATTGCATTTCCCAAGCAGCACCGACTTCAAAAACTTATTCTTAAATAACTTACGAGCGAAAACTAAGAGAATTAGGTAAAAATGTAAATCTTTTGCATATGCATACACTTGTTAGTGTAACATTATGCAATCTTTAAAGCTAAAATGTTAATTTTGTACCGCCGTGTTCTACTTAAGTTGAATTTAAAAGGTGTTTCTGGTTATCGTTGAATGAAATAGAGGTAGTTTAAGACTTAATGTTTGATAAGGACTTGGAGGAGTTTTGATTTCATTTAGGCTGGTTTTTATACGTCGTTGACGATCAATAGTTAAATTAATAGTTAATAGTTGAATTCGATTATTAGCGACATTTTTTAGACACTTTTTTAAGTGTTTTAACAGATATTTGTTATGCATAGGAAATCCGACAGAACTCAACAATTTTATGATCGAATTAAAGTATGATCGTATGAACCAGGCTTAAATCAGTTTTAAATATTATCATTTATTTTAAAACTTTCATCACGAGATGTGTGACTTTTCTAAGAGATTTGAAAATCAATTCTTGAAGATATGATAGGTCCTTTCTTTTTTGGCTAGCTTGTTGAACTAGAAACCTGACCTTCCACTTTTCCGTGGATTATTTGTCCAGCACGTATTTTTCGGTGTCTTCTGAAACAACTTAACTAAATACTATCCTTTCTTACTACGTGCAAACAGAACGCACTATATACACTAACATACAGTACTACAATAACATATGGTAAGTACTGAAGAATACTCTTAGTAAAAGGTAGAAGTGGTTGAACAAATACACCGTATTCAAAGAGAACTTACACCTGCATTGTGCTATCTACGTTTGTACCGCTTTTAATACTTTTATAAAAGCACTCTCTTGCGCTAAGATAATCCTGGGAACGGTTTATAAATATGAATATGTAAATATGCATGTATGGAATTGTATCATGAGTTTTTTAAACATACATAAAAACATATTTGAGTCAGTCCGTGACCACGGTCGATGAAATTCGATCAAAACGTCGGGTAAACAATTAATCAGGTATTCTAATATTTTATTTTCAATTACGTTTAAGTTCCGTTATTTTTTCCGTCAGCGTTTACTTGGTCGCATTTGACTATTACAAACATATTGTGTGAGTTGTCCAATAATATTTATTTATTATTTATTATTTATTATACGCATATGTGCATCAAAGTCATAAAGTCATACCAAAATCATAAAGTTATAATTTACACAATTATTTTTAAACGCCTTCGCGCAAGTCATGTAGTAGTGACGACTACCACCTCGACATTGACATTTCCTTTCGTCACACAAAATCGAAAACCCCATTTTTACAGTTCATACAACTCTAGTAACATATTCCTTGCATAGTTTGTATCCATCGAAGGCTTCGGTAATATAATATAGAAGTTGCATCCGCAAGATACGGAGCTACAAAACTGAAACGTAACGGATATACTCGACAGTTCCTGAGAAACCTATTGTGGGATCGAAGAATAAGAAATAGAATATAGCTTTGAGGTTACATTTTGTGCTGTAAGTGACTGTATTTATATGGAAATTTATACAGAATTTATTTATACTCTGGAATATTAAAACTAACTATTCACGAAATTAGGAAATGCGAATACTTAGTTACACTGTCAAGTCAATATTGCCAGTTATTCAGTCCCTTCCTTTTTCCAGAAGGAGACATTTACCCAGCAGTGGGACATTAATAGATCAAGTTTATAGATTAGTATTCGGTCTTTCACATCAGCTGTTTTAAAAATAAAGCGCAACCTCATAATTACATAGGCAAAGCTAGACGCAGACGGACTGACGGAAGCATACAGGCATACATACAAAATTCAACTGCAAGTGTGTGTGCGTGTGGGTACACGCACACACACTTGCAGTTGAATTTATTATCTAGCAAGCCTCTAAAGTTATTTTAATAATATTATTATTATTTCATTATTCATATTTGTGAACTTATTTCTAAGGTAAAAGAAGGAATAAAAATATATTTATTCCTTCTTTCTTTTCTTTCTAAAAAGTCGATTTGATTAATTGTGTCAATATATCATTAACATACACGAACATCACATGAAACCAATAAAAAAATCAAAGTTCGCCACCCCGTCGCCTCACATCACATAAACTAAAGCAAAAGGTCCTAAACGTCTCTACTTAACTGATTAAACATCAACACAGGGAGTGGTGTTTCCGAATTAATTGTCTTGTTTTCTTTGCAAGGCTGAAGGATATTTGCAATTCAAATATCGCGTTGAGAGGCTCGACGTCTTGTCCAAACTTGTCATGGCACGGATTTTGTGATGCGCCAGCGTTGATTGCTGTGTCTCTATGTAGAGCAGTAGAGCTGTTATGTAGAGACTATTGGTATTTGTTTTGTACTGTTTGTAGAGTTAGGGCTTGTTACATCGTAATTGATGAATGATTGATATTTGATAGAGTCGCTGTCTCAAGGTTACGGACTAAGTAGAGTCAGTACTGTATATTTATGTAATACGAAAATGTTTGATTGGGTCTACTAATTACGTGATTATTTTATTTGAAAACCAATATCAATTGAATACATTTTTAAAGTTAACATTTATTTAATTGATTAAGTTTCACAATAAATTTATTTATAACCATTATAAATGTATATCATTTATAATGGTTTTACACAATAGTCAGTTAATAGGATTTCAAAATTAATTAAGCACCTATTTTACCAAACATAATACAGTAAACAACAATAGCATTTCATTTAATATATTTCACAAAACAAATCATAATTGGAGAAATCCTTTCAAGTGCCAACTATCATAGAACAAAGGAAATAATATCAAAGTACCCTCAAATAAAGTTATCACTATTTTTGCCGTCTGTCAATCACTATAACGTCGTAATCAAAACCTTGTTTCAAAGGATACCCTACTCATTGGAACTCAAGACAGTTCTCCGAATAAATCATCATCCACAATAGGAAATTCATTGCGTATTAATATTGTAAACTGGTAACGATGAATAAAGATGGGCAAATTCGTTGAATAGACAACGGTGGGCCTAAATAAACCAATCTTTAGAGGAGCTATGTAAAATAACTGATCTCAAAACTGCCGTGCGCTGCGGACCTATTCTGATTTAGTTTGAATTATTTGTATTATGTTATTAATTTACTCGGTACATTTTTTAATTATAATAGTTCATAATTACTATCATTTTACGTTCATTACAATTTTTTAAAAACAAGTGTTGTACTATTGCTTTTGTGCAGAAGACTTTAACAAACATACAAACAACGGACATAAAGTGCAACTGGATCCGAAACAACTGTCGACTGGTCGACTGACTTCATTAAATGTTATGGACATTAAAAAATGCAATAATCTTATTCTTTCCTTTTTTAATCAGTTAAAAATATAAATATACAATTTTTAATAAATGCTACTTACTCTCTGTTAGAAGTGTATTTATGTATAATGTATATCATGTTACGTTAAAATGAAATAAATTTAAAATTAATGAGAGTATTTTCCAAGTACACCATAATCAGTGGTTTCGGTTTCTCCAAGACAATTACGTACGAGTAAAGTGATATTTAAAAATTTCTCAGTATTTTAACAAATTGGTTGTTTGTATAAGCAATATTTTGTTTGAATTTTCAAAAATATTATTTTCTTATTTAGGTAACAGATTATTTCAACAGTAGTAGAAAGAAATATTTAAAAAATATATTAGCAACACAGCGTTGATAACGGTTTGAAATCATTAACATCCCTAAGGCTCACATTTGCAATGTTAGACGCCTGATAACCTATCTATTAATGATAATGTAAAAATAGTCTCCGCTGATTTGGTTAACCAACACGACTTAACTTACAAGTTATGGAATTAAACCAATGCACAATGAGTTGTTGAAGGAGTGCAAAGTCCCCAGTTGGCTGGCATGGTGAACTTAGGCCTAGCAACTTTCCCACTATTGGATTGGATATCCTTGCCCACTAGACAGTAACAAATAATATTATTTGAATATCATATCTTAATATACTACATTGCCACCTAGTGGAATTAATAGGAACCGAAGTCGTAATCGTGACTGCCTCCGTGGCGCAGTGGTTTTGGTCGCCACGCCACAACCATTGCGTCGGGAGGTCGTGGGTTCGATTCCCACACGGAACAATTATTATTTGTACGATCGGGGAATAATTGTTTCGGGTCTGGTTGTGCTTTGAGTCCATTGTCTGTATGTCTGTAAAAGTCCCCGCGACACGAAAAAAATTCTTAGTGCTTAAAGTTGTGTTTAAAAAAATCACATACAAGCTGTAAAATGTCAATGGGACCTAAATATTGGTATAGACTGTCTTTTCAACGTCGTATAGGTCGTCTCCGCTTCCGCCGCCGGCATTTGGGTCACTAAAAGCAAAATTGTTTGTAAATTCTCGAACATGTTAACTGAAAATCAACTCTTTTTAAGCTTTCCAAGTCTTAAAATGACACAAAAGTGTTGTTCTGTTCTAAATCATTTATTTTCAGCAATAACTATTAATACATCGATCAAAGCACAAAGACTGCAACCTTTTAGTAAGCATGTGAAACTTATCAGTGTAAAACATATCGTTATAAATTTACTCAAAGGGATAAAAAATAATACATATTGTAAGTGCGTAAATAAATAAGTACCTTTATTTTTCCATTAAAATAATGGCGTATTTCACGAGAACGCTCCGAACAGAACGTTGACATCAGTAAAAACAATTCGGTGAAACTTTAAAACATTCGTAATACAATAAAACTCATTGTCCCTTCACATCACTCGTTGCAAACGAGGTTAAGTCAAAAATTCGAGCTTTCGAACATCGATAATCATAGTAACATTAATTGTCGGCAAGATAAATTCGTTAACGCGACTCGACAATACCGAATCGGTACATTCGACATTTGCAATGCAGATCCAACCATTTTCATTTTACAATCAACAGAATAAAATTAATTCAATAGGTTCAACTGAAGAATGTTTCTGGTTCGCAAAAGGAGCTTTTCGGTTGGTTTCGATGAATTTTTAATATGTTTAAATTGTTTTATTGAGTGCGTGTGTTGTTTGCTTTTAAAGTAGTCGATAGGATTTCCTACTGACGAAGAAAGGTAGAATTGCTGAAATATAAATGTCGGGAAGCAGTATACTTAATATACTTTTATTTTTAAACAAAATAAATATTTATTTTCACGGGGAAAAATTGGAAGCTTGCATATTTCGTGCATGTTTTAAAATAATAAAAAAAAAATCACTACAATAGTAATTTTATTCGACTGGCAAGTGACTCGTATTATAGTTAGTTTTAGTATAGTTTTGAAACGTTTCACGTTTGCCTAATTTAAATAGCTTAAATACAACATAACTTCCTGCATTAGCGATCCCGAGAGAATAAAGCAGAATCCCTATCTTTCAAATTAAGTTCAAACTGATTTGTAAAGCAAAAGCCACTGAAGCAACTACAACATGAAATGAAGAATTTAAATTGAAAAATATTTCCGTAGAATCGACTTTAAAATACACATGACAACGAAAATAAATATCCTCAAATACCCTTCCTCGAAACTCGATCCCACTTTTAGGATAAAATCTCATAAAAACCGTATAAAACATTGTTCATTCAGACACTATTGCCTCTGGCACTCGGTAGTGCTGTGCGTTTATCGATATTCAGAATCGATTGTAATTATTCACTCAATCGAAAGGTAATCGTCTGCAATATGTTAATAAATATTTTAATTGAAAATAAGATGTGCATGAATTATTTACATTAATTTCCGTAATGCGGTTAATAATGTTAAAATAATCGAATTAATTTCGGGTTTCATTTATTTTGTTTAATGTTGGTCACATATTCGTTTAACATATTTCTTGAAGGCATGCAAAGTTCCCAACCCGCACATGGTCAGCATGGTGGACTCAAGGCCTAAAATTTCCGAGACGAGACGTTTGTTTTGCAGTGAGACAGTAATAGGTTAGAAAAATATTGGTAGATCAGTTAAAATTTTATTGAAGATTATAGATTCTACAGAATGTAGACTAAGTAGTACTATGGTACATTTAACATTAAATGCTCCTACTCGTATAGTCCAACTGCTTCTGTACTCACCAAAGAAATAGCAGGACCTCCCAATAACACAACAAAAATCATGTTAGAAGTGACATTTTATAACTATCTTTGCGTGTAAAGTGTATCTAGTAGCAAGAGGAGATTCTTTTACTGGAACTCATAAAATTACATGCCTAAAACCATACCATATAACCCTTTAACAAAAAGCACACATTCTGTTCCATCGCTCTTACTACCCAGCGGAATACGGTATAGCGTCATGGATGCAAACACGGTCACTAGCAGTCAAACGGCAGTGATAGGTAATTATCTTTTGTATAAACTTTCAACCCTTTACAAAATTCTTTTAAAATTCAGCCACAAGTCATTATCGATCTAAAATTCAGTTTCCATCGACCCCAATGTAACTGATGGGCTAATTCATCAGCCAAAATGGAAGTTTTAAAGTTTCGATAATGAGAGACAATTTCTACGCCCCTAAAACTTTTATATCGAATCTTTCTTGAAGTAACTTTTGTAATAACTTATTTTCACGCTTTAAGTGAAAATTCAAGTTTTATTTTGAGCATATTTTAGAAATTACTTAACATTATATTCGCTGTAGTAATATTTTACAATAATATTATACTTTAGTAAATTATGTTAAAATATACATTCATCTTTTAGACTATACAGGGTGTAAATGACAGCTAACCGAAAACTTTACTGGTAAGTTTGTGACACTGTATGCGCGAAATTTACTCCAACGATATTTCTCGGAAATGATTGGTTCCCGAGTTAGTCATTTTTGAGCGTTCAATGTATAGTGAACAATGCGATGTATCTCCGCGCATGCCTACGAGATTTCTGGCGGCGCGGCGGCGGCGCGCTGAGCGACGACATGTCGCGACGCGTCGTAGGTACGTACCTACGCGTACCACCACGTCTATGCGCTCACTAGTGTGCAACGCTATCATTATACAACAATCTTATGTATCGTTTATGGTATCGTAAGTAGGCCCGTATGTTACAATAGCTCATAGTAAAATTGTTAGTAGGTAGGTACCTACTTGGCTTACGTGAAATCAAACAATAATAGCAAAATGTATCCAATAATAAGAAAGTGCTAAAACAAATTGTTATCAACACGCAATTACTCGGTGTATGGCGAGAGTTTGAGTACCTTTGGATCCGGACGTACAGGTGCAGATCACGCCATGCACTTCCACGTGGTTCACCATACATAACACATCAACATTTCTTCCTATTTACGAACACAACTGCACTTCGAAAACAATAACAACAAAAATAATAACAATAAAAACACTAACAACTCAAAACCGGGACAATAACAAGTAATAATAAACAACAGTTCACACACGACACGACGAATAGGACATAACGAACGACACGGGTGAAGAGCTTCCGTCTTCCGCGAGCGAATTGCTCGAACTATTAATCAAAGAGAGCCGCCGGCGCGGGCGCCTCTCCTCTCACTCGCGCCGCCCCTCGCCCGCGCCACCCGCTCCCTCCGCGCCGTCCGCGCGCGCGCCCCGATTTGGTGACGAGCGACGAGTTAGGATCCCAGCGAGAGATTAGATTCAATAAAATATTGATGTGGCATTACTATTTTTACTTGTCACAGTTGTTACTCGTTGCATTGTAGTTTTATTCAAATACCAAATAACATTACAAACATTACTGATGTAAGTTTAAAATACTTTGATATTTATAACATAAAATCAGATTAAAGTAAATAAAATAAACACGAAACGTTTATTTAATTAAACCATAAAAATGTAGGTACATTACAATGATAACAATCAATATCCATTAATATTCTTATCAGAGAAACTAACTTATCATAATTCATAATCCCCGGAGAATTGCTTAGCATCCATTTTGCCGTATCCCATCTATGTAACATCCACGCGCGGTCGCGGCGTCACGCGTCAGTACGGCCATCTACTTTTCGAGTCGCACCGCGCTTGTATGAAGTATGAATGAGAGTGTAAATATCGAATAGAATTTTGCAAGAACAAATGGAACAAAGCGACAATACATGTTAAATTGTTTATTAGAGATTTTTATAGCGCTAAAGAATATCAATAGGATTTTTTGTCGTTCTGTATGTATTTGTACGTGTAATAATAAGATATCACACATTTTAAATCTTATGAATGTTTTTTTTATTGGAGAGCGGGATAATTATGTAATTTTCATTTTTAACATAGAACAAATACTAAGTAACGCTGCATACTAGTGAGTGTGAGGCTGACGGCTGTGTGTGTAATCGTGTCTGTGTGGCGCGCGTAGGTACGCGGCGTGACGTCGACCGTCGCGGCCGGCCGCCGCCGGCGCGGTGTCGTTGGCCGAACAGCTGATAGCGAATTTATACGTTGTTTTAATCCATTGCTGTTTTTTGTGAAAAACAGTAATATGGCGGATTTTTTTTCATATTCATGTTGCATTGTGTAGTATTAACGAAATAATACCAAAAAAAATAAAAAAAAAACGCATAAAAATTCGGAAAAATCAAGAAAAAACCGATGAAAATTTTCAGCGCCATAAGCACCAGAATCGTGTCTAGAATCATTTTTTTTTCGTTTTCGGTAGGCTGTCTTTTACACCCTGTATACTTATTAGTATACCGGGCTTCACCGGTGTTTGAACATGCTCATTGTCAAATTTTATCTAAGATCCAATACTTTATAGTGTGTTCATCTAGTGTTTTAAAATTGTACAGTCTTGAGTACAGTAAAAATAAATTAAAATATTTATTATACGTTTAAATTTAGGTTGGAATTTTTATTTTCAAGCTGTCCGAAAGGCTATTGACATGGCTTACCAACTTTGACACTAAGTTGACCACTGATCATACGATAGATAGATAATTTTATTACATGTCACATATTTTTAATAAGCATCAGCATAATGATAAAACAAGCTAATGTAACTTTTGCCTCCCATCATATTGTTTTGTTCCATAAACATCACAATATACACCAAACAGAACATTTTCCTTAAAGACAGTGTACTATATCGCAGACTCGAGTGGTCCTCGAGTTCTGAAGGATGGACGTCAGTTTCATGTATCTGTGTCGATTTCCCAACAAACAAAACAGATACTTGGCGAAAATGAGACGGCAATATTTATTGTGTGGTGATTATGGAAGAATTTTTCCCTAAAATACTATTAGCCAATAAAATTCTGATTGCTTTTTAAGATTTCGTTAGATTTCAGGGCTTATAGATACCAGGGATTATGACATACGAGTAGTGTAATGCAAAAGCAATATAACGGTATACGTAGTAAAACTAAGTAGTTAAAGATCGTTTTTCAACAAATAAATCCATTGTCATTTCATTATCTAATCAACTACTAGTGACAAGGACCAAGGAGGAATAATAAGATTTTGACATCTCGAAATTTATGAGGAAAATCAATCAGATCTGTATCATTACAACATGAACAATAATCACCGAATCGTCTCTACGTAACAAAAAAATATTTGACATCGATAGCCACTTACAATCGATTTCAAACACCCCATCACTCTCAAGACGCGTGTGAAACGATTCGGAAAAATAATTTCCTTTCACTGTACGCGGTATACTTTACGTAACAGATGTCAAATACAACAAACAAAAATACACTTTATAACAAAAGCAATAAGGTGCATAATTACAACACTGTAAAAAGAGAAAATTGACGAAAATTTCGTAATTAAATAGCTTGGAGTTTGTTAATTGTGTCAATTCGTGACGTCATATGTGAATGACGCGGTTGGTTTGATTGCTCGTTTCTTATTTCTCTGATGAGTCCAATTACTTTGTGAAAGACGTTCTTTGTAATTGCCATGTGGTGGTAAATGCCCCTTTTAATCTACGCTGATTAAGGGAAGGCGAAATTGTCAATGCATCACGCCCATGTTGTGCTGATTATAATACCGGAATCCTGTGTTGTTGCTGAGAAATTATTCTAAAGAGTAATGGGGAAATTATGAAGACATTTTATAATAGAAAGAACTAGTCTATCAGTAAGCTATCTAGTCATTAGTTATTACTTAGGTAATGAATCAATATATAACTATATGGCACTTAAAATTACACTCTAGAAGTCTAAATCAAATTTTTTGAATCATTCAATGAAACAAATAGGAACTTCCTGTTTAAAAATATACAGAACAAAGTCGCCCAAAAAGAAAACTATAGTCCTCTGTTCAAGTAAATTCTCCATCTCATTTGCACTTCCAAAAACTCGCTCAAAGAAAAAAAAGTACATCACCCCAGAGCGAACATGTCAATTTTATCACATCAAAGTTATATTCAAACTTCAAGGAAATTAAATTCTACATTCGACCAGTTTGAAAGAACTCTCCGTGCAATCCATTTGATAGTAAATTGAGTTGGTTCCTCAAGCCTAAGGTGTCAAAGTAAGTTGGGCACTTTTGTAAAAAGACGAGTGTCATTTCAGCAGGATTGACGTTTGTAAAGTCTAAGATTATGTCGGTGAAAGCTTTGAAGGAATTTATTAAAAACTCGAGTAGTTCAAAGCTTGTTTATGATTGGAGGATCCGTAGAATAATTGTGTTTTAAGTCGGCTGTTTACCAATATTGTGATTGTGAAACAATTAACAAGTGTGAAGTAAAATTTTAGCACCATATTCTAGGATTAAAACCATTGATTGAATTACGATAAAAGAGAAAAATGGTACAATTAATTTAAATATTTTTGATATAGTCTCATTTCCTTAATATTTTAAGTTACTGGGAAGTTTATGGATAGAAATAAAAATGTTATGCAAAAAAAAATACATAGATTTATACGTAAGCAGAGTCAGTTAGTATAATTACGGAGGTACCCTAAAATTATCCACAGTAAATAAGTTTCGCGGTACCACTGACTTTAAAGTGGCAACTTCGATGATTTTAACGTCGAGATTACGACTTTTTTCCCAAAAGTCGTTTTGACGGCTTTAATAAAAATTGACTTTGAAGCGACTTCTATATCCGTCGATTCTATATCGAAGGGCCTTATTAAATTAATATTCCGACTTTTATATTGAGTTTCCGTATAAATATGGCGGTTACTTTGGTAACTCGACCACAATTAACTGGAGGACCATTTCCTTCTGCTTTCGACTTCTTTTAACCGGCTCGTTATCCACAATTTTGTATTAAAATATATACAACGCCTCTAGCGGACGCCGTAAGAACTAATTTTGCACCACACATTAAAAGTCAAATTCAGTTTTTTATTTTATAAAAAAAGCTCGCGTTAGGTCTCACTTTATTTTTCTTCGCAAGGTCGTTGCTCTTTCTGTAGTGTGTGCCACTTGAAATAAAATATCTTGTTCGTAATAGAAGTGGGACAGTCTGAAAATAGACTTCTTTTATCCCTGTACTTAGAATCATTGTAAATGCTAAAGTAATATTACTCATTATGGCTGTTTCATTTTCAAGGTTTATACTTGTTTATACTTGATCAATTAAGATAAATTTAGCTAAACAAAATACTTCAGAAAAGTCTCCCAAACTCGATGTGCCTGCTTGAGTACTAATATTCACAAACTATCCCTAACATTCTGAACTAACTCTACAAATTTAGATACGTTATTAATACCCAACATGATACAATGTAAAACCTTTCAATGAATTTAGATCTTTCTTAATTAAAACATCATGAACGTTTTAAAATACCATAAATTATTAGACTCCTCCAAATAAAAATAAATTGAGGTAGTTTATACGGCACGGACTTCCCAATTGTATTCCGATATGAAGAGAATGAAAAAAACCGTACAATACACAGCGTAGTGATTTTAGAACAATCAACGGTAGTGGAAACATGAGAATTTTATATGGTTGAGAGTCGATAAAAGTTATATGGCTTTTTTAGCTCTTACTTTTGATAAAGAAAACTGGCCGTATGGAGGCCACAAACTAAAGCAAAGGTAACATCACAATTGAAACAATAAATGCCTGTAATACATTACGTTTCATTTTAATGAAGAGAAATCGTAGAGAATGTAGGTACTAAGATAAGAATATTCATTTTTGTCAAATAATAAAACGATAGATACTTACAGACTTTCCTCGTGAAAACTTATATACATAGAAAACAAAGGACATAAACCACAACTAGACCCAAAACAACAGCATGAATTAAACAAATATTTGTTCAGCGTGTGAATTAAAAACCACAACGCACATGCAACACAAACGTTGGCTAAACTTTTTACAACATATTCCAGTCATCGGTATTTCTTTCTATTCTAACCAGGAGCGGATCCCTTTAAAAATCCGTCGCGTCTCCCCACCGAATATTCAACCGTACATTCCGAAAGACCCGAGAGCAACGCACTGTCCTTTCATGTGCCGTCGGGTGTAAAAATGAATTATTCTTCCAATTTATCGAATAGCCTCTATCGATGCCTATTTAGTTTATTTCAATACCAACAGCTAAATGTGTCCAAATTGCTTTCAACGGTCAAAGGAGATCAGACAGTTTGTTTTTTCGTACGGAAAATACGATTTAGTGAACTGTTGGTAGTTTAATTAACGTTTTATTTGAATTCCGAGAGTAAGATAGAAGTGTATTAGGTAGTACGTTTTGGATTGCGTAATGTTGGATCATGTTTTAGCCTTTCTACGACTCCTGTTCTCTATTAACATTGGTGAGAGCTAATTTACTCGTGAGAAAGGTTAATCTAAAAGTTTACTGACTGAAGGTACTTGTTTAGAGTAAATCTCTGGATTTGTAAATAGGTTTAAACCAACATTGTTACTATTATTTGATGTCACACTTAGTAATTTTCAGTAGAATTATGTAATATCAGAGAATGATGTCTCTAATAAGCGGTCAATGCAAAGAATAAACCTTGCATGTAATCACATGAAGAACCATCAAATTCTCAGACATTATACGTTGGTAATGCGAAAATGTAATATAGATTTTATTCCATCATGCACCATGAAAAATAGACAGAAGAAGGTCCATCAACAATACAAGACACTTGCTTCTTTATCCGACTAATAGTATGGCAAGACGTGACTATTTTGTGTGTATGTATCTCTGCATACATCTTTGAGTATAATCAGGCTGGAAAAAATCACCAGCATAGCATAATCTCAAGAAAAATTTCAGAGTTAAAACTTGCCGAAACTTATAGTGTGTCGCACTAATATACAAGCGATATTACGACTCAAAGTACATCGTTAAAACTTTTCTGTTCGTGTATGTGGAAAAATAAATTGCTCTGCAACTTTTAACAGCTTAATATTTTCGACACAACCTGTGAGGGTCGCATGTTGTGATCGTCGCTCAAAAGGTTTTGATAAGCATGTTACTTTTAGTTGTAGTTTCTAAGTTTTTTTGCTCTTAAAGTATCGTTATAGTATGTAGTTTTGGGAGAATTGAGAAGGCTGCATTTTGTTAATCGTTCAAAGACAAAAAATAGAAAAAGAGAGATAACTTTTCCATAAATATTTATATAGTAGTATTTTATGTGAAAAATTATTTTGTTTACATATCTTAAAATTGGACATGGTTTATTTCATAGGAAGGAAAATGGGTCAGGCATTGAGCCCATTACACTGACTCTATTTTATGACTTTACATTCTTTAAGATCGTAAAAAAATTGAAATGCTATTTTTGCGTCCGTATATTTCCGATATTTTTTTTAATACATTCACGCATAATAATATGAACAGTGTGACAGGCTCAGAATTTTGGGTCACTTGCTTGGAAGGCCAATGCATACACTGGACTAACTTGCATGTTTCTTACTTAATCATTCCTTCCTTTTTTCTTTAGTCCGGTACTTTTTCACTACCGGGCAAGGGTCCCCTCTCAAAATAAGAATTGTTAAATGATATTACTAAAGACTGAACACGTTTTCCTAATGTTTGTTATTCCTGCCAATAGAGGGCGTTGCTCCAATTTGTTTAGGACCCAAGCAGTACACAGATTACATACGAGCTGGCTTTGCACTTTTATTGTGTACTTTAACTCTACTAGCTAGAAAGTCTTTTTGTTAAGTATATTTCTTTGAACAGTCAGAGACTTTAGGTATTTTTATTTTAGGCTATACCCACGTATTATACTTATTAATTAAATAGCCTGATTTCATTGCCGTATATTGACATCAGCATGCTTGAGGTTTCTGCACATATCCATTATGAATTGAACAAACATATGAAAACTTTTTTCAGAACTCTAACTGAATAAGAACCTGAATATTCAGTGGTATAACCATACAGATCTCTTGAATCAATAAATGAAAACAATTCTATTTCAAAAATACTATTTCATTATACAGTTTCAACAAAACTAACCTTAATACGGGTCCCCAAAACCCAACCCAAAGAATAATAACCGTAGGCATAATCCGTAAACAAAACACAATAACCCGGACCCTTTAGACAGAGACAGCAATACTATGACGTCATACGTTGCTTGCATCGGGGTCGAGTAAATAGTAAGTAACGCCTGGAGCTAAACTTATGTCAATAAAATAGTACTGCGTATTCGATAGGTAGTAGCACCTACAAAATATTATATGTGAGACTCTTTATAAAGGGATTTGGTTAAGGGTGAGATTGCTAAAGAACTTTTTTCTTAAATAATTATTTAATTTCCTTATAATTGTTCTTATCGTATCTTTTATAGTTGGTATTAAGTATTCCCCGTTAAATAATATCAAATCTCTACTGCCTTTTTGTCCCGGTAGCCCGTGCAGACATAAGGCAGATAACGACATCGTGTTTCATGACGTTCTGTTGTCTTTGCGACGGAGGCATGAATTACGAAGATACATGATTACAATAAATTTACAGGGATAGGATAAGGAAACATGCTGCACCGGGGCAACGGAAACATTATTTTTTTAAATATCTTGTCAATATTCTTTAAATACAATCGCAAAACATGGCGCAGTGGTTTATTTCGCCACGACGCGCCGCTACCATTGTCTCGGTACGTCGGGAGTTCGATTTCCACACGGGACGATTACAAAACAACTATAATTATTTATGTGATCCACAAATAATTGTTTCGAGTCTGGTTGAGGTTTGTGTCCGTCATTTGTATGTTTGTAAAAGTCTCCGCGACACAAAAGCAATTTTTAGTGCGGGAGTTGTCTTTTTTGAAGAAATAAAACTACCCCTTAAACTCCTTAAGAAAGGAACGCGAAACCTTTGTAACTCACCCCCACGTATTACAGCTGTTATATATTACTAGAATATATTATAATACTTATTATGTATTACCTTTCTACCTCGCTTCTTGATTCTTTTGAGATCAAATTATCTTGCTAATGTGTGTTTCTTTATTTCTGAGATTTATGGTCGCTATTTGTAATTTATAGACTGTAGAGTTTAAAAGAAAATGTGGTTTTTATTATGTTTTTTTTTTAATTTTGTAGGTGTTTCGAGACAAATATATTATTTGCATTCACGCAGTGTTAATGGTCGCCTCCATGGCGCAACAACTGTAACAGTAATACTTATCGACAAGAATTGAAGCCGACTTTTACGTGCCCTCCGAAGTACGGAGACAGTCAATTCAAATACCACAAAGCGGTCACCCATCTATAAAATGACAGCGCCACGCGTTGCTTAACTCACAGATTGTTTATCGACAGGTGAGCGCTACTACCCATGGTTCATTGTTTGCACAGAAATCAATAGCTAAGTAAACAAAAACACTATTTAAAACTACTAACACCCAAAACATTTTTAAATAAGCCCTAAAGTAAGCCGTCTGTTCGCAACAGTTTACCTAAACTTAGGCATTTGCCATTGAAAAGGGTTGATTAATTATAAATTAACGACACGGACTAACTTGACTTATAGAGGTAGTCAGTAAATAGTTAGGTAACCTTATAGTTCCGAGACAGGTCAGTGAACTTTGATACTGTCGATCGTGTTACAATATGTTGAAAGGTATTTTGTGTGTAAAAAGGGTTTATGCCAGATTTAAAACATAACATTTGTACATACTACATACACACAAAATGAGCGAAGTAAAACATAAGAACATTTATTTCTGTTTATGTTTATAAGAAATACCCCTATATTTATCTATTTAAAATGTCTGTCTTATGTAGTAAGGGGCATAATATATCGGGCACGTTATTAGGTGGGCTAATAGTACTTTACCCAACCCGGGAATTGAACCCAAAAGCTGCAGCCTAAATCATAGATGCTGTCCATAATATTAAAACGTAACTATCGCGGAATCCGTACTCAAATCTTCATTCACCAAACTCAGCGTTCTACTGCTATACCATAGCAGTAGAATGCTGAAAACGCACAAAAATAGCATAACCAGATTTGTAACTTGCTTACACATATATAAATTCAATAAACTGACCTGAGAATTTACAATTACTATCGTGACATTTTCTAAAAAGTCCAAATTCAACCCTCTCACTAACCAAACATCACTAATGAGTATATCTCAACATCAAAGGCTAATTAAAATCAAGCCAATAGTTTCGGAGATCACTGCCGACATACAAGCGCACATCTTTATTAGTGATTTAATTATTAACTTTGATCTTTGCTCTAGGCAAATTACGACACATGGTTTAAAACGGCGCAATTGATTTTCCACCCCAATTTCAACTCGGTAGGGTTGAATTTAGGGTGAAGTTGTTTTGTGACTGCTCTTTTGAGTGGTTATAGAATAAATATTGGAAAGTAGTATAATTTGGATTTGTTTATTGAATGTGTAGGGGGAGTTTTGTCAACTTGTTTGTTATGGGCCATCTTTGAAAACAAGGGTGATGGCTTATACGATGTGATGTGAATATTATGGTAATACTGGCTTATGCCTGCGTATTTGTATGTGTATGTGAAATTTATTAAAAACTATCAAACTAACTATACTTACCAGGGACATTAATTATCTAATCAAATTGGAAACTAATCGGTACAGTTTCCTTTCGTGTAAAATATTTTTGTTGCAATAATAACAAAAAACTTTACCCACTTCTTTATTAGTAAAAAAATATAGCCGCTTGTTGTTTCCTTAGCGTATGATTAACGCCATGATAGACCTTGTTTGACTTTCCATAGAACAATATGCACAGTTTTTTAAGCATTACGAGATTGCTTGATTGGCATACTTACCTTTAAAATTAAATATATATTCTAGCCTAACCCAAAACTATTTTTATCAAACCTCCAAAAACAGCATTCATAATGAAGATAAACAGTAAAACAATATACAGTACACAAATAGTGACAGTCGAAACAAATATTTTAAATGAAAAACAAATGTTTGTACACGTTTGATGTCCTAAGCAAATACAGTGGTCAGGATTGGCCAAACATTGGCGCTTTATGTTGGCCGATTTGTTTTTACAAAGATCTTTGAAATATTGGGGTTGAAAAAATAGGGTTCATCTTAACATATACTAGATGAAGCCCGCGGCTTTGCCAACTTAAAAAAAACCTATGGACAACGTGAATGGATCCCTAATAATTAAAGGAACGTAATTACAACAAAATTTTATTTACAACACCAGGGGTAGACATTTTGCGTCCTTTCTGAAGCACGGACCCGCCCAGCTTAAATACCGTTAAGTGACCACTCAAATGTGGACTGAACTCGTTAAGGTTGCTTAATCCACTGATTTCTTACTGACCGGTGAGTGCAACTAGCTAGCTAAATCAACAAATTTATTCCATCGAAGAAATAATCATTCACTGGCATAAATCAATATTATATTTACAAGTTTTTTTTATTAGCCGATTTGCGTATCCCACTGCTGAGCAAAGGAACCTTTGGATGTCTGATCTGACCATACATCTAGGAACACGTCCTCGTCATTCCGCGATCGTCGTTGGCCTTTCCCATCGTCAATATTATACAACAGAAGTGATAAACTAACATCTATCCTTGTTCCAATATCAAATATCTGTTCCAGTAGGGAATTTGACCCCTCACAGCGCCAACATCAAACGTTATAATAATCATTGCTACATTGAAACGTATGCATCTATTTGCTTTGCTATCATAAGTTCTTAGAATTACTGCAACGTGCACTGGTCAAGCATTACTTGCCTCAAAGGGATATTTCCGGGAATGCTCCGACGATTTCAAGACCTATTGGACTTCACATACGGCTGTTGCTTGCTATCAAATATGTCCAGAGGATTATTTGAACGAATCAATCAAATATCGAGTGTAACTGTTACTCATATTAAATTTCTACTAAAAGTCGAATAATATTGCAAACAACTTGCGTATTAACCTGTTTTGTTATAACCGAAGTTGTATGATATATATCCTCGTTTTACCATCAAGAACAAAGTGGTGGGACCTTTAGAAACATACAAACTAGAATACAAAGAACATTAAATATTTGTTTTGTGCGGAAATTGAACCCACGACCGATGCAATGGTGCGATCTTAACCACTGCGCCACAGAGGCAGTCGGCGCAACGTCGTATACCACCCAAACCACAATAGCAGTCCCATGTTAAAAAATAAAAGAGCAACTTTTACTCCATTAACCAGTCAAAAAGTTTCCAACCAGTTTTGATCCTTATTCACACCTTCCATTGTTATTCTTCAATCCCCAAATCAGATTATTGAATAAAACCTACATACTAAATTTTATTTTAACACGAACGTTGAAGTACGTTCAATAACTCCTATCCTAAAGTTAATCTGAACCGACTTCGATGAATTTACATGCAAATTGGGTTTCAAAACGGATCTCAGTGAACGCCCATAGTTAATGCTTAGACAAACTTATATACACACATCAGTAAATACAAACAACACTTTATCTCTTCACACATAAGTCACAAAATCGAACGTCATTGCAATTTTACATACGCAAAATAAAGTTGGTATTAGAATTAGTAGGACAAATTGAATAATGCATTCGAATTCACTGTGATTTGTTCTTAATTCGATAGGCATAAGGTCGTAAATCGTTTGGCTAATGTTTTACAATATGTAGCATTGAATGCCCTCGTAAGTTTTAACTTTTGAAGCTTCGGTAAGGACTTTCAAACCACTAATATGTGACAAAGTGGTATGACACACTTGTTTTTAGTGATTATTAATAGTTTACGCTTAAGTAAACGAGTTAAATACAGGCGCGTGTTAAATCATTACAGCGAAGTTTGATATTATTGTTATTTTAAGCCTAATTTGAAGAATAAATAGGGACTTCAGACATGTTTCGATGGGTTACTTATATATTTTTGCGAAAACTAATATAATGTGAAATTTACTCTGAATCTTAGTAAATGGTAAAGCCGGCTGGGGACGCCCTAAAAAGACATACATAGATCATATCAGTGATGTCTTGCAAAAAGGTCAGGTGCGTAGTTCTCGTAACCGGCGGTCCTGTAAGATGTTTGGATGTGAATGAAGCAAAGAAAGTTAGTAAGGATCGTACCGATTGGTAATTATAATGTTTATTTTCCAGTTACAGTATACACTTTATAGAAATTAACTAAGTAGCGACTGAGTTGAAGTTGATTTATACCAGTCAATTTTGCCGCACGGGTATTCTCTAAGACTAGTAGCAGTTAAAGCGCATATGCACAGGACTTTCGGCATAACATAATTTTAGGGTTCCGTAGTCAAATGGTCAAGACGGGCTAAGAACTAATCATGTCTCGAAAGGACTTTTACAAACATACGAACATACAAACATACAAACAACGGATACGATCAAAGAGAATAATAAGTTACACAATTATTTGTCCCGCATCGGAATCAAACTCATAACACGCTCGTGTCGGTGTGGTGATCACTCTACTCACTACGCCACGTACATCGTCACGTACGAAATGCGCGCTGAAAACGAATTAAAATTGCAACTCAAACTAACTAAATACAATTATAATTGTATTTAAACTAAAACTAACTTATAATTTTACAAATATAATACTGCAATTAGCGAAGTTTCACAATTAAATAAACGAATAGCATTTTATTTTGATGATCATTTCTATAAAATTTCTCTAGTTTGCTCAATTAATTTTATTACACACTAGCTGACCCGCGCAACTTCGCTTGCGTCACTTAAGAGAGAATGGGTGAAAATTTTCCCCGTTTTTGTAACATTTTTGACTGTTACTCTGCTCCTGTTTGTAGTAGCGTAATGATATATAGCCTATAACCTTCCTCGATAAATGGGCTATCTAACACTGAAAGAATTTTCCAAATCGGACCAGTAGTTCCTGAGATTAGCGCGTTCAAACAAACAAAAAAACAAACAAACAAACTCTTTAGCTTTATAATATTAGTATAGATATTTGCGCAAAATATTATGCTTTATTTATTTAATGACTGTTTTTGGTAGTGTCTCCGACTGTTGATCATAAGGTCTCGAGTACGATTTTCGGATCCGCTACATAGGGCTAAAATTGTAAATGGCAAAAATGGGTGTTATTCATACAACTTTACCTAAATTTTGTGTATAATAGGCGTGATAATGTATGATTTATCTTAATTTTCTTGATATTTCATCGCGGTTACACTTCATGGTCGGTGACCTCGGCTTATTAAACTTAAGTGTGATATTAAATGGGAATTGATACTAAGGTACCTGGGTCAAATATGGCCTGTCGAAATTTTCAGGCTGGCCAAATTAGACCTTAGTATCAATTCCCATTTAATATCATGAACACGACAATAATGAAAAGCGGAATTTAAATGGTTGCAAATTTTTACACCATAAAATCTCACACGATACCCATAGATGGTATTAGGAACAATTTGGGAGATATTGAGCCGATATGAGACGACATCAAAACGTTCAGCTTAGCAAATAAGGAGGGATGATCGTGCCGGCCTCTTATATTGGTTTACCTTGATCCGATGAGGGAAGGCTTTTACACTGTACGATATTTATATTTTTCCTTGTCGAATACTGTATCTCGATTCTCTACCACTATCGATTACCGACAACTGGCTAGCTGTCGAAAAAATTTTGTATGACTATTGGTTCAGCGCCTCTAGCAGGCCTCGTAGACACTATTTTGGTAGGACATTTTAAATATCAAACTCTTAATACTCCTTAGTACCGACTGTAAAGAATCCTGGTTGCACTGGTATAGTCTTAGCAAATTTAATACGAAAACATTCCTGGGGAATTGGTGAAAACTGCATGAAAATCTGTTCAGTAAATTTTGGGCGAACAGACAGACGTATTCGGCCAGGGTGTTTATGTACAGAGTATTTTATTTATATATTTAACAAATCCTGATATTATTATGATTGAACTTAAGATTATCGAGTTATAATATCGGCAGCCGGCAGCTGTCGGCAAATTTTATATAATAAAGTTCTCAGCTCACTTAGATAGTATCGTGGGAACTAATTTTAGTACACATTATTATACTTATTACCAATACTCAATAGTAAGAACTGCAGAAAATCGCGCTAAAGGAAAAAAAGCAAATAAATACGACAAACGACATCGTTCTGACAAAAAATCGTAACGTCTAAAGTACATATTGCATCCTAAGTCAATGCGGTTTGAATTTCATAGAAATGACATTTCTATCCAATTTTTAAACGTCTACCTATTTTAATATGCTTGCGTATTCACTATTGGTTTTCAGCAGATTTTCTTGTAAAATGTTATCGCTTGCAAGAATTTTTGATATGCTTTTAGGATAACGAGGAAAAAAATAGTCGAAGAATTAGGAAAGTAAATTCTATTTTGAATATTATAATTAGATTTTGGATAATGTCAGTGAGTTAGTTTGCATGAGAAGATTATCTGGGGTAGAAAGTTTTTATAAATGTACTCATATGAGCTTATTTTTAGAATAACTATGAACGTTTGTAGTGCTTTTCGACGAAATCGAAATTGCGTGAAATAGTAACACTCATACAATTAACAAACAAACGTTAGCACTTATAACATTATTACCTTTAAATCGGCTCGACAAATTGAGAGCTAAAAAGCCAATAAAAGAATGAACGCTAAATTACTTATCGTCATTATATTGTATCGATTAACCAGAATACAATATATTCTATTTTTTTAATGCCATGACCGGGACATATTGGGTTAGGGCCTCCTCCCAAACGAGGGAGGAGCCTAGACCTTGAATCACGAATAAGCAATTTACTACAAATTGTTTACAACTAACACCATAATCACAAATAACAACATACACCTACTAAAGACATTTTCTCGAAACTTCCATCTAAAACTACACCGTTAATTAGAAAGAGGATTAGCGAAACAAAATGGCCGCTGCAAATTATTTCATCTTATATACCGAGCTCTTAAATAAAGCTATATTATATTCATTTCCTCACAAAATGGAGTAATCCTATTAACTTGATCGATAAGGAAGATAGGTATTAATTATCACATCATAATTATCTTGTTTGTAAAGTAATTACTGTCTTATGTTCTGCGAATAAGAAAATATGTTTCGTAACATACTTATTATTTATCACTAACGGATTTGAAAGACTATTTTTCGGCCTTACTTGGAACTCTTGTTAAGGGCTAGTTTTTTCAGTAATAAAAAAATCATACTTAATATGTATAAATGCTCTTTATTACTAAAAATTAATTCGTTAGTATTAAGGGTTAGTATTATGGAAACGCACATCTGTATGCAGACAGCTAAATGCAGCATTGGTCTTTGTTCTCTAATATGCAATGGTTCAACTACTTCGGTGGCATAGTGGTAGTGAATACATCTCCTAGCGGTCTAGAAGATGTACAAACAAAGCTTTACGAGTTCTTGACAACTTTACTGTGATTTCTCAGGGTCCAGCAATTTGATTAATATTGGTTAAATACTTAATTTTATATATCGGAGAAGTACATTTTTTTATTGAGCATATCCACAAGCAAACAAATACGAAGTGGCAACAAAAACACCACAATTAAACAATCAACCAAACTGTCCCATCGTTTTTCTATAAAAAATCTAACAAATCGAACACTTCACAAGTTTGGCAAAGTTCGGTTTCCGAACGATTACTCAACGAGGGTTACTCACTCCATCTCACTCTTCTGTATAAACGCATCCTTTTCTAACAGATGACTTGAGTCAAAGCTTTCATTTACCTAAATCGAGTTAAAGGACCAAGAAAACAAGAAAGAGCTTCGCAGTGTCGTCATCTGTCAACGGCCGGCCACTTACTGCTACCGAAAAATATTACTTTACGTACGTATAAAAATGACCCTTATTACATGCTACATAGAGTCCAAGAGTATCTCTTGATTGCGATGTCCGCGGGGACAAATTTAACAAATGTACTTGTTACTTGATTTTCGACTTTAGTTACTGAGACATAAGGTGTAAGTAGAATGTATTTTGTTCTTTGTAAATCTGTCTTGAAGCCACATAGTAGCCGATGGGGAGATAGTTGAACCCTTCTCTAAAGATCACATGTGTGCACATTTGTTGAACTTAAACACTGGTTAGATCAGCGTGACCAACAAAGTTGAAATTGCGATAAGTATGAGTCTTTATACATCTTAAAAAATATCTAAATTTTCGGATGCGGCTTCCGCTCACGGAGTTATAAGCACTAATTAAAGAAGATTAAATAACTTGTTAAAAACTTGTTAGTATATGCAATAGGGTATAAGGAAATCTTGATTTTGATTCCGAGTTGAAAATATGCTTGAATTATTAAGATTTTTGTTGAAATATTTATATTAGGAGCAAGTTACGTATATGGTATACAACCACAGCCATACTCGTGCTAAATTACATCAGATTATCAACTACAGATATAGACTATAGACGTAAGATTATACATTTGTTATAAAAGGCGTGAGATTAAAAAAAAATAAATTAATAGATTCTCAAAGCTGTCTTTCGTTTTTAGCTACTGCTACTCCTACTACTACTACTGCTAGCCATCGCACTACCATGCATTAATGATCCCTATCATTGTTATTGGCATATCTGAAAATCGATAAAAATAAATGTTACAACAGAAAAAGCTATTTCAATCAAATAGATTATTTTGTCAGTAAGCAAAAATTTTCACCGAGTAGTCTAGAATCTGGGATCCAAATAAATCGACCGATATTCAGTATGAACGAAACATAATATATCAAAAATGCTTTATAAACCCTTATAAATCAAATTTTATATTCGAGCTTATTCCAGAACATTCGACAACGATCCCCACTGAAGGGGGTGGAAACAAAATTGACAAATTTATTGAATTTCGTGACAGAATATTTTATTTATTGGGTTTAAAGTTTGTGAAAATTGTGCAAATATTGACAGGTCGATGCCTAAGGGTGCCTAAGGCTGTATTTATTTGATAGGGGTGTATTTTGAGGGTAATCTGGGGTTGAGTGGTGTATTTGTTTTGATGACTATCCAAATAGTGTTGTTATGAAATCAATATAGGGGTTGCCTCTGTGGCACGGTGAATAGTGTATGCGACTGCAGCATAGAGGTATCTGGTTTAAATCCCGGGTCGGGTCTATGAATATTTTAATTAAAATCTGAGATATGTAATTCTAAGAACAAAGTATGATAGTGTTGTTTAGTGGTGAAGATTGCATTTCTTAACCACGGCAACGCGCAGGAAGTGGGTTCGAATCCTAAAAAAATAACTTTCTTTCTTCCGTTATCTTCCTATAATTCTCATTATTTCCCACAATTTTAGTCTATTTACTAAACTAATAAAGAAATATTAAATCAATTTGTAAGTTAACTTGCACGTCACTCATGTTTGATATGGGTGCGAAACCGTGACTGTACTTAATGTGTCCACGCGTTGTTCACCAAAAATATTAATAAACCGTTTAAAAAGTTTGTTTGAAAAAATATCAAAAATAGACTATTGATATTAGGTCGGGGAGAAAGTCTTTTCGCATTCTAGCATGTATGAACTTGCATTCCGAATTCCGGTAACGCATTAACTTATTTCGACATCTTCCACTTTGATCCCCAAGCAAACTTACGAATGCTTGGGAATCATAGTGGAAGATGTCGAAATAAGTTAATGCTTTACCATTAATAAAATGGTATGGGATCATTCTGACCCGTTTGATTCAACGAATTGTTAAATAATAGTCAACAGAGTTAGAGTTTTAGCACCCGAGTAAATAAATTGAGATTTGATGAAAAGGAAGTGCCTTTTATTAAAACGTCTTTGTGTAGAGCTAACTTAGTTTCAATATAGTTAAAATATTAGTAATAATAAATTGTTGTTTTAAAATACCCTCCTAAAATATTTGCGTTGAAATTCAATTACTGAGTAGCAAAATTTCACGTTAATTATTTCAATCTAAATGTTGTAAATTGAAATAAGTTCGAATAAAATAAACAGAAGCAAGAACAAATTAAATTCTAAATTACTTCTATGAAACTAAAATATCTACGAAATTTTGCTACGTAACGTTGCTAAGACACCTACGAAATGCTGTCATGCTACGAATTTGCTACGGTTTCGTAGCAGATTCTACGGTTGGCGTAGCAGAGATATGTAGTTGCTACACATTGAGTATTGCTGTTTCCAGTATTAAAATCGAATACTATTTCATTTAATCTATAACAAAATAAAATAAAAAATATTGAAACCGATTAGTGTCTGACTATTAATTGTCTCGTTACAGCATCAAAGATTAGATAAACTTCGAAACCAATACACTAGCAAAGTTTAGATAAAGGAATTTTATACTTTTAAGAATCTTAAAACACGGTCTTAACGTCTGATACATACGGAATGTATCGCTCTTAGAAAAGGCGGTGAAGCAACCGCAAGCGCGGACATTCTATAGATGGGTGACATATAGAGGAATTTGAACTGAGGGTCTCCGTGCTTCGGAGGGCACTTTAAAACCCGTCACGGTTTTGGCAAGAAAATAAGGCCAAGCTAGTCTTGCTACTAAGGCAGTCAAAAGAACAAGAAGCATTCAAGAACATAATACTTCATACTTGAAGACGGGTAAGACAAAACATCACAACGATATCACAAGATGGATGCGAGGCATTTGTCTTAGCGATTACTGAAATAGCAAAGTTAGTAGGCTCTATTACGTTGTATCCAGGCTTAGGGTGGGAGCTCATTGAGTAGTTAGGTAGTCGTGTGCGTTGCGTTCTAACCTCTCCCTTAGTAGTTAATAATTATTGTTATTTTATACATACAGACATAAAATCACGCTGTCTTCCCATAGAGGTAGACAAAGACCAGAGAACCCCACTTGGTACGATTTTTTCAGACTTCAATTGCTTCATTCATTTTTAATTCTATTTTGCTAATAATTTTAATTTTAGACAGTAAAATATAATATTTTAAAAAAAATTACAGCTTTTTTGGTCTAGATTGTAGTAAATACAGCTGCTACATTGAGGTTTTCGGTGTTTTCACATTTTTATTATATATTAGCGAATTCTTCTTAATAGTATGCCGGTGTAATAGCAATACTAAACAATACTATAAATCGGAAACGTGAATGGCCAGTAAAAATATACATTCATAACATATTTTTAACTAACACACATGTTACGTCACAGTCACAACCAACCCTAACCGTCAAGGCAAAATTATCAATATTTATTACGAGCAACGCTACATCAATTATCGTATTTATAGGCGATCAAAACTTTTACAGCGGCAATCGGTAGTAAAGAGTAATGTTACAGCATGTTACTTTATTTGTTAACAAATGTTATATCACTGTTATGGTATGTTATATTGTGATGGAACTATAATTATAATAATCATCTTTCGGCGTATACGTCCTCTGCGGCGCGGTGCACTAACAGTGCGTCGAGTGATCATGGGTTCAATTTCCACACAGAACAAATATTTGTGCAATTCGCAAATACAACATTACAAACATACAAATAACGGACACAAAGTACAATGTTTGTGACCGTTACTATTATGTTTGTAAAAGTCCCCGCTATATAAGAGCAATTCTTGGTGCGGTGCATCATCACCCCTTTTTTATTTAAAATTGTGGACAGAGGTTTAGAAACATCACCATATTTATACAATGATCCCTGTTCCCAAAAAAAAAAAATTGATAGCACTCAGTTTACTTAAGAATCTAAATTAAGACTTCGATCAGCAGTCGTCTTACCGTTTACCAAAAAAAAACAATTTATAGAGACAAGCGGTCTAAGTATGTATTTATAACTAATAGTTGAAAAGATGAATCTGATATAAACAAATTAGAAAGCCTTTTAACAAACAATTAACATAAAATGTAAACAAACTAATTTTCTGTTAACCATTTTGCGGTTATAATTGATAATATCAAAAACGATACCACGGCCAACATTCAGTGAACACTTATTACGAAATATTATAACAACAAAGCCAAATTTAATATGCTTTTACCAAGTATCATTCAGAATGCTGCATAGGGCTAACGACCAGTCTTACTTGATCTCTGAACACGTCCACAACAGTCCTACTTTCCATTCAAAATGTACGTGTCCTGGACCCCTTGTGAGAGGTCTTGATAAATTGGTATTAAATGGAAAGTGGTAGATTAATTTTCATAGAAAACACCTATAGCGTTTTTGTTATAAGGTTTTGAATGGTACTGGATTTAATTATAATTTTTGAAATATAATTACGATCTCGAAACATGATTAATTACGCCACATGTCCTCTTAATTTGTGTTCTAATGAAATATGATATTGTTTTATGATTCCGATATAATGCGTAAAAAAATTTTTCCATTGTGTTTTTTTTATTATTTCTCTTTTCCCGCAAATAGTATCAAAACTACCTTTTCTATGAATTTAATAATCCCATCGGCTTTGTTTCGGGTGACAATTAAATATGTGTACAAAACCAATTATTTTTTTTTTGTAAATGTTCATAAAATAAAAAATTCTATATCCGTCATATCACATTACCTAATAAATGCGAAATAAATAATGTTAATAGGAATGGATATAAATTATGTTTGTATGTTTATTTGCTACTCTTTGACAAAAAAAAATACTGGACATATTTTGATTTGAAGTTTGGTACCACTGATAGCTTTATCTGGATTAACATATAGGATCATTTTTAACCCTCGAATTTTTTTTACACGAACAAAGTCACGTGCAGACCTAGTATTATTATATACTTAAAAGTAACATCGGATGATATTAGAATCTATGCGAATCAAAACACAAACTCATTACTAAAAAAGCGATAATGAGTGCCACCCAATAAATTTACATTCCGACCTCAAACGGCCAGGGTTCCGTATGTTACACGAATAAAACCCCTCCTGTCCGGGTCCCGCATAATTTTCATGTATTCTTCGTGAATTTACTCTTACATTTGCAATTCCGATCTGTGGAGCGAATAGGGCGAATCGAGACGCCAAGTTTCATATAAAATGGCTAGTTTTTAAATATTGCTTACGCATACTGTCTGTCACAAATGTTTGGTCAATTTCTATCGGTTTGCTGTTTATATGATTTAAGCAAGTGAATCGACAATCAACTCGAGTGAAAATAGACCTAAATTTTGGTCACCCGAATAAATTCCACTTGGAATTTTTGCTGCGACGTATCATCAAGAATTTGACGAAAGATTTTTTCTGCAAGCTTTGATTTTTTCCGCAATTTCCTAATAGAGTAAGAAGATGTCTTAATAATGATTTCGAACATTATTTTCTGCACCCAAATAGTTTATAACGGGTTTTTAATTTATCTCATCTACAGACCACTCACACATGATCATTATAACTCCAAACTAGAAGTTATACTACAATGACACAAGAACTGAAAAACACACTTATCTACATACTACTAAACACATAAATAATTTATAAGCTAGACTAAAACTCAGCCTCAGAAAATACACCCGTATTATATGCTCATCACAGAAATGATTTTTTCGATAAACTTGCAAGCTCAGAAAAACGCAAAATTACCGCTGCACTCCGTTTCAAGGCGACATAAGTACGTCACAGTCCTAAAATATTTTAACAAAACACCAAACAAAACCTAGCCAATTTAAGCGTTGAAGGTTTTTCAATAAAATTTCAATGTGACGTCATCCCACCGTGTATAGGAGTGAAA
Source organism: Anticarsia gemmatalis (assembly GCF_050436995.1). Taxonomy (NCBI): domain Eukaryota; kingdom Metazoa; phylum Arthropoda; class Insecta; order Lepidoptera; family Erebidae; genus Anticarsia; species Anticarsia gemmatalis. Next base: position 11,698,940 of record NC_134756.1, read on the forward strand.
AATAATTTTCCATCGCTTTTGACACGTGGTGCGATTATATGATCAAAGGGCCGAGCGCTGTCGCCGCGGATATTAAAAGTTTTATACAACAAGAATAGTTAAAGGTTGCGGTAGTTTGTATAGGATACTTGTAAAGAAAGCCACCTTATAAATTGATATCAAGATTGTTGCTTTTATAAAAGTTTGTAGTAATCCTGCATTAAAGGTTTGTGACTAGAGGACGTGTACAAAATTTGCATTTATTTTTAAATCCTGCAGGCTCGTGCAGCTGAAGTTAACACAGCTGCACTTCATTCTGAAAATACACATAATTGTTAATTATATTCTAGAACAATGTGCATAGGCAGCAAAGGCTAAGTTCGTGTAGACATACTTGTAAAGAAAGCAACCTTTTGGATTTCAAAATAATCATATAGGTTGTCCCAAAAATAGTGCACGTTTTGCTACAATATGGTCGGATTAGTCTGTTCCTTCAAAAGTTTTGATTACCACTCTCGTTGTGCAAAATCTACCTATCGCTCTTGTGTCGCGGGGACTATTACAAACAACGGACACAAAGTGCAACCAGACCCGAAACAACTATTGGTGGATCGTACAAATAATTGTTCCGTATGGTATCCGAACCCGCAATCTCCCGACCTCTTCGCAATGGTAGCGAAAAAGCGATAGAACAACAATAAACTGAAAAACAAAATTCTGCGATAATTGCGAGCGGTCTCAACTAGCACTCACAATCCTGTCACGTTATTTCTAAAGTATTGCAGTAACTACAAAAAAGGAGAGTATGTGGAATAGACCTACAATGGTAAAACTAGAGCTTCCAGCTATTATACTATTATACATAAGTATATGCCTGTAAACACTTTCATGAAATTAAGTGCTATATTACAATACAAACAAACACGTTTACATATTAAATTAATTATTACAATCACGTTCCACTTACGTGGCTATAAACGACCGCACATTACATTTAAATATAACTTTATGTATGTTTATTTTGGGAACAATTTACATTTTAAGACTTAATACTACTACGAAATAATTTTGACGTAAGTTGATGACTGTTCTTCATTTTTTTTTGTTTTTACCCATTACTGTCCCGCTGCAGGGCAAAGGTCTCCTCCCAAACGAGAGAGGCCTTGAGTCCACTTGGGGAGTTTGCATGCTCTCAATAAATGTATTGAACAAATTTTAGGATTGCAGTTTTTCATTATGTTTTCCTTCACCGTTAGAGCAAGTGATAATTATTGTTCTGTCATTGTTCTACATTACATGTAGGTATATAACATTGAATCCTTTGCGATGTAGTTGATTGATAAATTAAATATTTACTTGCGAAAATAAAAAAAATCATGCGGTTTTCTCCTCTGAACACTACAATAAATTCTCGATTAAAGTATAAGTTATCTGGTTGTAACACGGCCGAAGCCTGAGCGGGCAGTTAGTTAAACAAAATAAAATACTATTTAAAAATACTAATAATAAAATTCTATTTATTAATTATAAAATAAAATACTATTTATGTAATATTAAGATTATTCTTTTTTGTAATAAAGTTGACAAAAAATATATCTCTTTTTATGTTCTTTTATAAATTATATATCTTCCACACGATGCACAAAGAAAACAAAAACAAACAATTTTATTAAAGCAGAATACCACATAATATATCCTCCCTCCTATTACCCTTTGTCTTAGCCAGAATTATCAGAGATAAATAAAAATAACAAATTACCCTCCACATTCGACTCGTATAAAGAATCTACCTTAATAAAGGTACTTCCACATATTATTATGAACAATTAGCTTGTCGTATAATTCGAGCGAATACAACCAAAAACATTTTAGACACAATGAAGTTATATAATCCTATTTTTTGTATAAATGTCGTTTACGCTGAAGTACGTAAAAGTTAATTTTCAATCACGCTTACATTATCATGATTTTAGATTTTGATTTAATTAAACATTTTAGATAAATACCCAACAAGGTAAGTTACGGGCGGTCACAACTATTAGAATTAAAAAAATATTGAAAAATGCTTGATAGCAATCTTTCTTCTTTTACAGATGTATATAAATCTACAATTCTGTAATGAATTATATAAACTCTATTGCATCAAAGTAACATTTTAAGTCATAAGTCAAAGCCGTTGTTTCGGCATTTTGTTAAAGTATGGCCTAAAAAGATATTATTTTGTTCGCTGCTCTATTTCACGAAATCTGTCACGTCTCTATACACCATTACTGTGTAGGGATAATGTAATTTAGTCATGCTTTGTTAAAGTAGACACACTGTTTACTGTGAATTATGTTTTATTTTATTTTGTTATAATATTTGCTTTTACAAATAACTTTTTCTGCTGTAATATGTAAAATAACATTTAAAACTAGTAAATACAAAATGTGGAAAATTGTATGAGCTTTTTCGTAGCGGTTGTTATAGTAGGCAAAAATAGACATTTACAAAACTATCTCTTAAAACGCTTCGTCCCACTGTTGGGAAAGGGTCAAGAGCCAAGTATAGTGTAGGGACTTTGCATGCCCTTAAGAACAGTTTAAAAATTAAACAATAACTACCAAATTCTATTTATACAGGTCACAATATCACACAAGACACTACTTGCAAAAGAAATCATTTATAACAATTTGCGCAACAAAGTTAGTTTGCACACTTAAAATTGCGCAAGTGTATTCACCATCGTTAACAGTTACATTATCATACCTTACTTAAGTGCGGTAAATGTTACCGACATAATTGCACTTAAATATGTACCTACTGGTATCTACAGGCCGTACTATGAGTTTGAATTACGTTGAACACTGTAGTATGGTAATAGGAACCAGGCAAGTAGTAGTTAGCAATTTAGTTTTTCTATTCATTTATGCATAATGCCGTGATGAATATACCAAGTAATATTATTATATTGGCCGAATAATTATAAAATGTGTGTGTTACGTAGAATTTTTGCTGGCAAATATTTTATAGGTAAGAAAATTATGTTATAATATCTAACTAATATAGACATATATATCTATAACACAGCAATGATTTGCGCAATAATGTGACTGTGCAAATGAATTTTATTTACTTATCACTTTTACGGGCAAACATATAATCTGATCTGAGATTATTTGTTTTATTAATACAACTTAATTTCATCGACTTTTTTGCTTAAGCCTTTTGCACACTTTAATCACCGTGTGTTTGCTTCTTTAACAAAACTACATACGAAATCACGAAAGAATGAATAAACCAGCCTTTTATGCAAACGCTCAAAAGTTATTGCAATATTTATACAGATCTTTAACTACGATAGTAAGCGAAACCGAACTATGTTCTCAAGGTACACACGCCTTTTGCTAAATAACGTCAAATGGGGGATTGTACACAATTATTTCTGTTATTACCGCTATTGTGGCAACGTCATATTAAAATTTTGAATAAATTATTTTGTGCTTAACTGTACGGAATTATAATTTCGACCGGGTAATGAGTAGGCTTTTTTGTTTGCTAAATTCGGTGGAAATTTTTGGTAATTTGTGTCGAATGATGTATGGAATATTGCAAATGTATTGATGTTATATTTTTGGTGGTTATTAGTTATCATGTTACGGTACAGTTATATTTTATTTAATTAGTAATTACATTGAGTGCATTGTTATCTTTAGAATAATCTGATGGATATATATATTCAGATGTAGCACGTAGGTATGGGCTAAATATTAAAATGAACTCTAATCATACAACAATTACGCCTTCTTCCCGTAGGGGTAGGCAGAAACCAGAGAATGCCATTTAGTACGATACTTACAAACTTCTTTTGCTGCATTCACATCCATACATCTTGTCATACATGATTTTGCTAACCAGTGTCTTCCCACTATTGGACAAAGATCTCTCATACTCTTTCTATAACCACTATCTAAATACAAATCCAAGTAAAATACCAACACAACAAAAAAACGTCTCAAATCACTTGTAAATGGCAAAACCCATACAGAATTCGTATTCCGCTACCGTCGCCGAATCATCGATGGCCTATCAAAATTGACAGACAAGAAGATTAGTATTCTTTCTACGTTTTACGACACGCTATTTGACGTCGGATCCGACTGATTATTCTCAGATATTGTGACGTCGCCGTGACATTTAGAGCTCCGAAAAAATCTTACAAAAGAACGAGCCCTATTACAAATTAAGCATCTTAAAAGCTTTAACGGAATGGATCTGCTTAGAGCGATTATACATTGGACTTATTTTTGTTCTCTTAAAACGTTAAGACATAATTAACATAAACGTATGTATGTTTCATAGATTATTGTGGTAACATAGTTTTCTTTTTTTAAGTTTTATTTTTATTTGTAGATGTAAATAGATTTGCTTTTTTGTTTCTTTTTTATTTTTGTATAATTGTAAATGTATAATTAGTATAAAGGCATTGTATAGTTCCCTAGAACGTCTTATTAGTTTCCCAAACAACAATTCTTGCTAGCTATCTATGTACCTAGATTACCTTACCTTCAATTATCTTACACGCACTGTAAATAATATTCAGTGTACATTCTCTCTAACATTTGAAACTTTACAAAACTGTGTTCATTTTCAACAGTTGTTTTAAAAAAATTAAGTATTGTTGCCTTTTTATTATCTTCAGATGGTTTGTAAATAAGGTAAATAAACGTTATGAGATTAAGTCAGTTTGCTAAACTGAACAGATAAACTATCCATAATATAAATCTTCATAGATCACATCAGTCAGGTGCGTGGTACTCATAACCGGCGGTCCTGTATGACAAGATGTAAAGATATGAATGAGACAAGGGAAGTTTTGCAAGAATCTCGCCGAGTAGCGTTCTTTGGTCTCTGTCTTCCTGTATGAGAAAAGGGCATGATATTATGTATGTATTTATAGATCCGAAAGGTTTATTTTTTAAAGACAACTCCCGCACTTAGAATTGCCCTTGTGTCGCGGAGACTTATACAAACATACAAACAACGGACACAAAAAAGATAGTAGTCGTTAAGCCACGTCAAAGGCCTTTGGGCGGCTACAACAAGTTAGACATTAGATTGACCACTAACCATACGATAAGAAGAAGATTCAAAACAGTTACGAAAGTGTCAAAGGTTAAGGTCAGACTGAATAATTAGGCTTTCTAAGCAAAAAATAAGTTAAATATATAGCTTTATACCAATAAATGTTTCACCTCACATTACTACGTGACCTAGGGGCGAAATGTCGAGACGATAGACTAGCAAAATGGTAATACTAATTGGCTCTAATGAATTGATCGTCGAACTCTCGATTGATTTAGATGAAAGTATACATAAGTGAATTAGGATTAGGAATTAGTTGGTTCGAAAATATGCTTTGATTTGGTTATGTTTACAAAAGTACAAAAGCAGCGTTTTTTTAAATACAGCTATGACAATTGCTCGTGTGTCACAGGACTTAAACAAACATACAAACAACGAACGTAAAGTACATGTGAACAGAACCGAAACAACTAATTGTGGATTGCACACGATTTGTCTTAATCTGATTGGAGGTCTACAACTTCAACTTCCTAACTCCAGGCAATCCCTAATAGAAGTTCTTAACAGTTTTCTCTCTTTATCTCAAAAAAAATTTTGGCCTGACAAAGGTTTTGAACCCAAGACATCTACGCAGCGGTCGTATACAATACCGACCTGGCTACAGAGGCAGTCAAGTGAGTTATAGGATATGACAACATTAAAACTTAGGTTTTTTTACATTCCTAATGCCCGGTTTCTGAGGTACATTAAGCGGTAGTTTATCTACTCAATAGCGTTTTTTTATATGAGTTTAAACGCTATTGAATAGATAAACTACCGCTAAATGTTACTCAGATACCCGGGGTAAGTTATACAATACGTAGATGTTCGAAACTCATGCAGAATATAAAATATTTTCCACACGTGTACGTTCATTTACATACATTTATCCAAGCTCTTCTTTTTTGTCCCAAGATTAGCCTATTTGTTCTAAACTACCTTAAATCTAATAATTTTTTTGAGGTTTTGTAAACCTAAAGCAATTTATATTATCACGCCTTTTTCTCATAAAAGTAAGCAGAGACCAAAGTACGCCACTTGATACGATCTTTACAAACTTTCCTTGCTTCATTCACATCCATATATCTTGTCATACAGGACCTCCGGTTACGAGAACTACGCACCTGACGTTTTTTTAAGACATAGCCGATGTGGTCTGTGAACGTGAAAAAAAAAATTATGCACTCGCCCCCAATTACATAAGACTAACTTAGTTAACCGGGAAATATGGGTGTATTTCATACACTTCTGCCTAAAACCTTTGGGTAATTGTACGAAATCAGTCAAATAGAACATCTATTACACACATCTACCTTAGTCATCGATCAAGTTTAATTCAGCGTTTTAGTTGTGAGAATGTTATAAACAGGCAGACAGTGTGTAAGTATCGATAAGAATATTAACCCATTAATGTCCCATTGCTGAGCAAGGGTCTCCTCCCGTAATGAGGGAGGGGTTAAGCCTTGAGTCCACAACGCTGGCCAAGTCCGGGCAGGGGACTTTGCATACCTTCAAGAACTGTTCTACAGAACTCTCAGGCATGCAAGGTTGCATCACGATGTTTTCCTTCACCGTTGGAACAAGTGATATGTGTTACCTCGGGTTAGGACCTGCGACCACTTGCGTGGGAGACGTCAACTCGGCTATCATTATAAGTATCGATAAATACTATAGATAAATATCATTGAATAACTAATACACAGTGAGGGAGCAGCGATAGCCGAGTGGTATAAGATGACACCTCCCACGCAAGTGGTCGCAGGTTCGAACCCGAGGCAACACACCAATGACTTTTCGAAGTTATGTGTGTATTAGAAATAATTATCACATGCTCCAACGGTGAAGGAAAACATCGTGAGGAAACCTTGCATGCCTAAAAAATTGTTTAAAACATCTATTGAGAGCATGCAAAGTCCCCAAACCCGCACTTGGCCAGCGTGGTGGACTCAAGGCCTAACCCCTCCCTCACTACGGGAGGAGACCCTTGCCCAGCAGTGGGACATTATTGGGTTTAATTGTTTTTTTTTTAACTAATACACGGTCTAACACACGGTCACGACGGTCATACGAAATGGTAGCTAAGTAATAAGCACAAGTTTAAAGCTAAACAGTTTGACATCGCAACACGTGATCGGTCAAGTCCCAAAAGGGCAATTTAAGGGCCTACTTACGGGCATGTCACTCGAGATAAGGGTCCGCTTGCGTTAGACGGATCGGCTCTACCATACAAACTCGAAACAAACTCGCCACCTGGTAAGATATATAATGTTTGTGAATTCGACTATTTGTTTCTTGACTGCCTTCAAATTATAATTATTGATTACTAGCAGACTGGCCTGACTTCGTCTGGGTATAGTTTAGTTTTATCCCGTTGATCCTCTACCCGTGGGAACCCGACAGTTACAAACATATGATTATTAAAAAAATAATGATCACAAACAATTTAGTTTAGCACTTCAAATATATGCGCGTGTATACAATTTTGTGATTCAATTTTATTTATATAGATGTATATTAAATGTGCAAGTATCATTATCATATCATCAGTTTACTCTTTTGCAGACTAAACCTCACCGATATGATCTATGTATTTCTTTCTGAGGCACCGCTTCCCGGCAAAATGAAACACTAAATATTTCGAGTCTGGTTGTCCTTTATCTCCGTATTGCATAAGTCCAAACAAAACCAGTACAAGAGTTATAGTCCATTGAAATGTTACATGAGATTTACATTTATTAGAGGACGCAATTTTATTTTTGGAACATGTAGGGGGGGTCAATAGAAGCTTAACTTGAAGTTTGTGGGGTCGCCACTCTTGTCCCCCGGCCGCCATCTTGGAAAAGGGGGTAGAAACACTTTTTTCGCTATATCTCGGAAACTATGCGTCTTACAATAAAATTGTAAAAGCATAATTTGTAGCAAATTATTTTGCCTACAAATATGTCTATAACTTTTTGTCCTAAATTAACAATTAAAGAAGTTATAAGAAAAAAAAGTGCAATTTTTTTTATAATTATTTTCCTTATTGCTCTATAACTTTTTTAAGCGACTGCAGCGCGGATGGATGTCTGAGGTTAAGCCACGCTTGCCGAGGTTGTTTTGTGGATGGGTGACCATCTTACACATATCGAGCTCCTCCCTGTTTCGGAAGGCACGTTAGATTGTGGGTCCCGGCTGTCATTTTCGAAGATATTTGACAGTCGTTAACAGTACTTAGAAGCTTGAAAGTCTGACAACCAGTCTTAGTCAGGGGTATCGTTTTATATCCCAGATAAATAGGTTGTGGAGGTCAGATAGGCAGTCGCTCCATGTAAAACACTGGTATTGAGCTGCATCTGGTGAGACTGGAAGCCGACTCTAACATAGTTTGGAAAAAAGGCTAAGCTGATATGAATAAATTAAAAAAAATAACTCAGACCAGTCTTGTAGAGTATTTTTCGAGGAAAATTTTGCCTTATATTTTTTTTTAATTTCATTAATTAGAAACTCAGTAACAGCGCTCCGAAATAAACCGGATTTGGAAAGAAATTTTTTGTAAAAAAAAATTCACTATTTTGCTTATAACTTCTTTAATTGTTAATTTAAGAAAAAAAGTTATTAGACATATTTGTAGCCAAAATAATTTGCTACAAATTATGCTTTTACAATTTTATTGTAAGACGCATAGTTTCCGAAATATAGCGAAAAAAGTGTTTCTACCCCCTTTTCCAAGATGGCGGCCGGGGGACAAGAGTGGCGACCCCACAAACTTCAAGTTAAGCTTCTATTGGCCCCCCCTACATGTTGCAAAAATAAAATTGCGTCCTCTAAGAAATGCAATATTCGGCCCTCAAATTGTAACATTTCAATGGACTATTATGAAAAATTGACAATTATTTTTATGACACAGACATTTCGAGTTTTTTCTTTGGTTGGGAACTGAATTCCCTCACTAGATTGCAAACACAGGAATCTTGGTTCATGCAAATGTGATTCGAAATGCGGACAGAATTTTAAATGTTTTTTGTTCCAACTGATCAAATCCCGGATATCAGTAAGGACATTGACTTTAGGTTTACGAGAGTATGTAGAAAGGTACAATCACAACTGCCTTAAAAAAAGAATCAAAAGATTAATATATTATATCGTCGTATTTGGGCAAGGATCTCCCCCCAGAATGAGGAAGGTTAACCTGCAGTCTACCACGCTGGCATAGTGCGGGTTACAACATTCCATTACATTATCATTCCATTAAACGCTGTGTAGGTTTCATCATTGTTTTTCTTCGCCGCGCCGTTCAAAATATATTCATTATTTTACCCTACACCAGCTATAATAATCGTTACTATTAATGATTACTTGTAGTAAAGTGTGCACTTAACTTCGAAAAGTCATTACTACGTTGCCTTTGGTTACAATTAGATAACGAAACAAAGACAAAAATGTACTCATTTAAAACACACTGAACTCAAAAAACAAACATTTATATCTTCAAAAAACATATTAAAACCTTTCCGTAATAAAACATGCGAGGATTACATGGACTCTATTAAATAAAAATATACAAAAAAAACCAACATAATATTTTTCTCATTTCGTATTGTCATCGTAAATTTTTAGAGACGGGTGCTTTAACAAAAACTCTTCTAATCCCGGTGGAACCCTTTGTTCGTTTAATAGATAGGAATAGATCTTAAAAGGGTTCCGTATAGTATATTATATATTTTTATATGCTTTTTTTATTTTATACTTGCTTGTAAATAAAGTAGGTATCAACTACTTTATTTGCATGATCATAAATTTCTTTAACTCGGGCAATGGAAGCCGACTAAAATGTCAAAAAACCGTGTAAATTGTTCCAAATATGTACATATGTTATTTAATCATACTTAATATTACATAGTTAATCTGATTGTCTTTAACGATTAAAGGAACGAGAGAACTGTGATTATAATTTTCATAATAATCAGCTCTTAAGGGCGGGAATAAAGTACATAAATAATATACATTACTACATAAATACCTATAACAAAATTTGTGGAGATAGGTAAAGTATTTTTCATTCTTGAACGCAAAAATTACAAAACAGATTATGATGAAATTTGACACAGCAGAAGATTATAACTTAGATTAACACGTAGAATTCATTTTACACGAAGAAAAGAACTTATTACTTCGACGAATTCGCAGGCTAAAACTTGTGGAAAATCGCGCTGCTCCCAATGATCTCTAAAAGAAAATTGGGAAATACATTACGTTCCTAAATGATCTTAACGAGTTTTTAACAGTTAATCCACCGTTCGATACAATATCGGGCCGTTATTGTAATAAAAGCTTAAACGATTCGTTCATACGATACCATATTTAAAAGCAATTTGTTTTATATGGGTTTCATATATTTTTGTTTATTTATTTACGTAAAACAAGTCGAGTGATAGCCGGGTGGCCGAAGTATGCATGTCTCACACCAGTTATACACTTAATACATTTTAGGGTGTAAGAGTAAGTTTTTGGTAATTAATGTTGTTGATCCTATGTTATTTGAGGCAAAACTGTCTGTATAATTCCGGGCTTCTTTCGAGTATAATTCGACAAAAAATGGGAAACCTTTTTCTGACTCGAGAATGAAACTAAATTAGCCCTGGTGTCCAAATGAATACCCCTTGGCTCTATGGGTATGACTGCATATTGACTGAGTACCCGACTGCTGATCATAAAACCCCGGGTAAGGCAAAGTGGTATTGTTTTTCTCTAGTTTATATTAGAATATTTCTCAATAATAGCCCAGAGTTTGGTGACGTGCCCAGTAAATGGTAATAGGCTAGCTGCCTATTACAAAGGACTAATATTGTTATTGCAAAACGTAAGCGGGTATAAAAGGTATGATATTCTGTATACATATATGTTTGTTGCTATTAGTTGAGCTGTGTTTATAAAACCTAGGTTTTGCAAAATAAAAACTTCAAGTATAAAAGATAAAATGGCATATTTATTTAAAAGCAGTCGAGTGCTCTGTGGCTGGCAGTAAGAAGCCTACACAATTCCTTTTGTAAACTACAATAAGACCTATCTTGACAAGAATACAGACAAGAAAAATAAGGTTTTATTTCAAAATGAATATGCTGAAACTATAGTTTTCTGTTTTATAAAAGCCGTTGACTAGCCGTGGCGGAGTAGTTAATGTCGCCACATCGCAACCGTCGCGTCGGAAAGGTCGTGGGTTCGATTCCAACACAGAACAATAACAACTGTACGACCCTCAAAATAATCGTTTCAGGTCTGGTTGTACTTTGTGTCCGTTGTTTGTATGTTTGTAAAAGTCTCCGCGACACCAGAGAAATTCTTAGTGCGGGAGTTGTTTCAAAAAAAACTTTACAAACATACCTATCATTATTAACTGTAAGAGATTGCAGCTACCAAACGACCACAAAAATATTCTAATATAAATTAGTTGCACCTTTGCTCGACCCGGAAATCGAACCTTCACGATCAGCAGATACACTACCAACCGCACCTGGAAACTTAATAAAGTACAAAACCATTAATAGGTCACGAATGCAAAAAATCACACGCTCAAACTCAATTGAATGTAACTGTCATCATAATTCTTCGTCCGGCGTAGTGAAGGGGCGACCGCGACTCGACCACGAACTGTCAACGATGTATCGGCGACACACGATTTATTGAATACTGTTGCGTTGATTTTGGCATTGAAAATACATGGAGCTGTCGTTTTGTTACTTTTTTTGTTAGACAAGGTAAGTTTGTGTCTGTGGAGCGGTCGGTAGTGTATCCAACTGCTGACTTCGAGTTCGCTTCCCAGGTCGGGCAAAGTCCTATTCGTATTTTGTTAATTTAGATTAAGTTGTTATCAATATTTGTGCGATTCACAAATAAATAGTTGTTTCGAGTATATTTTGTGTCTCTTGTTTGTATGTTTGTAAAAGTCCCCGCAACACAAGAAGATTTTTTTTATATATATAACCGCCGCGGGTAAAATTATCAGATTCAGTTCACACAGTGGACCAGATATATTTGTTTTACTTTGTACCCTTTTTTATATTATGTATTTTACCAAAAGTGTTTTAGAAGTTGTCTGAAAAAAAAGACGCACAAACTTTTGTTGTCTCAACACGACTCCACTGGTCTCAAATCCGACACCCTCATCACGGTACATTACACTCGACGGGTACAATTCGATAATATTCCCATTTGATATTATTTAGGAGCCCTTCCTACACGACATTTCTCAAAGAGTTTTTAACACATAATTTGTTGATCTAATGAACTATGTTTGAACAAATCGGGCCACGTGTTTAATGCATCGTTATGGGTTTCAGTTCATTAAACCCCTTTTTTCTGTGCATGTTACTATATGTTTGATTATAATAATTATTATTATTTCATTGAAAAGGTGTGACAGACTGCAGATCAGGAAATTCATGACAACAGTCTTAATTTAATCTTAATTCTAATAAAATGCAATCCACAACATTTTAATCTTGTAAGCACCCATTATTGTTGTTGTATATTGTACACTAGCGGACTAGCCCGACTTCGTCCAGATACAAGTAGTCCAATTTTATCCTGTTGATTCCATTCCCGTGGGAATTTTGATCCCATCGATCTCATACAAACTTTGTTCAGACAATAATTACAAACATATAAAAAAAGTAAGTTATGCGCTTACATACATTTCTGTGATTTTTAATTACTTACTTTTACTTAACTCTAAAACTTACTCAGACCACAGAAGTAGGGCCTAATTCCCTTTTTTTAAATTCCAATTTTTTCAACAAATCGACCTATTCTTTAAGAGTAACAAAATTTCAGGAGTACAGTATTAAACCAACGGAATAAATTAGGGTCTATTGTTCTCGTACAAACTATACAATGATTTTAACCTGATTAAAATACCAAAAGAGCACAAAGGTATTTCTAATCTAAAAGCATGGATAAAATTTTAGTTAATACATTGAAGTTAAATAAGGCTTATTTTTCAGCCACAGTTTTTTTTACTGTAATGTCCTCTTGGCCGATATTTGGCTAAGGCGGTCAGTTTCACTAAAACCAGCCAATTGCGTACTAGTTAAAAGTACAAGTCTAAGTGTGGGTGCAATAAACAGAGTCATTCATTCATTCATTAAAAATGACAAGTCTCGCACTAAGAATTTATCTTGTGTCGCGGGGACTTTTACAAACATACAGATAACGGACACAAAGTCCAACCAGACCTAAAACAATTATATTTGTGGATCGCACAAATAATTGTTCCGTGTGGGAATCAAACCCACGACCTCCCGAAGCAATGGTAGCGGCGTGGCGACCAAAACCACTGCGCCACGGAGGTACATGCACCTCTATTGTTCGATGAAAAGATACTTCATTATAGCAGTGGTTAGTTTACAAAAAAATATCTCCGATTGTTGCAGTGATTCTTATGATTACCTTTCATATTATATACAAACACAAAATCACTCGCTATCTCTCTCTTTCACAAATAATTAATTATAATTGCTTATGGACGCGTTAATACGATTGTGTGTAATCCAACGATATTGTGATATTAATTAAAATTGGATCGGTTTAATGTAGTGTAAACCGACACAAAGGGACAGGGGACTCGCCCTCGATGCGGTATGAATAAAATTTATTAGGAACTAGCTGATGCCAATAAATAATAGTTTGAATTCTTCTCCGTTACTTTTTCTATTCTCCAGTGAACCTCATCAAAATCGGTTCACCCGCTTAGGAGATTATTCAATGTTTATTAATGTTTATTCTGTATATGTATATATTAGATAATACAGTTTAGTTAAAATATATTTTATAAATTGTTAATATTCGTAAGTATTTTATATAGTAATAAAATTTTAAAAAAAGTGTATAATATATCTTAAGTGTACTTTGACAAACTAATATTTGCGGATGTAATTTCAACCGTCAGGTACATTTTGCTTGAAAGAAACTCTTTTAGAACTGCAAAGTTAAGTTTGTATGGTGTTTTTTTGCTCATAATTCGAATTCTTGGTGGGATATCAAGCTATCTTTTTTATACAGTTCACACTCTCAACAATAACGCTTATTAAAACACTAGCTGACCCGCGCAACTTCGCTTGCGTCAGATTAGAGAGAATGAGTAAAATTTTTCCCCGTTTTTTAAATATTTTTTACTGGTACTCTACTCCTATTTGCCGTAGCGTGATCATATATAACCTATAGCCTTCCTCGATAAATGGGCTATTAAACACTGAAATAATTTTTCAAATCGGACAAGTAGTTCCTGAGATTAGCGCGTTCAAACAAACAAACTCTCCAGCTTTATAATATTAGTATCAAACATCCATACTCCATACTAATATTATAAATGCGAAAGTAACTCTGTCTGTCTGTCTGTCTGTCTGTCTGTCTGTCTGTCTGCTACTCAATCACGTGTAAACTACTGAACCAATTTGCATGAAATTTGGTATGGAGATATTTTGATACCCGAGAAAGGACATTGGCTACTTTTTACCCCGGAAAAATGACGCATTTCTCGGGAAAATTCAGAAAATTCAACGAAGTCGCGAAAACCAATATTATAATGACATTTAATTAACAAAATTCCGTTGCCATGGCAACTGTTTTAATGGCAGATGCCTTAGCGCGACTTCGTTATACTAAGAGATATAATTATTTTGAGAATATTTTTCGTGAAAAAAAATCATATTTTATATCATCACGCTACGACCAATAGGAGCAGAGCTGTAGGTAACAGTAAAAACTGTTACAAAAACATGGACTAGCCCGACTTCGTCCAGATACAAGTAGTCCAATTTTATCCTGTTGATTCCATTCCAGTGGGAATTTTGATCCCATCGATCTCATACAAACTTTGTTCAGACAATAATTACAAACATATAAAAAAAGTAAGTTATGCGCTTACATACATTTCTGTGATTTTTAATTACTTACTTTTACTTAACTCTAAAACTTACTCAGACCACAGAAGTAGGGCCTAATTCCCTTTTTTTAAATTCCAATTTTTTCAACAAATCGACCTATTCTTTAAGAGTAACAAAATTTCAGGAGTACAGTATTAAACCAACGGAATAAATTAGGGTCTATTGTTCTCGTACAAACTATACAATGATTTTAACCTGATTAAAATACCAAAAGAGCACAAAGGTATTTCTAATCTAAAAGCATGGATAAAATTTTAGTTAATACATTGAAGTTAAATAAGGCTTATTTTTCAGCCACAGTTTTTTTTACTGTAATGTCCTCTTGGCCGATATTTGGCTAAGGCGGTCAGTTTCACTAAAACCAGCCAATTGCGTACTAGTTAAAAGTACAAGTCTAAGTGTGGGTGCAATAAACAGAGTCATTCATTCATTCATTAAAAATGACAAGTCTCGCACTAAGAATTTATCTTGTGTCGCGGGGACTTTTACAAACATACAGATAACGGACACAAAGTCCAACCAGACCTAAAACAATTATATTTGTGGATCGCACAAATAATTGTTCCGTGTGGGAATCAAACCCACGACCTCCCGAAGCAATGGTAGCGGCGTGGCGACCAAAACCACTGCGCCACGGAGGTACATGCACCTCTATTGTTCGATGAAAAGATACTTCATTATAGCAGTGGTTAGTTTACAAAAAAATATCTCCGATTGTTGCAGTGATTCTTATGATTACCTTTCATATTATATACAAACACAAAATCACTCGCTATCTCTCTCTTTCACAAATAATTAATTATAATTGCTTATGGACGCGTTAATACGATTGTGTGTAATCCAACGATATTGTGATATTAATTAAAATTGGATCGGTTTAATGTAGTGTAAAGCGACACAAAGGGACAGGGGACTCGCCCGGCCGATGCGGTATGAATAAAATTTATTAGGAACTAGCTGATGCCAATAAATAATAGTTTGAATTCTTCTCCGTTACTTTTTCTATTCTCCAGTGAACCTCATCAAAATCGGTTCACCCGCTTAGGAGATTATTCAATGTTTATTAATGTTTATTCTGTATATGTATATATTAGATAATACAGTTTAGTTAAAATATATTTTATAAATTGTTAATATTCGTAAGTATTTTATATAGTAATAAAATTTTTAAAAAGGTGTACAATTATTATACACTTTTTTAAAAATTTTATTACTATATAAAATACTTACGAATATTTAAGTGTACTTTGACAAACTTATATTTGCGGATGTAATTTCAACCGTCAGGTACATTTTGCTTGAAAGAAACTCTTTTAGAACTGCAAAGTTAAGTTTGTATGGTGTTTTTTTGCTCATAATTCGAATTCTTGGTGGGATATCAAGCTATCTTTTTTTAAACAGTTCACACCCTCAACAATAACGCTTATTAAAACACTAGCTGACCCGCGCAACTTCGCTTGCGTCAGATTAGAGAGAATTAGTAAAACTTTTCTCCGTTTTTTAAATATTTTTTACTGGTACTCTACTCCTATTTGCCGTAGCGTGATCATTTTATATAACCTATAGCCTTCCTCAATAAATGGGCTATTTAACACTGAAATATTTTTTAAATCGGACCAGTACTTCCTGAGATTAGCGCGTTCAAACAAACAAATAAACTCTTCAGCTTTATAATATTAGTATCAAACATATATAATACCCACATTGTTTGCGGATTAAATCTATCACAGCCTAAAAAAAATACTAAGTTCTCTTGTTTGAGGTCGTGCCAGTTTAAACTGGTATTGAATTCATCCTCCAGGACCTGAATAGCTTCAGAATATTAGAGAAGTATTTACACGTTCCCAAGTAAATGATAACAACTATAGAATTACCAATTTTATTATCAATTTTAACTATTACCAGACGGATGTGGTTATACATCATGATAAATTTGTTATAATGTTAAATAATTCAATGTCCAAATACCAGTGACCTTCCCATCTTATCATAATGCAGGGGTTCTAAACGATCTACAAAAAAAACTATGCACACATTCATCTATATAATATATAGTATAACTACAACTATATATAATATATTAATAACTAGCGGCCGGCCGCGACTTCGACTGCGTGGAAACCCTTCCCTTGTAAATCCCGATTCGAACTCCGGAATAAAAAGTAGCCTATGTGTTATTCTGGGTCTTCAACTACCTACATACCAAATTTCAATGTAATTGGTTCAATAGTATTTGCGTGAAAGAGTAACAAACTTCCATACATACTCACAAACTTTCGCATTTATAATATTAGTAGGAAGTAGGATTAACAGTAGGATTACAATAGCTTTTGATTTAAATACTTACGATCAAAAGCAGTTAGTTTAATAGAAAATTCATACTTTGAACAATCAACGTAGGAATCTGAACATAATATATAACTCAAAGGCGACTGACTGACATAGTGATCTATCAACGCACAGCCAAACCACTAGACGGATCGAGCTGAAATTTGGCAGGCAGATGTTAAGACGTAGGCATCCGCTAAGAAAGGATTTTATCAATTTTTCCCCTAAGAGAATAAAATAGGGGATGAAAGTTTAAATGAAAAGTCTGTCCTAAATCTCAACGCGGACGAAATCGCAGGCAAAAGCTAGTGTTAAATATGTATAATACATACTACTACAACAAATGTTGAGAACTACTGATTTATAGTAGAAACAATAAGAAACTTGTGGCAGTATAAAACTAGGAAGGTAGATCGGTTTCCGCAGTATATACATATAATACAATGAACTTGTACATAGTTTTGCTCCTGATAGTGCCGATTGGTAAGTCCCTTTACTTTTTATATTCTTTCTTACTTCTTATTTCTTCTTTATCGTATGGCTAGTGGTCAACCTAGTGTCCAAATTGTTCAAGCCACCCGAATTCCTTTGACGTGGCTTAACGACTATTATCTTTATTGACAACAACCGAGACCGACCTTTACGTGCCTTCCGAAGCACGGAGATGCCCAGTTTAAATACCACTATTCCGCCACCGATCTATGGAATGGCCGCGCCAAGGTTTGCTCAACCTATAGATGGTTTACCAACCAGTGAGCGCAACTGGCTATGAGTGCCTGTACTATCTACAATTAAAATAATTAATTACAGTTCTGTTTAAATACACGTCATCTCGCCACAATAACCGTAACGCCGCGTGTAGTGGATTCGAATCCGGGACAAATATGTATTTGTGTGATGAGCACGAGTATCTGTTCCGAACCTCTCTGTAAATGTATTTTTATAGGTATGTGTTTAGAAGCATATATGTATGTGTATCAGTTATTTGGTTACCATAGTACAAGCTCTGCTTAGTTTGGAATCAAATGACCGTGTATGAGTTGTAAAATTATAATTAATATTGAAATCTATACTAATATTATAAAGCTGAAGAGTTTGTTTGTTTGTTTGATTGTTTGTTTGTTTGTTTGTTTGTTTGTTTGAACGCGCTAATCTCAGGAACTACTGGTCTGATTTGAAAAATTCTTTCAGTGTTAGATAGTCCATTTATCGAGGAAGGTTATAGGCTATATATCATCACGCTACTACCAATAGGAGCAGAGTACGGGTGAAAAATGTTACAAAAACGGGGACAATTTTGACCCGTTCTCTCTTATGTGACGCAAGCGAAGTTGCGCGGGTCAGCTAGTCTTCTATAAAGTCCCCAATCCATACTTGACCAAAGAAGTGGACTAAACCCTTTCTGCATTCCTGGTGACCTAAGACAGTTTTAATGATACGTTAAATACACGGATTAACTAACACAAGAGAACGGGGCATGTGGGCGTGGCTTGCGTGCCGTATGAAGTATGTGTAACTATACCTACCCTAGTACTAACCTGAGAGATGACACTTAAAGCACGTAGTTAGAAGCCTGATAAAAATCACAAAATATAAGTGCAAAATACGACTCTAATGTCATTAAAATATGGCTGGTCATTTTTATTTTAATAGTCGTTTATTCTTTTTTATATTTCAGTTTGCGTTCATTATCATCGGTTAAATGTCGCGACAGCCTTCTTTAATGAAATAGTATGACATGCACTTTCCTCTTGTGTTATTTAAATCTATTTTTTTTTATTGGTAGTAATACAGGGCCGGTTTTTGCAAGATGACCACGTCACGGGCTCGCTTAAAGTTCATAAGATCATTGCGTCGTGGGAAGAGGCACGCAATAACTGCGCCGCTCAAGGTATGTACCCACAATTTATCCTGCCTTCCGAATCTCGGAATGTATACTATGGTCACCCATCTAAAGAATAACCTCGGCAAGCGTAGCTTAACCTTAAAAAGCGATCGACCCATTAGTATAGACTTTACATCGTTAAATAGGTGGAGTTTCGATTACGCATCGAGAGCTACGCTATCCTCGTCCTTATGTTGACAGTTGACACATACATTGGAGTTTTGGCAGACAGTACATAATAGGATATTTGACTACTAGTCTAATCAGCTACTCTTTATGAAATGTGAAAACCTTTTAGAATTACGGTGTAGTGACGTCACAGTTTCATATTTTCATTGGTATCAAATGAGAGTCTGATAAAATATTTTAGTCTGTTATAATTATAATTTCATTACATACAATTTCAACATTATTTACGGAAAAACAAATATATCCTGAGCGTTTTAGATGACCTCTTACTTGTACAAGTTTAATATTGTTTGTAACCTCGTCAACTAATATTTCACTACAATTAATTTGACGTACCGGAAAAACAGTACTTTTGAATACAGGGGTTAATTTAAAATAGAAAAAAAATGGGCATGTTTAACTATTACACTATTTGAAACGCTATAATTGTATTAAAATTGCTATTTAGTATCAAGAACAGGAAAAGTGAACTCGTAGCTAGCTTTTTAAGCCGGCAATTTACTTATTTCTAGGATCGAATTAACCCTAAAATTCTTTAAAGTAACTCCATTTTACGGTACGTTATTCTGTGTGTTACAGATGCTGTCCTAGCAGCGCCCATAAGTGAAACACTTAGGATCGAAATGTTGACGCTGATTGGAGTCCATAATCACACCACACCTTACTTCATAGGACACGCTAAAACAATAAACAATCAATTACAATACGTATCTGACCAAGGTTAGTACTTAGACTTACGTACGATTTGGTTTTACTGCGGGTGTTATAGGATAGGCATCATAAGAGCCTAGATTTTCATCAATCAATCCATACTAATATTATAAATGCGAAAGTAATTCTGTCTGTCTGTCTATTACTCAATCGCGCCTAAACTATTGAATCAATTTGCATGAAATTTGGTATGGACATATTTTGATACCTAAAAAAAGACATAGGCTACCTTTTACCCTGGAAAAATGACGCATTCCCATGGGAAAATTCAGGTGGCGGACGAAGTCGCAGGTAAAAGCTAGTATACATATATAGGTATAAATAACTTTTCCGTTACTGAGTGACTGACTGACTGATGGGCAACGCACAGTCAGAACTACTGAGCGTAGAAAGTTGAAATTTGGTACGAAGATTGCCAATACGTCTGTAAGCTTAAGTAAATTGTTAAACCAGCCTGTTTTACTTATGGCATTAGAGAGTTTTTGATATGGTAGGGTTAAATTTGAAAGGTGTAGCCTAGGGTTTGAAACTGCGTTAAGTGGACGCCTGCGCGGTCTCATACAAAATTGCTCCGTCCCGGTTGTCTGTGCGGGCACCCATCTCCTTGCTCAGCCCAGTCCTGTGTTAACGATTCACGCGCCTGCCTGCACATACGCGTTAGCATGCACAGTACGTGCAATCTATCTTGGCCAGCTTGAAGTTAGGCATAATAGAACATTTATACAGTACCCTGTGACGTCACCATTTACAAAAAATGACATCTGCAAAGCTACTGCAGCTAACTTCAAGCCGACCGAGATAAATTGCGCGTGTTGTATGTGGAACGGGTGCTCGTCGCGGGCGCCCGCTGTCGAGCTTAAGGGGTATTTCAGACGTAACACAACCACGCAACAACCACACCACAAGGATGACACGTGGTCGGGTGCATATTCCTATTAAAATAAAAATACAATTTGCACGTACTACATTTTGTGGCCGTTATGAAACACGTGTTTCATACTATCAAATCGCGACCACATCGCAACCACATTTTGTCGCTGCGTCGTGGTGTGTTACGTAAAAAAACAAGCCTAAGTTATAAATCGTCGTTGCAGGTATGTCTTTTGAAGATATAAAGAGTGTGAACGATATGATAGATAAGCTGGATCCACGTGATGGCGATTGTTTAGGAATGGACGTCCGATCTGTAAAAGTCGTGCCGTGCTCAAAACCTCTTCCGTACATGTGTTACAAGCCATTGAAGACCGTACAAGAATCAAGGATGGAAAATAACACTGATGGAATATACACCATACCTAGCACGACACCAGATGAAGTGACAGCTCATACTACTAGCAGAATTGCAAATTGTGGATCAGCTAAAGGTAAGTACTTCTAGCACATAATACCACGACTTCTGATTTTGTTTATAAAAAACAAATTATTTAATTATTAATTGCCATTTTTAAATACGAAAGAAAAACATTTATTGCCCGAACCTACTAATACCTTTAAAAATATACAATAATTGGCAGTTGTTACCTACTGACACGATTGAAGTCGGTGCCAAGTAAAGCAAGCAATGCATTTTTTTTCCATTTTATTGTCTTTAAAAAGAATAGACTGATATTATAGCTCAAAAATTATTGCGACAGAAAAAATACCCGTGAATAAGTGAAGAAAATGGTACATTTTTTACAAATTTTAGGATACAAACCGTACTCTTCATCGTCGAGTTGTTACAAGTATCACCCAGAAGAACTATCGTGGCAGGAGGCGAGTGACGCTTGCGCAGCTGAAGGAGGATATTTACTCGTTATAAACGACGAGCGCGAGGCATATCTTTTAACAGAAATAGATGAAGTCCCTCCTAGATCAGGTGCTGCTGGAATACATGTGGGAATAAAAGCAGAAAATGGTGAATGGAAAAGTGTGCAAGGTAAATATGCTTCGTTAATTGACTTCTGCATAGTCACTGTACGTTTAAAAACGGAGACTACAACTTCATCTGTCAAGAGCCGCGGTTCAACCAATTAAAACTTACCCATATGGCGTGATAAAGAGAGAGGCTTAGTGTCGAGGATCTAGATAATACTTATATTAACCAATTTCTTTATTTAGGTCAGAGTTTGGAGCAAATATACTACTATAACATCTGGAAAAAACTAACTCCTATTGCCAAGGACAAACAGTGTATGGCGTTGTTCCTCCTTCGATTATACGATGATTTCTACTGTGGACAGCGCAGAGATTTTATTTGTGAGTTGGAAATGGGAATGCCTCCAACGACACCGACATCTACCGAGATTGTTACCACTGAGGTCGTGACTGATGTGACGACTGACTCCACGACTTATATCACTAGCAACATTGACGTATGTGGAACATCGGATGAAGGTACATTGTGATAAAATAGTTTCGTTCTTAATTTAACTCTCAAAGTTCTCAGCGATAAAAAAAAACGCACTGTCAAATAGTTTGACAATATTTTATACATCCCTGCTTGCTCTATACTACACTTAATATGTTGATTTCAATTCACGTTTCTGGATGAATTAAACAAGTATTTATTGTTTTATTATAGGTTACAAGTCACACTCTTCAGCGTCGAGTTGTTACAAGTATCACCCAGAACGGCTATCGTGGCAGGAGGCGAGTGACGCTTGCGCAGCTGAAGGAGGATATTTGCTCGTTATTAACGACGAGGGCGAGGCTAAACTTATAAAAAAAACATTCGACATACCATCTTATCCAGGAATACATGTGGGAATCAGGGTAGAAAATGGCAAATGGATAAGTGTGCAAGGTAAATAAATATGATTCCTCAATGAAGTTACTCATAATCCATTCACGTTATTATATGTTATCGTCCTCTATATCCGTCATTAGCGGAAACTGCTGATCCAGAAATCCTTACTCCATTATTATCTGCCTTTTTAATTCTGTCACTCAAATGCAAGGCAAGCAAATCGAGATCTGTATCATTAATCCCATAGCGTTTAACATTTCTTAGAATTGTTCTATTTTGGAAACAGTCAAATACTGTGAAGAAATCGTCGAACACCTCAATAGCTCTCTGAGAGATACATCTGCGTCGATAATCGACCTACCCTTTGTAAAACCGCAATCCTAATCAAATTATTATTTATAAGCAAGACAAGTTACTTTTTACCTTTTTTAGGCCAGAGCTTGGAGCAAATATATTATTATAATGACTGGGGAAATCCAGTTCCTATTGCAAGAGAAGAACATTGTATGGCGATGTTCTTTCTTCGGTCATACGATGACTTCTACTGTGGACAGTATAGAGATTTTATTTGTGAGTTGGAAACGGGAATGAATGCAACGACACCGACATCTAACGAGATTGTTACAACTGATGTGACGACTGACACCACGCCTTATATCACCAGCAACAGTGACGTATGTGGAACATCGGATGAAGGTACAGTGTAATAAAATAGTTTCGTTCTTAATCTAAACTTAAATAAATAGTTAGGGGACCAGGTACTCCACATCGAAGAATATAAAAATCACGAAAGTCTGTTTAGAAATTAAGTAAAACATACCGTCCGAATACACTTAAGTCACTTAAAGTTTAACACTTCATCGCATAATAAATGCAATTGTATTGTGAATGAAATAATGAAATGGTATATTTTTCAAATTTTTTTAGGATACAAACCGTACTCTTCATCGTCGAGTTGTTACAAGTATCACCCAGAAGAACTATCGTGGCAGGAGGCGAGTGACGCTTGCGCAGCTGAAGGAGGATATTTACTCGTTATAAACGACGAGCGCGAGGCAAAACTTTTAACAGAAATAGAGGAAGTCCCTCCTAGATCAGGTGCTGCTGGAATACATGTGGGAATAAAAGCAGAAAATGGTGAATGGAAAAGTGTGCAAGGTAAATATGCTTCGTTAATTGACTTCTGCATAGTCATTGTACGTTTAAAAACGGAGACTACTATCTCATTTGTCAAAAACCGCGGTTCTACCAATTAAAACATAAGGCGTGATAAAGAGGGAGGCTTAGTGTCCTATTTATGAGGTGTACAATTCTATTCATTTTTTTCTTAACTATCGGATAACGCGGCTTTCCTTCAAAAGAGTGACGAACACAGCACATGTCGAGGGGGAAGATTTGAACTCAGCGAGCAAGTCGAAGCGCGGGCGGCAACAAGTTTACTCAATATCTTCTAAGCATTGTACATAATTTGATGAGACATAATAATATATCTGCGACTATAGTTGACCCACCCTTTGTAAAATCAGAGACCTAATAAACGAATGCTTATTAATATAGGCAAGGCGTGTTTATAGGTAATGATTTGAATTAGTTTATTCATTGTTTTAGGCCACAGCTTGCAGCATATATACTATTATAACCGCAGGAGTCGTCCGGTTCCTATTGCCAGAGACGGAAATTGTATGGCGTTGTTCTTCCTTCAATCATACGATGACTTCTACTGTGGACAGCGCAGAGATTTTATTTGTGAGTTGGAAATGGGAATGTTTTCAACGACAGCGCCATCTGACGAGCTTTTTACCACTGAGGGCGTGACTGATGTGACGACTGACGCCACGACTTATATCACTAGCAACATTGACGTATGTGGAACAACGGATGAAGGTAAATTGTAAAAAAAAGTTTCATTCTTAATTTAAATCTCAAAAGTCTCAGCGATCAAAAGTAAACGCACGGTCAAATAGTTTTACTATATTTTATACATCCATGCTCGCTCTATACTACACTTAATATATTGATTTCAATTCGATTTTTTTCTGAATGAATTAAACAATTATTTATTGTTTTATTTTAGGTTACAAGTCACACTCTTCATCGTCGAGTTGTTACAAGTATCACCCAGAACGACTACCGTGGCAGGAGGCGAGTGACGCTTGCGCAGCTGAAGGAGGATATTTACTCGTTGTAAACGACGAGCGCGAGGCAAAACTTATAAAAAAAACATTCGACATACCATCTTATCCAGGAATACATGTGGGAATCAGGGTAGAAAATGGCAAATGGATGAGTGTGCAAGGTAAATACATTTCCTTATTGAAGTTACTCATAATCCATTCACGTTATTAAATGTTATCGTCCTCTACATCTGTCATTAGCGGTTCCTGTGATAATGAGCAACCTATCTTTAATTTTTAGAAAGTGTTGTCAATGAGGGAGGTTTAGTATACTATTTATTAGGCGTATAAAATACATGTACTGCCAAACAGATGATCTCATTATGTTTTGTTTATTTTTATTATTTTTCTGTAACTTTCTTTCGATGTGTGTGATCGTTTGGTCGAAATAAATGATTATTATTATCTGGGAGCACGGAAGTGCCCCCGCAAGTCGAGCAAAAAAAAATAACTATGTTGGAAACAATCAAATACTTTGAAGAAATCGTCGAACACCTCAATAGCTTTCTGAAAGATTCATCTGCGTCGATAATCGACCTACCCTTTGTAAAACCGCAATCCTAATCAAATGATTATTCATAAGCAAGACAAGTTACTTTTTACCTTTTTTAGGCCAGAGCTTGGAGCAAATATATTATTATAATGACTGGGGAAATCCAGTTCCTATTGCAAGAGAAGAACATTGTATGGCGATGTTCTTTCTTCGGTCATACGATGACTTCTACTGTGGACAGTATAGAGATTTTATTTGTGAGTTGGAAACGGGAATGAATTCAACGACACCGACATCTAACGAGATTGTTACAACTGATGTGACGACTGACACCACGCCTTATATCACCAGCAACAGTGACGTATGTGGAACATCGGATGAAGGTACAGTGTAATAAAATAGTTTCGTTCTTAATCTAAACTTAAATATATTGTTAGGGGACCAGGTACTCCACATCGAATAATATAAAAATCACGAAAGTCTGTTTAGAAATTAAGTAAAACATACCGTCCGAATATACTTAAGTCCCTTAAAGTTTAACATTTCATCGCATAATAAATGCAATTGTATTGTGAATGAAATAATGAAATGGTATATTTTTCAAATTTTTTTAGGATACAAACCGTACTCTTCAGCGTCGAGTTGTTACAAGTATCACCCAGAAGAACTGTCGTGGCAGGAGGCGAGTGACGCTTGCGCAGCTGAAGGAGGATATTTACTCGTTATAAACGACGAGCGCGAGGCAAAACTTTTAACAGAAATAGATGAAGTCCCTCCTAGATCAGGTGCTGCTGGAATACATGTGGGAATAAAAGCAGAAAATGGTGAATGGAAAAGTGTGCAAGGTAAATATGCTTCGTTAATTGACTTCTGCATAGTCATTGTACGTTTAAAAACGGAGACTACTATCTCATTTGTCAAAAACCGCGGTACTGGTGGTACTTACCCATAAGGCGTGATAAAGAGGGAGGCTTAGTGTCCTATTTATGAGGTGTACAATTCTATTCATTTTTTTCTTAACTATCGGATAACGCGGCTTTCCTTCAAAAGAGTGACGAACACAGCACATGTCGAGGGGGAAGATTTGAACTCAGCGAGCAAGTCGAAGCGCGGGCGGCAACAAGTTTACTCAATATCTTCTAAGCATTGCACATAATTTGATGAGACATAATAATATATCTGCGACTATAGTTGACCCACCCTTTGTAAAATCAGAGACCTAATAAACGAATGCTTATTAATATAGGCAAGGCGTGTTTATAGGTAATGATTTGAATTAGTTTATTCATTGTTTTAGGCCACAGCTTGCAGCATATATACTATTATAACCGCAGGAGTCGTCCGGTTCCTATTGCCAGAGACGGAAATTGTATGGCGTTGTTCTTCCTTCAATCATATGATGACTTCTACTGTGGACAGCGCAGAGATTTTATTTGTGAGTTGGAAATGGGAATGTTTTCAACGATAGCGCCATCTGACGAGCCTTTTACCACTGAGGACGTGACTGATGTGACGACTGACGCCACGACTTATATCACTAGCAACATTGACGTATGTGGAACAACGGATGAAGGTAAATTGTTAAAAAAGGTTTCCTTCTTAATTTAAATCTCAAAAGTCTCAGCGATCAAAAGTAAACGCACGGTCAAATAGTTTTACTATATTTTAAACATCCATGCTCGCTCTATACTACACTTAATATATTGATTTCAATTCCATTTTTTTCTGAATGAATTAAACAATTATTTATTGTTTTATTTTAGGTTACAAGTCACACTCTTCATCGTCGAGTTGTTACAAGTATCACCCAGAACGACTATCGTGGCAGGAGGCGAGTGACGCTTGCGCAGCTGAAGGAGGATATTTACTCGTTGTAAACGACGAGCGCGAGGCAAAACTTATAAAAAAAACATTCGACATACCATCTTATCCAGGAATACATGTGGGAATCAGGGTAGAAAATGGCAAATGGATAAGTGTGCAAGGTAAATACGTTTCCTTATTGAAGTTACTCATAATCCATTCACGTTATTAAATGTTATCGTCCTCTACATCCGTCATTAGCGGTTCTTGTGATAATGAGCAACCTATCTTTAATTTTTAGAAAGTGTTGTCAATGAGGGAGGTTTAGAATACTATTTATTAGGCGTATAAAATACATGTACTGCCAAACAGATGATCTCATTATGTTTTGTTTATTTTTATTATTTTTCTGTAACTTTCTTTCGATGTGTGTGATCGTTTGGTCGAAATAAATGATTATTATTATCTGGGAGCACGGAAGTGCCCCCGCAAGTCGAGCAAAAAAAAATAACTATGTTGGAAACAATCAAATACTTTGAAGAAATCGTCGAACACCTCAATAGCTTTCTGAAAGATTCATCTGCGTCGATAATCGACCTACCCTTTGTAAAACCGCAATCCTAATCAAATGATTATTCATAAGCAAGACAAGTTACTTTTTACCTTTTTTAGGCCAGAGCTTGGAGCAAATATATTATTATAATGACTGGGGAAATCCAGTTCCTATTGCAAGAGAAGAACATTGTATGGCGATGTTCTTTCTTCGGTCATACGATGACTTCTACTGTGGACAGCGCAGAGATTTTATTTGTGAGTTGGAAACGGGAATGAATTCAACAACACCGACATCTAACGAGATTGTTACAACTGATGTGACGACTGACACCACGCCTTATATCACCAGCAACAGTGACGTATGTGGAACATCGGATGAAGGTACAGTGTAATAAAATAGTTTCGTTCTTAATCTAAACTTAAATAAATTGTTAGGGGACCAGGTACTCCACATCGAATAATATAAAAATCACGAAAGTCTGTTTAGAAATTAAGTAAAACATACCGTCCGAATATACTTAAGTCTCTTTTTTTTAAGTCCCTTAAAGATTAACACTTCATTGCAGAATAAATGCAATTGTATAATGAATGAATTAATGAAATGTTATATTTTTTAACACATTTTAGGATACAAACCGTACTCTTCATCGTCGAGTTGTTACAAGTATCACCCAGAAGAACTATCGTGGCAGGAGGCGAGTGACGCTTGCGCAGCTGAAGGAGGATATTTACTCGTTATAAACGACGAGGGCGAGGCTAAACTTTTAACAGAAATAGATGAAATCACTCCTGGATCAGGTGCTGCTGGAATACATGTGGGAATAAAAGCAGAAAATGGTAAATGGAAAAGTGTGCAAGGTAATTATATTTCCTTAACGAAGTTACTCATTATCCATTCACGTTATTAAATGTTATCGTCCTCTACATCCGCCATTAGCGGTTCTTGTGATAATGAGCAACCTATCTATAATTTTTAGAAAGTGTTGTCAATGAGGGAGGTTTAGTATACTATTTATTGGGCGTATAAAATACATGTACTGCCAAACAGATGAGCTCATTATGTTTTGTTTATTTTTATTATTTTTCTGTAACTTTCTTTCGATGTGTGTGATCGTTTGGTCGAAATAAATGATTATTATTATATAACTATGTTGGAAACAATCAAATACTTTGAAGAAATCGTCGAACACCTCAATAGCTTTCTGAAAGATTCATCTGCGTCGATAATCGACCTACCCTTTGAAAAACCGCAATCCTAATCAAATGATTATTCATAAGCAAGACAAGTTACTTTTTACCTTTTTTAGGCCAGAGCTTGGAGCAAATATATTATTATAATGACTGGGGAAATCCAGTTCCTATTGCAAGAGAAGAACGTTGTATGGCGATGTACTTTCTTCGGTCATACGATGACTTCTACTGTGGACAGCGCAGAGATTTTATTTGTGAGTTGGAAACGGGAATGAATGCAACGACACCGACATCTAACGAGATTGTTACAACTGATGTGACGACCGACACCACGCCTTATATCACCAGCAACAGTGACGTATGTGGAACATCGGATGAAGGTACAGTGTAATAAAATAGTTTCGTTCTTAATCTAAACTTAAATAAATTGTTAGGGGACCAGGTACTCCACATCGAATAATATAAAAATCACGAAAGTCTGTTTAGAAATTAAGTAAAACATACCGTCCGAATATACTTAAGTCCCTTAAAGTTTAACATTTCATCGCATAATAAATGCAATTGTATTGTGAATGAAATAATGAAATCGTATATTTTTTAAATTTTTTTAGGATACAAACCGTACTCTTCATCGTCGAGTTGTTACAAGTATCACCCAGAAGAACTATCGTGGCAGGAGGCGAGTGACGCTTGCGCAGCTGAAGGAGGATATTTACTCGTTATAAACGACGAGCGCGAGGCAAAACTTTTAACAGAAATAGACGAAGTTCCTCCTAGATCAGGTGCTGCTGGAATACATGTGGGAATAAAAGCAGAAAATGGTAAATGGAAAAGTGTGCAAGGTAAATATGCTTCGTTAATTGACTTCTGCATAGTCATTGTACGTTTAAAAATGGAGACTACTATCTCATTTGTCAAAAACCGCGGTACCACCAATTAAAACTTACCCATAAGGCGTGATAAAGAGGGAGGCTTAGTGTCCTATCTATGAGGTGTACAATTCTATTCATTTTTTTCTTAACTATCGGATAACGCGGCTTTCCTTCAAAAGAGTGACGAACACAGCACATGTCGAGGGGGAAGATTTGAACTCAGCGAGCAAGTCGAAGCGCGGGCGGCAACAAGTTTACTCAATATCTTCTAAGCATTGTACATAATTTGATGAGACATAATAATATATCTGCGACCATAGTTGACCCACCCTTTGTAAAATCAGAGACCTAATAAACGAATGCTTATAGGTAAGGCGTGTTTATAGGTAATGATTTGAATTAGTTTATTCATTGTTTTAGGCCACAGCTTGCAGCATATATACTATTATAACCGCAGGAGTCGTCCGGTTCCTATTGCCAGAGACGGAAATTGTATGGCGTTGTTCTTCCTTCAATCATATGATGATTTCTACTGTGGACAGCGCAGAGATTTTATTTGTGAGTTGGAAATGGGAATGTTTTCAACAACAGCGCCATCTGACGAGCTTTTTACCACTGAGGGCGTGACTGATGTGACGACTGACGCCACGACTTATATCACTAGCAACATTGACGTATGTGGAACAACGGATGAAGGTAAATTGTTAAAAAAGGTTACGTTCTTAATTTAAATCTCAAAAGTCTCAGCGATCAAAAGTAAACGCACGGTCAAATAGTTTTACTATATTTTAAACATCCATGTTTGCTCTATACTACACTGTCTTAATATATTGATTTCAATTCGATTTTTTTCTGAATGAATTAAACAATTATTTATTGTTTTATTTTAGGTTACAAGTCACACTCTTCATCGTCGAGTTGTTATAAGTATCACCCAGAACGACTATCGTGGCAGGAGGCGAGTGACGCTTGCGCAGCTGAAGGAGGATATTTACTCGTTGTAAACGACGAGCGCGAGGCAAAACTTATAAAAAAAACATTCGACATACCATCTTATCCAGGAATACATGTGGGAATCAGGGTAGAAAATGGCAAATGGACAAGTGTGCAAGGTAAATACGTTTCCTTATTGAAGTTACTCATAATCCATTCACGTTATTAAATGTTATCGTCCTCTACATCCGTCATTAGCGGTTCTTGTGATAATGAGCAACCTATCTTTAATTTTTAGAAAGTGTTGTCAATGAGGGAGGTTTAGTATACTATTTATTAGGCGTATAAAATACATGTACTGCCAAACAGATGATCTCATTATGTTTTGTTTATTTTTATTATTTTTCTGTAACTTTCTTTCGATGTGTGTGATCGTTTGGTCGAAATAAATGATTATTATTATCTGGGAGCACGGAAGTGCCCCCGCAAGTCGAGCAAAAAAAAATAACTATGTTGGAAACAATCAAATACTTTGAAGAAATCGTCGAACACCTCAATAGCTTTCTGAAAGATTCATCTGCGTCGATAATCGACCTACCCTTTGTAAAACCGCAATCCTAATCAAATGATTATTCATAAGCAAGACAAGTTACTTTTTACCTTTTTTAGGCCAGAGCTTGGAGCAAATATATTATTATAATGACTGGGGAAATCCAGTTCCTATTGCAAGAGAAGAACATTGTATGGCGATGTTCTTTCTTCGGTCATACGATGACTTCTACTGTGGACAGCGCAGAGATTTTATTTGTGAGTTGGAAACGGGAATGAATTCAACAACACCGACATCTAACGAGATTGTTACAACTGATGTGACGACTGACACCACGCCTTATATCACCAGCAACAGTGACGTATGTGGAACATCGGATGAAGGTACAGTGTAATAAAATAGTTTCGTTCTTAATCTAAACTTAAATAAATTGTTAGGGGACCAGGTACTCCACATCGAATAATATAAAAATCACGAAAGTCTGTTTAGAAATTAAGTAAAACATACCGTCCAAATATACTTAAGTCTCTTTTTTTTAAGTCCCTTAAAGTTTAACATCTCATTGCAAAATAAAAGCAATTGTATTGTGAATGAATTATTGAAATCGTATATTTTTTACATATTTTAGGATACAAACCGTACTCTTCATCGTCGAGTTGTTACAAGTATCATCCAGAAGAACTGTCGTGGCAGGAGGCGAGTGACGCTTGCGCAGCTGAAGGAGGATATTTACTCGTTATAAACGACGAGCGCGAGGCTAAACTTTTAACAGAAATAGACGAAGTTCCTCCTAGATCAGGTGCTGCTGGAATACATGTGGGAATAAAAGCAGAAAATGGTGAATGGAAAAGTGTGCAAGGTAAATATGCTTCGTTAATTGACTTCTGCATAGTCACTGTACGTTTAAAAACGGAGACTACTATTTCATCTGTCAAGAGCCGCGGTACCACCAATTAAAACTTACCCATAAGGCGTGATAAAGAGGGAGGCTTAGTGTCCTATTTATGAGGTGTACAATTCTATTCATTTTTTTCTTAACTATCGGATAACGCGAACTCAGCGAGCAAGTCAAAGCGCGGGCGGCAACAAGTTTACTCAATATCTTCTAAGCATTGTACATAATTTGATGAGACATAATAATATATCTGCGACTATAATTGACCCACCCTTTGTAAAATCAGAAACCTAATAAACGAATGCTTATAGGCAAGGCGTGTTTATAGGTAATGATTTGAATTAATTTATTCATTGTTTTAGGCCAGAGCTTGCAGCATATATACTATTATAACCGCAGGAGTCGTCCGGTTCCTATTGCCAGAGACGGAAATTGTATGGCGTTGTTCTTCCTTCAATCATATGATGACTTCTACTGTGGACAGCGCAGAGATTTTATTTGTGAGTTGGAAATGGGAATGTTTTCAACAACAGCGCCATCTGACGAGCTTTTTACCACTGAGGACGTGACTGATGTGACGACTGACGCCACGACTTATATCACTAGCAACATTGACGTATGTGGAACAACGGATGAAGGTAAATTGTTAAAAAAGGTTTCGTTCTTAATTTAAATCTCAAAAGTCTCAGCGATCAAAAGTAAACGCACGGTCAAATAGTTTTACTATATTTTATACATCCATGCTTGCTCTATACTACACTGTCTTAATATATTGATTTCAATTCGATATTTTTCTCAATGAATTAAACAATTATTTATTGTTTTATTATAGGTTACAAGTCACACTCTTCATCGTCGAGTTGTTATAAGTATCACCCAGAACGACTATCGTGGCAGGAGGCGAGTGACGCTTGCGCAGCTGAAGGAGGATATTTACTCGTTGTAAACGACGAGCGCGAGGCAAAACTTATAAAAAAAACATTCGACATACCATCTTATCCAGGAATACATGTGGGAATCAGGGTAGAAAATGGCAAATGGATAAGTGTGCAAGGTAAATACGTTTCCTTATTGAAGTTACTCATAATCCATTCACGTTATTAAATGTTATCGTCCTCTACATCCGTCATTAGCGGAAACTGCTGATCCAGAAATCCTTACTCCATTATTATCTGCCTTTTTAATTCTGCCACTCAAATGCAAGGCAAGCAAATCGAGATCTGTATCATTAATCCCATAGCGTTTAACATTTCTTAGAATTGTTCTATTTTGGAAACAGTCAAATACTGTGAAGAAATCGTCGAACACCTCAATAGCTCTCTGAGAGATACATCTGCGTCGATAATCGACCTACCCTTTGTAAAACCGCAATCCTAATCAAATTATTATTCATAAGCAAGACAAGTTACTTTTTACCTTTTTTAGGCCAGAGCTTGGAGCAAATATATTATTATAATGACTGGGGAAATCCAGTTCCTATTGCAAGAGAAGAACATTGTATGGCGATGTTCTTTCTTCGGTCATACGATGATTTCTACTGTGGACAGTATAGAGATTTTATTTGTGAGTTGGAAACGGGAATGAATTCAACGACACCGACATCTAACGAGATTGTTATAACTGATGTGACGACTGACACCACGCCTTATATCACCAGTAACAGTGACGTATGTGGAACATCGGATGAAGGTACAGTGTAATAAAATAGTTTCGTTCTTAATCTAAACTTAAATAAATTGTTAGGGGACCAGGTACTCCACATCGAATAATATAAAAATCACGAAAGTCTGTTTAGAAATTAAGTAAAACATACCGTCCGAATATACTTAAGTCCCTTAAAGTTTAACATTTCATCGCATAATAAATGCAATTGTATTGTGAATGAAATAATGAAATGGTATATTTTTTAATGTTTTTTAGGATACAAACCGTACTCTTCAGCGTCGAGTTGTTACAAGTATCACCCAGAAGAACTGTCGTGGCAGGAGGCGAGTGACGCTTGCGCAGCTGAAGGAGGATATTTACTCGTCATAAACGACGAGCGCGAGGCAAAACTTTTAACAGAAATAGATGAAGTCCCTCCTAGATCAGGTGCTGCTGGAATACATGTGGGAATAAAAGCAGAAAATGGTGAATGGAAAAGTGTGCAAGGTAAATATGCTTCGTTAATTGACTTCTGCATAGTCACTGTACGTTTAAAAACGGAGACTACTATTTCATCTGTCAAGAGCCGCGGTTCTACCAATTAAAACTTACCCATAAGGCGTGATAAAGAGGGAGGCTTAGTGTCCTATTTATGAGGTGTACAATTCTATTCATTTTTTTCTTAACTATCGGATAACGCGGCTTTCCTTCAAAAGAGTGACGAACACAGCACATGTCGAGGGGGAAGATTTGAACTCAGCGAGCAAGTCGAAGCGCGGGCGGCAACAAGTTTACTCAATGTCTTCTAAGCATTGTACATAATTTGATGAGACATAATAATATATCTGCGACTATAGTTGACCCACCCTTTGTAAAATCAGAGACCTAATAAACGAATGCTTATAGGTAAGGCGTGTTTATAGGTAATGATTTGAATTAGTTTATTCATTGTTTTAGG
This sequence comes from Anticarsia gemmatalis, assembly GCF_050436995.1. Lineage (NCBI taxonomy): Eukaryota > Metazoa > Arthropoda > Insecta > Lepidoptera > Erebidae > Anticarsia > Anticarsia gemmatalis. Next base: position 11,733,854 of record NC_134756.1, read on the forward strand.
CCACAGCTTGCAGCATATATACTATTATAACCGCAGGAGTCGTCCGGTTCCTATTGCCAGAGACGGAAATTGTATGGCGTTGTTCTTCCTTCAATCATATGATGACTTCTACTGTGGACAGCGCAGAGATTTTATTTGTGAGTTGGAAATGGGAATGTTTTCAACGGTAGCGCCATCTGACGAGCCTTTTACCACTGAGGGCGTGACTGATGTGACGTCTGACGCCACGACTTATATCACTAGCAACATTGACGTATGTGGAACAACGGATGAAGGTAAATTGTTAAAAAAGGTTTCGTTCTTAATTTAAATCTCAAAAGTCTCAGCGATCAAAAGTAAACGCACGGTCAAATAGTTTTACTATATTTTATACATCCATGCTTGCTCTATACTACACTGTCTTAATATATTGATTTCAATTCGATATTTTTCTGAATGAATTAAACAATTATTTATTGTTTTATTTTAGGTTACAAGTCACACTCTTCATCGTCGAGTTGTTATAAGTATCACCCAGAACGACTATCGTGGCAGGAGGCGAGTGACGCTTGCGCAGCTGAAGGAGGATATTTACTCGTTGTAAACGACGAGCGCGAGGCAAAACTTATAAAAAAAACATTCGACATACCATCTTATCCAGGAATACATGTGGGAATCAGGGTAGAAAATGGCAAATGGATAAGTGTGCAAGGTAAATACGTTTCCTTATTGAAGTTACTCATAATCCATTCACGTTATTAAATGTTATCGTCCTCTACATCCGTCATTAGCGGTTCTTGTGATAATGAGCAACCTATCTTTAATTTTTAGAAAGTGTTGTCAATGAGGGAGGTTTAGTATACTATTTATTAGGCGTATAAAATACATGTACTGCCAAACAGATGATCTCATTATGTTTTGTTTATTTTTATTATTTTTCTGTAACTTTCTTTCGATGTGTGTGATCGTTTGGTCGAAATAAATGATTATTATTATCTGGGAGCACGGAAGTGCCCCCGCAAGTCGAGCAAAAAAAAATAACTATGTTGGAAACAATCAAATACTTTGAAGAAATCGTCGAACACCTCAATAGCTTTCTGAAAGATTCATCTGCGTCGATAATCGACCTACCCTTTGAAAAACCGCAATCCTAATCAAATGATTATTCATAAGCAAGACAAGTTACTTTTTACCTTTTTTAGGCCAGAGCTTGGAACAAATATATTATTATAATGCCTGGGGAAATCCAGTTCCTATTGCAAGAGAAGAACATTGTATGGCGATGTTCTTCCTTCAATCATACGATGACTTCTACTGTGGACAGCGCAGAGATTTTATTTGTGAGTTGGAAATGGGAATGTTTTCAACGACAGCGCCATCTGACGAGCTTTTTACCACTGAGGGCGTGACTGATGTGACGACTGACACCACGCCTTATATCACCAGCAACAGTGACGTATGTGGAACATCGGATGAAGGTACAGTGTAACAAAATAGTTTCGTTCTTAATCTAAACTTAAATAAATTGTTAGGGGACCAGGTACTCCACATCGAATAATATAAAAATCACGAAAGTCTGTTTAGAAATTAAGTAAAACATACCGTCCAAATATACTTAAGTCTCTTTTTTTAAATCCCTTAAAGATTAACACTTCATTGCAGAATAAATGCAATTGTATTGTGAATGAATTAATGAAATGGTATATCTTTTACATTTTTTAGGATACAAACCGTACTCTTCATCGTCGAGTTGTTACAAGTATCACCCAGAAGAACTATCGTGGCAGGAGGCGAGTGACGCTTGCGCAGCTGAAGGAGGATATTTACTCGTTATAAACGACGAGCGCGAGGCAAAACTTTTAACAGAAATAGACGAAGTTCCTCCTAGATCAGGTGCTGCTGGAATACATGTGGGAATAAAAGCAGAAAATGGTAAATGGAAAAGTGTGCAAGGTAAATATGTTTCGTTAATTGACTTCTGCATAGTCATTGTACGTTTAAAAACGGAAACTACTATTTCATCTGTCAAGAGCCGCGGTACCACCAATTAAAACTTACCCATAAGGCGTGATAAAGAGAGGGGCTTAGTGTCCTATCTATGAGGTGTACAATTCTATTCATTTTTTTTCTTAATTATCGGATAACGCGGCTTTCCTTCAAAAGAGTGACGAACACAGCACATGTCGAGGGGGAAGATTTGAACTCAGCGAGCAAGTCGAAGCACGGGCAGCAACAAGTTTACTCAATATCTTCTAAGCATTGTACATAATTTGATGAGACATAATAATATATCTGCGACTATAGTTGACCCACCCTTTGTAAAATCAGAGACCTAATAAACGAATGCTTATAGGCAAGGCGTGTTCATAGGTAATGATTTGAATTAATTTATTTATTGTTTTAGGCCAGAGCTTGGAGCAGATATACTATTACAACGACTGGAGTCGTCCGATTCCTGTTGCCAGAGACGACAAATGTATGGCGGTGTTTTTCCTTCGATCGTATTATGATTTCTACTGTGGACAGCGTAGACATTTTATTTGTGAGTTGGAAATGGGAATGACTTCAACAACACCGGCATCTAACGAAAATCTTACCGCCAATGTCACGACTGTCAGTGACTAAGCGCACTGTCAGTTGTTTTTTTTTTCGCTATTTTAATTAGGTACTGTTACAAACGACTCTTAAACTAATAATCACAATTGCAAAATTATTACCTCTGTGATTTTCTTTATGTTATTAAAAAAAATGTCGTACAATATAATAAATTTATAATAAAATATTCTTTTAGCCCAAAAATTAAATTAAATATTATTGTTATCAGTATTATCAAATTGATTACAATAAATTATAGCTATTACAAAAATATTAAAATATTTTCATTGATAATGTTAAGAAATATAATGTACATTATGTATTTGAATTATAAATAAATAAATTTAACCCATTACTGTCCCACTGCTGGGCAAGGGTCTCCTCCCGTAATGAGGGAGGGGTTAGGCCTTGAGTCCACCACGCTGGCCAAGTGCGGGTTGGTGACTTTGCATACCCTCAATTAATGTATTAAACAAATTTTAGGCATGCAAGGTTTTCTCACGATATTTTCCTTCGCCGTTGGAGCATGTGATAATTATTTCTAATACACACATAACTTCGAAAAGTCATTGATGTTTTGCCTCGGGTTCGAACCTGCGACCACTTGCGTGCGAAACTTATAGGTACATATACATAATAATGATAATTATGTGATTTTCGAGGATTTGATTTTACATAAAAAAAAAATCTTTTACAACTTTTATAGGTGACAAAAATTTTATTATTTGCTTCATAAAATATTCGTGAGGTCTTTTTTCGAGTATGTGATAAATTGGTATCTAATGAGATACCAAACAAAACACACGTGTGTTTTGTTTGTGATTATTTTTTTGTTAAAGTGACATCTATTGAACGTCTACGGAATTAGCTTTAGCCATGTTCGAAAGTCGCGTAGTTGAATGATACTAACTGGTTTCGTAACTGAATTACAGATGACACTAGTAAACTACACATACCCAGCTCCTTTTTTTTTAATTACATTCTTGAATAGAAGCTATTCGTCTTGATGAAAATCCTTTTATCCTTGCTCAAGCTTACTCAACCTGTCCTAATGTATACGTAGTATACAATATTCAATTTTGTTTATCGAAATGTAGCCTAAGAAGACAAGGCGTTGCGTAGAAATAAATTTGTTCCCTTACTAATATTATTATATTTCGAAAATCTTTAAAATTTATATAAAAAACATAATATTAAAACATGTTTAATAAATATATTCATTATCAAGCCGAAGCTACGGATTTTGATGTAAGGCCAGCGTCTCTTTTGTTCGGGTCCAATTAACGGACAACTAAATATTGTAAGTGTGATGACCTGTTTAAAGATATATGGGTAGGTATCATGATTTGAGTAGAATTGTACAACTCATATATATTATGTTTATGGCTTTATGAGGATGTTTGTTAAAACAAAAACATTTAGATTAAATTATACAGTAAGAAAGGTTCTTGAGACATCTGAATAATAACATTGTGTGAGCTGTATTCTGCTAATATTGAGTAAATAAAACCAAAAACAAAGTTAAAAGTCTTTATTTTATTATTTACAAGAAAATTTATAAAATTATTAACTTCTCTCTAGCTTACCTAAAAAGTACACAAATGCTTTGATATAATAACGATACTCCTTTAAATATAAAAAAATGTAGTAGCACCTTATAACGCCACCTATATTTAGAAATACAAAACCATTAGTATAGATTTTGTCGGTCACATTATAATGCATTGATTTATTGTAAACTTAAATATTAAATGTAAGCAGATTAATCAAATATCGAAATTATGTTTTATTTCTTATAAAATACTATATTTATCACAATATAAATTCAGTAGGCTTCCCTCAGTCAGTACAAATCGCCCGAGGACAGCATTCTGAAATTATAAAACTACAGTTTTTTCAGTAATAAGACTTTCCCTGTACTTATATTAACTTATACATAATTTTTATTCAACTATTTAGTATTTTTATATTCCTCAAAATCATATAAGATAGTAATACCTTCGAACGGTTAAATGCTTTATATATTTAGAATGTTGGAATTTCAATATGTAATTCAAATAAAGTTTTTCAACGCTCAAACCAATAATTTTATTAGAGCATTTTAATAGTGCTTGCTTAAAACTGACCCTAATCTTGTCGTGTATGGGCCTAAAGACATGTTAACTACGGCGATTTCAACTTGATGACAATTATTTATCAGTCTTCGCACGCAAGCCAAAAAGATTGTTGGATCCCTAGTTAAAAGAATATATTTCAGTCGTCCTGGAAAATATAAAGAGTTATGTTGCTAAGACCAGCTATCAAGTTCAAAGCGAGTCAGCTAGTACAAATGATAATTATTGTATCAGATTTATTTGCAACTTTGCAAACAAACTATTAAAGTACATAAATCGGTGAGTTTTAATCTTTAATCTAATGTGATGCTTTCGCTGCTTTCTGCATAGTATCATCCTTTAGTCTATTCAAAGCATCAACCGTACTCTGCAAAATACCAAGACCTAATCGTAGTTTAAAATCAACAATTCTTTGAAGAAATGAGAAGAATCCGCCATGCTCATTTATAGGAGGGTACGTGATTACATCTGGAGTATTTGTAGGAAGTGAAACCGGTTTTCCTGTTGAGGCTTCTGCTGTGGGCATAGTCGAAGTCGTTTCGGATTTTAACTCAGTCGTAGTTTCGGTCATAATACTTTTAAAAGTAGTGGTTTGAGTATACAGAGGACTGTTGCGCTCTGAATCAGTATTACTTGACGGGAAAACTTCATAAACCTTAAAAGATTTAGTTGTCGTTTCTAACTCAACGGGCATTTCAGCCTCGGTGGTTTTCTCGCCTCTGTTATTATTTATAGGAATTGTTGAAACACTTTCAACTACTTCAACTTTTTCAGTTGTATGTGCTTCAGTTTTTGTATCCTTGTTAGGTTCTGATACAGCATATACTGTTGTTATATCTTTAGGTAAAACAGTCACATCAATTGGTTCACTAGGAGCGAGATTCCTTACAGGATTAGGGTTGTAAACGTCATCGATCTCGTTACTAATGAAAATGTCTTTATTTAATTCTTTCTCAGCTAAAAGTTCTTCTAGAGATCCAGATATACTACGCTTCTTTCTCAACTTTCTCGGTCCGTGTTCCGGCACAACTGCGGGTGTAGCGGAGTCAGAAAGTTCTTTAGGTACATTTCCAACTACAAACTTATTTTCACCGCCTTCAGAAGTAACGCTTGAATCCTCTAACTTTGTGTCTTCTTCTTGATTTTCTTCATCATTGGAGCCCAAATACATTGAAGTTGGCGAATAAGTTACTGGACTGCTCGTCGTATCACTGAAGAATTGGCCTTCAAATGGATATACCGGTTTGAAATCCGTCTCTGAAGATGGTTTTACTCCGTACACAACTGAGTTGGATGCATCACTGCCGTAAGATGATAAACCTGACGGTCCAGTTTGTGGAGCAGCATATATCGGTTCGACAGCAGCCACGGGATACTGAGTATAATTAGGTAGTTTTGGTTTTTCATAATTATATTTGCCCTCTGTTGTGTAAGCATGACGGGTTTCGTATTGAGGGCCGTAAGCGATGGGTTTAGAATAAACTGCAGCGTGAGCTATTCCTGTCTTTTGTTGAGCGTAATGAACTTTGTAGTTTGGATTATAACCTGGTGTAACATGCCTGTACCTGATATCCTGTTCTTTCTTAACGGGAGAGTATCTGTTTATATGAGAAGTCTGAGCGGCATACGGATTCAACTTCTGCTTCGCGTGAGCTGGCATTCCAGCTAAGACGGTGCCTAGCATTTCTTCCTCTGCTTGTCCGTTGCCATCATTAGCATACTCTTCGGCATTATTTCTATATAAATCATCGCTTTTGTCAACTTCAAATGTCCTACGTACAGGTGTAGCGAATGGATACAGGAAGTATCCGGCTATGCCTACCAAGCTCGCCAGACCTAACATTCCTACTCCAACAGAAGGCATGACTTCTCGTGACAAATAATTGTATATCTGTGTAGTGATGGCGCCGGTTTGAACTGCTGGTTTTTTAGCATTCTTATTGGTTTTTGTTTTGTTAGCTGTTTTGACATCGACTATAGCAACATCTGTGTCGGGTTTAGGAGTAGAAGTCTTACGTTTCTTAGTTTTATTCTTCTCTCTGTTTGAGCTTCTTTTTGGCTTTTTTGTTGTAGTTGGCGGTGTGCTAACTTCTAGTTCAATTTCCTGTTCCTTGGCTTCGGTTGGTAATAGTGCCGAGTCATCAATTATGGGTGTGGCTAATGTAGTCGTAGTTTTATTTTTGTTCTTGTTCTTCTTCTTTGGTTTAGAAGTCACGGTGACTACGGGAATTGCTGGGGTCTTTGTTTCTTTTTTTGTTGTGGGGGCTTCGGTCGTAGTAGTCGTTGTAGTGGTTGTAATGGGACGAACGGAAGTGTTCTTATTTTTCTGCACATTTGTAAGTACAGTGTCTTTTAATTTGTTAAAAACATTCTCATTGATAGCAGACCCTCCAGCAACTAGATCAGCTTTATTAGTACTACCAATGATGGGACGTTTAGGTGGTTTATTATTTTGTGGGCGTTTTGGTTTATTTTTCATAGCAGGCTTAGGTTTCTTGGAGCTGTCTTCTACCTTTGTGGGCTCAGTTGTTGTGTTTTCTTTTACCGAGTTGCTCAGTGATACCCAGGTGGAAATACCTTCGTTAGACGTAGAAGATTCATGGACTTCGTTTATTTTGTTTTCCGTATCAAGTTCTTCCATCGTGACGGGTACTGCTTCACCCGGATGCGCATTTTCATACTGGTCTCCATCTTCGTTTCTTGTTTTAATTTTATGTTTGACTTGGGTTTTGAGTTTTGGTGGTATTCTAGTATCAGCAACAATGGGTGTTTCAACTGTCGAGTTTGGTTTATCTAAAAGTTGTATTGCAACCATTTCTATAGACTCTCGTATGGGTGCCTTGGTTTTGACATCACGTGAGGAACTCTCGGGCGCCGGCGATGCAAGTTGCGAAGGCTGTTCTGATGATGACGAAACTGGACGTGCGGACTCATCTCTGAAATGTAGAAAAGTAATATGTTAATACACAAAACAAATAATATTTTACCCCGCATTCCAGCTGAATAAACATTTGATTTTAAATATCATTTTTGACAGCTGAAAATACTTAAAACGTATAAATCCTTATCTAGTTAAAGGGAATTAGCCCGTAAGTTTCCTTGTTGCTATTATTAATAAAGTAGCTGAATGTTTTGATTGAAAAGAAAATTATTCCGATAACAATGTACTGACAAGACACTGACAGTCGGAAAATTTTACCTAGAAATCCTCAGTCATGTGAAATACAAAAAAACTACATAATTATTCACAACCGGATTATAAACATTGTAATCAAATTCCCTTTTGCCTGCACTTAAACGACTGTAGCATAAATTTCGGCAACCGAGTTCGCAAGTCATATATTATGTAATCTAATCAATTAAACTAAGATGAGAAAGAATGCTATAAAATTAATGCCTCTTTTTTCAAGCGACTTCGGGGCGGCGCACGAGACGCTGTCGCTCTGTGTCATGTACTTTGATCTATCCCGGTAGTGCCGCGCGAACCTGTGCCCTTGACACACATACCGGTACATTCCGCGCTAAAAATTAAATTTAATTCAAGCTTCCGCAGACAGGAACTTTTAGTTTTTGTTTACGTTTTAGAGTAATTAAATAGTAATAGTTACTGTTTTGTGTTATAAATACATTTCAATCATATATAGTCTTTTATATAAGTTAGCTATTGCGGCGAGCATAAAGACGCCATAGTAATTTGATGGTTTATCATTGTAAGGTAGTGAGTTGTTGTGTTGTTTTCGCGGTAACTGTGAAGGTATTGCATTATTAACGTCGTTAGTCTACGGGACTAGGTCGAAGTATCAATAATTTCGATCTATTTTAAAAATAAAATTTAGGAAGACTAAATTAAAAGTGAGGGTAGGCGTCGAAACTCGCGCCACAAGGAGACGACGCTTAGCAGCCACATCAGTCAGCCCGTGACCGCGGTCGATGCAGTTCGATCAAAACATCGGGCAGCGAACAAGGTATCGTAAACATTAAATTTCTCATCGCGTGTTTAACCCGTTAGTAATTCCGTATTACATTATAAGTATTTAGAAGTATATGAGTATGTTAATCAGTTATTTGGTTACCATAGTACAAGCTCTGCTTAATTTGTATTCAAATGATCGTGTGTGTGAGTTCAATGATTCTTTTTTTCCAATATTAATCTTTAAATATTTTTAGTCTACAGTCTCTCTCTTTAACTTTTGTGCGTCAGGGTGATGCTCACTATTCATTATATTGCTGTTGAACATAACTTGTTAATCTATCCATCTGTTTGGACAACCGTATGCCTATTATTTTTAACGTTAACTAAAAATTGAACAATAAATTAAACAAAACAAAGAAAAAGAGACAAACACATTTTTGATTTATATTTATTAACAAATCTAAAAAATAATTATGTACAGACTTAAATAATATAAGTAAGTCAATAATAACAAAATATTTACAGTAACGCAACAATTACAGTATAAAAATTAACTACATTACATACATACACACCTCAGGGTACAACAGTTATATGCGAAGGTGTAAGCAAAGGTGTATTATGGTGTATAAATTTAATAAAAATATCAAACAGGCTACCGTCTATTGGACACGCTTGCGGGTTAACAGTTCTAAATTCTGAATTTTCTATACCGTCGGCATCTGAAAACCTTGCGCACAAAGCTCTCTCCTTTCTTTGTTCCTTTCTTTCTTTCATTAACTAAGAACTGCTCTTGTGTCGCGGGGACTTTTACAAAATACAAACAACGGACATAAAGAACAACGAGGCCTGAAACAATTATGCGTGTATCACACCAAACTAAATAATTGTTCCGTGTGGGGATCGAATCCACGACCTCTCAACGCAATGGTAGCGGCGTGGCGACTTAAACCACTGAGCCACTACTAAGTTATTGGATTACTGTTAGTATGTACAGTTCACAACGAGTTACATGCAGCAATTTCTTTAGTCCCATAGACAGGTTATTATATAATATAATTAAAATATTTGTGTATAGTAAAGTACTTACAAGTAAAGGTTAAATAATACTGTTGATGTTCAAATAGACGTATGAACTATTATATCACCATACGAAATATTTTTATAACAAACTATTACACAATACACGTTGGTCAATCATCGGTAAAATAAAATACAATGATAAGACAGTTTTGCTTTAATAAATTAATATTTTGTCAGCAACTATTTATGATACGCTAACCCAAATTTTGGTAAAATTGTTTATTGTGCCAAACTGCTCAAAATGTGTTGTATTATAAGGTTACATTAAACCTAATAAATATGATAAATTTTGTAAAATGTAACAACTGTTTGCAAACCAAAATAAATAAATATTTATTACATGCCAAAATCACGAAGAAATACCCAAAAATAAGTTACAAATGTTATACAACACTAACTAGACGTAATTTTCATTACAAAAGATATCAAGATTTTTACTTTAAACGTTTCTAGTGTAAAGTTAATTTTTACGAGTAAGCGTAATATAAATAGTGGCTGCGGAATTGTTAATATGGAATCATTTATGCCTACAGTCATTAGTCTATGTAGATTATAGAAATAAAAATTAATAAAAAATTATGTACTGGATGTTTCATTCAGACAGGTGTTATTAGACTTTATTAATTTGTTGCCTCCATTACGAATCCTTTCATTCAATGCCTACATTGGGTGGATTGTCTATTGAATTTAAATAATATAATTGAAACTCAATCAGACACTAGGAAATGTGATAAATTTAGCCTGCTTGATTACAGACACAGGGAAAGGTAAATCGAAATAAAATATATTTAATCTAAATTGCACGGTGAAATATGAAAATCAAAATTGTATGAAAATGGAAAACTTGTTGAAGTAGTACTGTAGAATTTTAGAAACTCTTTTTTTGTTTAAAGTTAATCATTTAAATCAAAAGCAGCACTATTTCCTGGAGTATTGGATTCACTATTGAATTATGTAACTATAATTATTTCACTCGATTAGTCCAAGCCTCTCTTTTTCGCCGTCTGTTTTTCCGTTCATAAGTCACAGTGATATTTCTATTTCTGGCACGTAATCTTTTCGTTACATCTACCATCCAATACTTTAATCGATTTAAGAAAGAAGGAACTGATTTCATATCTTCTCGATTCTCATTTATATCTCTACCAATTTCAGGTACCACTCTTCTGTTATTAGGGAATGAATGCAACTGCCAAGTTTTCAAATGGTCATCCCATCGCCACTCTGGTCGGTAAACATGTATAATTTTAGGAGCTTCTCGTCCTAAAGGGAAAAACCAAGGTGAAAATAACGCAGCAAATCCAGAACCTGCGAACAATAATCCTAAGGGTGCTAAAAGTAAAGGAAATAAACCTATGCTTAAAGGATTGACCGTTGTAAGCCAACCTAAAACGTTTAATGCAGGTCTAAAAAAATCTACTAAAGATGAAAAACTAAATAAGTCATCGTCTCCACTACCAGGACGACTTGGTTTGCTTATAGCTGACAGTTGAGAAGTGGCAGCTCCAAAACCACCTGCTTCACTGGATTCTGACTGTATAGGACTATTTGCTGAGTGATAATTTACCAATTCTGTACCTTCAACTGATGCACTATCACCTGGTTCTGCTTCTTCAGATTCAAAATAATCTTCGTCTTTCGACGCATCAGCGCCTGAATCATCTCCTATATTTAAACCAGAATCGTCACCTAAGCCTAAGCCAAAACCTGGAAATATACTATCGTTGTCTTCCTCAGATTCAACAACTACGTTTTTGTTGATAACATTCGTGTTTACAGCGATATTGAGATCGGGACAGGCTTCTTTTCCTTGACCTTGAAAAGTGTTATTTAATGTTAGATAAATAGTTGGACAATCTTCAGAAGACGGACTGTATTCTTGAGGTCTAATAATAATTCTATCTGTGTATGAATTGGAAGGTTCGAAAGTAGTTACTTCATAATTACCACCATGATTGTTTACATTATTCTGATATTCATATTTCGTTGGTCTTGGTTTCTGTGTAGTGGTTCTTCGAACATTTTGAGTCCATGGTTTAGGATACCCTACATTTGTGATCACTGGAGTAGGAGTAGGAGCGTATGTGTGAAAGTAAGCAGGCCTAGTTGGATATGGGTAATGATCCATCACTTGAACATTAGGGTACGGACGAGAGTCTATGACTTGAACGTTAGTAGCATATACTTGTGTTTCCTCTGAGTACTGCGGCCGGGGTTTATTATATATGTTATAATGCCCATCAATTGGTGGTCTTGTATATCTTTTTGAGTTAATTTCTTCAGAAGTCTCTGTGCTAGTTTCATCTTTATTAGAAACACTTAGTTTCGTCATCTCTTTAGTTTGTTCGGAAACTGTGGTACTTTCGTAAGAAAAATTAAGATCGTCGTATTTGGTTTTGTCTCTCCATTTTGTAATAACTTTTCTTATAGCTGGTTTCCTTCTTTCATTTGAGATCTCTTCTTGGTTTTTAATTTTTACTGGCCTTGGTTTATTTTTCTTTTTTGTTCCTTGTCTATTTGAATGTATCAGACGACTGGTTCTATTAGATATACTAAAAGCTCCTATTTCTTTGGTGGTTATATTTATTGAAGGAATATTAGAAGTTGTATCTGAATTAATAAGTTTCTTTACTATATCTGTTGAATTTACATTACTAATGACTGTAGGAAATAACTTAAAACCTAAATTAAAACTAGATCTATACCTTATCGGTGCCTGCGTTGATTCTTTCTGAATATTTGTGACAGAAATTTCTTGAGGTCGCGAATAAACAGACGGACAAACAATTACAACTAATAAAACTAAAGTCCACATTGAGCACACACTTTTTCGCCGCGTCATTTTCGCAAGTTTACCTGAAAAGAAAGAAAACATATTATTAGTGATAATTAAATACGTAAATATGACTTGTAAGTAACAGTGACCGGGAAAAGTGTGAAGTACCTTTTATCACCTTAAAATTTAAGTGTAGCGACACACCTGCGCAAGGTTCGCGCCAAACGTACAGCTTAATACGCTTGTTGTATTATTTAAGCAACTTTCGCATCAGCCGACAATACGTCGCTTTAATGATAGCTCTGAATCTTTGGTCGTCGAGTATGCGGCTACTTAGATGCTTAACATTTTTATAGGCCTAATTTTTTCAGTGCATATACAATTTCAAACCCAAAAATTTTGTGTCATTCACATTATATGTAAATGATTGCCAAAGATACATGGTGAACAGCAGTCGGTAGACTCTAAAAGAAGTCTTAACAAATATTTTTAGTTTCTTCTTATTATCGTACCTATAGTTAGTGTTCAAAGACAAAGTTGTTCAAGACGCTCCGACAGACGACAGGCCTTTGAGGTGGCTTAACGACTGTTACCTTAATAGACAACAATCGGGACCGTCTTCTTGCGTGCCCTCCGATGCACGGAAACTTTCAGTTTAAATACTTCTAAGCGGTCACCCATCTATGGAACGACCGTTCCAAAGTTTGCTTAACTGACAGATCGTTTACCGTCCGAGAGCACAACTGGCAAAGATATTTAGTCAAATATGGCCGTACATGCGACCACACCTGACGCGTTAACATTTGGATACACCTTTACTCAAACGTGCTAATAGATAGTTCAATACTACTAAACAATAAGTGAGTATTACGTTTTCACCGTTTGAAGCGTGTGCCAATATTTACTTTATAATTTCACTAGTACCTACATATATTTGTGCGTAATACTATTCTTCCCGCGACTACAGCCGCTTAGGACAATTTCCCGGTGTATAAAGGATACTGATAATTATCGCATAGTCTAAACTATAGAAGTTAGATACAAGAAATTTGGACGTGTGCCTTTTATGATGTAGGCACCTTCTAAGGAAGATTTTTTTAATATAAACTAAATTTTAATACTCCTAAAGGGGTGAAATAGGGGATGAAAGATGGTATGGGAATTCGTTCCTTTTTGGAGCTAGAAGCATGAAACTTTGTATTTGGGAATACAAATTTCCTGTGTTTCAATGTTTTTATAAAATCATCCCCTAAGGGACTAAACATAGGACACAGAGTATGAATGTTAAAATAGTATTTTGTTCATTCCATTTAAATAATTATAATTTAAAGAAGTGTACAATTATATGGGGGGATCTTCAAAAATAAATAAATAAAAATGCGTTCAATAGCATGGTATAAGACGAATAACCTTACAAAACAACATCATAATTGGAACAAAGTATAAAAATAAACAAATAAAAACCGGACGTTTTACCGGCGTGGTCCGTTAACCCATAGATAATGTACCGTTAATTGACCGGCCAAGGTTACGATAGGGCATTCCGATGAAATAAAAAGTTTATTCGAAACTTGTGATTTGAGATACGGGACTTTTTGTTTCTTTTTTTTACAGCGTGCGTGTTATGCCAAATTATTGGACTCAGATGTAAGCTCTAGTTAGTAATACCGTGTTTTTTTAATATAAATTAAAAAAACAATATTTTTTGACAACTAAAGAGTTACTTATAAATAAATAAAATAATAACCTATTAATGTCCCACTGTACATTTTGTTACACACATATATTTTTTTACTTTCTATCACTTTTAAAACTGTATATGAGTGAAAAAGACAAGAATTACTTATTACATAGAGCTGTGGTGAAACGTGACTGTATTTCATACACATCTGCCTATGCCTTCGGATGTAACAGGCGTGATGCATTTCTTTTGTGTACATATTGTGCCTATCAGACCACACAATCAAACAAACTTCATTAGCATTCACAACAGTCAACTTTCCATCGTGATTCATAAAAAAAATCATAAAAGAACTTGTAAAAAACAAAAGAATGGACTTGATGACAAATGATATTGCGGTTTTTTTTACAAATCCAAAATATTTTTATTTATTTCTATTGTCTGTTTTAACCGTCTTCAAAGAAAAAAGAGGTTCTTAATTGGTCAGATTTTTTAAATGTTTATTACCTCATCATTTTTTACACATATTATAGATGCTAAGGGTCTTAGTCCTTCGGAGAGCACCTTAAAAGTCAGTCTCAAGTGTTGTCAATTCAGATATCAGCCATGTCTTCGGGCGACTTAAATAACTTAGACACTAGGTTAAATACTAACAATGCTGGATAAATGAGTGTTAAAGTAATTCAAGCCGAAATCTTGTCCAATCTTGTTCGTCAAGAACTATTTACGTGACCTCCAAAACACGGTGACGCTCAGCTTATAAACCAGTGAGCGCCCATCTATAGACTGTCCGTGCTAAAGGTAGCTTAACCCACTAATCATTTGCCGGTGAACGTAACTGTGGAATGAAAGTAGACCCCTTACTCTATGAGATAGTTATCGGAAGTTAGTCATAGACTAGTAAAGCTATATTAACGACCACACCGGTTTACCATTGACCTAATCTTTTAGTTAGAAAGTAGAGTTCTAAGAATAACAAATACACCTATACTTAGTATAATTATTTCTGTTTATAAAATTAAATGTCATATTTGTCTTGTCATACATTTAAATTACTTCTAGTTCAAATTCTAATATCGTTTTAATTTAACAAGAATGTATGGATGTGAATAAAGCAATGGAAGTTTGTAAGGATTGTAACAAATGGCGTTATCTGGTGTCTGCCTAACTAAGGGCGTGATATTTTGTATGTCTGTCAAATATCGCTTATTTCGTAAACATTTGTAAGCATTTAAAATCGTCATATTTATAGTCTACCTCTGTTTTCAAAAATCAGTTGGTCGTAAGAAAAGAATAGCAAAAAACTTAACTCAGTCGTATACAATTCCGAAGAGAATTCGCAGATCACAAAAATAATAATGTAAATCGAACCTACGACCAGCAGTGGCGACTATCTTAACCACTACGACAAAGTCCCATTCATACATCCCAAAAATTCCTCGTTGAACATAAATATTTCTACTATGCGTCTGTTAGAGCGAGATAGCAAGAGGTCATTGCCCCTGCGACCATGACCGACTAGTTTTGAGCACCTTGTATTATTGACCCGGTAACATGAATTTTTTAAGTTCCCGTTTTCCGTTACAACAAATGTTAAAAATAACGATTATTCGACAGTAAAGATTTTGCGGGATAATTTTGTTCCGTTATATTAGCCTTATAGGACTATTTTTATATTTTGATTACGATAAATGACATAAATACGTTTTTTTTTTTTTTTTTTAAAAGACAACTCCCGCACTAAGAATTGCTCTTGTGTCGCGGGGACTCTTACAAACATACAAACAACGGACACAAAGCACAACCAGACCCGAAGCAATTATTTGTGGATCGCACAAATAATTGCTCCGTGTGGGAATCGAACCCACGACCTCCCGTTGCAGTGGTATCGGCGTGGCGACCTAAACCACTGCGCCACGGAGGCAGTCAAAAAAAAAAAAAAAGTTTTTTTGGCTTACTTCATAATATATGTTTGTGGATACTGAAGTGTCAATCTATATCTATACTAAAGGCCCATTTAGACGGGGAGAGTTTCTCGTCTCGAAGATACGATTATCGAAAGAATATAAATCATTTTTTTCGTCTAAACATTCGCTCTCCTCGCTCGTTGCTTTGGGCGAGAATTGCCTTGCAATGGAATATTGTTATGTCCGTGTAAACATAATTTCAAAGCAATAATCGTATTTCGAGATTTTATGCCAGTTGCTACCATGAGTGCAGTGCGCGAGGGTGTTTTAATTATATATGCTCTTCTAAGGCAAGAATTAGTTAAACGGAAAAAAAAGAAAACGTGTTGGATTAAAAATGGATAGCTAGAAGAAATGATTTGGGAGCATCTAACACGTTGTGCCTTGAATTACAATTGGAAGATGAAGAGACATTCAAAAATATGTTTCGGCTTACGAAAACTCAACTCATATATTTAGTTCAAGAAATTGGACCATCTATACAAAAAAGTAACATAAATATGCGTCAAGCTATACCCGCTCGTACAAAATTGGAAATAACTTTAAAATATTTGGCTACAGGAGATTCATTTCAAACATTATCAGAAATATTTAGAGTACCATCAAAAGATCAAAAATAAAGAAAAAAAAAAAGATTACCTAAGTATATATTCAAAATCAGTCTTGCTTTAATAAGGTAGATTACAAAACAAATAAATGCCAATTAGCTTATAATAAATCAACTTAATATAGAGATATTTGGAAAAAAATAATTACTGTGCATTGGTTGAATCATTTGGAAAATCATCTTGCATGCTTGAATTACACCTCTGTGTGTCGCTATCAGTTCTCGAAAATGGAGAATCGGGCATCGGAGTTCACATCGGAGTTCATCGGATCACTAAACTCGAATGACAAATCTCGCACTAAAAACGATTCAAACTGATTTGTACGATACTCGTATCAACTTGAAAATATGTCACACGAGATCGTGTTAATACAAGTTAAGATTCTCGTAAGCAACAATCTGCTTACTATACCTTCCTTGTGTAAACAGACATAGGCAATAATCGCCTAGCGATAAGTCATAAGCGAATCTCGTATGACATAATGGTAGGCGAGATTTTAGTTCTTGCCTGTGTGTAAACATTTTGATACGATTGTGTTATGGCGATTATTGCTTGTGATAGTAGCGCATAGTTTCTCGCTCGGAACCGTACGAGAAACTCTCCCCGTCTAAATGGGCCTTAATATTATAAAGCTGAAGAGTTTGTTTGTTTGATTGTTTGTTTGTTTGAACGCGCTAATCTCGGGAACTACTGATCCAATTTAAAAAAATATTTCAATATTAGATAGCCCATTTATCGAGGAAGGCATGGCTATATATCATCACGCTACGACCAATAGGAACAGAGTAGGTAATAGTAAAAAGTGTTACAAAAACATGGAAAATTCTGACCCATTCTCTCTTATGTGACGCAAGCGAAGTTGCGCGGGTCAGCTAGTATAATATATGTTTGTGGATACAGAAGTGAAGAATATTCTATAGAATTTTATTTTCTAAGTTTGTTTTTTAAAGACCACTACCGCACTGATTTACGGTGGTCTAGTGCAGAGAGGCTTTTATAAAACTAGTTCCTACGGCATCCGCTAGGGGCGCTGATCAGATTTTTTATACAACATTTCTCGATAGTGTACCTACTGGTTGTCGTTTGCCGATAGTGGTAGAGAATGATGTTCGTTTGGACAACCTGCTCCTAAACTACTTGTATATTTTTGGTAGTTAACTAAGACAAAAGTTATGCATAAAAACACGTAACAATAACGCAATAACAAGTAATACGAGAATAAAGAAATGATGTCAAAACGTATTAAATAACACGAATTCTACTACATTCAACCATCCTATCGGGCGTAATCGGCGAAAATTACCCATTTTACATGAACATTCTTTTAAGCAAGGCTGTGCTTCGGGATGCCTTTTACAGACCTACAGGACGATTCTGGGTTTTCGAACGCAGGCTGTCATGCGTATCACATATCTCCGATGACAACTAGAGTAAGTAAAATTGATGGTCACTATTCAGTTCATTGCTGCTTTGACGTGACGTGTTAATCACTACAGTCTAAGGGAGAAAACAATGTATAGCATAGCGAATCTATACTAATATTATAAAGCTGAAGAGTTTGTTTGTTTGTTTGTTTGTTTGTTTGAACGCGCTAATCTCGGGAACTACTGGTCCGATTTGAAAAATTCTTTCAGCGTTAGATAGCCCATTTATCGAGGAAGGCTATAGGCTATATAACATCACGCTACGGCCATTAAGAGCGGAGTAGCAACGAAAAATGTTACAAAAACGGGGAAAATTTTGACCCATTCTTTCTTATGTGACGCAAGCGAAGTTGCGCGGGTCAGCTAGTTTCAAATAATTGTCAACTAAGATACGTGATACTCTGGTTTGGGTAATCTCAATCTCAATGCAAAGAACTTTGACATTCTAAGATTCGGTTTGCATGTCTAATATTGAATATAACAAGAGGTCATAATCAAGTCGAAAAATAACGTCTTAAAAGTCGAATTTTCCCACATTATCCATCCTGTAGTCTGTCCTACTAACACAAATTCGCTTCCATTAAAAACGTCGTCAGAACTCGAAAACAACTCACTTCGCTTATGAGTCACTTAGTTGTTTTCCTCAACTTTCTCGAAAGTGAATTCGAGAGAATCAGTGGATTCGTGTAAGCAGAATACGGATAATTAATTATATTTTTTTTTTCCTTAACCGTTATAATTTTATTAGCCCCGGTTTTTCCACTTCTGAAAAAGTATCTATTAGTTTGTCAGGTACTTAATCTTTACAGTTATTTTTATACATGTGCTATAATTTTTAGCTATAGGATAGGTTGTTCACTAAGCCTTAAAGCTAATTCTAATTTTATTTATATAGAAGTGTTGTTTAAGTCCCTCGAATCCCTTATATTTTATCTCAAGAAACAACGACTTTGACTTAGACATGCCCTTAAAAATACCAGGGTACCTATATAATATATTTTTTTCTTGTGTTTTAGTAGTACGATTTTGTACAGCCAGCACACCGAGCACCGAGAGTTTGACATTTGAAATATAATGTAAAAATAGTTCTGACGGCGCCCGCTAGAGGCGCTTATCAGATTTCTATACAAAAGTTCGATTATAATGTCGATACTCGACAGTGGTAGAGAAAAAAACTACTGCATTTCTTAATCATATTTTGTACTATTTAACATGGTGAAACGTCAAATGTTGCTAAAAGACAGTTTTCCGCATAAACAAAACAGCGAGCATTAGCTAGTTTTATATAAATTTTCCCTACAACACTTCACCGTTTCCTTGCACTTCGTGGCACTTGACCATAACATTCAAGTACATAATTACAACTGGCACAGTGCGTTGACATTGAGCACTGAGTTATAGGAGACTAGCGTTAGTCACCAACTATACAGCATATCTATACTAATATTATAAAGATGAAGAGTTTGTTTGTTTGTTTGTTTGAACGCGCTAATCTCGGGAACTACTGGTCCGTTTTGAAAAATTCTTTCAGTGTTAGATAGCCCATTTATCGGAGCAGAGTAACAGTGAAAAATGTTACAAAAACGGGGAAAATTATGATTATCTTAAGTGACGCAAGCGAAGTTGCGCGGGTCAGCTAGTATAATAATATGATTCAGAATATATATTTAGCATTTATTCAGAGCCTAATAGTACCTACCAGAGCCTCCTTTTCTAAGAGGAATATTTCGCCCAACAATAGGACAGTTTTGAACAGGTGGAACATTTCTTGGCACTGATAAAATATGAGGCTCTCAGCGAATTACAGAAATAAATATTACTTATACTATACACTAACTTAACTTTGATTTTTCAAGAATATTCTACAAAACCGCTATCGCTTATCACTTGCACACCACGCAATTATTATGTTAATGATATAACAGACTCGCGAGCGTTCTCATTTCCACTTAACTCGTTTTTACACGAGAGAGATTGTAGGTTTCCAAGCTAAGGTAACTTGTATTGAACGAGTAAAGGTAGATAGTTTGGAAGCGAAACGACTTTAGCGTTAAGTCTCACTCAAGTTATCGTATGGATAGTAAATAAAAACAGGAGATAAGAGGAACAGAGGAGGAGGATTGCTTCCATGGCGCAGTGGTTTAGGTCGCCAAATTGATAATAGTCGACCGATGTTTTACGTGCCCTCCAAAGCTCGGAAATTATTTGTCTTACCCGAATGTGTATAGGTGCACGGAATAAACCCACATTTTACAACTTAAAATGTTAGCCTCATGCAATAGGGGGCGAACTTATTGCCATATCCCGGACATGTTACCAAACTCTGCTACTATTTTGAGAAATATTCGAATGTATATTCTTCTTCTTCGTCTTATCGTATGATGGTGAACCTAGTGTCAAAGTTGCTCAAGCCGCCCGAAGGCCTTTGACGCGGTTTGAATGTATGTTAGAAAAGTCCAATAGCCCGACCCGGGAACTGTAATCCGAGACCTTGTGATCAGCAGTTGCATACATTATCGGCCAGACTGCAGTGGTTCGCAAACATTTTGATAAAGATCACTGATCTAATAATATAGGGTTAGGCAAAGACCAAAGAACGCCACTTGGTACGATTCTTACAAACTTCCCTTGCCTCATTCACATCCATAGATCTTGTCATACAGAACCACCTTTACCTACTAATACTACTCACCTTTGCAAGACATCGCCAAATAATAATAGCTAATAATCCTATACAATACGTGTTTAATGAAATCAAAGCAATTTATAAATAAGGTCGACCCATCAAAATAATCGAAACGCTCTAATGTTTTCACATAAGATTGTTTCACGGTCTGTTTATCAAAGAACAGTATTGTGCTATTAGGTAAAATGTGACTTTTCTACATAATTGTTTGCTCTTTGATTGTGTAAAAGATAAGTCGTAGTAGTATTATAAATGCGAAAGTTTTTATATCTTTCTCTTGGCTTGCTACACAATTTTTCTTTAATAACCCATTTCTGTCCCACTGCAGGACGAGGGTTTCCTCCCAAACGAGGAGGGAGAGGTTAGGCCTTGAGTCCACCACGCTGGCCAAGTGCGGGTTGAGTACTTTGCATGCCTTCAATAAATATAAGTACATATATTTTTTTGATACACAAATATTAGGTTTGGCAATATTTATCGAACTATAAAACCGACTCGACTCATTTGTTCGGCTTGTGCCGATCAGGTTAATCTACAAATATTCGGTTTTGCCGCCGGGCTAGGCCGATTAATGCCGAATCGGATATATGTGTAGCCTTACACATCGGTAATTTGTTATTGTAGAAGTAAAGACTCGGAATCAATTCCCTGATAACTTGCCAATTATTTTTGAACCATAGAATAGGTCCTAGAGTCACTTTTCACTTTAACTGTCTTATAAATAAATGTCATGTATTGTCTGCAGTGATTTGTATTTTTCAAACATATACAATGGTGTGATAACAGTGATAGCCGAGTGGTTTAAGCTGAAACCTCCCACGCTAGTGGTCGCAGGTTCGAATCCGAGGCAACATACCAATGACTTTTCGAAGTTATTTGTGTATTAGAAATAATTATCACATGCTCCAACGGTGAAGGAAAACATCGTGAGGAAACCTTGCATACCTAAAAATATGTTTACTTAATACATTTATTGAGGGCATGCAAAAGTCCCCAATCCGCACTTGGCCAGCGTGGTGGACTCAAGGCCTAACCCCTCCCTCATTACGGGAGGAGATCCTTGCCCAGCAGTGGGACAGTAATGGGTTAAATTTATTATTATTTATTTATTATATACAATGGTATGACTATGCGGTCTCCAAAATAGTAGAAAGACAGGCTAAACCAATGATGATACAATGATGAAACAAAACAACGTATAACTAATCAGAGCTTACTCGACATTTATAAGTAAGACAGTATCCATTTAAAATCTAGATCAACGAACATATAATATCTTCAAATGCTCTCAAATCACGATTCTTTCATTTCGCGGTTCAAGTTCGTGAGTGTACCGATCGACCGACATTTCTTTATTCTACTTTTTAAATAATAAACCAAGTGTTTTCGTGCACGCATCTTGAAATAATATCAATTTTATTGACCATTATTGTATTAGCCTCAATTAAAATTGTAAAAAGAATGACCGCTTTTCTTAGCGAGTTAGTTTTTGTAACATCACGCTTGTTACTCGTAAAGTTAAGGCAGAGTTAAGTGCAACCGTATTTTAGTTAATTAAAAAAAATACCCTTCATTAGCAAAGGATGATTCTAAGGATCACGACAAATGGTGTTCTCTGGTCTCTGCCTACCCCTAAGACGTGATTTATGTATGTATGACAAGCAAAAAAGCAAAAAGCTTAGAAAAAAATACTACTGTATACATTAAAGCTCTCTCGCCTTGCGTTGATACTGTATAATCAAACAGGAATGAACAACAATTTGAACTGTAAGGCGGCTTCTTTAACCTCCTTGAAATAACATCCAATTTAACGCAACACCCTATAAAAGCAAATAAGTACCCGAAAACTGTTATCACGACGCAATAGAAGGAAGAAACCACACTACCACTGTCACAATCAATGGAACAAAAATCCAACGAAATGTCACATACACGCATAACACCATCCAAGTAAAGAACTACGTGATGAAATATATACTTTATACGGTTGATGATAGGGTATGAAGTAGTTTGAGTTGTCGTGTGTCGTGATGCGAAAAGTAACATAGATTGGAAAGTGTTTCCGCCGTAGTGGACCAACGATGGCATATCGTTGCACACAAATTAGCGACTGTCGCGTATTTCAATTGTTACGTGTGTGACATGTAAAGGTCGTTGAACTAACGGCTTTCGTCATTTGAAAGTGTTCTGGAATAATTCCTGGTTAGGCAGTTTGTGACGTCATAGCAACGTCATAAGTTTACAAATATACATTGTTCAAATTAATCTTCAGTAGGTATCTCCTTAATGGAGCTCTGTCTTGGTAGTTTGAAGAAGATGACTGTTTTTTTTAAATTGAAGATTGGATAGTTTGTGTTCAGGTTTGATTTCCGCGTCGGGCAAAGGGTTAGAGTTTGCTCCAATTTCTTTTAAATTATTCTCAAACGTAGTAGTAGGGAAAAAAGTCAATAATCTTACAACCTATCACATTAATAATAACTATTTCAGCAAAACGTGGATTATTTCACACACCTGCTTGCTTTTTAGTGTATCAGGCGTGGGGTTGTTTAAATAATTGAAAGTAGAAGTAAAATAAAGTTGCATCTTGTAATACATTAAGTCCGAGTATCGAAATGCCTACAATGTATCGAGTTAATGTCAAATGCTTGACACAAACTCGACAATATCGAGACGAAAGTTGTCAGAATCTTTACATCAATCATCACTGAATGACATATCCTTTTCTCTTTCATACAATAAATAGAAAGCGATCCTTATGGAACAAAAGTTCACTTTTAAGGCTTTGTAGGGCACCAACGGGACATTAATGGTCACAATGTGTGACATACTTGATACCTTATAAGATTTATTATTTATTTTTGTTATAGACAAGGTTAACCTTAACAAATTGAAAATAAATGAGACCTTTCTGAAGCGCCTTATCTATTAGCCAAAGCCGCATGAAAATCCTATCTAAAAGCTCTGAGTTTAAACAGACAGTCAGACCCGGTAAATGATTTGTATTTTTTTTACCCCAATACTGTCCCACTGCAGGGCAAGGGTCTACTCCCAAACAAGGGGGAGAGGTTAGGCCTTGAGTCTACTACGCTGGCCAAGTGCCGGTTGGAGACTTTGCATGCCCTTAATTAGTGCATTAAATAAATTTTAGGCATGCAAGTTTTCTCACGAAGGTTTTCCTTCACCGTTAGAGCAAGTGATAATTATTTCTCATACACACATAACTTCGATAAGTCATTGGTATGCCGTATTTAGAGTCGGGATTGTGCCGTCAACCACTTGCGTGGGAGGTACAAAGTTATACCACTCGGCTATCACTGCTCTTTTTTTATTAAAGCAAATAATATCGAAAATACATAAACCTTATTATAAATTGTAACAGAGAAAGCTTCAAAGGATTACTCGTGATAATGAAAGTGCCCTTAAAAGCCGTACATTCCAGTGAAAGTCGGTCTGAACTTGTACAGGGATACATTACACTGATGTAGGGACTTTCACTGCACTTTTGTTTGTTTATCTGTTGTTTTAGTGTACACATATTATAGTCCGATCATTTAGTAAAGAGTCTTGAAGTTATCTTCTATCGAAAAATGACTCGTCAAATTTGTTGCTTAGCACAAAACTCAAGAACGGCTTAACTAATTCTATATATTGGTTTTATAAAATTGTCTTTAAGACACGGGAAAGTCCTTTTTGGAGAAAATGAAAGGAAAAAAATTGGGAACGTACCTATCTGCGCGGGTCACCTAGTAATGAATAAAATTATTAGTATTTCCGAAATATACTAGACGCATCAAAAATGCTGCCACAAGTTGCATAAGCCTGTGGGTCATTGTTGCTCTAAATTTTGTTTCTTTCCGAGAACTGTATCGCCTATGGTCCAGGAGGTGTAGCCGGAGGTGTATGAAATACACCACCATTTCACCAGTAATAATGTTCCCACGAAATAGGGGAAACCCTATTGCCAATGGCTATGTACCGGGCACGCTACCAAACTCCGGATTACTTTTGAGAACAGTTTTATAAAAATTAAAATCAATAGCATTTTTTTGAGCCTGGAATAGATCCCGGGTCCTCGTGGTCAGTAGTCGGATACACGAAACAGGCTGACATATTGTATTCGTCTAAAGATGTAAAACATATTTTTGAAAAAAGGATTTATTTTATTTACACCATCGGATATAACAGGCATTATGTTATGTGTTTGAAATCAAAATCAAATCAATGATTCATTTAGGTCAAATGCTGACACTTATGGTAGTCAATGATACAGAGTGAATTTACCGCCACATCGGAAGGTAGAGCCAATGAGAAGAGCTGGCAAGAAACTCCAGGCCACTCTTTTAATTGCCAAATAGTTTTAAAAATATTTGTTTGACATATAAATTATTGATGATGTAAGGAGTTGCTACCAACACTACCGATCACACATTGGTCATAACATAAATTAAATAGATATACCTATAAAGGTGCAAGTTAAAAAGATATTATATAGTATTGGCATAATGGGAGCATCTACACACATAATATTAGTATTGAAATTTTAATCAAAGGAGACATTTCAAAACCATACTTATTCTTCTTCTTATCTTAAGGTTAGTGGTCAAGCTAGTGTCAAAGTTGTTCAAGCCGCCCGAGGGGCTTTGACGTGGCTTGACGACTGTTATCTCAATTGACAACAACCGGTACCGACTTTTAACAAGCCCTCCGAAGAACGGAGACGCCCAGTTCAAATACCACTAGGCGGTCACCCATCTATCGAATGACCGCGCCAAGGTTTGCTTAACCCACGGATTTACCGACCGGTGAGCAAAAAACAAGAAAACAAAAACCATACTGTTTTTATCCTATTATAAGTTAAGGAAAAACAAACTTTGTTTTCTCTGCTGCAATGTAAAGAATCTACAAGTGTACGAGTAATAGAATGTCATTTGTGTGCGCACGCGCAGAGAAAATGGAATAAATTCGAATGTTTCTGTATATTCTTCCTGCATCAACGAAATTCCTGAAGAATAGAGTTCATTGAACCCTCTTTTCATGGTTTTTGCGTTATAATTAAGTCATCAATCAGTATATATAAAACTCTTCCATTACTGAGTGACTGACTGCCTTACTGACTGATGGACAACGCAGAGCCAAAACTGAGCGAAGAAAGTTGAAGTTTGATATAAAGATTCTTATGTCATTCACAGCCAAACATCAAAATTCCCATTTTAAATATTAGTGTAATAAATTGCAAAATTATATCAGTTTATTAACAATAAAACTAATCATGTAGATATTTTACAAGCAGAATCAA
Organism: Anticarsia gemmatalis; assembly: GCF_050436995.1. Classification (NCBI taxonomy): domain Eukaryota; kingdom Metazoa; phylum Arthropoda; class Insecta; order Lepidoptera; family Erebidae; genus Anticarsia; species Anticarsia gemmatalis. The sequence continues at coordinate 11,759,976 of NC_134756.1, forward strand.
ATTAATAGTTTATTTTGGTGGGAATCGAACTCCGATCCTTTGTCTTTCACGTGCCATTGAATGATTGTCCGACTGTGAATTTATCTTAACAGAAAACAATTGGAATACAAGTAGGAAGAAAATTCCCAGTTTTAAGGAGACAACTGGGAATATACCAAAAAGTTCCATGTCATTATGGGAATCGAATCCTCAACCTACTAACGTAGGTAGTGCGTGGGGACAATCAATATGTAAGCTAAAAATTACTACAGTCATTTCCCTAAGCTCAATCGATTATTGTCATTGTAGAGCATAATATATTATTATTAAAACTATTTTCTATACTCAAGACCTAGGCCAACATTCTTCTCACGGAAGCAAAACAATAATATCTAACAGTATCTGTATGTATATGAGTACAAAAACGCTTGATAGTTCTTGCAAAGCATCAGCTCCCGTTTTCCGTACCGTTTTAACACTAAACTGCGTTTACCTAATGTCTAACTATCGGTTGCTAAGAAATAACATACTGGAACGCAAGAATGCAGCAACGCATAAATTGCTGGTTGCTGGCTCATCGCTTGCAAGAACTATAACAACCTCGTTTCATGATTATACGGTAAGACTAAGTAACCCACTTTTCTGGGGCCAAAAACACGTACCCAAAATATTTGTTGAAAAGAAAAACAAAATTAATTTAAAAATAAATATATAATTCGAATATAAATTCGAAATTTGAAGTTTAAAATTTTTGCCCTCGGTATAGGCAGTACGGTCGATCGCACTATAAAACAAATAAAAAGTTAACTTACCGTTAATGAAATACTTTAAAAGAACTCACGTTAACTCGCGTTAATCAGTTTTGCGACACGGGCGGATACCAACGCGTATACCGATAGACTGGCGGCCGAAGATGCGTAACGGTATAACGTGCTACTTCCCCGAATAGGACACACAAGACACCGTGCATTCCAACTACGAACAAATCAACACACTCACTAGGGCAGAAGAGGCACAGTAAGACACAGTGCATTCCATCAACAGCGTGTCGACAGGTTAAACTAGATTCTGTACCCTTAAAGACAACAATACGGCCTCGATAAATGCCCAAATGACATTCCTAAGAGGTCTTAAGCCTTTTTACATAATCAAAATATCCCGCAATGGCCTACTTACCTACATTGTTTGTTGTTCATCAAATACGCGACAAATTCTCAAGACATTACGGGACACTTGATGTTGGAAATGAACAGGTTACGAGATTACAGTTCTTATTATAATTATACGCATGATAATGAGTCTAATGGACTAACGCAAGAGTCAGAATACAGTAAAACTTACTAAAAATATTGTAGTTTTATTTTTCCAGTGTAGTCATCTCAAGGCCTAAGCCTACCTTATTAAGGGAGAAGGCCCAGCAGTGGGGTATTAATTGGCTACATTTATTTTATTTGGAATTCAATCACTGCGCGCAACTTAGTCCACGCGAAAATAGTTCCCAGAGTAAAAAAATGTCTGAATTTTGTGAGCCAATTCTCATCAAAATCAGCTATTCAGTATTTTTGCACGATGGAATAACGCACAAAATCTCAAAAAGGCTTTTAAAAACATAAAAACGGTTATTCTCAGCGGCGTGTTGCTTTCAAGAGCCGTAGGTTCGATTTCCACTTGGTCCTTAAGCTTTGTCTTGTTTTTTTGTAAACAAACAAGACAAAGCTAAAATATTGTCAGAGTTCAATTCTGTATGACTTTACTGCAAGCATTATTCAAAATTATCCATACTTACCAATATTATAAATGCGAAAGTCACTCTGTCTGTCGATTAATAAATCACGCCTAAAGTACTGAACCAATTGCATGAAATTTGGTATGGAGTTATTTTGATACCCGAGAAAGGACATAGGCTAATTTTTACCCCGGGAAAATGACGCATTCCCACGGGAAAATTCAGGTTTCGGACGAAGTCGCGGGTAAGAGCTAGTAATATATTATATTTCTCAAGTGCGTTGTACTCGTAACAGGCGGTTCCGTATGATAAGATGTATGGATGTGAATGAAGCAAAAGAAGTTTGTAGGAAATGTGGCAAGTGACGTTCTCTAGTCTTTGCTTAGTTTCCACATTGAAAACAGGTGTCATTTAATGCATTTATGTTTGGAAATATTTTCTCATTCGTGTTATATCTACACCACCCTAAAGGTAGACTGCCAAAGAATGGCTAAGGCATTAAGTCCGACCTACCTAAGTATTAAGTACACTTATGTATGTTAAGTCAGTAAATTACTAACTAAATGAATAATACGATTGTTGAACTTTGATGAATTGAGAAATGCGATGAGATCTTCTATTGAGTCCACTAACAAAACAGACCTTTTTAACTCTTGGAGGAATACATTTCTAACATCAAAATAAGACTTTCTCGTCTTTCTAAACCGATCAATCTTTTACTAAACTATTCATAGAAATGATTGATTTGTTAAAATTTATTTAAGCAAAGGAGTATATGAATCATACTATTCACGATGCTGGAAGCAATCTATACTCTACCTAAAATATCAACTGTCTGTCGGTTTCAAAATAACTAGATTTATTTATGTACATAAGTAAAGTGCTATTTAACAAGTAAAGTTAGAGAATTGCTCAATTGTTATTTTTGTAACCCATTCCCGTCCCACTGCTGGACAAGGGTCTCCTCTTATATAATGGAAAGGTTAGGGCTTGAGTCCACCATACCATACCGCTTGGATGGCGCTGTTGATGTTGCGCGGCATGGTCGTGTTATTGTTCTTTATTAATCTATACTAATATTATAAAGCTGAAGAGTTTGTTTGTTTGTTTGTTTGTTTGTTTGTTTGTTTGTTTGAACGCGCTAATCTCGGAAACTACTGGTCCGATTTGAAAAATTCTTTCAGTGTTAGATAGCCCATTTATCGAGGAAGGCTATAGGCTATATATCATTACGCTACAACCCACAGGGGCAGAGTACCAGTGAAAAATGTTACAAAAACGGGGAAAATTATGATTCTCTTATGTGATGCAAACGAAGTTGCGCGGGTCAGCTAGTTTATTATATTACTGAGAATACTTGTTTTTTTTTGGCGTACGGTCCAAAAAATGCTCTGCCTTTACTTTTGGGTTAAATAGACGTAATATTTATAGCTGTATTTAAACTATAATTTAGCTAAAACATTTATTTCATTACATTAGGCTCCCTATATTTCACAAGAGTTAAGCTTAAAAATACACCACGTTATGTCAAATCGCTATTAAAACAAGTGAAGCTGCGGAACAAATCTAATAGGTAATATGAATCATACAATATACCGGCAAGTGATCTAGCAATATATTCTAGTACTTGGACAGCTTGGAAAGTGGCAACGTAATTAACATACGACCTACTTACTCTCATCAGACTGTAATTAGCATTCACTGATCGCGGTTTGGTTAACTAATCTAAGATTAAAATGTTTCATTGTGACACCCGTCCTTTAAACCAAAAATATAGTTGTAATTATATTTTTATAATTATAAGTTTGGTACACTGATACCTTCATAGCAATATATTCATACTTAATAATATTTTTTACCCCGGGAATTCTTTTCACGCAGATGAAGTCGCGGGTAGAACCTAGTATTACAATAAAATGATTTCAGTAGGCACAGATAACATTGTATTTTCAGATGGCCATTAAATAGCAGAATATTTGTACGTAGGTACTTGTGTAGGTATGTTCCTATAGAATGTAAAAAAAATTAATAAGTTTAAAGTATTTTTCCATAATTAGTTATTAAACATGTTTTTGTTTTGTGACATTAAGTAGTATTTTTTTTTGTTATTGTGCGTAGGGCATACCTAATCATTTTTAGCTATTTAATTTAAAGTAGCTTTAAAACAAGGTAAACAATGGAACTGTAGGTAACGTACTTTATAAGGGGCTAATTTCACAGGATGAGGATAAGTTTAGTAAATCTGTTAAAATTGTACCTGATAACTATAGATCAGCTATGGGCTTAAACCTGCAAAAAATAAAACAATATGGCACTTGTTCATTTGTAGACAGCGACATCTAGTGTACGTAACTTGAACTACATACAGTTTTGTTAAAGCTGAAACTACACAGCGCCATCTATTGTATTGTAGCAGAAGCACACATCTTTGTACACTTAATGATGGTATACAATCAAAGTATAATAGATGGCGCTAGTATAAGAATAAAAAATCCGCATTATTTTCTGTCCGTTGAACTAGTATAAATGAAGAATTGTTAAGTTACAATACATTTAAGTGTGAAATTATAACCTATTAAACTAATGCCTTTGCCTTTCAAACCTGAATCTTAATAATTTCCTATATTTTTTTTTTATAATTTTACACGAATAAGGCATTTTGCCAGTTGGTTAACTTATTTGACGTATATCGGGTTTTGAAATATGTATCAACATTACCTACTGCTACCTCAGCTCAGAAATTTCTCGAAAATTACTTTTTCATTAAATTTTGATATCAAACAACCCAGCATCAAAGTATGTCACACAATTAAACGTGATAGTTCAAAACAAAGGAAACATTTATAAAATTGGTACAAAAACGAGTACCTACATAGATAACGATCAGAGTTTGAACGCAAACAGTTAAGATGTTATCCGTCACGACTTGAGCACATCCAATAACTGTCAGTTTATTCAAACACTAACTTTTACTGCGACTTCGTCCACTTGAAAATTTTCTAGTTACTTTCCAATATTTTTCTTTCAAAATAATAAAACAAAAGTATTTTTTTTAAGTACATATGTAATTTTTATTAATTTCAGTAGTTTCGCTATGAATATGTTAAACAGACATTATATCAGATTCGATTTTGGTATCGCCATGGAACATTTTTTTTTGTGTAAGTGGTTTGTAGATTTGTTTGAAAAACCCACGACACCCTTTAGTACATAGTCTTTATACAACTGTCACTGTTTCTAGCCGATTAGTTTCACGTTAATGTCTTTTAAAGGTCCAAATCCTGAATATAGTGGGACAACTATTGAACTAACAAGCTGACAAAATAACATCTTATTTTCTACATAAAATAATTATAGTGTAGATTAAATCATCAAGTAGGGCTGCCATATTGAATTTTGAAAGCTAGGAAAGTAGGGAATTAAGAAACTAACGTTGGAAACCCCAGGCAAGTTATTGGAGGTAAACTGAGGTAGTTCGCTGGAAATGAAAGTTAATATTTTCCTGTTATTTAGGAATAATTTCTAATACATATATATGTTACTGTAAAAGCCCGAACGGTGGTAAATCCTAAGATTTTCTGGTATAACCTAAGATTTACCAACTCGCAATGGTAAAAGTCCGAACAATTATTTTATTTCGAACTTTTACCTATATTCACCTGATGATGTCGAGATGTCGCCGGAGCCCCGCTTCGCGGGGCTCCTCCTTCTGGGTGGTTAAAAAAAAATAACCACGAAAGCTAAGGTGGGAGCTTCGCTTCGCTCGCTCCCACCTTAGCCTTCTAACCTAACCTACCCATGTCGCTTTGCCCAAAACTCCTTCTTTATAACTATGTCACAGTATATAATTATACCGTAGGGCTGCCATATTGAATTTTGAAAGCTAGGAAAGTAGGGAATTAAGAAACTAACGTTGGAAACCCCAGGCAAGTTATTGGAGGTAAACTGAGGTAGTTCGCTGGAAATGAAAGTTAATATTTTCCTGTTATTTAGGAATAATTTCTAATACATATATATGTTACTGTAAAAGCCCGAACGGTGGTAAATCCTAAGATTTTCTGGTATAACCTAAGATTTACCAACTCGCAATGGTAAAAGTCCGAACAATTATTTTATTTCGAACTTTTACCTATATTCACCTGATGATGTCGAGATGTCGCCGGAGCCCCGCTTCGCGGGGCTCCTCCTTCTGGGTGGTTAAAAAAAAATAACCACGAAAGCTAAGGTGGGAGCTTCGCTTCGCTCGCTCCCACCTTAGCCTTCTAACCTAACCTACCCATGTCGCTTTGCCCAAAACTCCTTCTTTATAACTATGTCACAGTATATAATTATACCGTAAAATAGTTATAAACATAATTATGAAGGAGGATTTTTTTATATATCGTAACATAGTTTTTAAACTCTGGCTTATTCGGACTTTTACCATTGAGAGTTGGTAAATCTTAGGTTTTACCGGAAAATCTTAGGATTTACCACCGTTCGGGCTTTTACAGTAACATATACATTATATACATAATAACATGCCTGTTTTACCCGAAGGTGTAGGTAAAACTGTACACACCCACGTTTCGTCATAATTCGTCGTCATTTCTGAGGTACGTGTAGCGTTTAAACTCATATAAAACAAACGCTATGGAATAGATAAACTACCGCTAAATGTACTCAGAAACCGGGCATTAGTGCATTACTCACCGGACACTACTCAGAAACCGGGAAATCGGGGTGCTCACAGTAGGCAAATTTAGTAACGGGCGCTTTACCAAACTCCGGGATACCATCGAAAAATATTCAAAATTAAATATAAATCAGAGAAGATCAATAATACTTTGTTTGACCTGGTAATCGACCCGAAACTTTGTAAAGAGTCATACACGTCCAATTACAAAATAAAATGATTTTGGTTCGAAATTTATATAAAGAAATAAAAAAATACCAACAATTTTTTGGTCCGACGCCGGATACGAACCCGACTTCTGCGCGGCAGTCGCATACACTACCAAATATATCAGAGGAATGTGTAGAAGTAGTATGTAAACTATCACATACATACACTTATTGTATGTGCCCATACAAATACAGAGTACATAAAAAGTTGATACACATAACATGATATTGATTCAATATTTGCAGAAAACTTTCGCTTTGCTTAAGAAACGTGACTGCGAATGAAAACAAAGTGAGCTTGTTCATTCACGATTATACTTTGATCTTTAAGACAAGTAATAGAATGTTTTATTACAATAACATCTGTAGTTACTAATTACATATAGGTAATACGATTCCATTACATATTTTAGTTTTTACAAAAAAAAATGACTTCAAAATTTCATTTTATGAGCACGACAAACCAAAATTGACCATATCACCAATATTTTTGACACTATATTGCCCACTAACCACGATAAGAAGACCCAGATTACTGTTAAAATAAATTTATATTTTGGAATAAAACAAGGAAAACGAGATACCGACCAGAACTTTATGCCTTTTTATTAAGCCATACAATCATTATAATAGTCTATAATAACATATTCAAGCATGTTATTGCTCGAGGTGTTAACAGTAAAATTATAATCTAAGTTATCTTGAAAGGAAATCAGCCATTATTTACGAATAGTAATAAAAATAATTATACTTTTTATTTTCAACCTACGCGTACTGTTAGCGGACGGAAACGATTAATAACTTGCAAGTGCGAAGAGGGCGAGCCGGTGACAAAATGATTGAGAAATCAATAACTTACAACTTACTTATTTATTATATTGCCCGGTTTCTGAGGTATATTTAGCGGTAGTTTAACTATTCAATTGAGTTTTTTTTTATATGAGTTTAAACGCTAGAATTGCAACGCTTCAATAGATAAATTACCGCTAAATGTATCACAGAGACAGGGGATTAATCAGTTAGATATTATAACAATTTAAGTCATAATAAATCTCTTTAGTCATAATAAAAGTTAAGAGTTAAGTAACAAACATTAAAAAAGTATAGACGATATAAATACCTCCTCCTTTTTTAAGTCGGTAGACTTACGCAGATTTATTCTTTTTTTTATTCTAAAAAAGAAAACTCCCGCTTTGAGAATTGCTCTATCGTTACGGAGACTTTTTCGAACATACAAACAACGGACACAAAGTACAACTAAACCCGAATCAATTATTTGTAGATCGCACAAATATTTGATCCGTGTGAAAAACGAGCCCATGAAAGTGATGTGGCAACCACCTTAACCACTGAGCCACGGAGACCTTATTAAAATAATAAGGGATGAGTGTGTAGGTTTGTAATGCCGACATCGTAGCCCTGTGGATTGATTTTAACGCTTTTTGTTCGCTTCTTAAGACGATCAACTGGTGGATATAATTTGTTCATACATATTTCACTCAATTACTACAGAATGAATTTTAATGAATTTAGCACATATAATACATTTTACCCCAGAAAGTCTATCCACGCCAATTAAGTTTCCATTTTACCGAAGATAATCCTTCCAGGCGGACCAAGACGAAGTCAAAATTTGATTTCACAAGTCTAACAAAAAGTTTGTATAAATGACCTGCCTAAATGTTTACACATTAATGTTTATGCACTAAAATGTCTATATGGTCATAATATAATATTCGCGACACGTAACACAGGCAAGGCTTTCGCGTTAAAAATGCGAAAGTTATTGTGTTAGTACAACTCAAAGTGCAGTTATGCAAAACAGTTACGGTGTTTTCTTGCTTTTGATGGCATTAAATTAAAATGTTGATCAAATCTATACCAGAATTCACAGGGTTCTGGTTGCTGGATTCCATTCCCAGTTTGAGCAATTTCTTATTATAGGAATAAGACATCTTGCGTTAGGTGAGAAGAACTTTGTAATTATAAGTGTACCACGTCGTTTTAGGTTTGATTCCCGGTCGAAGCTCAATATAAGACTTATCTAGTTTACTATCAGAATATTTCTCAACGGTAGTCTAGAGTTTGGTAACGCGCCCGGTATATGATAATACCTCCTTTTACATGGGACTAAAATTGGAAATGGAAAACCGTGCGTTTTTTTCATACATCTCAAGCCACGTTCGTTGTATTATAGGCATGCATTAATAAAAAAAATAGATTATTTCCAGCTCAGAGTTTACTAGTCTTTCTAAAGCAATAGGCAATTTTTAAATGGCGTTTTCAACCACATAAGACTTAATACAGCGAAACGTTCCATACACCTCCAAATTATAACAGGCGTGAAGTTACAAAATACCTTACATAACCAAATAGTTTGTAGATTAAGATTCGTTTTATATTTGAATACGTATCACTTTCACGTTGCAATCAGTGAAGTTTTTTGTCACAATTCTAAAGCAAATTATTGAAAGTACTCCCGACAAAAAATGGAGCCCTTTTTGTCGAAGGTTTCAAAGATAATGTTGTGTCTTTGTCTTTTTGAATACGACGATAGATTAGAGAAATTCTGTTTAAAAATAAGCAAGTGTTAGATCACAGTGTACAAAAAGCCCCCGTAATTAGAAATATTTGACTACTTACTTGTTATTAATGCTAGTTTTATTATTATTATTCTAAAAATGCTAAGGAAAAATTGCGAAAACCCTATCGCATTTTGGTTAGTTGACATTTGTAATGACACAAGATTTTATTCAATTGGCCCTCTGGTTGCAGGTATCGTTATCGTAAAAGTAGGTGTTCGAGCATTACCACGCAAAAACTACTGAATCACGAAACGCAATTTGTTTTGGGGATTAAAAGATAACATTTTCACCTGGATTTTGAAGGTATGAATTAGTCCTACGTAAATACAATAAGACATGTTCCCACGGTCAAACCTTACAGTAAAATAACCGCAAAATGTCTTCCGGTAACAAGGCAGAAAACATTTTCTGAAATACCACATTCACACCGTTGTCAATTACTTTAGATTATACTTAATTTTCTTTAGGTACTAGGAAAATTGCAGCGTTAAAAACCTGTGTATCCTTGTATCGATAGTTTTAAAAATATACATACGGTTCAAAAAATCACGCGAATAAGTCAAATATTCTTTGGTGTCAGCTTACCCCTATGGGAAAAAGACGTGATTTTATGTACTTTATGTATGTATCTATTTTCAAGATCACGCCTATTACTCGTAATTGGCGGTCCTGTATGACAAGATGTATGAATGTGAATGAAGCGAGCAGAATTTTATAAGGATAGTACTAAGTGGCCTTTGTTGGTCTTAAAAATATAATCAGCAGTTTTCCCATGGAAGAGTAATAAGCAAATATACTTTTTATAAAAAAATTATCCGCAGTACCTAATTGTGCGGCATTACCAGGTATACCCTATGTTTTTCTTTGAAGACGCTCTTTTTGTTTTTTTTTTATGCTTTTCAACCGACTTCCAAAAAGTTAGGCAACTCTAATTTCCACTTTATACAATCTTTGTAATGTACGCGTATGTGTACGACTATGCGTGCAGATAAAAATACGTTTTCACAAAGGTAATCTTTATAATTTTGTTAAATTCATCACACCAACTTAAATTTGAAAGGTCAGAACGTTCTATAATATATCTATGATTACTACGATATTACACTTCGCTTGTATTGTTATTATAGCTTATTATTTAAACTTTAACTACTGGTTTTCTCAAGTTCCAGTAAAACATTACCCGACGCGTTAACTACGTGAAGTATTCACGCCTGTTATACCCGAAAGCGCTAGCAAGGCTATATTTCCCAATTAACAATCTTGGTCCCATGTCAACATGTTTCTTCTTCTTCTTATCGTACGGTTAGTGGTCAATCTAGTGTCAAAGTTGTTCAAGCCGCCCGAAGGCCTTTGACGTGGCTTAACGACTGTTATCTTAATTGACAACAACGGGGACCGACTTTTTACGTGCCCTTCGATTCGGAGACGCCCACTTCGAATACGGTCATCTATCTATGGAATGACTACGCCAAAGGTTGCTTAACCCACCGATCGGTTACCGACCCGTGAGCACAACTGGCTATAACGCCTGTTATACCCAAAAGGGCTAGCAAGATTACATGTTTTACAATTAACAATCTGGGTGCCTTAGGGTCCAATGATTGCCTTGTACTCCGGGCTACGATTGAGAATAGTCTCATACAAATTAGCCCAATAATAATATTTTTTCCTACCCGGTACCCGAATCTGAGACCGTCATCATCTGCAGTACACACTACCGCTCAGACCACAGAAGCAATAAGGAAAAATGCTAATATTTCATTTTATTTGTACCCAACAGTCAGTATTGAGCAGCAAATACCTACTATCCGACAATCAAATGAACTCGTACTGTAGATTATATCATTATACAACCTTCGCCAACCTTCACGTATGGCTTTAATCTAATCTAATAATAAATAGTTTCTCTCACGTCTTCCGTACGTTTTAGAAAAGTACTTCATAAACAAAAGTGCTTTATTTTTACATATTATGGTGTTTTAAATGCATCTCGTGTTGAGATCTTGAAAGTTCATTTACATAGATATAAAATATGACGTTGATTGTCCAATTTTTGTTTTGGACATGGACTTAACTTTTTTTTATAATGTACGGTCCCAAAAAACTACTTCTAAACTATACTTCAAAATAGAATAAAATTACACAGCGAATGTATGAAAAAAACTGTCAATATTCCCTCATCCTATCAGTCTGCTATTAACACTTATTTCGATGTAGTGATATCTGCCGTGAATATTTCAGTCCCTTTTTACCAAAAAACAAACAAAGACATCAACTAACCTGTCTTCCGGCCGCATCACAGCATCGAAGATTCCATTTCAACAGAATTCGTATCACTTTCTTTCCTCCATCACTGTTTCACGACAGTAAAAGTAAATCTTTATTACCAACCATATTCTTAGCCACTTCATATAACCTCTGGAAAGGTTATGGCCGTGCCGAATTACCGTATCCGTTGATAATTCGATTGTCTTTAGCTTCACAGCCGTATCTACAACCTGTAATTTGCTATCTTAATGTTCTATTACATCAACTCTATCAATTTTATCTCCATCTGCGTCAATAAGATTGACACTTGATAGCTTAATCTTAGTTTCTAATGTGATTTACTTTCTTTGACAATCGATTTTTCTTCGTCAATCTTGTAGAAATTGTGATGGGAGTTTAATTGTTAGGTCTTTGACTTCTGCTGTCGTTATATGATAGTTTACTATGAGTGTTATTCTTGATACTGTTTCTTCTTTACAAATTACAGTTGGGATATTGTCATCAGCTTCTTATTTTGCTGTGTAACTTCTCACAGTAAGCCCGTGATCACGGTCAATGTAATTCGATTGATACGTCTGGTAAACAAATATGGTTAACCTTTAATTTTCTCCCGCTTATGACCTGTTGCATTATAATATTATTGTTGCTGTGTCGTCGTAAATGTTGAGTTGTATATTAATATTGTTCGTTGTTGTGTTATACAGTTTCACATCCCTCCAGACCAGTTTGTTATAAGCTTGATGTGTTTCATCCGTTGCTGCTTTTTGTTTGCTTTCACCAACTTCCTCTGCAACAAAATATTTATATAATTAGTAACATTATGGTTTACATTCTTATCCATGATGATTTTTTTCCTGTGTTAAATCAAATAATATAATCTTATAGGTAGCTAGTAAACTTTAAAATAGGGATTGCACATTTTTTACCATAAGTTTTTGAGTCAAGTGTTCCAGTTTTAGACACAGACTTATGCCTGGGCATATAAAAGCGAACTGTGCTTTAAGAAATAAACCGCTTCAACAATTACGATAAAAATGAGCATTAAAAAGATTGAAATAATTAAAGACCCACGTTAACACAGGACAGGCAGTTTTTACAAAAACCAACCCCTCATCTACTGAAACAAGGAACGTAACGTTGACCGCAGAGTCGCGAGAGTCAATTTGCAAGCAAAGCAATTATACTTAGATAAAGCTAAAAATCCTCAATAAAAACAGGTTTTACTTTCTTACGATTACGAAGTTTACATCATGTTTGTGTAAATATTATGTTATTGCCTGCATTGCGTTTTATTGTATAGTTTTATGTCTTACAACCGTATCGATGGCTACTAAATTTTAATTGTTTAATAACTTTTGTTATCTAATACTTGTTTTGTCGGTACCGGTTCTATGGGAACCGGAATTGAAGAAGCTAGGTTTAAATAGATTACTGTCTTACTATAAACGTCTTTAAGTTATAAAGTGTATGGTATTTTTCATTCATAAACAGTTTCAAACTTGATTGAGAGTGATAAAGCACTGTATAACAAATCAGTTCTTATATGATATTTATTAGTAAGACAGTTTTCATATAAAAAATATGCTTTTTGTGCGTTAGGCATAAAGTCTCTTGCTGAACAAAGTCGCAGAATCATCACTTTTATCATAGTTTATTGGTATATATTTATGGTTATAGTATAGGTTTCTATTATTTTACATGTTTTATAATTTATAATACCTAATAATAATATGTATTATAACGTATTTATTTATGTACCTAGTATTATATTTTGTATGTATGTAGCTATGTGTATTTATCAATATTTATGTATTTTTGTATACTTCTTTCCATTTTAATCTTTCTTAACTATTTGTTTATTTTGCTCAACTCACTCCTTCACTTCTATTATACACCTACTTCTTCTTATCTCTGCATCACCCGTAGGTTGACTGGTAGAGAATGCCATTGGCATTAAGTCCGCCATTATACAACTTTTGTATATGAAGTTAATAATAAATAAAATAAATAAATTAAGTTATATTTATGAGCCTTATTATTGTGGAAACTCATTCGGTCAAAATACAGCAATATACTCGTACGTTTGTTATCGAAATTTTAGGCAGACGGTGACTTAGTAGATTACCTTGTGTACAGTGAGCACGGCTGGCGTTGATGAACAAGTTCAAGAATTTAGAATATCAGAAAGCCAAAAGTTTATAACCGTAGCACCTTGTGTGGTGGGTTCGAATCCCACCCGGGAAGAATCTTTGTGTGATGATCACGAGTATTTGTTTTGAGCCTGATTGTTACTCCTGACTGCCTCCGTGGCGCAGTGGTTTAGGTCGCCACGCCGATACCACTGCAACGGGAGGTCGTGGGTTCGATTCCCACACAGAGCAATTATTTGTGCGATCCACGAATAATTGTTTCGGGTCTGGTTGTGCTTTGTGTCCGTTGTTTGTATGTTTGTAAAAGTCCCCGCGACACAAGAGCAATTCTTAGTGCGGGAGTTGTCTTTAAAAAAAAAAAAAAAAAATAAATTGGTTACCATAGTACAACCTCTGCTTAGTTTGGAATTAAATGACCGTGTGTGAGTTGTCCGATGATAATATATTTATTTATTTATTTATCCAGGTGGCGATGGGCTGTTCGATACAACACAGATGTCCAAACACAGAATTATTAATTACAATCTACTCAATCTAGGTGAATCATGCATGTCAAGGCTCTATTATAGCAGGTTAAACAAGCCTACTAATACATGCTACACATAGTAGCAATATAATTCACACTTTCTGTTATTTTCTTCAAACAAATGTGAGAAAAGTAATTACTTAGACAATAATGAAGCGTTTATGTTGTTTGAAAACTTGTAGGCCAAGAAAACTGATAAATACAAACTAATAAATGAACTTTATATATAAGGTGTTTGAGTTGATATTTTAATGGTTTTAAATAGAAGTAAGTCATGGTCAGATAATGGCTTTAATTTGTCCTTTATGAGTGTAGAATAGCGCAGTGTGAATTAGTGCGAATCACCTAAAAATAGCATATGTGGATCGGAGTTTACGGAGATGAAAATATTGTGTTTTGAGTTTATATAAATAGAACCTTAATAAAGGTTCCTTTAAAACATAGTTCGGACAACAATTTTTTCATTATAGATAATATCAAAGTATGGTTTCGTCGCTTACAGAATGAATGGCCGTCAAGCTCCTTTGGACGATTTAACCGTAGCTAAAAGACAATTTTCTCAATGAGAACAGTCGGTACCAACCTTTTCAGCCCAACCAACTCAATTACTACTATATGCTTATCCATCTATCGAATAACCGCGTTAAGTTTGCTTAACTCAATTGATCGTATACTGACCGGTGAGAGAACTAGCTATGAGCGCGTTTAGTGCCGCAGGTACGGCAGTGCAGGTAGGCGTCATTACATTTTCCAACCTAAATAACAATTCATCATTAGCCAAAAATAAACAGCAGCAAAGATTTCATGCATGAAACTCCAGAATAATTAGAATCTCGTTACTTTAACATTTCAGATACCAAAATAAGATATTATTTGCATCATTACCCTACTTTCTTCAAACAAAACAAATATACTCTATCTTTTTAAAGGCATAAAAATATATCTCGTATATATTAATTCGTTTTAGAATAAGAGATGAGACGCCTCATTACTCCTCGTTCTACAATAAGCGAAAAAAGCAAACGAACCATTTGCTTGTAATTTATCCAAGACGATTTTTTGGCACGTGCGGAACGATTACCGTAGTTTAACTATTGTTGCGCGAAATGGAGACTCCATCTCGATGTGGACAAATACAAAGTTGATAATTTGCTATGGTTAGCGAAGTTGATATTATGTAATTAGATATTTTGATTTTAGTCTGGGTAAATAACACCGAAATCTACATCAAGACAACCACCTGTAAGTGTGTGTTTTTTTTAAGTACAATTCGAAAATCAGCGCCTTCTTATTAATTTGATGCTTTTTACAAGATCTTATTGTCTGGACGAGTTCTTAGTGGCAAAAATACGGTTGCGAAGATGTTCCTTCGTCACAACCATTCCTGTCTGATACCACCTGAATCATCTGCAATAGATGGACACAGTCCATTGATGTAATCTGACATTATAGGAAAGCGTCGTGATAAAACCATGCTTCCTTAAAAAAAATTTAACACATTTCTTGAGGATGCAAAGTCTCCAACCCGCATAGCGTGACCTTGGACCGATGGCTATGGCATGTTGACTATCGTAGTGGACTCAAGGCTTAAACCCTTTCTTGCTCGGTAGTAGGCCTTGCCCAGCAGTAGGATAGCCACGGGTTAAAAAAACTGTCTCCTTTATGTTGCAAATATTTTTTTTTTGTTATTTAAATATGTAAATAATATTGTTTTCTAGTAATTACCAATAATTATTCAAGAGTTTAGCTTTCCATCTTTCACGTATATATTCCTAGTTTTGGTTGCGCACGAGTTGCAGGAAATTCGGGTCAAATGTAATCAAGTTCGCGCCGGTGTTTAGTCACGACATGGTGTTATGGTTTCAACGTGAAGCCACTCTTAGTTTCGTGAGTAGAAATTCGCGAATGTGATATTAGTTTCTGTATGTTTAAGGTGATAGTGATATTTTCAAAGAACCGTCGAATATTTTTTCGGTTTGGGGTTTATTTGTCCTGCCAAATTTTAGCAAAATCAGTTCAGCATTTATCTTTCCAATATAGGTTTAGCAGTTTTCGGGTAATCATAACTTTTAAACTCTCGCGTTGTATGTTTAATGTATAATAGAATACGGGAATTAACGCGAACACGCATTTTACCTTAATGCGTGTTCGCGTTAATTCCCGTATTCTATTATACATTAGTTTTCGGGTAAATCTTATGTACAAGCTTATAGTACATTTTATTGATAATAACAACTACAAGCTTGTACTCCAGTCCTCAAATCGGATATGATGTATACGTCGTTTTTATATGGCTCCAAAGCTATAATTCCAAAGAAACATAGGTTAGGGGCGTGCGTGTGTATGAATGACATTGTGCACGTGCAATTTGCGTATTCGTACAAATATGGATGACAGGTGAAAAGCAGAAGTATCAAGTTTAGACCTAAGGTTAAGAAATGTTAAGCTGCTTTCCGTGTCTGAGTTCAAGAGCGTAGGTCAACTGGTATCCAAGTTCGCTATGCCCCAAATAGCATACTACGCGATTCACTACGATTTAGTATAGAATTATGGGTAATATTTAGGTATCATATTATAACCCAGGTTACTGGGTTGTGGAGGTTCGATAGGCAGTCATCACCTAGGAAATATTAGTATTGAGCTGTATTCGGTGAGACTGCAAACCGACTCCAACATAGTTGGAAAAAAGGTTAGGCTTTTAAAGTGTGAGCAAATGTACGATGAAAACTAACGAAATGCTGTTTGAGAAGTCTTGTCTGGTTGTACGTTGCATCCGTTGTTTGTATGTTTGTAAACGCCTCCGCGACACTAGAGCAATTTTTATTGCGAGAGTCGAAAAAAACATCCTCTTATTTGTACTCTGTTTTGAAAAAGTCTTTCACCGCCAAAATACTTTTTACTAATTATATTCTGTTAAAACAAGGCCGTAATGTGGGATAGCGAAAATTGCCTATTATATGATGTGACAAAAACAAAATAAGTTACATCAGTGATAAAATAATTACATCATTAAGAAACTTACAATAAAAGAAATTTCACTTTCATAAACCATTGTATTCAAAATCTAAATAAAATTTCAATGGGTTAAAATAACTATATCTATGTAATCATCTGTTTCTCTACCCATAATTATAAACCCTTGGGTTACCGTTTCGAATAGGGTTGCCAGGTGATTTGACAATCCGAAATTTTCGGATTACTGCGGCTTGTCCCTTATTTATTATTAAGATTCATGGATTCAAGTATATAAATCCGACAATCTAAATTTTCTTATTTTTAAAATATATGCGTTGCTTGTACGGTATCAATAAAAATATTAACTCTGGTTTAGACTGCTTGCGGCCACAGCTAGTACCACCAGCCAATACCATCAATTCCCGTATTATGAGCATAATCTTACTTTTTAACGGCTTCTGCCTAAACTAATTATGTACACTTCATTAAAAATTAATAATATATTATATTTTTTACCAAGTTTTTACCAGCAAATTTATTTTAGTTCCGAAAATCTTCCGTACTTGATAACCCTACTTTCAATGGTGTTTTTTCCACCATTCTATGGTTTAATTAAGATTAATAAATTGTAATTAAGTGTTATCTTGTCAGTTAAGAGATTACGGTGTACGTTACTCTGTAATTAATTTGATTAATTGGTTAATTTAATGGTGGTTAAGCGCTCTTGTTAATTGAAGTGACAATGGATTTTCCACTTGTTGGTTTTTTTTCTGATTGTAAAATCAGTATTTTTTTATAATCAGGCCTGTTATGCCCGAAGGAAAAAAGGTGAAGTGTATGAAATATGCCCAATGTTTTAGGCTTGGTGATCCTATTGACATATCTATAATACCATACTGATTATCAACCTTCGTCTCATCCTGGAATCAAAACCATGACCTTGCGTTTAGCAGAAGCAACACCTTATATCATAAATAGAGCACCTTATATCATTTTTTTAAATAATAATCACTTTTTAATGGTTAAAAAAACATCGTTGTGTGTTGCGTGTTTGAAAATTCTTGTATACAACATCCTCAAAATACACTTTGCTAACACGTTGGGATCAGGCCTACGCTGTATTAAAACATAGAAAGCTATACAGCACATACAAAAATAGGCTCATATTTCTTCTACAAAGTCAGCAATTATTAAAAGAAAGTAACTCAATTGAAAAACTAGCTGATCCCTAAGTAACAGTTGACTTTGAACAAAAAGTCGTTAAATAAGATCTTCTCACGGTAACAATATGCGTTCATTACTAACAATCGATAACCTTCCATGGGAATAACCTATGTATTTTCTATGGGAACTGTGGGCCATCTTGGAGCGATGTGTAGGTTAACTATCACTTTTAAGATTTATGTGGGTGATATAGTCCGAGAAATTAGTAGAGAGCCTTGGCACGCACGATATGATTAAGGGAAGGTTCATATCTGACGGAACATACGTCGCGTATTATCGGTCGCGCAACGCCAGAACAGACAAATGTATAAAACAACACTCGACTTTTCACAGTCAAACAATGATGCGTCGGTGCGAAGCCCATACAAATTAAGTTACGGCCGACGCATCTTCCGTCAGATATGAATATTCTCTAAGAATTTTATATATTTCTAAACTAAACTAGCTGTATCAAACAGCTTACCGGGAGATGCTTGTGGTTCACTGACGCTTAAAATTTTAAATTTTGAACATTTCTTCCGCTAGCTATGAACCTTGCATGCAAGACTCTGCCGAACTAAGAATTGTTCTTGCGTCGCGGGGACTTTTACAAACATACAAAAAACGGGCACAAAGTACAACCAGACTCAAAACAACTATTTGTGGATCGCACAAATAATTGTTCCGTGTGGGAATCGAACCCGTTACGGCGACCACGTTAACCACTGGGCCACGGGGGCCGTCGTATTTATTAAATTAACGCAAATTTTACCTTGGGATGCCTGACTTTTCCGCGCAGGTTATACTAGTCGCAGGCAGGCGAGGTAAGCCAACTTAGCGTCAGATAACTTCGTGCCTACGCAACGTCCACGCAACGCGTACGTTGCACTATCGCAGCTTATAAAATGCAAATATAAAGGAGCTCTTACACCCAATTCCCTAACAGTACAAGCAATCAGAAACCTCAAGTTATGGACCATAAAGTCTATTATTCTATAAAGGGAATAATTTATGCGCTATGTAAAGTGCATTGACCTACTTTCAGCCACTTTCTAAGGACGACAATGCTAGTTTATTTGAGTTTTATTAGGCTTTGTGGAGATAGTTTGAATTTGAAGAGTATGGGAGTATGTATCTTGTTTGAATTTCTTCTACTATACACTAATCATACTTATATTATAAAAGTTTGTGAAGATGTAATTAATTACGCAGAAACTACTTACCGAGCACAGATAGTTTATAACCTGAATTAACATAATTTTTTTTTACTCCGCTCAATTTTTTTTACCTGAAGAAGTAGCGGGTGAAAACTAGTCAACTATTAATAAGATTTCTTTTTAATTTCAATAAACGCAAAACGTTATGTACGAACTGTATTTTTTATTGAGTAAATGGTGCTTAAACTAACTAATATATAAGTATACATATACCTATGCTATTACTTTAGCATTCATAATAAATAAAGATCTAGAAGACTATACGTTAAGATTACGCTAGATAGCTAATTTCACTCATAGATAAGCTAGGTCTATAATTTCAATCATTCCATAAAGTATTAACTCCATTAATATCCCATCATATGGCCTAAGAACATACAATAAGTAATACATTATCTTGAGACTAATAGTACAGTGATATGCAGATTCTTGCGATTGGAAAACTCGTCATTATGAAACAGAGGTTGTCAACCTTTTTAATATAATTTATTTGATGCAGTGATAAATAAAGGTGATTTGATTCAGCTCGAGAGCATTTTATTCTGTGTGGATGAAAATGTATGAATTACTTCGTCTTTATGATTCGTTTTAGGACACATATTCCATTAGAGCTAACCAGGAGTACAGCGGAAACTTTTAAATACATTAAAAAATAAATAGCGTTCTCCTATACTCTCTGTTCCTGTCTCTCTGAAGGGTGAACCATCACGACAGATCAAAATGGGCGTAGGAACACATACTTTATGTTTAGTCCGACACTCAAGGTCTTTGACAAGCACTCAGAACAATCTTGCAGAGTTTACACGCCTAAATACATGAAATCACACCTTTTTCCCATAGGGGAACGCAAATACTAAATAATGCCACTTGCTACGATCCCTACGAACTTCCCTTGCTTCATTCACATCGTATCTTTTCAAACTAGGAGAATTTCTTGCCCGATACTCTCAACAACTGGGGTCTGTAAAAAGGAGACTACCAGTAACCAAAGGTTGAGAACAACTGTTATACGAATAGCTTTTACTTCAGATTGCGTCATAATAATGTACCGTATTGGAGTGTATTGAATCTGTTTAAAGAAGGTTTTGTATGAATGGATGTAATATTAACTATTGGTATGTAAGGTTACATAATATATCTCATACATGTTTTCGATTGCATAGATTACGAATAACAGAATATAAGATTCACTTCATCACTTTATATCTATACTAATATTATAAAGCTGAAGAGTTTGTTTGTTTGTTTATTTGTTTGTTTGAACGCGCTAATCGCAGGAACTACTGGTTCGATGTGAAAAATTATTTCAGTGTTAGATAGTGCATTTATCGAGGAAGGCTATAGGCTATATATCATTACGCTACGACCAATAGGAGCAGAGTAGCAATAAAAAATGTTACAAAAACGGAGAAAATTTTGACCATTCTCTCTTATGTGACGCAAGCGAAGTTGCGCGAGTCAGCTAGTTATAAGATAAAGTCTCCTTGCCGCATGTCTGTCTGTTTATCCGCGAAACCGAATTTCATACTCTTTGCGCCAAATATTCAAACGCTTCGCGAAAAAATGTTTTATTGTATAGGTACTTGTTAGGGTTTTGTGTGAACTATCACAAATATTCTTTTAATCCTGGCGAAGCCGGGACGGGCTTCTGATCCATGCATAGTAAGTATAGGGATTTTTAGGTGCGAATTAAATCATTAAAAGGCTTATTATTATTTCGGTTCGCAAAGGAAACGGACTCAAGCTCTAACTTTAACTCAATCCGGGAGGAGAGCCTTACTTATGAAAGTCCTGGGTAAAATTTAATCATGTACGTTTGTGTCTACTTTTGACAAGAAACTGACATTTCACAATTCTTCTTAGATCATAATGATGCTGTAAGTAAGTTTTAAAACATAACACGACATGTGTTTCAGTTATTTAATCTGTAATAAACTAGACAACTAATTTAATTTAATGAAATGCATTTTTTTTAAACTGCTATTCTGTTTTGTTATCATTTGTGATTGATTTGCTGTCAGTTGTCATAATTTGAACCATATATGGGTGCATCTAATGAGAATAAATCATCAGGTGTTAGGTACATACGTATCCGAAAGTTCTTGTACATTAATCATATTATTTTAGCAAGAAAGTTTTAAAAAGATCTGAATTAGTCTAGAAGCTTATTTCAATTGCTAACTCTTTATAAGAATTCGGTTTGTTGCTTTCCCTGATTTACAAAATTAAAGGAAGGAACATATTTAAACCACGTTTTATCTCAAAAATGCATAAAAATATATGTTACCCACCTGATTTCTGCGATGTGAACAGGACGTTAGTTAATAAAAAATGAGTCCGAAAATACATCTTCCTAATTATAGTTTTTTATGCCTGTTAATATCCTGTTACATATTACGAAGTCCAAATCAATCGGTCATTTAATTATTTCGACTTTATATCATTCTAATTATATTTCAGCTTAGCCTTTTTTCCAAATTATTTAGGAGTCAGCTTCCAGTGTCACCGGATGCAGCTGAATACCAGTGTTTGTTAGAACCAGAGTTTATTATCACTCTAATTAAATAAACTAATTATAATATAGCCGCCCGCTGTGCCGTTCGTGGTATATTGATAACTCATTAACTCTATCACCAAAGTAAGAAAAAAACTATTCGGAACTGATTCTATTGGTTATGTAGTGATTGGTAACATAAATATCGATTGAACTATACCGATTTCAATTCATAAACCAATTCTTTGTTTTTTTAAAGACTACTTTCGGACAGAGCTTTCGGAATCGAGTACCGGATTTGGAATAGAAGTTATTCTTTAGTTTTTCAGTCAGTAAGCTTGAAGTAGACAGTAAGTCCCCAACCCTCACTTGGTCAGCGTAGTGGACGCGTAGTGGAGTGCCTAGCCCTCATTACGGGAGGAGACCCTTGCCCAGCAGTAGGATAGTAGTAGGGTAAATTTATTTAATAAGTTTTCAGTTATTGCCTAGACTTAAGAGTAAGGATCTTTGGAAAGCTCATAAAGTTGGTGATCTTAACCCTGGCCTCTCGCAAGTCGTGCCTGATACCGTCCGATAGGACAATGAGAGTGCTATAATAGAGAGTGTACCTGTGTGTTGTGCTAGCTATCTACTAAATTCCTATGCATCTGGTTATATTCAATTATACTGGTCAAAGCAGCAGGTTATTGTCGGTACATTATATAATTATCAAACTATGTGCAGTCAGTTCCAAAATCGCTGAACAGGTTAAATTATGTGGTGTAGGTGCTATTGTTTATGTGCTAATTTAAATGTGTATTACTTTTGACCGCAGTCTCGTGTTCAATTCCGTGTTAGGCAAAAATCTTTTGGTATTTTTTGAAAATATTTTTCAATAGTAGCCCGGTGTTTGGTAACGTACGGTTTATGGCTATAGGCTCGCCCCCCATTACATGAGAGCTGTAATATTCTAAATGTGGGTGCATTTCGCACCTTCGGGTATAACAGGCGTGATATTATGTATGTATGAACATTGGTATTATAATTTTATCTGATTATTCAAACGTAATTGACTTTTATGTGCGAAGTGCGTGTTCCTGGGGAGTTAGAATTGCTACAAATAAGGCAATAAGTTTAATGAACTGCTAGTTATGTGATACTGTTGATTTAATTTTAAACTACGAAATAAATATATTACAGTAAGTTCACATAGCCAGTTGCGCTCACCGGTCGGTAAACAAGCCGTTTGTTAAGCAACTTTTGGCGCGGTCATTCGATAGATGTGTGTCCGTCTCCGTTCTTTGGAGGACTCGTCGAAATTGGGTTGTCGATTAAGATAACAGCCGTTAAGCCACGTCAAAGATCTTAGAGCGGCTTGAACAACTTTGACACTAGGTTGATCACTAACCATACGATAGGAAGAAGAAGAAGAAGAAGAAGACTATATAGAAGGTGGGATAATTATATCCCAGAAACTGAAGAATGTTTAAACTAACGAAAATTAAATTAAGTCCTCTGCTAACATAGTATACATTTACAATAATAAGTACTTGTATGAAATGTCACTGCCTCCGCCTGTTCCATACTAGCGCGCAGATACCGATCGTATAATGACTACAATCAAGAAATGTAATTGTACTGCCACAGTTTACCGACACGGTTTACATACTTATTTATTTACTATGATCTTTGAAAGGAAAACCACTGTAATTAATGGTAGGTGACTTATAATAACGTCTCATGTTCGAATCCCGGCTGGTATTTTATTTTTTGAGTTCTCCGTTTCGGAAAAAGATGATTTTTTTATTTTTAATGCATTTAAAAGTATTGGTTCTGTGACACGCGTGGGTAGTGTGTGGGAAATTGTGTCGCTGGTTCGATTCCGGTGCCGGGCAAGTAATATAATTTATGATAAAATGCTCTTATTGAAAGCTTCGATTTTTCTTTTCATGTTTCGTGGTTGGCATAATGCTAATCTGCTATATCGCGAAACTAACATTTAAAACTTATTTGCCAAAATTTGGGTGTATTTTGGTAACTTATACTTTTGGCAAGATTTTATTTTTTATTTTTTTAATTAAAGACAACTCCTGCATTAAGAATTGCTCTTGTGTCGTAGAGACTTTTACAAACATACAAACAACGGACACAAAGTACCTACAGCTAGACCCAAAACAATTATTTGTGGATGGCACAAATAATTGTCCCGAGTGGGAATCGAACCCACCACCTCCCGACGTGTGGCAACCTAAACCACGGTGGTAGTCACTATAAATAATATAATAATATCTATTTAATTAAAAATATATATTTTTATGCTAACGAGGTCCCAAATGTTTATTTCTCAGCGGGAATTGTAAATAAGACACCATAGCTTGCTGGGGTAAGTGAAACATACATGCTTTGATTTTTTTAAGATTTGGACTTAGAACTGATAATAATTATTTATTTGTTACTAAGAAACTTACTCTTAACGCGTTTGTTTTAACTTAGATTCAGATTCAGAACAATCGGATTTTTTATATATTTTTCTTCTTATATTAGAAGTTTTAAAACTTGTCCATTCGTATCCAGACGACCTATTTTATAAGGCAATGACAATGAAGCTCTGCACAACCACAGGAACAAAACATAATAAATGCAAATAAATATGACTAAATCATACAATTTCGATTCTAACAAACGTTTACAATGGACTTAAAATTTTAAATACAAATTGATTAAAAAATAAACATTTTATTATCAAGAATAATTTGATAAATAGTGAGCAACAAAGGAAGAAAATTAAATAAAAAAATATTCCCGCCTTTATTGTTGGCCGAAAAAAATTATAAAGAAAAATAATACTCACTCAAAAAAAAACAAATAAAACAAAATCCACAATTGGAAAGAACACACACTCGTAATTAAAAAATTCAAAATTGGAATCAAGCACGTCATCACATCACTGCGGGCAATAGCGCAATGATTCTTTGCACAGCCAACTATTCGCATCTGTGTTTATACACAACTGCAAAGAAAACTCGACTTAATCTTGCTATTCATAAGGTACAATTTCAAATGTTAGTAGTTCATTTAGTTAACAATCTGCACCTGTAATCGTACACACCATCATTCAAAATTCAATCTTGTACGACTTAGTTAAAGTTGACTTTTGACCGAATACTTCTTCTCAGATAATGTGCATTTGTTTTCATAGAATTGACAGTTTGAAAATGAATCCTATTTGATCGAGTGAGGGTTGATTTTTGCTCGTAACAGTTGAATTAAAAGGTAAAAGTAAAAAGTACTATTGTTGTGCTATACTCCATGTTTAAGGGCCTTACATTTTGATAGAAGTATTCGGATATTGTTCAACGTTTCGATTTTGATTGTCAACTGGCGATAATCGATAATTGGCGATGACAGCTCGAAAGTTTTTGACGTTTTAAATGTCAAAATTTTATTTTTCTACTGAGTAATGATTGTATGAGAATTTTATCCTAAATCGTTGATTTTTTATGAATGCATCAAGAGTATGGTTTTGGAAACTTGTAGGTTTATTTAGTATTCACTATTTATAACAAAATGCTTCCATAGTTTATGGTTGATGACAATTTATAGTGTCTGCTCCAATGACTTAACACCCAACAAATACTTACTAGACTGTGAGATTCTGGGTTCGATTTTCGGGTCTTAGGAATTTTATGTATTTCTTATTGTAGCAAAAGGTATTTAATAAAAAAAAACGCTTTTGATAGCGGAGGAGCGATTTTATATAGTACATGCATTCATAATATCACGCTTGTTATACCTGAATGTGTGAGGAAAGTTGTATGAAGGAATTAAAACATAATCAAATATTAAAAATAAATAATGATTTCTTAGTAAAAATATTCACGGGACTCAAGTTTCATTTAAATATTAAGATATTAACATAACCACAACTTTCTCACGCGGACTCTCTCGCGTGGAATAATTATTTAGTTTGACTTTTCCTTCAGAATAATTGTCATTGTTTTGTTCACCTAACGAGGTGTATCTGATGTTAATGAGCTTTCGTGATCTTGTATCATCGTTATTGGAGCAAATAAATATAATGTCTTGTTTTGTTTGTTTGGAATAGATAATCTTGTAAAAACTGTAAGTATTTGGGACGCTTTTCACAAAACTTAAATGCTTTGGCTCACCCGAGACTGAAACCGTTAGATGAAGAATCCCGAAGCTTCCTTCGATTACATAAAAATAGAAATAAATTATCATGATAGCACCAGCATAAGCGCTAGAGGACCCAGGAGCAAGCAGACAGTTAGTTAAAGACTAACCTATGAATACATAAACACACTATAAACCTATTTTAGTTAAAACACTACTAAAATATATTTTCTCTTTTTCATTTCGCTAAGGAGGGAAAGAAACAAAACTCTTTATAAGTCTTTCATAACTTTATATATTTTTATGAATAAGAGGGTTTTATACAAGTTGTAAACAGTCTAAAATACACAAATGTTTACTTACTACTGATCGGAAAAGGATAAAAGCTCTGCTGTAATAGAATCGTTTCTCGCTCACCTGATAGCTACCTCCATAGGTGTAGCTAGGTAGCCTAGAGCCCTGGAGCAAACAATAAATTAGAAACACTAAAACCCTGTATACAAGACACAATGAAAAGATGGGTAGTTGATGCGAGGCTCTACCATAATCAACAAAGCGAATATTCGGTGAAATTTCATTTGTTTCTTATCACATTTGTCACAATGTTGGTGGAACCTCTTTAGAAGACTATAAAGCATGCTAATCCGATAATGCCTATTCCGACTCAAAATGGAATAAGAGAAAGCCATAAAAAAAAATGGTTTCACTAAGTATTGTAGGTCCTCAGGGTCCATAGGCCCCCTAAGCTATTGCACCGAAGCGGGGGGGACGGCTTCTAGCAATGGCGCAGCTCTACCCCACTGGCTCCCTTACATATTTTTGTCATAAACGCAGCCTTAGTGCAAAAGTCATTGTTTTAAAACAAGTAATTCATACCAAATACTTACTCGACTACAACATTTCGATTAATCGGTATTCAATTGAAGGTGACAACGCAATTAGAATACTAATCATTTACTTTCGTATCAGTATCACTTGTATTACTTTCTCAGTAACAATGTGCGTGTGTGTTAAACATGTTAAATAGACTAATTTATAGACTAATTACATTATAAGGAAAAATTACCTATGATTATCATTTAAATCGTAGTTCCTCAATTAGAGTGTATATTATGTAAGACGTTAAAAATGTAGTTTTTTTTTTAAGTCTACTATACTTTTTGTATTTACAGTAAAAAATATAGTTCGGTATCATTTAACGAAAATCTAGTACTATAAATATTTTGTTCTTTTTGTAGCGCCATCTGCCGCTACTATAGTAAACTACTAAGCCTAGTACAAACGGAAAACTTGTTTACGTTATAGTTACAAGTATGTCTAAGAGATGGCGTTAATTTAAGACTCGAAGGTTTGAGGTACAGTTGAAATAATTTGTAAGATAGAAATAAAATAAGCGAGTATATTGTATTTTTCCTTTTATTATCCTTATAAAAATATTATTCTCTGAACGTAGGCATAATGACATAAAGTAAATTATATTACACGGGTCCAGAACTACAGGCTACATTAACAAATTAAATAAGAAAATATGTAACAAAATAATATTATCTAGCAAGTGCTAATGTAACCAGTGTTACTTGAACTCCCATTTACTGAATTACTGAAGATAATTTCATAAGGCTTTTCCTCTTGAAGGGTCTATGCTGATTGGTTTTGTTCAAATGGCCGTAGGTAGGCAAGGCCTGTTTATGGCAAGGCCTTTTCACATTAAGCTTAATTATAAAACTTGAGGTAATATAATTAAATTATTAGTAACATAATAATATTTTTTATTCCCTAATGAAGTCGAAACATTTTGTAAATTGTAAGTTATGACGGAACTTTTTTATTTAGGTATTAAATGTATGTGTATATCTTTTTGTTTTTATTGTTGGTGCTTAGGATTGTCGTTTTTAGTTAAACAATTTTAAGACTTTGTAAATACGTACTGTAGCTTAAATACACAATCCCAGATTCGATATCTAGTGGGAGACAAATGATTTTTTAATTATCAGATTAAAAAATAGGTTGATCTAAATGTGAAGAGTAAAAAACAATTTCATCATAGACCGGACAAAGTCTACAAGTCTATCTATTAAAATAAAATGATTAATTTCAACGAAATAATTTCACAATTCAAACTAATAAACTCATTTCAAACTACACACCGTAAACTTTATGCAAATGTAATTAAAGCAACCCTTAAACAAGGGTAAACAAAAAATACACCCGAAAATAATTCCCTCCATGAAAATAGCGTGAAAACTATTAAATACAAAACTTAATCAATTTCGTGAACAATTTTATTAATGGGATGTCGTTCGACGCTAACAGACAGTACAGATATACAATCTATTAAAATGGATGAATATATTCGACCAAAGCGTAAAGGGGCTTTTTCAATAGTTCGTCTGGGTTTCAACGGTGTAGGGGAAAAGCGTATTAAGCCTAGTTTAGCCTTGGCTATCGCTGTAGATAGAAATTCATTATAAATAGAAATTTGAAATGACTCTATTGTACTAATTTTCAATTGCAAAAGACAGTGAAAAAATATTTGTGATTGGTTCTAACATATAACCTTGATTATGAGTCTGTATAGGTCTTTGTTTATAGTGTCTGTCTAAATCGTGTGCACAGATCAATAGGTTTACTCTCTATTGATCTGACCATTATTGTCATATCCCAATAGGACGGATAACCAATACGACTGGCCACAGGTTCACCTCAAGGCGGCATTACGTGATTGTCGAGGCACCTCCTATCTCCAAACAATCACTGAACATTTCTTGCCACTTGCGGCACTTGCATACTCTATTCACCGTGCCACAGAATTTGTCAGGTGTACTTAGTCTACTGCCGAAACATCGGGTAAACCTTAACAATAATTCCTTGGCTTAATCCTACCTTTACTACCGACCGACTGCTTCTGTGATCATGTGGTCTCTGATCTTCCGAATTAGGCAAACAAAATAGCAGCCCAGAGTAAAGTTAATTAGCCATAATATGGATAACGGAAGTCTAAAAGCTATGATAAGTAAGCACTTCACCTATGTCCGGTTCGGTTCAAGTCCAGTGGAAACACCTCTCAACTCACTGTAAAGCTATCGATGCCAATCATTCGGTGATTCGAGTTGTAATGCGAGAAACATGTGTAATCGAATTGAAAAATGAGTGATGAATGTTATTGACGAGTGAGAGCTTCAAATACAAATAAATTAAATAATATGGAAAACAAAAATGATTGCGTCATTCGAGCGCTATAGAACAATGTGTACTTAGAGCTTATTAGCTTAATGAATTTTGGTAAATACATACATATATTATGCATGTATGACACGAAGGTCTAGCTAGAGCAGTGGTTCCCAACCTTTTCTTAGTCCGGGACCACTTTTATATTATTTTTGTTAGCCTGCTAACCACCACTATGTTAGTATATTTAAGATAAAGTGTAATAATCATCCTGAAAAATTTAAATTTTAAAGTCATTCGCGGACCACATTTTAACTTCCACCACCACTGAGTGGTCCGCGGACCACTGTTGGTCCGCGGACCACCGGTTGGGAACCACTGAGCTAGAGGTATATGAATAAAAAAATGGTATAGCGAGCGTAATATCATTTACCGGGCAGACAATATAGGCTTTTCAGAAGAAAAAAAGCCTTGTCTGTGGTACGAGAAAGTCAATGTTTTATGTTAAATATCTGTGTTACCAAGGCCACATTGATTTGTCTATAACCATTTCTTTAGAGTTTATTTGCTTGTTGGAATACGTTCATCTCATACTATATTATTATTTGTAATAGAAAAGCCAAGGTATTTATAACCGAAAAATCCTCCTTTTTCATAATCCATATAAAAACAATTCGAAATCTCACCACGTTTATCTTACTTCTATTCGGTTGCACATTCCACAGTGAGGTTTCTTATTGAAGGAGTCGAGGGACCCGTTTCATTCGTATGACGTTATCTTACGGCTTTTGTTTCTGCACTCTGTAAAAAAAGTTAGGCGAGTCTGTATTTTGTATGCAGGTAAAGGGGTTTAAGGACGCGTTGTACATAAGTGTATATTTTTAGAGTATTTGGTGGAGAGGATTCGATTTTCCTATGAAAATATTTCTCCGCAATTCCAGTATTAAGTCTATGCTGTTATTTATAGATATTTAAGAGGAAAAAATATTTAGAAAACAAATACGATATGAACATTTAATTTTATTATTAGAATATACCAATAGGAAAATCAAAGGTGCTATATGTTATGATGATAAGTCAGTCAGACAATTAGTTTAATCTCAAATCGTCTGATCGTCTGCGGATGTCGTCTTTGAAAAAGATCAATTATATGTGAAACAAAATAGGTAATATTTAGGTACTTACCTACAATAAGGTTTTAAAACATTTAAGGTCGCATTCGTACAAATTATTTCATCAAACATCGTCAGATAGCTTCGTCTCCACTTTTAAAACATAAACGGCAGTAATCTTCCTGTTTCCTTCACAATATTTCTCATAATCACCAACATGAACTATCCCTTTCATCTGTAGGACGATGAAAGGAAAGGGTGCGAAACCACATTGTGAAAAAAACTGGCACACCGTGATGTATGCCCATTGTCTTTATAATTAATAGACTTTTTTTTCACAGATGTATGAAAATTAAGCCTTTGTTTGTAATATACCTATTTTACTGAAGCCAGTAATTCGTGTTTAAATTTTTCGTTTGGTAATTGTTTTGATTTTAATGTTTATATTTTATTCATTTGTTATTTCTTGAGGAGCTCGTAGCTAAGTGACAACAGCAGCGCGGTTCAATCTCTGGGTTAAGCAACAAAATTTAACAAAAAATCTAAATATATCGTATTTGAATTCGTAGAATTTCACAAATTACAAAATTAAAACTGCACTTCGAAAACAAGTCACGTAAAAAATTCAAACTAGTTTAATGCGGTTTCATTGTTCAAAAGTTTAATTACCAATTTTAAAACTGCGGTTATTAACGTTATTCTCAAGGGTGCCATAGTTTTAAAATTAATTGTACGAGCGAACTCACGGACAAAGACTAGTGCTTTCTAGTTATAATTTTGTTAAATAATGGAATAGTCGGGAAACGGTGAATGGTGAAAATAAATAGTAGGAAAAGATATTTTTGTGTTGCCTCGGTTTCGAACCGTCGACCACTTGATTTCTTGTCCTATTGATGAAGGAAATTATCGCGATGTTACATTTTCATGCCCTTTGGGGGTATTAAGTTTTAAGCCCCGATTTAACCTGCATAGTGAACTAAAGTATGGCTCCTTTCTCATTCAGGGAATAGACCTGCAGCCTAGTAGTAATCTTCCTTATGTATGACCCAAAATTTACTTCTTAAATCTTAATTTTAATTCTAAAATTACGTATTAATTCATTTCCTTTACCCAAAACTACAAAAGCCTGAGTAAATCAGTTAAATATAAATATCTAATAATCTATTCTGTAACAAGGAGGCTGTTGTAGGCGTTTTAAGTTTATACAAAGGTTATTGACCTTTGATCTTATTAAATTTAGTAACGTGAAGATAGCATTTTGTGAATTGTTAATGATTCAAGCTTTCTTCCTTGCGTAGGCTTTAGGAAGCCTTTCTTCTTCTACCTAGTTCTATTTATATAACTGTTATAAAAGGGTAGTTTATCGGGCTTTTCTGAAGTATAAATTAGTTTTAATACTTTTATTAAGGTTTCATTAAGTTACCAACGGCATCTAAGCTAAGGAGACGTTTCCGTGACAATGATTCTTCGATATTATTGATATTGTTGACTGTTATGCTATAGAAATAAACTTGAATTGTCATGGGAATTGTATTAATTTTCAAAAATTATAAATGGCGAAATCAGCAAAGCATCATTATCGTCAGTTTTTGAGTATTGTCTATGGTAATTTAGTTTCCTAGCACAGATCAGGCTTCTGGCTACGATCCTTGTAAACCTTTGTCTCTCATAATACATACATTGAAAGATAGTATAGCTTTTGATCGAGATAATTATTTATTTTAGTATTAGTTAGTGTCTACTATTGTCGTTACTGTCGAGTAAAGAGCTTGACAATTAAAATGTACTGCCAAAAAGTTCCTGCGGACTCCGCTAGAGGCGCTGACCTCATTTCCGAGCAAAATTTTTCGATAGCTAGCCGGTTGTCGGTAGTTGAATGTGGCAGAGAATCGAGCTACTGAATGAATTAGCTTTTACTCCCAACAAATAAATAGACATAATTATCCACCGTTTAAGTATATTAATAATATATGGCTCTAACTTCAATAACAGATTAATTTAGTTATTCTGAACACAAACGCGTCTTAAACCTACGCATCTATGAATCTGTAATGTCGATTATTGATTTTATCTCATCGCGTACCAATTACGAGATATGTGGTTATCAACAAGAAGATATAATAATATTATACATAATATAAGGTTAATTCCAATTTCATGATTATTAAGAGACGGTCCAAAATATTACTATCGGAACTCTGATAATAAAGTTAGTACAATCTGTATAAGTACTTGGGTACTTAACATCAGTCTACTATTACTCTACTAGACCTATTTTTAAGACTACACCTGACTAGCTTACCTTACAAAAGGTAAGTTACTACCAGTCGAAACAGCTACTCTTTCTGAAATGTCAAAAACCCATTTTAGTATGTAAATACAGTGTAGTGACGTTAATATACTTACCATATTTTCGTTGTTATCAAATGAGTGCGAAATAAAATGTTTCAGTCTGTAATAATTACAAGTTCAACATTATTTTCGAAATAAAATACGTACTCTAAGCATTTTAGATGAACCTTTTACGTATACAAGTTTAATAATTTTTCGTTTATCCAGTCAGCTACCCATTTATATTTAGAAATATTTGTCAGTTGTCTGGTTATAATAGTACAAATTCTCATAGCAGTCGGTAAAAGATCAGTGGGTAAAGCAACCTTAGCGCGAACTCCCTATAGATTCGTGTGAAAGTGGTATTAGAATTAAGCGTCTCCGTGCTTCAGAGGGCACGTAAAAAGTCAGTTTCTGTTGTTGGTAATGAAGATTACAAACGTTAAGCCATGTGAAAAGCCTTCATTATTGAATAATTAGTGGTGTCTAAGATAGGTATAGTTTATTCAACAGCGAGAATAATCTAAAGTTGATACCTGGCATTGAATTTAAAATTCTTAATCCTGCGTCGACAATAAAAACACATAATGAAACGCTATCTTCGACAATCGAGTCAATTCTCTTAAAAGGATACTGTCATACTTTAACCTTACTTACTGTCTACCCAAAGCCTTAAAAGTAATATATAAAAAGACACAAAAGAAAAATATTTCGAGACAAATAAATGCTTACGTAAATACTTCCAAACAAATTCGTCCTCACATCAAAAAATACTTTCACACACTTCAAAAGTAACTTCAAACATACGTTCATTATCATACAAAAATCTCATCCTATCCTTAATTCCGAAGCAAACCATAATATTACAGCGAATTGTGCTCTGAAAAATTTTCATAAACGCAAATTGATTCCGTAATACGACTCTGTGTGATACGCCAAACGAATATCAACTTTAAA
This sequence comes from Anticarsia gemmatalis, assembly GCF_050436995.1. Taxonomy (NCBI): domain Eukaryota; kingdom Metazoa; phylum Arthropoda; class Insecta; order Lepidoptera; family Erebidae; genus Anticarsia; species Anticarsia gemmatalis. The sequence continues at coordinate 11,793,644 of NC_134756.1, forward strand.
TCCATAATTTTTAAGTTGTAATTTGACAGATTGAAGCGTTATTATAGACACATGGATGAGCACGAGTGATTTATGACGGGTGACATTTGAAATTGGACTGTATACGAGAAGTGTTAAGGTTGAGAATGATTGTGGTGATATTTGTAAAGGAAATGCTCTCGGGTCCCGAACAAGTTCTGTATTCACTCTCAAATAATCGATAACTGACGTCTGGCCTCCCCCCGCTCAGGTGCTCGCCCTTCTCTCATCTTTAGTTAAGGTTGGGTTCTGAGGGCGCGGATTTTAGTAGCTGCGTTTTTATTTTCGTGTAGAAATGTAATATTGAGACGCTATTAGTTAAAAAAATATTTGTATGTAGTTGCTAGGTTTATTGTGCTAAATCGGTACAGTATAAAATGCTTAGTTCTGCATCACACGGGAATTTAAAAGCTTTCAGTAATTGAGACTATATTTGCCAAAACTACTTTCTACTATGTAGGTATCCTAAAACTAAATTTCACATATATCAACTTTGTAATACAAAATTGTCTACGAAAATAGACTAGGTATAATTAGTTGTACAATCGCAACAAAGACGATTGTTCAACAAGTTTTATTTCTTTTCCCTTTAAAAACATTGCCTGATTCGACTACTAAAAAATTGCCAAACAAACCGACTACGACTAGTCGTAAAATCGCGGCAGTGTAACGTGCCTGTATCTAGACACAGACGATCGTCTAACAAGCTCTTGCATGAATGAGTTGCGCTGTTTCTGCGTTGTGCGTGCAGTAATTGGGCATTGTGACGTTTATATTGTTCCGTCAAACTTCGACGTATATGTTTGGTTCAATAGGTGAATTTCTGTTGTAGTTATTGGTTATTGTTTGATGAATTAATTGTATTGGTAGTTTAGGTATGTAGGAAACATTGTTCAATACACTGCTTATGTGTATAGAATACAGTACGAAGAGGTTATAATGTTTGACTAGTATTTATTATATTGTAGTGTAATTTATTTCTTGATTGATAACTAGATGAACTTGACTTCAGATACAACCAATATTTTCTTGCAAATTATTTTAAATACTTACAGGATATTATTGGTGCAGTGATATTTTGTATAGCATTCATATACGTAATTTAGACGTATGTACATAAGCAAAATAAACGCTTAAACATGATAAACATCTTTAACCTCCATTTCATTTCATTATGTTAAGAAAGAAAGAAAAAACATAAAATGCGTTTTTTTGCGTTTGTAATGCTTTCACGAGAACTACCAAATCGATTGCGATGTAATTTAGCAGAGAGATAGTTTGAAATTCGAGTCCAAGAAACTATTTTTTCAATAACCGACCCTTATACGTCTTAAATAGGTTATAAAACTTTCCGCTACTATTTCATAAACAGGTTACATTGTACCTCGTCACGGACATGTGTTGGTACGCAGGTGATATAAAAATACTGGAAATAACTGGATAAAGGGGATGGTAAAACTCCTTCATTGCAAATAGGCCGTAAAGAATGTCGGATGCGACTTACGACTTGCGATTAGTCTTGTTTTGTTTGTGGATATTTTTTGAAAGCCTCAGTGAGAAATATGGAATTTAAGATGGCTATGTAAATTTGAAATTCATTTTTATGAGCGCACATATTTTTCCCCGGTTTGAGTGCATATTAGACCTTTGTTTAGCTAGTTAGTAGTTAAGTTGATAAGTACAATCATAGGATCCTTTATTCTGTTGCATCTTTTAATAAAAACATATTATTATACTTATCAATGATTAAGTATGACGTATCCTGTAAGGACCATATGAAATCATTGAGTCAAATGTTTCAGATAATTTTTCCTTTCCTACAATGCGATGTCACATCTATCCAATTCAAACATATCCTGGTATAATCTTTGTCAGACTTCCCCTAGGCTCTAGGCTACATCCCCAGGCAGTGCTCGAATAAGAAAGGGTAGTTTTACAACTCACGAGGGATAACTTTACGTGTTAGGGGGTGAAATCCACCCCTTTATTTTGGGGTTCGCTAGTATCATGGCTACTGAAAGACTGTAGTTTTAATACGTACCTTTCTCGTTTGAAAAGGTATAAATAAGTATGTTAAGTAGGTATCTAAATTCCGGCCGTTTCTGCTTAAGTTGATTTTGAAAACTGAAGGGAAGTTTGTACATTTTGTTGTTTGTTTTTGTTAAAAACAACGGCGTTTGTGCGCTTCAAGATTGCTTGTGTTTGAAATTATTCTCGGTAGTAATACTTGGAACGAAAAATCGTTATTGAGCAGATGCGGATGTTGAAATGTTGGGGAACTAAGTTTATTGAAGAAATATGACTGAAGCAGAAAGCTTTATGGATCTTTGTATAACACAAAGTATGCACTAAGCTGTTCTATTTAATAGTTTATTTGTAAGGGGCAAAATATTAAATATGGGGAAATAAAGGTCTGCTTTGTAATGATTATATCTGATTCAGATACTTTTGATATTGATTTCTAGACAACAGCAGTTTATTATGGATCATTTACTCTTCTTTTAGGCACCTTTATTGACAACTAGCCGATGAACATCGCTCCGATCACGAGTAAATTTATTTATTTCTGCAGTTATATTAGGCAATGTTTTAATTTTCTTCTCTATAAAAATCTTTTCCATACCTTTAAGAAAATATGACAAAATTAGTAGACAAACGGTTGACCCGTTCTTTAGATTTGTACTTAGTAACACATTCAGCTAATCATTATTATCTCTATTGTCTCATATTTGACAACCTTCAAAGAATAACTTGATAACTTAACATATTTAATTCTACCGAAAATTCCGCTCCGAACCTAGTAAATCACGCCTTCAGACTTAATTGCCTTAAACCTGGCCAGCGTGATGGACTCAAGGCCTAACCCCTCCCTCATTACGGGAGGAGACCCTTGCCCAGCAGTGGGACATTAATAGGTTGAAATTTATTTATTTTTATGTTTTAAAAAATAAAATACACATCATACATTGCTATTGAGAATTAGCACAAAACATACCATTCTAGTAATAACTTGATTGATGAACTTAACATAATTCTACCGAAAATTCCACTCCGAACCTAGTAAATCACGCCTTCAGACTTAATTGACTTAAACCTAATAAAGTGTAGTGAGAAAAAGAATAATACGAGATAACAACACACTTTAGAGATAAGAACTTGTAAAATACACAAAGCGTACTGTGCAGTAATCACGTGAATTGATGTCGGCAATTTAGCACAAGTCAGTGTTGAGATTAAATGTACACTCTTAAGGAAAAGTGCTTGCGTTAGCACTCCTATCTCTTTTTATTTGCTTTAAAATTGTGATTCACGGTGTTAAGTTAATCTGTTAAGATTTTTTCAAAGAATTTTATTTTAGGATTTCATTTTAGGAGGTCCTATTACTGAGCAAAGGCTATTAGACTTCTTGCTTTTTACCACTAGAGGTCTAACGCTTGAAAAATGTTCGGATAGGTATGGTGAAATCTATAAAATTGTGAAAATAATGTGTTTATATTGATAGTTATTTACGGATACGTTGGAGCACTGCAACTCCCACTGCTGAACAAGGGTCTCCTCTCATAATGAGGGAGGAGCTAGACATTAAGTCCAAAAGACTGGCCGTGTGTGTTGATCACTCGGCATAACTGCAAAACTATCCAAAAAATATTTAATTCTGTTTTTATAACGTGTCTCCTATATTCTATTGCACAGTTTTATGGGAGAATTTGTTCATTTTTAGATCCCAATCCCTATGTAAATTACATGTGTAATAGGTACAAACGTTCGTCCATATTGGTGGTATAATTTAATTTAAATCCATCGTACAAAGTTTAACAACCCACAAAATTAGATTTTAATTGCATTATAATTGAAATAACTTTGTCCCTGATTCGTATTGTGGATATGAGTTTTACTGGATAAGACTAGGTCCCGTTTTAATACATAGTTTGGCATAATACTTATATTACAATACTTAAATATATTTACTTCTCAAAAAAGTCACTGTCTCCACAGTGAGCATATCTTTTTCACTTGAATCTACACACTTAAAAATCTAAATTGTAACTCATTTGAAGTGAATTGCACACGTTTTATAGATAACATTTTATATTATAACAGCCTTAAAACGTCGTGTAAGCTCGGATTAGTTATACAGTGTTTTGTATGTCACTAATACACAGTTTCATTTTTTTTTTGAATCGATAAATTTTTTTCGTTTTTTATTGGTAATACTGCTGTCCCCTTAGCAAAATGGCGTAATATTATGTATGTATGTACAGTGATAGTATAGATACAGCCCTAAATTTAAGTATTACAACAACGACAAAACTTAGCCTCTTTACTTAGAGTTTTACGCAATATAATAAAAAAAAAAAAACATTGTTTAAATCAGCAACATTCGCGTAAAGATGAAACACATGCCAATCGATGAGACTGAACAAAGTCTCTTCCATTGCTCGTAGAGTCTGTAGTAATAATAACACAGGTAGTTGGATGGTTCCGTAGAAGGGTTTAACGCAACCTGTGACCGGAACAACGATCGATGAATTGCCTTCCGTTATTTTGATGTGAGTTTTAATTACTCATGTTCAGGAATCTTCATTTTGTGTAAAGAGTTTCATTTGTTTTTGGAAACAGAATTGAGAGAAAGCCCTCAGTTAAAATATTTATATTTTTAATTTACACATATGAAGTATCTATGATCAAAAAAGTTATGTATGGAAATTAATATTTTTTTTATTTATTGAAGTATGAATAAAGCAAGATGATCCAGTGTTACGAGCAAGACATAAAAAGAGATGGCAAGACAATCTGCATGCGATTTTGGATAGAGGGCTAATGGCGAAAAGCAACAAATGACTAATCTTAAAAAATCTAAATCGAGTAATTTATTTATACAATTTTTTTTACCCGTTACTGTCCTACGGCAGGGTAAGGGTTTCCTGCCAAACGAGGGGGAGGGTTTAGGCCTTGAGTCCACCACGCTAGCCAACTGTGGGTTGGTGAATACAATAGGTAACTAAAATCATGTTTTTGGAATTCGGAGCTTTTGGAGTAAGCCCCTATTTTTGATCGCCAAGAAGCTTTTAAAGCACTAACAATTATAAAAAAGAAAACAAGACAAATTATTTGAAACAAAGATTTATTAAAAAAAAAAAAAGTACCAAAACATTGTAACAAAATTACAGCATTAAAAACTTCGCCCATCAGTTAATAGGACAGACAGCAACCAAATTGTTTTCACGTAAAACTTATAGTGTTTAATGAGACCGCCTAGGCCTGTACCGTCCATTAAGCGTTTATGAAGTATCTGAATTATAACGCTTTTAATTCCTTCGCAGAAAACTGGAGACGAAGGGAGATTTTTTCATTTAAATTTTAGTATCCTTTTATTTCTTAGTTGGTTAGTTTTTATATTCAGTAAAAAAATACTACGCTCTGATTTAGATCGCGACTCGCGAGGTCAGAACAGTTTAATTTTCGGGTCCAGCAAGTCATTTTGTATGTTAAATTTTAGTTAGGATGATTTATGTGTCACAAAATAGCGAAAATTACAGCCCGAGCCAAAATTTTACGGTCTATCTGAAACACGGAGGAACTTGATTTGTATACGATGGTCATCCATCCATCGACCAACCTCGGCAAGAGTAGCTTAACCTCAGAAATCGATCCGCGCGGCTATTGTCACAGAAGATTATATATAATGAACGATTCTATCAAAAAATAATCGTGAAAATTAAACACTCCCTAAGCCTTACAAAGGTATGACATCACAAAAAATCACATGTTGACGGAAACGATATTAATTCAAGGGTTCCGTAGGGTGTGTAAACAATTGACCGGTTCGTGTATTATTGTTGTTTCCTTTCGGTCCCTTTCATCTTTATTTCGAAGGTAAATTTACTTGTCAACATTGATGTATGGTTGTCGTGTTAAGAACAAAGGGTTTTTGTTATGGTTCATATTCGTGTAATGGTTAATATGGTTGTTTCGGGTTGATTAAATGTGTGACTGTGTTGATGAGAGGTCAAAAGAAATTATTATGTATGGGAATTCATGCGATTATATTTCGGCGATGTTTGTACTGTAAAAACAAGGGGAAAATGTATTGTTAACGATAAAAACAGAACTTTTATTACGTATTATGCGTGCTTAGGTTTCTTTCTCAAGTTTTAATTTAGTATCTAAGTTTCAGGAGTTGAAAAATTAAAGATACTTCTAGGTATATTGTAAAAGTTCTTCAATGCAAAATAACAAAAATAATCTATAATATAAAATACCCGAAAACCTCACAACTCTTCATTATTTCTCAACCGAAGCCTTAAAAACGAAATACCGCCAATCATAAAATTCCATACAAATTCACGAACTCACCACAAAATAATAACAATGTAATCAACAAAACCGACATTCGGAAAGTATTCGTGACGTCACTCTGACACCGACACTTGAGGAGGGGGGGATGCTGCAAAACTTTTTGATTAATTACATTTCGCTCGCAGTAGAAATATTGCCACATTCCGCGTAGAAAGTTATGTCGGAGACGGTAGAGTAAGGAATTGATAGATAAGTGCATTAAAACCTGTATGATATTGAAACTCAGAATAATTCTACCGGGACGCAACTGCTTCGAAATTTAACTTAAAAAAATCGGTTGATTAAAGGATTATTTTGAATGGCGGCGGCGTATCGAAGTTAGTCGTCCCATAATCTGAGTAGACCAAAGTTAGATTATGATTTAGATAGTAATTATCAAAAAAGCTTGCTTAGTTCCTTCTAAGAATGACCTGTCAATTTATTATAGTCTCTTGAGTTACATTCTTACATTTTCTCACTCTCTAACTAATTTATTTACAGACATAAGTACATAAACCAAGCCTGTTTTCCATAGGGGTAGGAAGACACTAAAGAAAGCTACTGGCTACGATCTTTACAAAGCCCTTCTTTTCTCAGTTGTAAGTACCAAAAACCTAAATTTCGCTATTTGTTGCAATGAAAGTAGAAAATGGCTACAGGTCATTAATATCAAATAAACATAATCGTCTTATCTACGCAATCTTAAGTCTAAGTGTAAAGTATGGGGAAGGACTTTCAAGTTTATTACCTGACATGTTTGAAATACCTGTTTTATTGTAGGGGAAGGGCGTGTGACGTGTCGGTGAGATTTTTTAATATATTTACATTATGTAATGGACTTAATATGATAGGAATCTAACGTATTCATAACGAGGCTCGGCAAAATTAGGGTTCTGAATAATTGAAATGTTTAAAACAACAAAACAATACTTACAGGCCAATAGAATAAAAATCACAAACAATAACAAAGTGTGTAACACGAAATTGCGATGAAACACTTGAAAAAGGTAATATTTAAAAACCATCCCGCCCAATCGTTAGGCTTTATGATTTATGATGTAAAATTTAATGTTAATTTCAATTAACAGTGGTTTTCATTGAGCATCGAATAATAAATTTAAAGATTCGAAATCCGTCTTAAAAATTGCCTCGAATATCTAAAAAAAGACCGATTCAACACTAATCTAAGGATAAACGTAATACCACACCGTCACATAGGCATATTCGTCTAATTTAACGCGAAAATACTGAGACAGAATAAAGTAATAAATAGTCCAATTGTTTACTTTCCGCACCCGAAATTAATATAATTTCCGTGTAGGGTACAATCGACTATTAGGTACGATGGATAAAAGGCGTTTTCAGCCTAAGAAGATATCATAATATTTTGTATCATAATTTCAACCCTTTTATAAATTTAGTTCGGACAATATGTATTAGGTGTTGACTATTTAAGACTACACTACACATTGGTCTGATTGGTAATGTACATATGAGTTTCAGAGTTTGAATTCCTAGAAAAGTATTGATAGGATTTTCTTTAAAAAATAGCCACCTCGAGTTAGGTTATCATTTTTTTTTCAATAGTGTAGCAATAGGGTTACGAATAATATAAAGTAATAGTGCTTTTATAGCAATGAATTGCAAACCAATGCCACGTCCTATCTATAATTGTAGTGGACACAAGTCAATCTCTCTAATTGCGGGTAAAAATTCATAACCAGCAGTGGAACAATTTTATTTTTATTTATTACTAGCGGACTGGCCCAACTTAGTACAGGTTTGTACAATTTTACCCTGTTTATTTCATTACCGTGGGAATTTTGATCCCATCGATCCCACAGAAACATTGCCCCGACAAAAATAAAACATATTAAAAAAATAACTAACCAATTTAGTTTAGTTCTTCCAAAGTTATGGGCGGACATACATTTCGGTGAGTCTTTTTTATTTACATAGATATCGTATTTTTAACTAGGACAAGAACATACGCGTTTATAAATTTCAGAGAACCGGGGACCCGTCTCCAATCATTCATAATAACTAAGTTACGGAATATTCAAAACGTAGGAAGTGTTCGTGAGATTTTTCTCACAATATCTTCAAGCTTTGTCTCTCGGGAGGTGTACAGTACGTGTTATTTCGAATTCAAATGTCTTTGTCTCCCTGGAGACTGCCTGATGTGTCTGTAGGCTTTTATTTTTAAGTTGAAATGGTTTTTTTGATTAGGTAATAGGCATATTAGGCTACTGATTCACGCGGCTCCACTCGCGTTTTTTTTATAAATGAAGATTTTTATCTAAAAGTACCTATCATAAATGTTTTAAATTAGATTTCATGGAAAACAGTTCTGTAGTTTAGTTGTTAATGACAGTCAGTAATGTTTTGCATTTATATTGTTGGTCCCTTGTAATATCGGAAAATCTGTTGTCTTATACCGAGTATGACCAAATTTCACGTAAATTTATAATCTAACGGTCATTGGGCAAAAATTCAGCTCCTGAAATAGAACCATAAACTTGGCAAATAATAAAGTCATAGTATCACACATAATTGCGATTTTTTCATAAAAAGATCCTACAAGAAAATGACAACATTCACAAAAATCTTCAAAATAGCAAAAATCCCATTAGTCATTTCAAAAATATTTTCGCAAGCAATTTGAAGCATCTTCAATATGGCAAATGAGAGCGTTATTTAACAAAGTGAGGCTCGTCACAACTTCTTCTAATTCACGTGAAGTTCCACAGAGTGGCGGCAGGGGGCGAGCGAGGCGAAATTTTAAACTTATCAAAATTACACAAGTTGCTTGGTGACGGTTAGGAAATATTCTGAAGGTATTAGACTATGTCCTTATGATGTAGAATTGAAACTGTTTTCAAACGTTAGTTTTTTTTGGAGTTATTAAAAATTAGTTGGTCAAATTAAACCTGAATTCAGATTATGCTCTTTTCTTACATAGCTTTTTTATTTGTCCAATTCCTTGTAATAATTTAATCCATACATATTCGCAAATGATGAAACCGTTTTTAAGAGCCAGTTTTAGAGCTTATGCATAAGTGCAAGATAACCTATTTGTCAGATAAAGTGACAGCAACGTATGGGAACAATTGTAAAAAAATGTTTTGATAAGGTAACCGATTCCTGTTTACTATTAGTGAAACCAGGGCTTAGTATCCTCCGAATGGTAACTGGAGGCCTAAAATACACATTTCTATCACTAAGCTACCTTATGATCGTTTCTAAAGAGTTTATTACTCAAGAATACAGCCTCTGGACTGTAGTCTAACGATGTTTAGTAAGTGTTCGCACCACACCTGTGCGTCTAATGCCTCTAGTTCTAGCGTGTGGTTATCATGTGAATATGATAAACGCCTTGTACACTAGCCTTAACAAAAAATTAAAAATAATAATTCAATCGGCTTGTTGCGTTATTATCATTCGTTATTAACATCTCAAAGTATTCAGACAAAAAATACAGTGTTATATTTATTTTAGGGAAGGAAATTTTAATAAGTACCAGTTTGTGATAAAAGGGTTTCGATCTTACGGCGCACACATGCCACATTATATTGCCGCTTTAAGATAGATAAAATAGATAATAATAACACTGAAAATAGTACTTAGTAGCTTAATATACCTACTAACGCGTGGTTTAGTTAACTTGTAATTGCACGTTTGGCGCATTTTTACGTATATAAAATTGTAAAATCAAAATCAAATCATTTATTCATATAGGTCAAATGCTGACACTTATGATAGTCAATGATACAGACACGTAATTATTATTAACTACGTTACGTTTTTGGGAATAAAAAAAAATACAAATTTATATGACGCAAGCTGTATACAGAGTAACATAAAATAACTCACTCCCGTATCTAGGTCTCAAAGAAAGTCTGTACATGTTACATAATATAAAACCTTATTTACATAGTTCAGTGCGTACGAAAATGATCTACATGTTTGGTATTAAAAAGAAATACGAGACGTACGTAAAATAAAAGAGTTTTTTAGAAGCAGTAGTTTGGAGAACATAAACTTTGATTGAAGGCTTTGTTTGAAAGAATCTGAATTTCATACTAAACCTAGATCTATATTGAAGGAAATTTCTGTGTTTATCTTTATCTTTCTCTATTCTCGCAGGAGAACCAAAGTAACCGATATAGCCCTAAGAGTTGCGAACCTCAAGTGGCAGTGGGCAGGGTACATAGCTCGCAGAACCGACGGCCGTTGGGGCAGAAAGGTTCTGGAGTGGCGACCACGAACCGGGAAACGTAGTGTTGGCAGGCCTCCCACAAGATGGACCGACGACCTGGTAAGGGTTGCCGGAGTCCGATGGATGAGGGCGGCCCAGGACCGGTCCTATTGGCGCTCGATGGGGGAGGCCTTTGTCCAGCAGTGGACGATTCCCGGCTGAGATGATGATGATGATCTACTAGCTGCTGATCGTATGAATAATCTATACTAATATTATAAAGCGGAAGAGTTTGTTTGTTTGTTTGTTTGTTTGTTTGAACGCGCTAATCTCGGGAACTACTGGTTCGATTTGAAAAATTCTTTCAGTGTTAGATAGCCTATTTATCGAGGAAGGCTATAGGCTATATATCATCACGCTACGACCAATAAGAGCAGAGTACCAATGAAAAATGTTACAAAAACGGGGAAAATTATGATTCTCTTATGTGACGCAAGCGAAGTTGCGCGGGTCAGCTAGTAAATAAATATAATTAGACAACTCACACATGGTCATTTCATTCCACACTAAGCAGAGGTATGGTAACCAAATAACTGATAAACATACTTATATACTTCTAATAAATAATTAATTGTAATAATTTATTTAATTTTATACTTCTAAATATATACTTATATAGATAAATTGACAACCAGGCTCAGAAAAAATACTTGTGCTCATCACACAAAGATTTGTCCCGGATAGGATTCGAACCCACCACACGAGGTGAGGTGACCACTTTATGTATGTAACTTAATATAATTTCATTTTTTAAGAGGATTTACGATGAACATTTACACAAACAGGAAAGTGGGATGTAAATGTCTTCTAAATTTATATTTTTGAACCGTTGTAAACATTCTAAGCTGGTAGAGAGTAAGTATTTGGTAAAACATTGTATATTGTTCGCTTATATATCGTTTATTTATTTTTTTACCATCATTCGTCGCGTGCAAAGCCGTCGGCGACTAAGTATAAATATAATACCGCGATATTTAATATCATTAGATTTAAGTCTAGAGCAAAAATACACAAATATTTCCTTCGAAAACAAATTCATGAGGGGATTTATATTAAGCGACGTTTAAATTAGGAGGGTAGGAAATATCATCGCGAGTTAGTAATGGTTAGAAGTGGCAATCGGTAGATTTTTCAGTCTTTGTTTTAATGTGATGTTTTAAAAAACTTTGGTTTCTATTTCTATTTCGTCTTTTTCGGATATTAGCTTTTCGGATATTATGAGTATTAGCTTCAGTAGGTAATTTGTGTAGATTGTAATGTGTATTGGCTAGATTTGTATCATACTGTCCGTTACTAGCTGGTTTTACTGCAAATATCCAGAAAGCAGTTCACAATCATGCCACCTTTAAGGCAAACGATGTGATGTATTTAAGTATTATAAAGTAACACATACTTTTAATTAAAACTTATATCATACATAAGTACATAAAATTACGCCTTTTCCCATGGCTGAGAACAGAGAACGATTAAAGACGGTACTCTACGCATCGTGCAAATGTTTGCCTTATCTAAACGTATTTCGCTCTTTCCTCGGATGTAATAAATCGGTGTCTTGGTTTCGTAAATTTTTAAGGAGGCCTAATATAAATCATTCGTTTTTCATAACATTTTTTACGTCTATTTATCTTTAGCTTATTTAAGTTTCGTATGAAAGTTTATGTTGAATATTCTTGCTTCTTCTTGAAAGTCTTTGTTAGAAGGCTAGGTTTTAATATTGTTTTATTAAAGTCTGACGTAAGCTTAGGAGTTGAAACACAATGTATTTGAAAGACGCGTGTTTTGAGCTCCATGCGCGTGTAATTTGGTTTGAGTGAAAATTCTTTGTTCGTTTAAACGTGTACGCTGGAAAATGTATTTTGTACCAACGTGCGAGACTTTAGGATATATCTTAAGTTTGTGATAATGTTTGTAACTTGATTATCACACTACTTGACTATATGGTAGAAGTATGTACGTAACTAATTAGTTAATATTAACTTAGGCCTCTTGTTAGTATTTATTTCCAGAAAGTTTGGGATTTACCACTTATATAATGCATGACCCGCGCAACTTCGCTTGCGTCACATAAGAGAGGGTGGGTCAAAATTTTCCCCGTTTTTGTAACATTTTTTGTTGCTACTCTGCTCCTATTGATTGTAGCGTGATGATATATAGCCTATAACCTTCCTCGATAAACGGGCTATCTAACACTGAAAGAATTTTTCAAATCGGACCAGTAGTTCCTGAGATTAGCGCGTTCAAACAAACAAACAAACAAACAAACTCTTCAGCTTTATAATATTAGTATAGATAACAAGTTCTATGTAATTTGCAAGAAACTATGTGCTAATGAAGCAGGTGAAAATTTCGAATTGCTGCTTTATAATGTGTACCTCTTCAATGAAGATGTTTTTCTACAAACATACATTTTCAGAATTTTTGCTTACTTACTTACTCATTGAAATAATACGATCATTTATCACCCAAAAACGCTGTAACCCACATTAATTATCACACTACATAGGCACTACAAAACACCTACTAAAGGTCGAGGTCAAGGTCAAACTGACAAATGAGTTTTATCAAAGTTAGCAATAAATTAGGGCTTATTTATTTAGGCTACGGATTGATAGCGTTTTGAACGATTTATGGAGACAAGAGCTTGTAAGGTCAAAGTGAGATTTGAATACAGGATTTTACTTTAATACCCAAAACACTCACATGTAACAAAGTGCCTTATTAAAATCCCGAAAGTCGTTTAGTTATTAAATACTTAGTATAGCCTTAGTATTTGTTCCTCAGAAATCATTACCTCTCTATCCAAAACACAGAAAACACAACCTAATTGCCCTCCAAATGTGCTAAAAGATGCATTGTAACTAAGAGCTAGCAATAGTAATCAAGATGATTTTGATCAACGCTATTCCCTTCACTTTTATAGTTTTTATTATTATAAATGCAAAAGATGGACGTTTTATACTCAAACCGCCTAATGAACAGATTTTAATGAAATTGGTAAACAGTTATTTCATAACCGAGAAATCTTTGCACGTAGATGAACTTGCGGGTAGAAACAAGTATCTAAAACAAACTTGCGTACTTGCGTGGGTATTGTATATACCACTTGGCTATCACTGCTTATAAACAAAATTCAGACATCCGATAATCCCAATACAGTTTAAGTTACTTCTTCTATTCACAGGAGAATAAAAAAATCAAGAGATATCATATGACATTTGGCATTTCGCAAATAAAATATTGAAAGCCAGTATTGGTTTACAAAAGGATTGTCTTACAGTTCGACTTTTGTTTTTCTTAGGGCCTCCCTATTTCGGTATTTTTGTTTTAGAGTTGATTGTGTAAATAGTACCTACTGCGAATTTTCTTTTACTAAATATCTTTTATACTTGACTTAACTTTTTAGTAGTATATAATACCGGTATATGGCAACAGTCTCGCCCCCTACTATATGGGACTAACATGGTTAATGGCGAAACGTGGTTGTATTGTGCACATCTCTGTCTACATCTCCTCTTACAGGCGTGACATTATGTATGTATAACACCTAGATTTACTTAAACTGTAACGTACGTGGTTTTTTAACAAATATTGTCCACCATTGCCACTGAAAGAAACTATTGTTAAGTATTTCTTCATAAAAATTTAAATCTGTCTCCTGGAATATGAAGCAAGTTATAATATGCTACGAAATTATAACTTGGTAGAGACTTTCGAAATTCCAAAACATACTTGCGACTCTACATACCGTTCTTAATTTACCTCATAGAGTTGTACCGTACTGAAAGTGGCGTGAACAACAATGAACAAGAAGGTAGAGTCTCACGCATACAGTTTGACAAACTCTACGCTGTGACAGCATGTAATATAATTAATAGAGAGTTTGCGCGTGCCTTCCAACCGCCCTTGCTTCGATGTACACCCGCTGGTTTATTCTGTTTAAGACTCTATGTAGAGCATTTATGTTAAGAATGTTTGGTGTTGGTACGATTTAGACTTTACGTAGAATATAAATATTCCTTCAACCGTGCAGGAATTTCAAGTTTAGAAAATGTTATCACCACACTTTTCAAAATGATTTAATTATATCCCTAGCTTTAATAGAGAAGAGAAGTATAGAAATAAGACTTTGCGTATCTTTTCATGTATCTCTTATAAGTAGAGTAACAATAAGAGACTCCTACCCTGCACAGAAATGGATTAGATTTAAAATTATTTATTTAACATGTGCCCTAGTAGTTCAATTGGTCACTTCGCTACTGTCATTGTAGTAAAAATGCTTAGTGCTCAAAAAACCTACTATTAAACTCTTTCTAAAATCGATATTGTAACTATCTACCTGACTTAGCAATAGAAAGCTCTGTTCTACTATAACAATAAGTAGTCGGCCAAAATTAGACGATTTGTATTAACGACATCGTTTGGTGGAGGAGGTGTCTTGGTATACCTGACGTTCGAGCATTGAGGTTATCTGATAGGATTTTTAAGACGTGCCGTGCGGTTTGAGAAAGATAGTTTGGTTACCTTTTTGATGTCGATAGTTGAGTGGTGAAACTACTCTAAGGTCATAACATTAATCCAAACCGAATGCATGCCAGCATGGAAGAAAATAACTAAACTTAACAATACACCTTTCATTGCAAGATTTTTCAGAAGTGTGATGTATTTTTGAGCTCTCCGTTACTTGATTGATAGAAGTAAGCGTTAGCACTAAAGAAGATATAGCTTTTAAGCTAATAGCATAACCTCTTCTGTTTTTTTTTATTTACTACTGAAACGTAGATCAAATCGAAGCCCACCAACCCTCATGTACGAAATGACAAACTTCGCAAAGCGTCAGCAAATAGGTATTTGTTGACTGAATTCGTAGGCGAGTTCGAGCGATCTGTTGGCGAACATGTTGGACGACCAGTCGGTGGATCTGTTCGATTGCTTGTGATAGATGGATGTTGTGTTAACTTGTTATTGAGATGATCATTTATTAAAGACGATAGATTAATTTGTTTGCGATATGTGTATCTACATGTTTGTAACTGGGTAACTAATCAAGGCCTCTTATCGAATCAAATCATCTCTTCCCTTCCCTTCTACTTATGAGTGGAATAGTTGTGTGTAATTTTTTTTATTTTGAAAAAATGTTACCCTGGATTGTTTTTCAATTTGCATAGTTATTTCAGTATATACTTCCTTAAGCAAAATCAAAATCATTGATTTATTATTTATTCTTAATTTCGCGCTTGCTATATCTGAATGTGTTTAATATGCACTTATGAAAGTCACCGTTGTAAATAATGAATAGATACACTTTTAGTTTAGACGGTCACCATCTAAAATCGAAATTCATCATTTTATAATCCCTTGTAATTTAGTAAAAAAAATTATATGTTTTCTGTATATTAATGTGATTTAGTTAAGTGAAAATACCTTTTATTAAGTGTATACATTCTTGGGTGAATAATACATAAATCACATTTTTTTTTAACTCAGCCTTAAGGTTTCCTCTTTCTATTGGAAATTGAATTTCAGTGCCCTATTCACATCTATACACAACACAAGTAAAAACATCATAACATTACCCAAAATGCAAAACAAAATTAAAACTTTTGAACTAAGCGTAACAGCATTACTTCAACCCAGTCGATTTCTTATATAATTGTATTAGAAAGTGTTCAGGAGCGTTGTTGCCACGTTAAAAACACGGAGGCCCGCACGTTGTACGCTACAAGTACGTTAATTCCCAAAATAACTTGTCGACACAACCACTCCCTTTGGGTAGGGGTTGTATGAGTTTCTTTAGTTGGGGGATAGTCTTAGAATAACATTTATTTGTAAGAAATTGAGAAACTTGTACGATAACCGTTTTAATAAGTTCTCATAGTTACGTCATTGCGCGTTAGAGTTTAATTTTTATATTTTCTTTATGACCTAATGGCTTTCCTATCTTCAGGTGGTTAAAACCTTAAGATTAGTAGTATGTATATATATATTTAGATATGAAAGCCGTTTAATGTTTTACTATAGCGATTTTGGTTCTTAGGGTGGGCGAGTCTATTGATATATTGTTGTACCGAGACGATTTGGAGACCTAGCATTGAGAATATTCATTGCAAAATCAACTGGAAAATATCTCTTCACACCACCGCGAATTTGAACCGGTACTATAGGATATCAGAACCTATTTCGTAACTTTTCCAATATTTCGATTTAGCACTGTTTAATGGGAATTATCTAGAAGTGTCCTCAAACAAATTCCATCGAGTAATCTCTCTATACAAGATAGTGTAGTCACTCTACCCGCGACTAAGTTTCAATTAAGCCTTCCCCTCTCATTCGTCGCTTGCCTAAGCCTCCGGTAGGCGCCTACAAATAGATTACAGGATTTATACCACGATTGTTTAGCCTACAAGATAAATTTTGATAGAACCTTTTGTTTAGCGTTGAAGATACCATTAAATTTTAATTATATAAGTTTTTATTTGGATTTAGGCACCCTTTGTGTAGATTAAATGAAAACAAGTGGGGTAGTAAAGTGTGGGGAGAGTAAAATGTTGTTTTGAATATTATATACAGTTTTCAGCATAAATATAATTAATACATGTTTCTAGGCTAGATTTATGCTATCATATATTTTGTTTTGCTTAATATTACGATCAGTGTTATTGAAAGAAACTGAATGTCAGAGATTTGTATTCTTTTTTTATCACTGTCTTTTTTTATTTTTTAAAAGACAACTTCCGCACTAAGAAATGCTCTTGTGTCGCGAGGACTATTTACAAACATACAAACAACGGACACAAAGCACAATCAGACCCGAAACAATTATTTGTGTGTCGCACAAATAATTGCTCCGTGTGGGAATCGAACCCACGACCTCCCGCCGCAGCGGTGTTGGCGTGGTGACCTAAACCACTGCGTCACGGAGGCAGTCTTATCACTCACTTTAACTTGTGTCACTCTTTTAACCCAATGGAAAGGTAATCCACAATTCGTAGTTAGACCACAGGATAGATGCTTCCGATACTCTCCAAGCCACAGACATCCACGTCATTTTACACGCATAAAATTAAAGACATCTGAAATGTTTTGATAGATTTTAGACACAATTTTGACTGACCTTGGTTTTACACTAA
This sequence comes from Anticarsia gemmatalis, assembly GCF_050436995.1. Taxonomy (NCBI): domain Eukaryota; kingdom Metazoa; phylum Arthropoda; class Insecta; order Lepidoptera; family Erebidae; genus Anticarsia; species Anticarsia gemmatalis. The sequence goes on from NC_134756.1 coordinate 11,811,386, forward strand.
CGCATCTTGTTAATCTGTAATAGATGAATACCGACCATGATAATCTGTTACTGACCGACAGAGACTTTCCTATTTCGATTTTTTTTCTTTGCTGTCTGCTATTACTGTTGAACAATCTCCAATTCAAGAATATCTGCAAATGAACTAGTTCAATAGCAAAAAAACATATGTACTCCTTTTCTATTCTCATGTACAGTACATAATGTTATTCATCATCCCATCATCCGTTCCCCTTCTAAAGCTCTCTCTCAAAACCCGGTTAGCGGCGCAAACAAGTCCTTATAAGCCTAGTTTTATTACAAGCGTCTAGACGGTGTTCCATTATTGGATCCCGCTCGGCTACATCCTGTAGTTTGTTTTGTTCGTTTTACTTATGATGTATAGAATTTTGTGTGTTGATCTCTGATTGACCTAGACAGAAAAAGGAGAGAAAATTTTCTAGAAAAAATTATAAACAATACATAAAATATCAGTTTTTTTTTTAGTTTTGACAAAAGTTTCAGACTGAAGCGATTGTTCTATACGTATACAGATAATCAATGAACCAGTTCCAAGATAAATGGCTGTAAATACAACATTTTTTTCACGTGAGAGTCGAAAACTCGAAACTACGATTCAATTGACATGTAGTTTCACTTAATACACTTACTTTGTAAAAATATTTTTCCAAGTAATGTATATGAAATATTTTTTGTCCGTCATATTCGTTTGATAAAGTAGCAAATAATCAAATCAATGCCCTATTACACACATTACAAACTTCAATTACAATTACATCTACTACAATTACAACTTTCACAACTAAATAATTCCTACTAGGTATCACAAACCCAAAAATATATTTTCCCACGTACATCTATCAGAAACCTAAAAATATCCTTCAAAAATATCCATCACATAGATCCTCAATATACCTTTATATTCCTGGATCAGGTTTAATAGGATTTTGATATTGTGGTCGGCGGCCATTGAATTAGACGGAAGGCTTTCACGGAGGCTTTACTGAGGTAACTATGTTCGCTTGTATTGTGAAGGGAATAGGCCGAGATATAAGGTTTCAAAGCTATTGTTGGCGTATGACGGTGGATTTTATTAGGTTGCTTGTTAGATTTGAGTTATTATTGATTAGAAAATGCATTATTTTTGTTATAAAGTTAGACAGTGTAACTGATTCTTACAGAGTCATCGGAGCAGTCATTCCATAGATGGTTTGCCGGTTAGTTGTATTTTAACTTAGCGTCTTCATGCTTCAAAGTCGTCACCTCATTAAGCTATGTCAAAAGTCTTTTGGTTGGTACGACTCTGACACTAAACAAAGGAATAAAAACGATTCCTATGTCAACCAAGAAGCAATTCTTTTTTACTTCAAATTTCAGGAAGCAGTTCTAGCAGACCCCTTGGATTGCATTTAAAGCGTCTGACATCTCATCGGTCGTGTCGGTAGATGAGTTACGTATATACCTAAACACTTAGAAAAGAAATTTAACGCTATCACTTTTAAAAGGTAATTTGACGTTAAAACAGCACAATCTTAACATTGCATGAAATAAGTAACTGAAACACAATACCATAAATTCATAAAACAAACAAAACTAAAAATAATTCCAAATTCACCGATACGCAAAACTTGAGGTTTTCAATAAAATATCAGTTTAATTTATTCAAAACCCTTTCTATTGAAACCGGAGTCGATATTATAACGTTAAAACATCAAAGCCTTAGAACAATTTAGTCACTTTCACAATAAAATGTTAAGGGTTGATTTCATCGTTGTGAATTATCTTGGTAATATTATAGACAAAATAATGTACGCATAACTACTGAAAATATTTGGATAGAACTATAGTAAAAATGTAGTTTATTAACTAATTTTGTGACCTTCGTTTTTAAAATTATGTTCGTATTTAGAGCAAGTTTTGAGACATTTACAATACTGAATGTCTTTCTAGAATATTCCAACACAAATAAGAAAGATGAAGAAAAAACATTGCAATTTGGAACTTTCTGCTTCTGAAAAAGCAACAAAAATCATATTTATTAAAATTTTGTGGGACACGGAGTCGAACCTGAGACATATCATGATTCGCAGCGCATACTCATTTATTACCTACCACTTGAAACAAAGGATATTTACAAAATGTTAATTTAAAAACAAAATTAATTACCCAACACCAATCAACTAAAATGTAATTTTACTTCGACAGCCCTTAAATCTAAATATTTCAAATCAATTGTAGCATTCTAAGGAACGCCAATACTTATTTAATTAAAAACTTGTTCATTGTTTCGCCCCCGAATTGATAGGAAACTTCTTGTTTAATTAGCTACTGAACGTTTTAAATAACTCAAAGTCATCTAACAAAGGTAAATACAAGAAGGAAATGAAACATTCTTTGTGTTTTTGGAAGGGCAACACCGCAACTGTGTAAAAAGGTTATCTGATTTTGATACTAATATAAAACTCTTTCATTACTGTGTGACTGACTTATGGACAACGCGCAGCCAGATCATATTTGATTTTATACCTACTTAATAAAAGGTAAAGAAAAAGTTTAAGAATTTAACAATATTTGAACACGCTATTTTTACGAAATATTAGTAGTGATTGACTATACAAAATAACGTTATAAATTATAGGAATGGAGCTAAAAACTAAAGTCTACGTGGACGAAGTCGCGTGAATTAAATAAGACATAAAAAAAATGGTTTTCGAGACTGTTTAACAATTCTAACGATAGTTTTTTTCTTTCCAAAGGTAAGTCACGTGAAGTGTAAGCGAGACGTGAAGGCGCTATATCGTGGGACTCTCAACGCCACAAATGTCGACCAAGTGATTTCCAATCGAGCCAAGACTTATACCAAGATGCAGTAGAAATGGAAAAGGTAAGCGAAAAAGATTAAAGAGGCATTATGTTTCTTTTAAATGAAAAATCATACTGAAATGTAATCCCGTCGTTGACGTATCAAGCATACAGTTCTATTATAATTTTAATCTTGCAGTTTCTTTTTTATTCGTTTGGTTTAGAATTCCAAGTTTTAAGACAGCAAAATTATAAATCAGTCGTCTTAATTCAAGTAAAGTGCAGTAAATAAAATTTACTTTCCTAGAGTAAACGATTTTGCTTAGGATCTGACATAACAAGCGTTCAGACTATCTGTACCGATTATTTTTTATCTTCCTACGTTTTTCTTTTTACATATATTATCTTGACATATCCATTGTATTAACATCTGTAAAACACTTTTGTTCCCTGCGGTTCACTTGGCTTGATCGCGCGGTTGTTCGCGATTACGCTCGTCTCCAACGCTCCACTGACGCAGCGCAGGTGATGCTACAAAGTGTGTGATACTCTTGTTGAAACGTTCTTCAGTTAGGGGGACATTGATAGGAGCGTGTGAAAGTACCCATTTACTTAATTATATTGATTATCTTCTTTGTTTAATCCTTAAACTGCGTTGATAATGATCGGCAACCGGTTTTCGTTCTCAAAAGTATGCTGCAAAGAGATTTGGCTGACGTCAACTCCCTTGGCAATATTGGATTATATTGATAGAGTAATATTATATGTATTTAAGTTCTTAAAGAAATTCTATGCCACTACTGCCTTACACTGTTATGTAGGTACTACACGGCACCCTAACCTCCCTTCTACCTAAAAATACCTATAAAAAAACAACTATTGTTCGACAATGTGTTATACTTTGTCGAACTGTAGAAATCTATCATGAAAGATAAAGAATAGATAAAATTGTTTATTACAAAACATTACGTTCAATAGTCACCCTGAACTAAAATCCCTCTTAGCCTTGTATAAAGAAATCTTCGAACCAGATTCCTCTGTTCCATTTTTTCCAAACAGCCAGAACCGTACAGCATACGAATGCCTAATTACAACTTCTAAAAAAAAAAACAAAATTCAAAATACGAAGTCCAACCGAGTGTATTCAAACAGCTGTCGTTCAGATTCGACATTCAAACAAAATATCATAGGGACGGGCCTTACCAGTTAAATTAACCGTAACAGTAGGAATTTATCCGAATTTATCCGAATTAGACGCACTTCGGATACCAACTGAGCCTCTGCACTTGACTACTGAATACGATTTGGGGTTTTTAGTGTTGTACAGACGTGCGTTTTTATTTAGAGGTTGTTTTTTTTTATTTTCATTTTAGTTTATTTTACTTACTACACCTACAGATATATATACTTTAAGCTGCTGTGACAGCTTATTTCGAGCATAAAACTACCAGTTTTATTAGTGAGGGCAACTACTGCCTTTGCTAATTATAATTGGTCCATCGGAATGATAATGCTCTTATAGTACCTATTACTTTTTTATCACTGTCAAGAGCACCGGTTAATGATATATATATTTTATGTTTGGACAGGACTTCTTGATTGAGGGAACAGAGAGTGTATTATCACAATCTTGGAAATAAATACGTATGGAATATGACTACAAAATCACTTTACAGTTGGACAACAAATTTCTACTGCGTATAAAAAATTATTAGGACAGCAACAGTAAAAGAAATGTATTTGTTACATTTCTATAGTAACTCTAGTTTTTTTATATAAACGCAGCGTTTCAACCGCCAGCCATTTCAAAACGTAAAGGAAAAATTCCGGTTTTACCCAGTAACGGTTCGGAAACCAAAGTGGTTATAAAGGACTATATCCAATTTGTTGTCGACTAAACTCAATGGACAATACTCCACATTTAAATTAGTTAGGCATTTTAGTATCGCGGTTATATTAAGTGAAAAAAAATGTAATTTCATGTTTTGTACGGGTTAGGGATTTGCTTTTTAGGTTATGTGTGTAACGATTTACAAGTACTGTCCAATGGAAACTTACCTGAGAGAGTTTAAGCATAATTTTGTGGAAGAGGTTTCTAATTTGATTACAGGTCAAAGGGCAAAGTTTATCATGGATTTTTCGATCAGGAAATTATTAGTGAAAGCTTGAAATTTGAAAGTAAAATGAAGAAAAAGACACATTAAAATAAATATATGCGTATTACATGGTAATTACCTCAACCCTTACTACATTCGGGACTAACCTTCTAAATGGCAAAAAGCGGATGTATTTCATACACCTCTACCGACACAAAAAAGTGTCCAATTATTATGTAAACATGCGTCCGTATGTATAAACTTATTCCCAAATTAAACCGTAATTTGAACTTATAATTAACTGCAAGTTGTATACCATACACTTTTGTATACCGCGTTAAATATAATAATATAATCGACACTACGCAAATGACTGTATATCTAATCCCTAAATCCTTACGATTAATTAGCAAATTACCATACATATTACAAATCTAACACCCTATAGCAAATCTTCAAACAATTTAATCAAAACAAGCCCTGTATGTTTATTAAGATTCGTACAAATAGGCATGAACACTATGAACAGATGCAAATGACGCGACAATGCAATAATCTACGGTTACGAGTGGTGGTGTACGCACTAGGCTGGGGAGACGCTGCGTTTTTGTGGTTAAAAAGTTTGAACTGAACGTATTTGCGATTATTTGTATACTGATTTTATTTGTCTGTTTGTTTTTATTTTACGTTAAATTTGCTGAGCCAATTTCGATATGGTTAACTAGGAGATAAATAAAATAAGCGTAAGGGTGTACCTGAACTACAGACCTATAAAATAGATGCTACCAGCAGTACTAGCAGTGTAAAAGTAAAAGAAAACTGAAATAGCTATTAGGCAGCATCTAAAAGAATTAAAAAAAAGAAAAATTTAAAAATTCCCAAACATTTAACTATTAAACCTAAATAAATAATAGCTTTTGGCTCAATTTTTTTCAATAACTTTACCATCCATAAAGTCTCAGTGAACGAACAGCCAATATACGGACTTTAATCTTGTTAGACGCCCATCATTTCTGAACTATTTCAGAAACCTAATAAGTTAAAATAACTATCAACCATAGAAAATAAAATAAAGTAATGTATGGTCAACTTTTACTACGAAATTAATATATTTCACAGGCTTTTCTACAAAAAACGTCGCGTTTTATCAGCACATGACGTATAAAATAAGTAATTTCTAATTGGATGGAACGCATATTTGCATATAGATTGCATCGAGTCGATAGCGCCGAGGGAATCTTGTCTAATAATACATCCTTGGTTAACCCTACCGCATTCTTTTGTGTTTAAAATGTTTAGGGGTCTGCGATTTAAATGGAAATTAGACCCTAATCAGGGTTGGTGGGAATAAATTTTTTTAATAATATTTTTGACGCTATATGTAGCTGGTATTTACAAAGATGATATTGTATTGTAGCTGTATATGGTATAAGAAAACAAGAATAAAAGGAATTGACAACGATTAGTAAAGGGCAGCCCTCCAAGTGTATTTTTTCATGCTTAGCTATAGTTTTATCTCTATCAGGTACAGCAGGTATCAGAAAATAACAATTTCCTTATAAGTTCAAATTAAAAACTTTCTAATATACTGTTTCTTAGTTAACAAACATTTTATTTCATTCCGCATAGGTAATCTTGCATATTTTATATCCAAAAATATCAACATAGAATTTCATATTGTAATTTTGTTCACATGAAAATATGTACGGAACCTCCATCCTAAGATGTTATTGCCAGCTAGCTAGGTCTTGAAGCGACAATCTTGAGCAATTCGACAGATTGGACGGAGATCTCGTTAGTGATAAAATAATAAAAGCTCTCTGTAGGTAATCATAAATGTGATAGTGTCTACGTTTTGAATACACTTTTATATAAAACTTTTATTGCTTTTACTAAGAAATCTACTAAAGAGCCTTTAGAAAAATTTAGAACATTCTCATGAATACTACTGTAGTAATGCTAATACATTTATGCAAAACATTTATTTGAAAGCAGTTCAAAATATATATTTTTTTCGTTTATGATAATTATGATTATAATCATATTGAATCACAAAATCAATTTCCGAACCCACTTAAATTCCAGTACAATGCATACGTCATGTTTCTGTTTGACCTTCATCACTTTGCAAAAAGACTATCTTACGACTCGATTTAAAAAAATCTACTCAGACAAGTTTTGGTTATTGTTTTATAAACATCGGAATCTAGACAACTAATGGTAGTGTGGCTATCACTATATCAAAACTCGTACCTACTTCTACTCTTTCAGATTTAGTATTCGAGTCACTAAAAAACCTATCAATTTCATTAAAATTGAAACTTTCCAAATATCCAGACTTCATCTTAAAAGTCACCGGATTATTTTAATGAAACCGCTCCAAATAGTATCGAGAACTTTGAGCAAATTAAAAAAGTTCGACCCTGATTAAACCTATTCATTATTAAGCTAAAAGGAACTAATCTGAAAAAAAAATCTCGTTACTGAGTCGGGAGTTCACGAAAGTTGCCGAAGTTTTCCGAAGTTGCGCCCCTTTGATAGGCCGCAACTATTGGTTACGGATAAGTTTCGCTATAGGAAGGATGTTTGGCGCAAGTGAAGGATAAATTTTAAGTATGTTTGTAAAGATTTAACGGCCATTTAAAATAGTATACTCTATATAGATACCATATGCTCATACCTAAAAATTATAAGTACGTATTTCTATTTATGAAATAGATGTGGCTAAAATCTCCATACACGGTTCAACTAATCATTTTACCCTCTAGACTACCTTTTTAAATATCATGCTTCTTATTCGCTTAACAGAGAGAGTGTACCTTTGACGTATTAGACAACTACTCTTAAAAAAAAATCAAATGGATCTGCCGGTTAAAGGCATCGATCATGTTTGGTGAAACAATCTTAATGATACCGCTTAAACAACCGACATAGGATTTTTTAAACTTAACGCGCTCGTCTCCCATATTCTGGACCAAACGTCCCAAAAGAGATCAAAGCAAAGCGTTCACGACATCATTAAATGACTACCATACTACTATCAAATCAAATTTGCGGCTAACCCACCTTTATAACCCACCGCATAAGACACAAAATCGCTTGAATCCTTCCCAATACAACCTTGTCAAAATACATACGTGATTTCCTATAAGCACTAGTAAAATGATTATTGGTATAGTGTAAAGAATTATGACCTTTATGAGAATGTAATTAGAGCGATATTGGTATACGTTTGTCGTCATTAATTACTGCTTAGCAGAGGGTATTTCGCTTTGATGTTGTAACAAAGAAAGGTATTAGACCGTTGTATGTATGTTTGTTAATCAATTTGTATTAATTATATTAATAGAATTATGTATGGTGTTTTGTGATTTCAAAGGATAATTCGTGTTTGTGGAATAATTATTGTTGTATTTGATATTAGTGTCTGTCCGTGAGTTCATGTGTGTAGTTTTGTTCTAGTGTTGCTGTTTCTATTTAAAATGATGACAAACTCAGATTCGTTTTTAGTAAGTACCTTTAAGTTTTATAAACTAGCTGACCCGCGCAACTTCGCTTGCATCACATAAGAGAATGGGTCAAAATTTTCCCCGTTTTTGTAACATTGTTTATTGGTATTCTGCTCCTATTGGTCGTAGCGTGATGTTATATAGCCTATAGCCTTCATCGATAAATGGGCTATCTAACATAGAAAGAATTTTTCAAATCGAACCAGTAGTTCCTGAGATTAGCGAGTTCAAACAAACAAACAAACAATCAATCAATCAAACAAACAAACTAACAAACTCTTCAGCTTTATAATATTAGTATAGTATTAGTATAGATTAAATCATCAATATTACTTAAATATGCGAATGTTTACCAATATTTTAGGTTATCCAGCTAGTTGGGAAGCTAAATGTGCTTATACTTTTTTATTTATAGTTTTAAGAAGATAATTGCAACTGTGTAGATATTTTTGTTGTGTTATTATGGGCTGACTTACGCTAATAGAGTGAAAAGCCCATATTAAATAAATATTTAAAAAATATTTTAAGACAAAAATACGTATGAGTAATTTAGCTTTTTGTTGATTAAATCCACTTAATAAATCGAGGTAGTTAGGCTTGAAATTATAATAAATGTACCCAAACATCGAAACCTTTACTAAAATCAGAAAATATTATACAATTACGAAAACAAAATTTCATTTAGTAGACGTATTTTTGTTTCTGCCAATCCCTTTATAAAGAAAGCGTTATTTATTATTGTTCCTTTGACGTTATTACATCAAGATTACGATTTGTACATTATGGTTACATACTAATACAATTTAAGACGCGTTATGTCAAAAAAAATATAATTTCACTATGTCATACATACGTCAATCGTAAAACAAAAATAAACTTTAATGGAATAAGAATATTTGCAAAAAATATTCAAATAATGTTCTAAACAAAACATAATATTATGTCTGTCTACCCTTCTCAGTGTGTAAACGTCTTAATTCTAGTTCATTCTGACGTGGATAGATAAAAGATTTTATCTTTGAATTTATTGCTTTTGAGAGAGGTCAAGGTCAAGTTAAGGTCAAAGGTCATAATATCGTTGTGAATTTGCAAATATTGAGGTTGAAAATAAAATGTTTATTATACCTGACTTTGATATTAAAGGTGAACTGTGAAGCGAAGATAAATATTGTTTTGCTGTACTGAAAGATTTTGACAATATTGTTGTGATGTATTTTTCATTCATTTATCTTTAAAAGAACACGTAAATCTAGTTTTAAATTACGTAAGACATTTATTTATTTTATTTTTACTTATTATTTATGTAAGCAGTTCATAAACTGAGAATGGTTGTTAAATTAACTGTGTGAGAATTGTCTCTAGTAATTTCATTGTTAGAATAAAAAGTTTTTTATCAATGAACACCACATAACTTTGTATTTTCAGTTTTCTAAAATTCAGTGTTAGTGATCAACCGTAGTCACACGTAAGGGTACTATTTCATACTATTCAAAAGCTCTTTGACCTTATTTCACCATAATCCAAATAATCAAACTACCCAAAAAATCCAGGTAGTAATCAAATAAAAACTTTTCCCATCATATAATAAAGTAATTTACTAGATGTCCAAGAAACAGGTTGTTTATTCTACGTGCCGCGAGTACAGATGAAGTGATGACGTCACATCGAAGAAAATTCCTAATAGAGTAAAAACAAGTTATGATGAGTTTAGCTTTAGTTTGCTGAAATTAGGGTCTAGGATGTTGGTGTCGATGCTCGCTAGAGTGCGAATCTTTTCGGTCTTATTTTTGTTCATGGTTTCTAATCCACATCACAATCATTGTGGTTTCTAAGGTACATCAAACGGTAGTTTACCTATTCAATAGCGTTTAAACTCATATAAAAGAACGCTACTGAATGGATAAACTACCGCTAAATGTACTAAAACACCGGGGGGGTGAGGCAATTTTTTTGCTGGAACCACTTGTTTTTGTCTTATATTCTGCCCTGTATATGTCCACATTAGAGGCGACTTCATAGCGTGTAAGCTACTGATAGTCATTATTATACAGAACCTTATTACGTTACTATAAGACATTTGAGTTTTGGGTCGTTTATTACCAATTTGGTGCTCAGAATACCAACTCCGGATTGGTCAGGGTGCTGCATCATTTTACCAAGAAGAAAATAAACGATTCTTCAACTTCTGACGCCATCTTTATTGCAGATTACTACGCCACTGCCACAGTCCGCTGTGGTTGTGGTTTGAATTAGCACGGAAAAATACATGCGTAATACACTAATGTTTATTTGGGGTCAGGTTGTATCCGTAGTGTAATAAACTCGTGTCTTTTAGGATAACATTTACTAGGACTCCATCAAAACCTTAATCTAGGCAATTTGCGCTTGCTTCATCATGTCCCTGTCTACACCAAATACCTTTAAATTGACTTCAGTCCCGTAGCTTCAGTTCAGTATGAGGCGTGACAAAGGCACGCAATCTCGGTCAAACTGTCCCGTCTGCTATGTAAGTATGGAGGTGACGCAAAGCTTTGTGTCCAATAGCCCTGAGAGCTTACAAATAGACTGTGCTGCGTTTACACTAGTTTAGAGAAGCAAGTGAGTCGTACTTTGCTTTAGTATATTTCTTCAATAAAATGCTGTGAGACAGATAGAAAGAGATAATTTTGAAACACCTTAACAATCTTATTAAAATAATCTTATTTTAGATATGTACCAGTCGTGAACAGCATGTACCTAGAATAAGATACCATGGTCAGTAAACCAATTGAAATATAAGAATTTTGATTTCCGTTACTTGTACTTGTAGATAACTTGGTTTTTGACCTGTTGACCTGAAAATCCCAATGTCAATGTGGACATTTAGCAAGATTTCATTTCAAAATCCAAATCAAAACCAATAAGAAATTGGCCAATTCTTTTAATTCTAGGTAGTTTCATACTTACAAACTTAAGAAGCACACAAACTAAACACCCAATTACCATAATTCTACAGATACAGTGTAAACACAGCACAGTTCATCAAAGTGACAGCTCCAAATAGTTGCGCTCTAGGCGGGCCTATCTTCATTTTGTTGTGTACGTAATAAAACAGAGAGTGCGAACGTTTTGAAAGCCTTGAAAGCCTTACGTCAGAGGATTTTATGAAGCATTTTATAGATTGAGTTTTTGCGGATATTTTTAAACATTTTATGCAAGGGAGTTTGGGATTGGTTTAGTAAGTTTTGAGTTGGTAGAAATACTTAGAAAGCATTATGCGTAGTGAATGGGCATGCAGTACTAATTGTAAATTTGTGCCGTGTTTTGAGGGACTTTAAATCTTAAGCTGAAATTCGTATATTTTATAAACTCGCAGTGTATGAGTGTGTAACGACAAAAAATATTTGATGCTCTGGTGTTTTGTGCCTCAAAAAAGACCTCCGCAATTAAAATCAGTCCACAATTTCAGCGCAAATCCAGTGTAATTTCACACGTTAAAACAAGCAAAACAACGGCTCTAACTAGAGGCAAATCTTCGGGACAAACATAGTGACCAATTAAGTCACCACAAAGATAAACCCCAATTGTACGGGATTGGCAAACTGAACTAGTCCGTGACTGTGTAGTGATGTGCTCGGGATTTTAGTTACCTACCCGGGATTTGGGACGATGTTGCCTATTGCACGTGTTAGCACAGTAAGTTGGTTTGAACTGGCCCTGGTTATAACGACGTTGAGGTTTTAAAATTAAGAATGTAAACCTTTAAATAATAATCAAATTTTATCTGAATATATTTCGTTTCATAAATAATAAATTTATCGGAAAAATAACTTTAGTTTTTAACTAAAGAATTTTTTTTTTTATAACCCATATCTGTCCCACTGCAGGGCAAGGGTCTCCTCCCAAACGAAGGGGAGGGGTTAGGCCTTGAGTCCACCACGCTGGCCAAGTGCGGGTTGGGTTAGGTTAGAACTCAAAATCATCAGCATACAAAATTAGGAACGCTAAACCTATCACACCATATATATCATAAAATCGGTTATTTTAATAATAGCAGCAAAACAATCATAATCCCGGGAATTCCCGGAGATTTTCCCGGGATATTCTCACATCACTAGCTGGAGAAACTTAACGATTTGCCTGATTCTCTGTATGTTTAGGACTTCGTTTAATTGATAGGTACCCGTGATTGGTGATTTGGGTCTCTCCCTTTCTACCTGATATTATGTGTGTAGGGACTGTTTGTACATTTTGGATTAAAAAGGTGTTTTATTAAGGGAATTCCTGGAATATGTTATGTGAAAACAATGCAAAACCGTAACTGATTACCTGACCATGTTTGTTACATAATAATGATTATGTAGCCACAAATATATTATCACGACCGTTACAGTGTAACCAGAGATATACGAATAATGAAATATATCCACGTTTCGCCATTAACGATATTAGTCCTATGCTATAGTGGGCAAGTCTATTGCTATTTTACAGAGCATGTTTCCATTCCCCATGCTAAAATTGAGACATATTCTTGATATTACAAGTTATGAAATACCAACATTATTTTGCCTACTATGGATGTATTTCACACACCTCTATGTACACGTTTGGGTATAGCAGGCGTGATACTATTTCTCTAGGTATTATTAGAAAATCAGTCATTGGCCTGTGTCCATCTATTGCAGATAATTCAGGTGGCGTCAGAAACAGGAATATTTATTAAAAAATCTACTCATATATTATAGTACTAAGTTTGCTCTGTACTGACCAACATTTGTACTACTCACATAGCTATACTTATATATAAACATCCCCATACTACTCTACCTTCAAAATGCACCACTATTTTCCTACCAAATTATACCACGGAAAGCAGCTTTTTCAATAAATCCCAAAACATGTCAATTGTGAAGAAGGCCGTGACGTAGCACCCCTGTTTAGGGTTCCGTCGATATCGCCCGTGGCTAATTGAATGTCGACGACGTGAGCCGTGATGAGGCGTGACGTGTTAAAAGGGTTCCTTACACTAAAAAGCCGTGGAAATTTTATTTTGCTATTTTGATTTTAGTGGCTGAAGTTTGAGGTTATATTTTGATTTTAGTGAATGAGGAAGTTTGGGGCTATTGACAGGAAAATTTATAATAACATGCAAATGGATAAAAAATCTGATAAAAAAGTGTTTTGTGCTAAAAGACGTTTAAGGGATGTTGTGTTTAACAATATTAAGAGAATAAATACGAAAGTAATTCTCCCTGTCTATTACGATTTTATGGTTAAACTAATCAAGTATTCATAGTAACTCACATTAGAAAAAGTTATTGTCAAAAGCACAAAATTTACGTTAACTGTGCTAGCATATAAAAAAATATGACAAAAAAATAAATTGGAGGAGGAGGCAAAAATAAATGTTAAATTTCGAGCTTTTAATAACATTAACAATAAATAATATTATAATGTAATGGGTCTTAATCGCGATTGAAAATTAAAGGTTAGAATACCTTATTTGTTCACCCGACTTTTCGTTACGCAGCTTATGTTTTAATTTAACTTATTTTCATAATATTATGAGGCCATTATGAACAATAATTCCCAATAATACTAAAACACAAAAACCAGCAAATACAAATTAAAAATTAATTATTAAAGGAGAGTACACACAACCTAATGTATTTTCACGGTGCGTTCCCTCGGGGCTCGGCAGAACCGTCTTATGAGCGACTTAATGAAGATTGAACGTAAGGGAAGACAGTTTGTAAATTTATTTATTTGTAATACGGGTAAATGCTGTGTAAATATTACTTTTTATTACTAATGGAGAATTGAATTATTGGTATTCATGTAGAAAAGAATTGGTTCTAAATAACTTCTTATTGAAACTTTCAATTTTGTGTTTATTTCATAGAACACTTTTTGCAAAACTGATAAATATAGTTGCTTGCTTATCAATATTTATACATGGTATAGTTTCTATTCGGTACTAAAACAAACATAATATTTTTTTTTGTTATTTGAAGACAACTAACTCTTCTGAGTTTGGTGATGAACTTTGTGTACATAAATTATCAGTACTTTGTACAAAATAAAAAAAAAAAACTAAATATTTTGACAGTTTTCTACAGGTAAGACTAAGATTCGTTTATCAGGTTCGCAGACATGCATTAACATTTGATAAATCAAGCATATAAATACTATAAATAAGCTTTTTTAATTACCGATTACGATATTTATGCTCTTCTCGACTAAATTCCTATAAACACATGACATAAAACGAGATTTTAAATTACAAATCTACGGAACCAAAATCAAACAGAACAGGGAACATTATCCCGTAATTTTTCACCGTCGCATGGTTAACGAGATTATGCACGCTGCGCCCATATGTCTATGGGGTGTCCACCCCACAGTATCGTATTGTGGTTATCCTACTCTTTCCGATGCATTGAGTAATGCCAATGGCTTTTTATATTAGGCTTTCAAATGAGGATTATCTTTTGTTTTTGTTTTTATAAAGCTACTTAAATGGGGCTGTTTACTAGAGTACGTAGGGTATAAAGCTCAAGAGTTTAAAGTGTTTTTGATACAATTTTTGTATATTTATGTTCAGAATCATCATTGTTTCAGTCTTCGATACAATAATAATATGTATTACGAAAAAAAACTGTTCTTTCACATAAAGTGAGTTTGATTGCAAGTTGTTTGGAATATGGTGCCGGTTAAAATATTTGTGCCGACCACACATGTGATCAGAAAAATCTGAATTCGGACTTGTTAGCTTATTACGACTTTTAATGTTCATGTCAAGTTCCGTAAAACTAAGTTGAAACATAAAGTTTTGACTGTAATAAATGAGTATTTATATTATCTGCAAACTAAACGGTTCAACTAATTTACGAACATACAGAAAACTTACTTCATTCCATTCTCCAATGTAAAAGAGCGCGATGACGTAAAAACATCCCAATTTCCATTTCCATTCACAGAAAAGTAAATATGAAAACAAATAATACGACATTACTTATTTGTACACATAAAAACCTTACAGGAAAACTCCATTGTCAAACGGGGGAGATATAAAAAATCTAAAAAAAGATATATAAAAGGGAATTCAGGTGCTAAAGGAAGACAAACAGACATTCATTTCCTGCGCCACCTGGCGGCGGGTGCCGTCAACTACACAAAGTACGCAACTTCCTGTTAATCTGAAAAACTTACTATGTAAAGATGTATTTTGGGAACAGAAATATACGGATTTTTGGTTTGTTCCCGTCATTTTAAGGGAGGTTTTTTCAATTGGTCCTTTATGTTCTGTTTATGGGTGTATTTGTGAATTGAAGGCTTTTGTTTTCGTGGGTGTTTGAACCTTTTTGAGTGGTTCGGGTGCATCGGGGTGCTATTGTTTTTGTGTGGTGTCTCTTGTGAATTGTAAAGCTGTTTTTGAGCTTGCATCCAGGTAAAATGTAAATTTTTGAAGTCGGTTTAGAAAAGGTTTTGAATACTTAGTTAAGAACTTAATAAAAAACTATGGTTGCAAACTAAATCTATAACGATTAGACATAAATTAACTTAAGCGTGTTTGCTTTTCCGCGAAGACAGTTAAAATAATTTTAAAACAAGTTATTCTTTAATGAAAAAAATATACTTTCGTCACATAGATTTTTCTTATAAACGACAGAATTGGCAACGACAGAATTGGCAACAGAATATCATAATCCGTGAAAACTTCAGTTTTAACGGCTCCTGAAATGCAGCCCGGTGACAGACAGACAGCGAAGCTACATTAATAGGGTTTTAACTATTTAGATACGGCACCCTAAAAATAACTCCACAAATTCATACCTTTATTTCGTGTATCTCAAATCATAAAATCATTACTCTAGTCTAGCGTACCGTCTGAATAGAGCTCTTAGACGCAACCCTTATTATTTCTCCTTCAATATTCTACAAAGGACAATATAAACGTTAGTTCAAGTACTACGTAACTCAAAGAATATTGGCTGTTAAGTACACCTGCACAGAATATTGCTTTATAAACAGATTTAGTTATAGTTATTTTGAAGAAACTCAGACTAGCTTTAGGTTTATTAATATTGGGTTGTTAAAGATGCTTTGTAGTACTGTTATTTATTTGATTCGATTCCAGTTTTCAATCTATTCTATTAACAAATAAAATATTCAAAGCTTTTTAATTTCTTTTTTCTCGCATATAAGTATGAGATTATGCTGGTGCCTTTGGCAAATTAACGTGACAAGAGTAGTTTTGTTAAGATAATAAGTTGTAGACACATAAAAAAATCAAACATCTGGCACATTATAACATTTTCCTTTCAATTCAAAACCCTTAAATTTCAAACGTATTGACCAATACAAAATTAAAATTTAAGCACCGTACTTTTTTCATATTCTATTTACTAACAATCGGGACATATACAAAATCTCATCATCCATATTCTCTTCCAATAACGACACAGAATCAAATAAAACTTATTTTGGTGGAAGTATCTTGGCTTTGGTAGTATCTTTGCTACGACGATTTAAGATAACAACGACCATTACTTTTAACGCAAAGAACTGATCAATTTTATAACATTGTAATATTAATCTTACGGTTTACTTCAGTATGGAAATAAACACAAAATATAAAATATATAATACGGAGTTTATACAATTGTTTATAGTACGCGAACGCAATAAGTGTCATTTTGCGGACGCATAAAACATAAATACTGTTTTCTTTTTATCAATACAGACCCGACTGTCGTAGCAGACGCTCTCGTAAAACGGACTGTTAACAAGCAAACACATACTTACTGGAAATGCCTCCGAATACATATTATAATATTATTATGTACTTACATAATATTTATAGTGACAAATCCATGATGCAGTTTTGATTCAGAAGATTCTGAGGACCACTTTCATAGCTCATGGATAAGTTTCCAATAGCATATCCGATGGATTAAGTGTCAACTAGTATATTTTATGGCAAAACATGTTAAAATTCCTATTAATAATTTCAATACTTTTCATAAACAGCTAACTGACACCTATTTGGAAGTGAAAAACACATAGGAAAGTAAACACAAACGTAGGTCACAAATCACGCAGAAGACTTGAACCAATTTAAATATTCATATGGTCATACAAAATATTGTTTCTATAGAAATCTTAGTCGAATATATCTATACTAATATTATAAAGCTGAAGAGTTTGTTTGTTTGTTTGTTTGAACTACTGGTCAGATTTGCAAAAATTCTTGCAGTGTTAGATAGCCCATTTATCGAGGAAGGCTTATAGGCTATATATCATCACGCTACGACCAATAGGAGCAGAGTACCAGTGAAAAATGTTACAAATACGGGGAAAATGATGTATTTGCCGTAACACAAAAGTACCATAACACAGTTACAAAAACCCAATTTTATTTCGAAAAACTGTAAAAAGAAACACGAAATAAGCCTACGAGATTATACACGCTTCCGTAAAAAAGCGACGTCAAACCAAAGCCTATATCTTGAACAATAGTATGTGAATCCTGAATGGGATTTTAAATCCGGTTCAATTTTCATCTGTCCGAGTGAGTTTGTGCGTTCTTTTGTTCTAGCAAATGAAAATGGGCGAGCTTTAATCTTCTATTCCACATGCTGATGACTATTTTGCTCTGGGATGAAATCTGTTACGCTAATGGTAATCCTTGCTGTATCTGTTTGTAAATACTGGTATTAGTAGAGGTGAAAAGCCTGGTATTGGTAGTGAAGAAAATGTATACTAAGGTAAATTTTATACTTGTGCAAAAACATTTTAGAAAAATCGAGTAGATCTCGTATGGCTTAATGAAACTTGATCATTTACTAGTATTATTGTTTATTGTAAGGGTAAGTTTTTTGTTATACAGTAAGAACAGCCTCTTGAGTATTCTTTTCAAACAAAATTAGAAGCAATATTTTCGGATTAAGATAAAAATATTTTGTCATACTCCGTTTCTCGTAGAATGTCGGCAAAACCAATGTCTCTGTCTCACACACATCTCTACACAATTAATAAGATTGATAATGTTCTTA
The DNA here is from genome assembly GCF_050436995.1 of Anticarsia gemmatalis. Classification (NCBI taxonomy): domain Eukaryota; kingdom Metazoa; phylum Arthropoda; class Insecta; order Lepidoptera; family Erebidae; genus Anticarsia; species Anticarsia gemmatalis. The sequence continues at coordinate 11,829,829 of NC_134756.1, forward strand.
AAATCCATTCGAAATACCATCAACTTAAATATCAAGCCATATCCAGTAAGATACATCAATGCTACAGAACCCATACAACGACACGTGTTCTGTGAAACGTCTATATATTTTACGGCGTAACCCTAAAACGTTATTTACTGAGGAAGGAACGATTCCTCGCTTCCCCTCAGAAAGTACTTCTATTCGATTATATTGAACGCGTTATTAAGATGTTTATTTTTCTTACTTTACCTTTTACCTTTTATTAAAGGAAGCGGCGATGTGGTGATCAGAATTACGGGGTGGGAATTGACTGTGTATTTATTTGGGAAAAGATAAAATTTTGTTTGTAGTATGGAAATAAAGGTTCGAATATACATTTTCGTCGTTCAAATTCTCTATAAGGCTTATGTTATGTTATTTTAAGTGTTGAATTCGTTTTGTGGTTATGTGCAATTTTTAAGTTGCATTTAATTCTGTCCACACCTAAACCTAACTTAAATCTAGTAGTGAAGTAAATAGCTTGTATAAACTAAGCTTACTACAGCAATAAAAATTAAGATTATATGAATTCAAAATTGCTCAATGGCTTAATAAGGTAATCAAAAAATTTTATCTACTAAATTGGATGTACATAATAATATAATGAACTGAAACTTCTCATAATATATCCTTTGATACGTTTTAACACACGTGGTTCCCAGATATTGTTTTTTTTAAACAGATCTATTTACCATCCTATAACAAAGTAATATTATAATTTTATTAACTCATGACTGTCCCACTGCTGGGCAAGATTTTCCTCCCGAGGGAGGGGTAAGGTTAAAAATTCAGCACTCCCACACCACCTATATTACAATACCCATAAAAATAAATTACTTTGCTACTCACTAAAAACCTTTTAAGACATTCAAAACCAAATGTAATTAACACAAATTCACTTACATTAAACCATTTTATCTTGCAAAAAACCTTGATGAATTCCAAAGATTTCGTATAATGCTTTCATTACAGCGAAACTCAACTTAATCCAGTGTTATTCTGACAAGGGTGTTGAATAACCAGTGTAGAAAGACCTTTGTACCTTCAAAATGTAGCTTAGTTTTGAGCTAATGTTTCGCTTTGTGGAGTTCTTGTTAATTTGGACAGAGATAATGTAAAGATGTATGAATCATAATGGTCTTTTGCTGTTATGTTTCACACCTAAGCAGTATTGTTTCTACGAGTTATGTAAGTGTCTTTGTTGCTTGTGTATTTACGGGTATTTGAGACGATTTTGGGGTTTTCGGGTAAATGTGTTTGGGGTAATGACGGAATATATCGACATGTGGTTGACGGTAATTACTGATTATGATGGTAAAGTTTCGTTACCTCATCTTGGCTGTATATTTCCTTTTGGCAAAAAATAATTAACTATAACTTTGGCTAAACGTTATAGAAAGCTAAGTTAATCTGTTAATAGATTTTTCAGCGAAATATTAGAAAATTGTAATCTTTAGAAACATTTAGAAAATTCGCCAGTTATTTTCAGTTATTAATCCATTATCGATTGTTTCTTCTTCGAATTCAAGTAGGTACCATTATAAACACAAAAGTACCTAGTTGTTTCAACAAACTGTTTAGGATATACACGAGATAAGGAATAATTTAGGTTATAGGTAGTATATAAATGAAACACAGTATGGAGTGCCACAAACGTGTTTTACTGACAAACCGTGGAATATGTTCCGTAAGTATATGTACAGCGAGCGAAGCGTCGGCTCCATTAGTAATTCATTGTTCAATTGTATTGAGATAATAGTCTTTATACTCGATAAGTTCATTACTTTCATACAAAAGGTTGAAAAAGAGGTCTATTTCTATCTAGGCCTAACCCCTCCTTCATTACGAGAGGAGACCCTTGCCCAGCAGTGGGACATTAATGGGTTAAATTTATTTCTATCTAGACATTTCTATCAGAAGGTTTTATTGAGACTGGTAAGATGTCAGCAAGGTTTCTGCTTGACCTATGTATATAATCTTGGCTTGTTACTTATGTAAACACTTATATTTGACCCCTATATTTAGATTACAAGATATATTTTAGGGGTGTTTTGAATTCGGTAGTTTAATGGTGTGTGGAATATCAATTTACGATCATGTGATGCTGTTTATTGCACCATATAAGCCAAGTAATATACTAAGAATCCAGATTTGATGAACAAAGCTATGGTTTATAAAACAAAATAAAATAAAATTGAGTCTCACTTGGGACTGGAAACAAAATACTGGTCATTTCTATTGAAAATTATTTCCCAAATCTTTCATATCTGTAAAATTATTATAAAGACTTCAATCTCAATACATTTCAACGACAAACCACGGACAGTTAGTTTAATGACATTTATACAAATCACATAGTTAAGACCAATAGATATATAATTCGGTACAATTAGAATTCATTAAACTGATCTCATCTTCGACATTTATACATCGAAAAGAATTTTAAAGTAAAACACTCACAAAAATTTCCGGTTGCAAAAATGTTTGTGGAAATTACATCGACTATGGAAATCAGAACTTAATTTTCCAACCAGAAATTTTAACACACAAATAATTTTTCCCACATGTATATGCTTACAAAAGTGTACAATTTAGCTTTCCAAAATAATTACGACTTGAATAAATTGTTTTACAATACGCTGATATCAATTTTCGTATACCTCAAAAATAAAATCTCAATCCTAGTTTATACTTTCAAAAGACTTGCTTTACAGCTTATCCTATCTCACTCATGTTAAGGACTGCTGCCACTCTTACCGTCTCTATTTTAATGAATAAAAATACTTTAAGTATAAATGAAAAGAATTGGTTCGCAGAATTTAAAGCAAAGAAACTAAGTATTAACACAAAAAGCATCACAAATTTAATTACTTGCCTATTTCATATCCTATCAAAAAAAAAAAAAACTTAACTCGTTAAAAAAAGAAACAACAACATGTATCTTATTATTAATCACATTGACCCAAGTATCCCAAATAAATCAAAACAAAAACCAATTTCTAAATACAAAAATTTCTCAACATGAAATTTCCGTTTTCTAAATTTAAAAATTTCTAACTAAAAACCGAAATAAAGAGAAAAAATTAAGAATAATAATTGGCAAACGCAAAATACTTAAGTTAAAAATTCTAAATTTTTTAATTCTTACGTTTACATCACTTAAATTTCGCTTTGGGAACTTCAATTACACATCCCTGTTAATATTCCAATCAAGGGAATCCCCGAACTAGTCGACATGGAATCAGCTTAGGCCTGACGAGAAACGCTAGAATTTGAACGGATTTGCAACGCGTTGATTGGGTACTCACAAGCAATGGAACAAAGAACTTAGTCCATTGAAATGTTACATGAGATTTACATTTATTAGAGGATGCAATTTTATTTTTGGAACATGTAGGGGAGGTCAATAGAAGCTTAACTTGAAGTTTGTGGGGTCGTCACCCTTGTCCCCCGGCCGCCATCTTGGAAAAGGGGGTGGAAACACTTTTTTCGCTATATCTCGGAAACTATGCGTCTTACAATAAAATTGTAAAAGCATAATTTGTAGCAAATTATTTTGTCTACACATATGTTTAATAACTTTTTGCCCTAAATTAACAACTAAAGAAGTTATAAGCAAAAAAGTGCAATTTTTTTTATAATTATTTTCTTTATTGCTCTATAACTTTTTTTAGCGACAGCCGCGAGGATGGATCTCTGAGGTTAAGCCACGCTTGCCGAGGTTGTTTTGTGGATGGGTGACCATCTTACACATATCGAGTTCCTCCCTGTTTCGGAAGGCACGTTAAATTGTGGGTCCCGGCTGTCATTTTCGAAGATATTTGACAGTCGTTAACAGTTCTCAGAAGCTTGAAAGTCTGACAACCAGTCTTAACCAGGGGTATCGTTTTATATCCCAGGTAAATGGGTTGTGGAGGTCAGATAGGCAGTCGCTCCATGTAAAACACTGGTATTCAGCTGCATCTGGTGAGACTGGAAGCCGACTCCAACATAGTTTGGAAAAAAGGCTAAGCTGATATGAATAAATTTAAAAATAATAACTCAGACCAATCTTGTAGAGTATTTTTCGAGGAAAATTTTGCCTTATATATATTTTTTTATTTCATTAATGAGAAACTCAGTAACAGCGCTCCGAAATAGACCGGATTTGGAAAGAAATTTTTTGTAAAAAAAAATTCACTATTTTGCTTATAACTTCTTTAATTGTTAATTTAGGACAAAAAGTTATTAGACATATTTGTAGGCAAAATAATTTGCTACAAATTATGCTTTCACAATTTTATTGTAAGATGCATAGTTTCCGAGATATAGCGAAAAAAGTGTTTCTACCCCGTTTTCCAAGATGGCGGCCGGGGGACAAGAGTGGCAACCCCACAAACTTCGAGTTAAGCTTCTATTGACCCCCCCTACATGTTCCAAAAATAAAATTGCGTCCTCTAACAAATGCAATATTCGGCCCTCAAATTGTAACATTTCAATGGACTAACTCTGTAATCTCACTATCGAAAAAGCAATCGTGAAAATTCGGATACGATCGGCAATCTTCGGGTATAATAACTTTTGGTAATCTTACATTAGTACATTTAGGGCACGAGTTCGTTTATAGGTGCTAAAGTAAAGCGTCCCTGTGCTTTAATGACGACGTATTTAGTCTAGTCAAAGGTATTTTGGTAGCTTTAACTTTAACCCTAGCTTAACTTTTAATTGCATTATATATTTCGTACAAACCATAGCTGATTCCAAGTAATCCAGAATGGAGATACTTAATGATAATATTTAAAACAATGTTAGTGCAGTGATGTTAATTACTAAAAACTAATATTTGAATGATAAGCTAGTTCAATTCTCAATAATATGGCTTCTTAAACATTTTAGTATAAGCCGAAGCGTAGAAAAATATACAGAGACCACTACCTAATTTAGTATTTAATTATAAAAATGTTAATTGGGATGATATTTCTTTACAAACTACATATCTGGATATGAATTTAACATATAATTTCATGTAAAAATTGACTTTGTATGTACTTTTGAAACTATTGATTTGTGTTTGTACAACTGTCATTAGAATGAAGCGAATAAAAAAGTAAAAGAAAGAACTAAATCATCGACAACCGACTAGTCTTAAATCATCACGTCGTTAAAATAAAAAGAAAAAAATCCCTTTTGCATTTCAGGGTTGAAAAAAAAACTTAAAATTAAAATAAAATTGCTCCCCACGGGACCATTCGTTGTTAAAAGAACTCTCTTCTGTAGATCAACTGTGCTGACATCGAAGTTTTTTTGGTTTATAAATGCAATAAATACTTTAAAATATATATAAAGAATGTTTTTAAGATACCTACTCAATTACTGTAAAAAAAACTTGATAAAAAGTCTTGTCAAGAAAGGGGCGAATCTTGTATGTCCTCGCGAGGTACTGGGAAAAAATACATTGCGCCCCAAATACCCTGCAAGAAAATTCGGCCCATCTGGGACAACATAAATTTTCTTGAAATTTCTTTATCGTAAGTTTTCAACTAATTGATATTATTTTGACAGTAAAGTAAAATATTGAGTAAGTATATTAAAACCTTGAATAATACTTGAGAAAAATGCTATTTAAACGCTACATTTGACGCGTGAGAGTATATTAAAAACTGAAGTGCGTATTGAAATAAAACTAATTTTACGGATTATTACACGTTCAGGGGTCGAACCTGCTACTGCATTGTTCGTAATAGTGGTAGTTTTAGTTAATAGTGCCTGTTGGGTTGGGACGTGACTCGATTTCGAAATAGGGGTGCAATAGGTATTTATTTTGTATCACGTATTAGTCTAACTATTTTTGAAATTTAGACTATTAAGATTCAGATACTAAGATTTTATTTTCCAAAAAAATGTTTTGTTTGTTACACAGGCCCACTTAACAAAATATAGTTTGAACTCCGTAAAAATATTATTATTTCATAAAAGTTTAAAATTCAAAATAGATCGAAGTGTGCATTGTGTCTTATTTACTTAAAAAATATTCATTATTATGCATTATCATATTCTAAGCAATTTCACAAAACGTTTAATTGGGGACTTGTTGAAATCACAAAATTTCAATTAACTCTATGAAATAATTTTTAATTGATATGGTAAACATGCCACATAATTGATCAATGTAAAATTAACCATTTATCACAAACCGAACAAATTTTACGATATACTTTATAGTAATTATGAATAATTATAATTAAACCATTTCATAAATTCAATGTTTGTTGAAATGAAAATTGGCTATGAAAGGCACACATTTGGACATGATAAAAGGAACTTGGTTAGATATGATCGATTCGTGTCTATCTATTATGTATTTCTATCCTCGAAAATAATTTTGTATTTTAAATGTAATGTGCTATAAAAATTACTGTGAAAATTTTCTATAATTACACATTTAGAATCTTCCAGTATCTCTCGTTTGGCTATAAAGGAATTAACTTTAGAATTCATTATCAAGATATCTATCAATTACATTTTGGGTGACATATAAGAAAGTATGTACATTTTTTTATTAATTTTTACAATGTTAACTACACCAATATAAGCCTAGGCACTTACGGCAAATATGTTTTGGCATATTCATTTTAAATTTTTACCACAAAACACATACTTTCACTTAGAGATAGTTACAATTTGAATAAACCTGTACAATAGCTATTAACTAAAAGGAACGATGCCACATTTTAGTAAGAACAAAAACGTGATACTTATGCTATTGTTATTCATACTACATCGACTTATTACTAATTTAGACATTGACAAAGGTTCCATGAACGCTGTTCCAGATTCGACGTTTGAAAAAAATAAATATTTTCCCAAATTCAAATATTACCATCAATTTCCAGATAGAAAAACCGCTCTGATTTCCATAGCCGTCATAATTTCCAATGCAAGAATTTCGAGAAAAATTTTAAGATTTTTCAATCGGAAATTTTCTAGGTTGTTTTTTTTAAACGTCGAGCGAACAGCGCTATTTGAAATTATTTAGAATTCTCAACACGAATTGACTCGAGAATTCTTCGTATAAAATTAGATTTTTTGAATTCAAAGTTTGAAGCGAAAGGATCTGATTAAGAAGAACGTGAAACGTGATAAAAGTGGAGGATAAAAATTCGTCTATTTTTCTTTTTTTATTGTCACAAGGGATTGAAATTTGGTTCATTGCGAAGCACAAGTACTATGCTAAGATTTTTACTTATATATTGACTTGTATGTCACAGCACGCTTTGATTACACTATTTAGTGTCCGCATACGATCTGTCCTGGCTCTAAATTTATTGGAAATTTTCTAGAATCTTCCAATGAACTTAGAGTTTTGAGCGTATGTCAAATCTCTCACTATAAGAAAGTGCTTATTGGTCTTAATTAAGTGTGCCCAGGGCACGAAACAACCGAGCGAATACTCGATATGTCAAAACTCGAGGTAACCTCAAACGCACAATATGTTAAAAACTAACAAAAAAAAACTTAATAAAGTTAATTCTAAAGTAAGTAATTAAAATTAAAAAAATGTACTTTCGCCATGCACCTTCTTAGAATGAGGGCAAATTCTTATTCTGAATATTGACTGCTTTAAAAATGGGTTCATCGTAAATTCTTCAGCCGGTCCCTGACATGTTGACTTATACTTCCGAAGTACAAACTAGTCATCGGACACAGTCCACACTTCAAAGTATTATATTTTCATATCAGAGAGTGGCTTAAATCATTTCAGGTGCTACTTAAAATTAAAATACATTATAAAGAAGCACAATCGCAAAACGTATCACTTAATAATCGTGATACAAACATGTACTTTGAGACACTCATAACAGAAAGAGTTATTATGGCTCCTTTAAAAATAAATTCTGGAAACTATTTATTGCGCGATAAGCAATTTTCCAGCGAGGCCTTAAAATAAAATTACATTTAAAAATCTGTATGCATTTACGAGGCGTATCAAGTTGCATGCATTTATATGTTAAAAAGATTTATATTTAACTCTTTCTTAACGAGTATGTATGAAGAATAAGCACCTATATTTAATGTCGAAAATACACACAACATAACGCAAAATAAAAAATGACATACAGTCAACTACAGAAATCGGTGAAAAACTCAAATATTTTCAATACCTTTTATGGTTTTAATATGTATTTGAACAAATGAAGCTAAAATTGTTAGCAATAAACAATTCAAAGCAATCATAATTGTTTTTTAAACGTGAATTAAGCATGTTTCAGAATATAAGGTACTTAAAAGTTCTATTTGTTTTGCGAATTTTGTAGTTGTCTATGTCGATTCGTGTTCGTGATCTTTGTTTGCGAAAGTGTATCACCGACTTAATATCTCTTTGTAATTGTTTAAGTGCCTATCTAAGTTATCGAGCAGTCAATATCCAAATACTCCTTTCATACAATCGTATTCGTGATGACCAGATGCTTGATTAAGTTATTTAAAAGACCTTACTATGAAATACTCATGCAACCCAAGTTCTACGCCAGAAAAGGATAGCGCTATACAGGCTGCATAGCTCCGTCTCTTTTTCTCGATAGAGCTTTGATCGTTTTGATATGTCATAGTACGGTCTTAAATTTGAATGGACCGTCTTATTATATTTGTATGTTGTTTGTTTATTTGAAGTTTCACTGAAGTTAAGAAATAAGATTGAGGCAAATGAATTGCAATTAGATTTTCTCTATTATTTTGATACAATAGAAGTAAATTACTCTGCTGTATTGAAAGTTATTTAAATGACAATAGTAAAGTTAGTAATTGAACCATGTTCAATAATCACATTTATACCCAGGTATCATCACTAAGCAGAACTATTGTTTAGTAGTACACATCGTAAATCATCTTGGTATTTATCTCCAAATGCAACCCACTTACCCCACATCTTCAGTACAAAGCCTTTTACTACAACACAAAACTAAGCAGTATCAAAAAGCGAGGTAGTCTATCTAGAGTACCTGTTCGAATAGCACCTAGTCTTACTCACCTATATTTGACAGGTTCTCTTCGTGGACTAGGCTAGGTGCTAATCGAATGGGTGCTCTAGATAGACTACCTCTAAAAAGCAAGCATCCATTCATTCAAAATCAATCCTGGTCAACACTACTCGTTACCAAACGAAACTAAGAACAGACCTTATTACCAGATATTGTAAGTAAGTAGACGCCATAAAGAATAAATGAAGTATAACGTATCTAAGATTGTCCTGCCTGACTTGTCTCGCGACTTGCGGTTCATTGCTTTTGGTCGGGAACTTCCCTGTGCGATAGAATTCTTCTAGCATCGAGTCCTTTTCCACGAATCTGTCGTAAAGCCATTGGGTCATGCCTTCGGTGTCGGACGGTACCTGGTGAAGTAAAGATAACGTCATTATTGAAGAACTTAGACATAGTGTCTGATAACTTGATTTTAAGATAGCCGCTGTACAGCGGGGACTATACAACCACATTGCTTTGACATCTTCGGTATCAAATTTGGATATAAAAAAATACGTTTTCTTTAATTTCTATCAGAAGTAACCTAACCTAACCTAACAATCTATCTTGGGATGTAACAGGCTTGGGGATAAAATAAAGATATTGATAAATTATCTAGACTTTCGCTAAACTATAATAATATCAATATAAAGTATTTCTACCATATAACATACCTCATTACTAGGATAAAGTCTATAATGCAGATGCGTGGTGCAAGGAGGTCGGATGCCGCACACGACGTCTTGAAGATGCAGCGGGATCCGGTCCGGGTAGGCGATGGTGACGTCCAGGATCCATTCGATGCTGTCGCTGACCTTCGCGTGGACTAGTGGAGTCTTCGAGTTGCTTTGGTTGAAGTTGTCGTCTGTGAAATGTTGGATACCAAGGGTAAATACACGTCACAATATTTAGGTTTGCATTATTAGGTATTCTGAAGTCAATTAGTACTTGTCTAGTGCTGTGGATTCAAGGCCCACCTCATTATGGGAGAGGAACTGTGCCCAGCAGCGGCACAGTGCAGGAGTTAAATTTATTTTGGATAGCATGCTTTGTAGAGAAAAAAGCTTAAAATCATGTCCCAATTTCAAGGTGATCAATCATTTAAGGCGATAAAAAAATCTAGGCATCGTAAATGAAGTTGATCCAGACATACTAATGTTGTATAGTACTAAAAATATTATTTATTGCTAGAAATCTGCTAGAATTTTGTCTTCAAATGATTTAGGGGCCCAAGTAGTAGGTAAGTACTTGTATGTACCAACCAAAGAATATCGGAATTAGTGCTAGAAAGGAGAAATCTTTTTAAAGGGCTCTGGTTCAAATTACTGATTGGCGAATAAGCAGTACCGTAAGTACGCTACCCTTAAGTACAGTTAAGTGATCGCTCGAATAGTGGATTTTAATGCTGAGTGCCTGCCACTTAAAACTAAAGGTTTCTACCTGATTTTATTGAGAGTGGTAGTTAGAGTTAAGCTTTTACACGATTTTAAAACAATTCTGACATTATTTTCTTTAAAAAATCATTTTGCTTTGCTTAAAATTATTTTATTATTCTGATATGTCTCGCGCTAATAAAATATACATTGTGATAAAAAATAATCATTTCTCTATTTAGGTTAAAAAGTTTCAATTTAAATACCTCCCACCAATTCTTTGACATGAGCCGCCGGATCTTGTACCGGATCCGAATATTGGTGTGTAGATCCCTTCACTACGACAGTATCCATACTAATATTATAAATGCGAAAGTAACTCTATCTCTCTGTCTGTTACTCAATCACGCCTATACTACTGAAACAATTTGCAAGAAATTTGGTATGGAGATATTTTGATACCCGAGAAAGGACATAGGCTACTTCATAACCCGGGAAAATGACGCATTCCCATTGGAAAATTCAAATGGCGGACGAAGTCGCGGGTAAGAGCTAGTATTTAATATAGTAATTGTGATATTACCTTTTCTCACAGTTTCGTCTTTCGAAGTACTAGCGTTGCCATGGTCCCTGTGCGGTCCCGTCTCCTCCATGATCACCTTCATAGCACCAGCTCGAGGTAGCGATACGTATTCTAATTTTGGCAGGTTGTTCTTTTCTGCAAACCTAGAGAAGCAAGACAAATTACAATATTTTAAGTTGATTGGAACAATGCGTACACCTGTATTATTTGGAGCTCAAAACAATATTATCGTTATTTCTTATACGCTTTGTTACACATAGTGTGCAATTCTTCCTAGCATCATTTTACCAGTTTTTAGGTCAAACCTATGTCTAGCCTAAAAACTGGTATTACATTGGCAAAACATTTTTATTTTAATTACATTGGTAAACTGGTATTAGCATATAATATATTAGCACATAATATATTAGTATGGTATTGGCATATAAATGTGCATTGTAAATTCAGTCCAGAAGTAGACGTTTACCAGACATGGTTATGATGATGATTATCACTACACGATAATCACTCTGATATAGTCTAGCAAAAGATTAATAGACCTAGACTACTAGTGACCTATACTGCTACAAGCAGTTTACCTTTGACTGATCTCTCTCCTCTTGTGCAAGAAGCCTCCTTCAGGGAACAGGACCACGAACTGTCGCGCCAGTGGGATGTAAAACTTGTGCAAGTGCTGACGTAGCTCTTCTAAAGATTGGTCGCGTTTCGCCTTGCCCTGGGAACAAGAAAATATATTTAATTAGTATTTAAAAAGAATTATCTTAAAGATTAGAATAATTTGTCATTATTAAATAATAAATATGAAACGACCTTCAGTACGTTTTATTTCGGGCGATGGTACCCTTTGCACTTAAAGAAACAACCTTGACTAAAATTGTAACGAAAGAAAGATTAATAAAATAAAAAAAACATTCTAATTTTTAACATGATATCTCGCATAAAAAACCGTAAAATTGTATTTTTCGGTCATAAATGAAAACAAGCGTATAACGAAATATTATACATTTTATTAGAACTACACAAAAAGTTTCTGTAGATCTTCTTGGAAATTGCGACACACAGACAAAAAAAAACGATATTCATCAAGATTTTTAGAATGCAGAAATATCCCAGTCACTCTTATAAACAAAATACAAAGCATGCATTTCATACGACACTTAACGACATACGACTATTGTTCAGATATCGGTAGTACTCAAAAAGTTCTGCCCGATTGCACCATTTGACTACAAAGTCGCAATTCGTATTACACGACAATAGTGATTTGTTTCCACTCCATACTAGAACTAGGAACAAAGAACTGCATATTTTCGTATAGAGATATTATATTTTATAGATTTTTTGTAGTGGCAGTCGTTAGTGGAGGTCAATATTGTTTTGTTGTTTTGGAGTTAGTAATTCTGAATAGTTTTTTTGCTGATAGCAACTATTTGGTTGTTCGAGCTATTGATTGCTAACGAATCATTTTTTTTATTACAGGTGAATTTTATATCACTGTGACGACAAAGTTCCTAGTGCACTAAAATTTAACATTAAACAGTAGTGTCTGTCTGATTATAATAATTTCGTTGCAAAGCTCGTAAAAGATCCTCCGAGTTAAGATGAATTTTAAAATGGTGACAGACTATAATATCCTGAAAAAAATGACGCTTCAAAATATAAAATTAAATAAAAACAAGTTTAGAACATGAAGTGTCTCAAAAATACATGAAAGAGAGTACTTATTCTTAAAAATACCGAAATAATATTTGTTCTTTTACCGAAAATTACTGAATTACCCGAAGCATAACATAAGGTCGTTCCACATAGGTTACATTCATTGACACGGAGAGATGACGTGTCATATTCTAACACCCCCGAACAGAGGGTGCGATAGAAATATTATACTCATCACGAGCCAATGCGTGTATAATCAGAGATAAATCGTTTCCCGCATACGTTAATATAAATTCCTTATAACTATGTAAAAATTATAGCGTTTTTATATTCAACGATACGGGACCAACACGATATATAAACGTTCACTTTTAGGTGCAATTCACACCGGGACAACAACGTTTGGCAGCGGTCTTCAGCAACATTCAGCGACGCGCAGGCCGAGTACCGTAAGCGATTTTTAAAAAATTGCTTCTCGTCCAAATTAAATAACTTTGTTAAAATGTTGAATTATTTAATACAAAAAAACCTGCCATTCTATTAAAATTGCTCTCTTTATTAAACTTCGCTACCCAAAACGATCCCAGACAGAAGTGACTATTAGCATCTTAAATGTTAAAACTACTTAAAGCACAAAAATATATTTCCAATCTTTTACTAACCTACAGCTCAAACAAATCAGTATCGAAGGAATCCAGTAATAATCTACGTAGAAATACGTCGTTATTTTTTACAACGCTGTCGTTATGCCGTCGGTATCGTGTCGTTTAGTATAATAAAGTTGTATAGGTTCAAGCTTAAGGGCTGGTACAGTCGCCCGCACAACGCGTTAACTATTAACGTGCATTTCATTGGTCATTATCGGTATTGCTATGGATTAGGGTTGGCAGTTACATTTTGTGACGTCATTTTACGAAGGCCTGCTTTATGTTATGTTTTATGGTGGTAAGATTTTATTTTTGAATATTGTAGCTGTATTTATAATATTGCTTAATTTCTGGGTACGCTTATTGGTATAACATACATTGAAAAAAATATTGTTTAAGGATATATAAATCAGCTCTAGGAAATAACTTAAGAAGCATAAGGAGTTCCAATATAACTGGATAAAGTGTAAGTAAAAAAGTTTAAGTATACTTCTAAGTATCTACAGTAGTTAAGGTAAATTCTTCTAATGATAATAAATTTACATTAAAACAATCTGGCCTAAAAGACATTTAGTCTAAACATTCCCGTGATAATTCAAAACATTTGCAAGCAATTACACCAAAAAATGAATCAAAACACTGGCAACAAAGTAAAAACTTTTGCAACCATTTACAAAACTAAATCAAAACATTTAATTAGCAAAACTTTATCGCCACAGCCCTAGCGCATACAGGGCCACTTCTAATGGATATTGTCGATATTGGCGGTGCGATGAGTGGGCAACTTTTCGACCACCCCTGATTGGACGGAAGGGCCAACGCGATGTTTTAATTAAACCCTGTGTACCACGTTACTACGAACATGCCCGGCCACTTCTATTTTGTTATTGATTTTATTATATATTTTTTAGGTTTTTTGTGTTTGACTGTACTACGTTATACATAATATCGTGCCTGTTATACCTGAAGGATTAGGCAAAAGTGTATTATTCCCATATAATAGGGGGCGAGCCCATTGCCATTTACCATTTAATAAGTTATAAATAACATTAGTATTTAAGGGAAGTTTATTGATGATAACCCCTTTTTGAGTTTGCCCTTATTAATTTAATAAAGGCAAGATAATTGGGTATCTGGTATCGTCAATTTTTGGTCACGCAGATTTGTTTTTTATAAGCTATCTTTCAATACGAACTGTTCGTTTCTAAAATTAGCGCATTCAAATAAACAAACTGTATGGATGTTATTAAAATGCATTTTTGAACAGATGTTCTTCAAAATTGCATTTTATAAGTATAATACTTTCAAACTATAGCCTTCAGACATACATACATAGATCACGATGAAATGCATAGACCGAACATTGGTATGCAAACCATTCGAACTCTCATTATATCTTCAAATTTAAAAGTCTTATTCCCAAACGGCCAATATCTAGAAAGTCCTAGGAACTGGTCTAAAGCAATCCTTACGTAGTGTTAGTTTTGTCCAAGTGTTAGCAAAGAGAATCCCTTCCCACGGGTGCGATGAACCGGACTGAACCGGCAACGATGCGATCGGGAACCATCGCGAGGACTTTTGAAAACACTAACGACTGTGCGATTTGGGTGCTGTTTTCCATTGTGGTCGACACGTTTGGGCCAATTTTCACTTGTTTAAGCCGCTAAAGAACAGTTGAAAAAATCAAAATATCGGCATGAGTCGATTGGAGACTGGTAAAAAATGTTTTGTATTGCACTTTGCGATGATGTATTTACCTACCTTGATTTACTTAACATTCTTAAGCGAACGCTGAATTAAATGCAATTTGATTTCTCTGCCTTATGTATACACCAGCTGGAAACAACAATAAGCCTTCCTTTAAGCAGTGAGCTGGTCTTCATCATTTACTATCTATGAGACTTTCGGGTTGAATGTCTATAATGGCATACATATTACACCGTGGAATAATAATATTTTTGCGCTCGTCATACATTTTGTACCACAACTTTTTATTTTGTTTTTTTTTAAAGACAACTCTCGCACTAAGAATTGTTCTTGTTTTGCGGGGATTTTTACAAACAACGGACACTGAGTACAACTAGACCCGAAACAATTATTTGTGAATCGCACAAATGAATGTCCCGAGTGGGAATCGAACCCACGACCTCCCAACGCAATGATGCGACCTGCATGGCGGCCTAAACCACTGCGCCACGGCGGCGTTCATACTGTGCTATAAAATATATTACATCCTGCTTCTGTCGCTTCCATGCACATACTACGTTAGACTGATTATGGTCACAATCTGACATCTCCCGGATCGGCATCAGTGGAAAGCGCACTAGTCGTGAGTTCCGTACAACAGTCGGCGTCACAACAAAACAGAACGCTATCCGGTACTTACCGTGTCTGTTTAATTATATCTGTTACCGTCTTTATCTCTATTCGATACTGTTGTTTTTCCACTAGATACTTATTTATTTAATCTATTATAAATTATTCAGGTATGAACAAAAGGTATAAACTAATCATTCAAAACTTTAACATAGTTCGTAATTTAGTATTTTTACATTATAATTTCACGAATATAACACCCAAAGGTATGGGCAAAGGTGTTTCAAATCACACTGTCTGGTTGCTACTTATAACGTTGCTGCACTACTATGTAATAGTTCAACCAAATCGGAATCAAACATGAAGCTCGATTCTCTAACACTATCTACTTCCGGCAAACATCTAACTATCGAAAATTTCGTATGAAGATCTGATCAGCGCCTCTACCTACATATGAACTATTTTGGCAGTACTTTTAAAATGTCAAACTTTCGATACTCGATAGTACCGACTGTAGAGAATCGCGGTACTGATACCTTGTGATTAGCATACATAACTTTTCCAATCACAGTAGCAGTAAATAAAGATAATTTATTCATATTTAGGAAAATACAACTATCTACGCAACTACCTACGTATCTAATCTTTACCTAAGTACAATATATAACTTGTGTATAATTCTCATTCAAAAGCTGTTACATGAACGTTAGTAGTTTATTAAAGCGTTTAATTTAGCGCCGCATGTCTTTGACTGCAGCTTGCTAATTAGTACGGCTTGTGCCTTTGTATGCTTGTATGTGTGTTATGTACAGGGTGTTTTTGTTTGTTTGTTGCAGGAGTTTCAAAGTGCGTCTTAGTAAGTAATAGGTGAGATTTGTACAGTTATATTAGACTCCTAATTTTGGTGCTTTATTTATTCGAAAGTTGACAATATCAGATATGAAGAATATATTTTTGCTTGTTGAACCTTTAGGTATTGCTTCATAGGGAAAGAAACCGTTTGCCTTATAGTGCGACTGTATGGGCTGATAATAATGAAAAAATACTAATAAATAGATCAGCAATATGCAAATTAATTCAATTAACATAACTTTAATTATTACCAGTCCAGCTTCAATACAAACTACTGCAATTCCCGACCAAAACGAACAAGATAAAAGAACTAAATAAAAAACCAACGCTCAGATCCCTAAATGCATGCAAAATATACATTAATTCAAAACGTTTCCTAGCGAAATAAATTCCCAAAACTTTAAAAAACCTGCTACCAAACTAATCTCCACAATTCCAAAACACATTCCCAACAAAATAAAAAAAAACTTTCAAATTACTTATTTACAATCAGTTCCATTCAAAAAACGGAGCTCACCAAACTAGGTTTTTACACTCGCCACGAAATGCTGATTTTCACTCCAACTTTCATAGAAAAACGACGTGAAAAATCGTGTCGTCGACATTATAAAGCAGTTTCTGAGTTCTTACAATAGACCCTTGGTATTAGCATATCATCGTGGCGTTTCATTAAAAGTTAGGTGTATTTCGCGCTAGTTCAGCGATACAGAATGTTCTTAATTTCCGGCTTTTAATTCTGCTAATATTGTAAAGTGAGATGAATTGGACCTTTGTTTATCTTTAGTAGGGATGTAGTTATTAATTGAATCGTTCGATGGTGCTTTGTTATACAAAACAGATGAGATATGGATGATAAATATTGTATTATGAAGAGCTCTTTTGAAGGACACGGGAAATAAGTTATGCATGGACCTTCACAATGATGAGAAGGGTTAGACTTTAAATTTAGGACACGCATAACTTTTCTACATACATATAACTCACTTGTATAATATACTTATATAAAAGGCGAATACTTATTCCGCCTTGCTATCACTGCCCTCATAAGAAAATCATTCTGATGTCGCAAATAGATTAGCAAATATAAAATTGTATTTACGAACACTAAATAGGTACGACTAAAACACTAGAAATGATTATCTGTACACACATTCAAGCCGAAAAACACGATATCCAAACCAATTTTAGAATGCTAAAAAAATAAAGGAAGACTTCTTCATCAATACAAAGAACTTCAACTGAAAAACACATATGCCACGTATGTCTTACTTGCACCATATGCTCTGCCACACCATTTGTCTGTACCAAACGCAATATTTCACATCGCCTCCCCAGAATACCGAAACAGTTCGTAACACACTTTACGAAGAAACCAATACCTGTCACTTAAAACTAAGCCAACTCATAACTTATAAAGCGATTACACAAAAAATGATATTACACACACGACCAAAATACTTCGGACACTTAAAAGATAATCCTCTTCGAGTAAATCGTCACGAAAGTTAGTCTTGTTAATCGTCCAAACTATTACACGACGGGCCAAAAGAAAGTATACACAAAAGTGTGTCCAGGGAAATTCGTTAAAAGAAAAAAGTCTCGTTACAAATGTCCATGGGGCTGTAACGAGGGTATCTAGACGTAAAACTTTCGCATCGTTACCGCGGCTACGGTGAGATAAGGGAAAAATCTTACGCTTACACTGCCGGCGTGGAAATTTGCAAAGCTATTTTATGGCATTTATTATTTTAAGAAAGTAGGTTCTGATTTCTATTGCCTTTGTTGACATTATGAACGTGAATGCTTGGCGAATTATTTTCAAGAAATAATATGACATTTTGTATACAACCTTTATTTAGACAGCATTTGGCATGAGAACATCGTTACAGAATGACGGCCCAAAGTTAGATATTTTTGGTTATTCTTGACCTATAAAAGCCGTTCCTTTTTCCCTCTTAAAAATTCCCAGTTTCATGTAGTTTTGCTATCGATAAATAGCTGCTATAAGATCTACATAACACAAATCGTTGGCAACGACTCCTAAACTCATGGATATGGCCAGCTGGCTACACATACAAGTGAAAATTTGTTGTAAAAATTTGCCATTCCAAGAAATGTCCTCAATTCTGCGGTGTTGACTGGGCGTTCTGTTTTAATTATTGCGTTAATCTTTTCTCTGTTTTTGTGTAGACCTTCTTTGTCGATAGTGTGTCCCAAATAGTCGATGCTTGTTTTGAAAAAGTGGCACTTATTTTTGTTTACTCGTAGGTTACTTTCTTTTAGTTTGTCTAACACGAGCTTAAGTCTCTGTAGTAATTGTTCTTTGTTGATGCCTTGAATGATGATGTCATCAAAGAAACATTTTACACCTTCGAGATCTTGAAGGAGTTTATCCATAAATTTCTGCCAAAGGCTCGGCGCGACCTTAACGCCGAACATTAGGCGGTTCACCTTAAAAGTGCCTCGATGCGTACTTAGTGTTTGTAGCATTGCGCTTTCTTCATCCATTGTCATGTTGAGATATGCCTGGGTGATGTCGAGTGTACAGAATAGTTTACCTCCGTTCATCTCTGCAAATATATCTTCTATCATAGGTATTGGATATTGTTCATCTTGTATGACTTTATTTAGTGTAACTTTATAATCAGCGCACAATCGGATACTCCCATTCGGTTTGACAACTGGTACCACTGGAGTACCCCAATCAGAGTGGTCGACTTTCGTGATGACACCCTGTTTGCATAGTCGCTCGATCTCTTCATCCACTTTGGTTTTTAAAGCGTACGGTATTCTACGTGGTTTGATAAAAATTGGTCTTGTGTTTTCTTGTAGATTTAGGTGTCCTCTGTAATTGGGTATTTCGCCTAAGTCGGATCGAAATACTGATGTCTTGTAAAGTTCCAAAAGCTGGTCTAATTCTAGATTTTCTGATTGCTGTAAAGTTTTTATATCTGCTAAATTTAGAGTTTCGAGTTCTTTCATCCAACTCCGGCCAAAAACGGGGTCAACGTTGTTGTTGATGAGGTATAATTTACCGTGGAATTCTTTTCCTTGGCATCTGCATTGAACGTATGCAACACCTGCAGGTTCGATTACTTCGCCGGTATATGTTTTGAGTTTTATATTAGTTTTAAAGATTCTTTTGCCGATTTTCAATTTTCTGTAGTCTCGTAATGACATAGAAGTAAGTGTGGCTCCAGTGTCAAATTCCATTTTCATCTTAGCATGTTCAATGTGTACCGTTATCATGTATTTTTCGGATGTTTCACCAGATATAACATTAATATCATTCCATTCATCATCATCGCTTATCGCTGAGTCGTTTAATTGATTTATATCCGGTGTAGTCTTACTGGGCTTCGCATCTGAGCGCCGTTGTAGACACACACTAGCTAAGTGTCCGACCTTCTTGCATTTATAGCATGTTATGTTTATAGCGCTACATTTCTTGGTTTCGTGATTTAAACCACAGCGGAAACATTTCCCTTTTAAATCTCTTGGTGTGATTCCTCTAAAAGGAGATTTTTTTGAATTATTGTAGGAATCAGTGGAAATTTTATTGATATTGTCACTACTTGGTTGTTCATTCGGAAGCATTGATGTATTTTCTGCTTTACTCATTTCAATAGATGTTGCAATCTGTGTCAGGTGTTTAAATGTACATACTGTTCGGTCTTGTAAAATTTTTGTACGTGCGTCGCTATCTTTCAATCCTCTTATGAGTTGAAGAGATAAAAAGCTTTCTGAAATGTTTTTCTGGCAGTGTTGACATTTAAATTCGCAGTTGGTAGTGAGCTTTTTTAAATCTGCGGCGTATTGCGCTACTGTTTCATCCGATTTTTGAGTTCTCGATATAAATTTATGTTGTAGAACCCATTTGCTAGGTTTTGGGTCTAAGTAGTCGTCAAGTGTTTCAGTAATTTCGTTAAATGTCTTATTCAATGGTTCGTCTGGTGCTATTAAATCACATAATTTTTCATGGAGTTCTGGTGATAATGTAGACAGAAGAATATTTGTCTTCATGTGGGGCTCAGTAATTTCATTAAGTCTAAAGTACACTTCCAGACGTTTTTTAAAGTTATTGAACGTTTCTGATTCATGTAAAGGATTAAATTGTATTTTTGGTATAATCTTATGGTATTGGTATATTCTATGTTGGTCTTCCTGTCGCTGACCTTGAATAATGGTTTTTTTTGTTAAAAGTTTTGATACTAAAATAGTGTGAAGTTCTTCGAATTCGTAGCCGTAATTTTGTTCGTGTAAATACGCTGTTTCATCGTTATCATCTATGGTTTTGTTTTCTATCTTCTCTTGTAACTCTCGCAGTGCTGTTATGGTGTCCTTCAAGGCTGCGGAGCGAGCGGTGATGTCCTCGTCAGACATCGTCGCCCTCTGCTCGATGTAGGTATCGAGTCTGGTGAGCATCCCACGTAGGGTGCTCCGTTTTTTACGTAGCTTTTCCATTTAGGTTCAGTTTTTCCTCGTCGCCAATATTATGTATTAATAAAATACGAGCATTACGTGTTTGATATATTTATTGACAGAGAATGCCAAATCGTTATATGATTAATATATGGCATCTACCATAGAGTAGAAGGAGTTTAGGTGGAGTTTAGGTTCACCACATAATTGTATGGGGATTGATGCAGTCGTCTATTCAGATTTTTGTTTCGGATACGTTGCTCTGACCGTAGCATGTGGTTTTTGACGGAACTATTTATTTATCTACTGTCGTTTGATATTAGTGGTACTAACTATTTTCTGTACTATTGTAACGTTTTTACTATGTGCGTTAATGTCAGTTGCTCTTCGACTCCAAAAATATTTCATTTTTTTCGGGTTTCTACCTAGTTCCTAGCCACAATGGAAAAAAGATTCACTCTATGTACGTAATGCCATACTTCAACCTTCACATCCTATAACCACCACCAATAACAGTAAAATAGATCACATTTTCATCACAAGAAATCAATTCACCCATATTATACTGTACACACATAATTGTCCCCCACTGTACCGTTAAACTTGCTACGTGTGCCGTTCTCATAGAAAAGCAAGCCTAATTACCTGCGGCCAAGTTGCCTCTTTTTCTATTTTTGCTTTAATTGCGGAGGAGGTATTTTTTCTCTCTTTCTACGCTAAAATGTACGACCTCGTTTCACGACATGCGATATTATGTTCAGTGTAATTATGAATATTAGGGATTTGATTGCCTTTGTTGTTTTAATAGAAATTTGGATTGAAATAGATAAAAAAATAAAAAGACAAAGTAATTATGCGATTTTTATTACAATTTTAATAGATAATGATTATATTACCGTAAATAGTACGTATTTATATTAAAAACGATTTAATTACAGAACATTCTCAACAGTTTTTAAAACCCACGCCGCAAAGTAAGAAAACACTCTATTTCGTACATTTAAGTAGCGTTAAATTCCCTTTTTAAACTAGAGTTAAATACCTATCTATGATTGATTATATCAAAAATCTTTGCTACATCAAGATTCTGATCAACTTAGTACTTCATTCACACACTACCTTACTCCACTGAGACTATTCTTACCATCTATAAATACTATCCTATAATAACTTTCTATTTATACCAAAAAACCCACACAACTACGTGTCTTTTCGGCCAGTATCATGTGTTGATACCATACGAGTGTCCCAAATTATCTGGTTCACGCATCGCTGGTTGCGTTTGCGTTAATGCTGTTAATTCCAAGGTATTGTTAGTGGACACCGCGGTCGGTCCTTAGGGCTGTTACCGGGATAATTAATACGGGATTTTGGGAAGAAAACATTGCCATATTAATTGGTGTGTTTAGTGGTTGTGGTCTCATTGGATTCACATTTGAAATGTTCGTTGTCTCAAAAATTCATAACTGATTCAGAGACATGTGAAGATATGTTTTAAACTTTTGTTTGGCATGTTTATTATGATTGTTGTATGTAATTGTATAATGTGGAAATATGATTGTGATTTATTTAGTAAGGAATTCATTGGAATTATTTTAAAGCTGGATGCAAGTTAGATGCAAGTAAGTTAAGACGGCTAAACTGATTTCTACGAAAACTGAAAGACTGGGGCTCAAACAAGGACAATTTTTTAGCTCAAAAAAATATTTACACTCAAGCGAAGCCGAGGTAGGTACAAAATATTATAACAACAAAAAATCAACTTTTGCGAACAGTAGAAAGAAATCAAAACCTATTTCCACCGACTTTTTTACATCAGAAACCTCATTTTCATATAGTTTCCAACAAAAACATTCTCCGGTTACACGCGAAATTGAATCTAAAAAATACCAACGAATAAAACTTTCCGAATATCCGATTTCCAACCGCAAATATGTAGATACGGTAGATGAAAACGTAAAATGTAACTGAAGGCCTACTCACGTTTTTCGATACGATATTTCGTTAACGAACAACACTATTCGAGGGTATACCATATTTTATTTTCATTCACGCACACGAATTAGACAATTTAATAGGATTATAACATACCCTATAATACTTGTATTTACCAAGATTTGAACAAAAATACGTAAGAAATGGAACTATGGTAAGACTAAAAATGTCATGAAATATTCGTATTTCGTTGAATTAAAGTAGACCGCCAGATACGCAGACAGTATCAATTTCGCAAATAAAAAGAGTGGTTGAAAAAAACTAATGAAAATCCTTTCAACTGGTCAGCTAGTGCGGGATGGTCGTGGTCAGGAAATGAAGACCGCAAACTTTGGCCCAATTTGTTGCTCGACTGGGAATAGTGTGGGGAAAAAAACGGAACTAAAACCTCGGGACGTCGATATGACGTACCGAACTTTTAGTTTTCGTGTTACTTTGTGACGTGTGATTTTGTTTATTTTTGACCAAACTAGTCTATCGGTATTAGATTTGAGTTGAAAAATGCGCCTAGGTTTTCATTTACACCCAGTATTGCGTATAAGTAAATGACTTAAAAAGACTGGTCTAATTTTTTACCCATAGCTCCTATGGCTGGGAAAGGGTCTTTTCCCAAACAAAAAAAGAAGTTAGGCCTTTCTTCCACCACGTTTTTACTATAACCTCGAAAAATGTATTTTAAATTGTAAACTTGGCAGAAATAATATAATCAAAGCACTAAAACAAACGACCATTGCGAATTTATAAACGTAGAAACAAACGTGAATGTTCTCACAATTATCGCAAACAAGGCATCTTCTTTTATTGAGTGATAGTAACATTTCTAATGTATAGTTTCAAATTGTAGGTTCCGTGTCAGGTCGAAGGAAATGCCTCATTATCGCCTCCAGCGTTAAACCGGTAATTTACGATTACATGCTTGTACTATTGTTGTGAACTTCTTGTGGGCAGTTTCACTCATTGTTGTGTTGATACGTACTTGCGAAACGGTTCGGTTTTTATGGTAGTTTCATTGATTAAAGTCGTTTTAAATATATAATTAAATGTTTAAAACGACGTACGTGTTTTAGTAACCAAAGTAATGTTTTATAAAATATTACTAACACTTTAATACAAAGGCTGCCAATTACAGATATAATTAGTACCTGAATTCATAGTTTATGAGCAAAAACTTTTAATTAATGTCTCCAGCCCGCACTTCACTAGCGTAATGGACTCAAGACCTTCGAAACTATTATTAATGGCTTAAAGAAAACATAAACTATGGGTATTATAAGTGAGCATCACTGTCAGGGAACGATTTCCCCCGAATTCTGCCGTCGGTCACAAGTCTCGGCCAATTATAGCAACAAACCATAGTTATAATTATTAAGGAAAAATGGTTTTCATATATCACGATCAGAATTTTCTATTTAAGTTTATCACTCGATAACTTACCCTCAAGGGTTTAAAAGTGGGTAGGCGGTATAGATCGCCCACACTCCATTTACTCTATCTATGTATTCCCGGTATCTCTAAAAGTCAACGAAACTTCATAACCCACACATAACACCCATACTCAATATTTTAGATTGAGAGTGTTTGCCTTGTATTTGCGTCAAAACAGTTAATTTGATTTAGGTATAACTTAGCACCTAAATACAGTATATCCCGGGGTAGAGCATAGAACGTATCTCGTCAACAACCTACATATGTAGCTTGCCGAGAAGAATACATTATTGTTTATTATAATGAATACATTATTAAAAAAAACTTTACCCAACAAAACAAAAATTAAGCAGGTGATGCGACGGCCATAAGTTAGTCAAGTAAATAGTCACGGGAAATCCCAGAGTGTAGTACATCACTACCAAAGGCCGGTCCACGAACGTCCTATCTTTGTAGGAAATTAACCAGAGGCCGGGATATTTTCGCCGCTACTTTTATTTCTTTCGTGTTTTGTAGTACATGTTATTTTTCTTGCAGAGAATGAGGTCTTGATTTGTTATGTAATTTTCTTATAGTGCTGCAGTTGGGCAAGGAATGTAGTGATAATATGTGTTTAACGACCTTTTGGGATATAAAATAATGTTTTTATGACGTGCTCTAGGAGTTATTTTGACAATGCGAATATATATAATGAAAGTCTGTAATATATAAGTGTGGAAACATAAAACACTTATGGAATATTAAACTTAAAATGGACTAACCGATGTTTAGTCATATTTTACATAGTGATAGTCTTGATATAGAGTATTTTAAGCTAATGAAAATCTAAATAGAGGTAGTAAAGGAAAAGTAGAGCAATTTTCTAGTAAATTACGTTGAAAAGAATCATCAGTAGTAATTTCAATCTCAGGCCATCAATGCTTCATCAAATCATGGCATAAAATATTCAAAATACTATTCAATCATACGTAAGTAGCTTCCAGTTTGGTATAATATTATAACGACTTTGATAACTTAAGATAAACGCAGTGATAAGAATGAAACAATATACATTTTATATAATTATTTCAATCGGTCTC
Source organism: Anticarsia gemmatalis (assembly GCF_050436995.1). Lineage (NCBI taxonomy): Eukaryota > Metazoa > Arthropoda > Insecta > Lepidoptera > Erebidae > Anticarsia > Anticarsia gemmatalis. The sequence continues at coordinate 11,855,194 of NC_134756.1, forward strand.
ATCCGTAAGAAAGAGGTAAGAAGAACCTATTGCCATAAGAAATTTTACTTAACTCAGGTCGTTTAGTAAAATTATTTAGAGCAATAGGCATATGGCAATAAACAGTATGATTAAATACTAACAAATTAAAAAAATATATGTTACACGACAGTCACAAAAACCACCTGACATTTCAATCCCACCACCATGATAAACCCATAATTAATTCTACCCTTAAAACTGCCAAGCGTGACGCGATACAGTAAATTCACTTACATTTTTCAACGAGCGATATAAATGAAAGCAATATGTCTTCCTGATCAACATGAACCAACCGACCGTGTTTAAACGGCCTGTAGCACAGTAGGAGAGAAAATATTTAGAAATATATGACGCTACGTAATATTCATGTTTTTTTGCCAAAAAAATCGATGATAATTACCCTTTTAATTACAACTCTATTTTATAAAGCAACGCGTGGACAAAGTTTATAATCAGGTACCTAGTTACATACTTTTTTCTTATTGTTACAATTGTTAAGAGATATTAAGAGCCGACAGCCAAATGGCACGCGCGAGGCAAAAACCTCTTTGCAGAATGTATGTAACATAACAAATTGACCCAAACATTGTTTATTGTCATGAGATAATTTTGTTTCTGAGTCTCTCAGAAACAAAATTATCTTTTGTAATTACGTTGTTAAAATGTTCCATTAGCAACGTCAGGCAATAAATAACTTGCCTTTAATGTTTTTCAATCGCGTTTAATACTCGGTGCTTTATAATATTATTCTATTCAATTCACTCATAACCAAGACATTAAAAAGTCAATTTAACTGCCACGTCAACATAAAATTATGCTTAGCAAATATTTTATAACGTTTTATAACATTCAAGATATAAAATATCTCTTTCAAAATCTATAGCGTCGCTTTTGCTAGTGTAATGACTAATCGGCGCGTGCGCAGCCCACGTGCGGCGCACCGGAGCGTATATCCGTACGACAGTTGAGTGACGACTCGTAACATAGTGTTTAGTATGGTCGTATACCATATTGTGAGTAAATGTATACGGGTGTAGGGGAGGAAATATGATAAGTTAGTTTAAAGGTATTTGATAGAAAAAGTGCAGGTGTATAACAATGTGAAGCCTAATAATCGATGAAAGGTTATTTTTACAGAACAATTTGGTTTTTGTCATTTTGGTAGCTTAAAACGTTACTATATTTTGTCTAAATAAGAATTTTGTCAAAAATTTATTCAAAAAATTGCTGATATAGTTTATTTTGGTTTACCTTGCCTTTCACAAATCATAAGCATCTAAATTTGAAGCCAAAACCACATAAAACTGAATAACATCCATCTGACTGAAAGACAAAGAAGATAAATTGGAGCCTTTATAAGTTTATGAGGGAACTTTAAAAGTACTCATCAGGTTTTTGCAATATTTCTTAGCTAAAGCTCTCCTCCCTCTTTAGAGAAGAGGAGAGGAGACCCTTGCCCTGCAGTGAAACAGTAAAAGGTTAAAAAAAACTAAAAAGCATTTTCGTATGATGATGATTAAGTAATCAAGTCTTCCCCCACCAAATCACTAAGTATAACGACCTCATTAATTTGAATAATTCGACTGAATAATTAAATACGAGTGAATTATACAAGCACGTGTTGAATAATTGTTCACATCGGCGCACGCGCATGACCCGAGACCAACTCATTTGCACATCAATTGTAATTGGGTCACTGACCATTTTCATGATCAAGTTCATTATTTCGGCCCTTTGTTTGGTTTTTTTTTGTATGTGTTTGGATTCGTCGCTGTGGTTATCAAAGCATTCTAATAAATATTTTGAAAAATGAGAGCATTATCAATTTAACTTATACATACAGTCGTATCAGCAAAAGTCGTTATTTTGAAAATGGGTGGGAAATTAATGTTTTACAAATATATTTGTGATCTTTTTTTGCCTAAATCCTCTACGCACGTGACAAATGATTAAATCCTAAAGATTCAATGGTTTATTAACTCATATTCATTATTACTTATAGAAAAAGTTTGTACGGTCGAATGTATGATCGTTTACTCGTTCACACATAAAGTACTGAAAAACATTGACAATTTATTATATATTCTAGATTAACACACATGAGCCACCCCGAATCTTTCCACATCGCTAAAGCTAGTCATGAATAAAATTTCCAACAGAAGATAATCATTTAAAAGTAGGGTAAAATCATATAGTGAGCCCTCTATACACACACGTGCCATACATAATTGTTTCGGCGCGTGAGCAGCCACCGTAGCAGCTACTAGGATATTAGCACATGAATGCTTACTGATTGAGCACCTGACGTTTTTTGTGACATGAATGACCTCCACAACCCAGTTACCTATTATATATAATACGAAAGGGTTATAATTCGAAATCCTTCGGTAAGACTGGTTGTCAGACTTTCAAGCTTCTGACTACTGTTAACAACTGTCAAAGATTTTTGAAAATGACAGCCGGGACCCACTATTAAACGTGCCATCCGACGAAGTAACTCGGTATGTATAAAATGGTAACCCATCCACATGACAACCTCGGCAAGCGTAGCTTAATCTCAGAGATCGATACGCGCGGCTGTTGTTAACTAAGCCACGAGCTTAATATTATTATACACACGTGTTATACATAATTGTTTCGGCGCGTGAGCAGCCACCGTGGCAGCTACTGGGACATTAGCACATGAATGCCTACTGTTTAAGCACCTGTCGTTTTTTGTGATTTCCACAACCCAGTTACCTGAGTTATAACAAGAAATCCTTCGGAAATACTGCTTGTCAGACTTTCAAGCATCTGACTACTGTTAACGACTGCCAAAGATCTTTGAAAATGACAGGCGGGACCCACTATTAAACGTGTCATCCGACGAAGTAACTCGGTATGTATAAAATGGTCACCCATCTACAGAACAACCTCGGCAAGCGTAGCTTAACCTCAGAGATTGATACGCGGGCTGTTGTTAACTAATCCACGAGCTCAATACACACACGTGCTATATACATAATTGTTTCGGCGCGTGAGCAGCCACCGTGGCAGCTACTGGGACATTAGCACATGAATGCTCACTGTTTAAGCACCTGACGTTTTTGTGCCCACATAATTACCATTGTCGGTAATTTTATGGTCATGAGTCTGTTGAAATATTGAGTTGTGTGTAGTTTTTGTTGGTATAATTTCGATTGCCTGATTTGTATGAGTGTGTTGAAAGTGATTTAGTTAATTCGTACTGATGTTATAAAATTGAAAGCATTGTTTTGTCTGAAAAATTTTCATGGCTATAACTTTAAATTAATGAACCAAATAGAGCGATTCGACAGTACCTATTACCAGCCTGTAGCTTGCGGAAAATCGCCTATTGTTACGAATGGTATTCACTAAATAAAGGTTTACTGTATTTCGTACTAAGTAATCACTGGTTGGTTATCGTTTGTTTTTGTTTTTCTTCCTAATACATAATATTTCAGAATATTTATGGTGGTTATCACTAATTTTAATTATTAAAATTACTCCGGATGACAATAATAGCAATTCAACTAAACTACGTTATAATAATATGTTTAAACTAAAGTTGATGAGTCTCTAAGCTCTAGAACAAAAGTTTTGTTTTCAGTCCAACTCCCTACGACTAAGTAAAACTCCCAAAATTAATAGATTTTCATAAGTATAACTATATAATAATAGCTAGCAATTTTAACACTAACATAATAACTAAATCTCCAATATCATGATAATGTACTAATTTGAAGTGTTAATACAGTATTAGGTTTAATATTAGCTCATCCAATTTACCTGGTGTTCAGTGTTCAGTATTCAATGTTCATATTACACTCACACGTGCATACAATTAGGGATCTACGTTAACGATGGCGGTATCGAAATGTAGTGGTAGCATGTTAAAATGAAATTATATGCGAAAATATTTAAATGCTTACTAATATTTTAGTGTCGAAAAGAAAGTATCTAAACAATTTATTTGTAATCAATACGTCGAAGACTAGGCTAAGATTTCAAAAAGATAAAAGAATAATTATGGTGGACTTTTGTTAATCAAAAGCACTTTTTTCATAAAAGTTTTGGTGGAATAAGTAAACTATTAAAGTTAAACGCAGAAAAAAAAGGAGAGATACCGTGTCTATCTATGTCAATATTTTTATTACTTTACCCTCTTAATTAAAACGGCTTTATTCAAACAGTAAGTTCAATAATATACTCTATTTGTCTATGACTAAGCCTGATACGACAAAAAATTACAAATTTAATTGCACTAAAGGCACTGTCCATCACTCTGTCCGATCAAATCGCAAAGATGCATAAATCTATTAGTGGAGAGGCCAGTCTTTCCCGAAGAGCTGACACAAACACAATATTAAAAAAGAACTTTATTTTAATATCAAAAACCCATCAAATATTCTGCCATCGTCCCACCACAATGCTCGATACTTCGACCGCGGCTCACACTAGTATTACGCATAACGCACGCACGCGGTCTCATTTCACTTATCATTTGCGCGTTATGACATGCGCCGTATGCCTGTCTGGACGTCCAATGATACGATTTATGTGGACATTTTAATTTATTCGGTATCTAGTTGATGACAATTTTTGGGAGTTTATCTGCATTCATATTTTACAGGTAGACTGGTAAAAAATGACTTTGGTGTGAAGTCCGCCTGCGTACAATTTTGTTTATGAAGTTTAAATATATAAATATGTTAGAGATAAAGAGTGTCATGGGTGGTAACTCAGATTATAAAGACCTTTAATTTCGTGCAAATCCTTTAACATGTTTCGTTTTAACTTATAGAGTAGTAAACTTTTCAATGCTTAAGCTGCTATATTTGTAACATAAGTAAAAACTAGTCTATTTAAAAAAGATGCCTGTTTTGTCAACACTTATCTATTTCAAAAAATATATATGTATGCGTCTGTCTACTTAGGATATAATCTGCATTCCATTAACGGAATCTTGAATGTACAAGTTATTCGTTTAATCAAAATATAAAAATGAGTTCAATGTAGTAACAAATTATTGGATGATACTAAAATGCGCAACGGGTCTTGCACGGTAAAAAAAATTAAAAGTTACTATATCTTCTGTTTTGCCCGATGTTACGCTTGAGTTACATGTTAGTATTATGTTTCCAAACCGCGATTTTTTAAAAACATTAAATAATTCGATTCTTACAAAACACAAAGAACCAGAACTTCTCAAATTTTCACTACAAAAGTAGTAAAAAAACGTACAAACATTTCGTGACTACACACGCACTCATCCTCAAAGATAGGATATCCTCATCTCGTAATGAGTGAGAGCAAGTCACGCCGGTCATTGCGCTAACCATCAGTTAAGAAGGGTCCGACAGTTCTCGCTAACTAATTGCCATTTTGAAAGGGTTCTTCTCATAAGGGTTGCTAAAATGTAGATTTCTTTTTAATTTTATGTGAAAACGTAACGTTATCTTGCGTCGAGTTTTTCTCGTTTTGTTTTAAAAGATTTATTGTTGGTTAGAATAGGTGAATGTGTCTGAATTACACAAGGAATTTTAGATACTACATTTGTTGATAAATAAACTGGTTTACAATGGTCTAAACTAAAATAAATCCTATACAATATGGTTCATACTATTCAGTTCCCCAGGGCGACTTTAGCTACCAAATAAAATTATATGACTAAATGATTTAGAGCTATTTATCACACCTATCATTATCGCATGCAACAGCTACTATCTATTTCAAAATATAGAGTTGTTTTATTAAACACCTAAAATAAATAATAGTTTGAATTATATTATCAAAATAATAATTCAAAAAGCTAAAAAAACAACATTACAAAACACGATCAGCAATACCTCCAAAATTTCACTTCAAAAGGCAACAACCTAACACAATCCAATGAACCAGTCCAAATTACGCTACCAGAATATGTTGACTCGACAAAAAAAATCAACGTAGACATCCCAGTGTAACTTGACCTACCGTCTGGGAGAAAATGTATAACCAACACTGTATAACAGAGCACAGTTCGCAGGTGTAGCGTTTCTGGTTGCGCGACAGGGAGGCATTCAGTAACAATATCCTAATTTATCAAACGAGGCACATTGTAGTATGCCCCTCCGTGCCCCGACCTATCTCCCTTCTCTTTCATCTACATCTGCACAGGTTTGTATATTCGAAAGATTTTTTCGCAAGTAATATTTTATTCTCGCCGAGATTTATTTGTCTTTGTACGTTATAAATTCATGGTGAAACGTTTATGTTTTTATTGTATTATTTCGAGTTACAATTCTTTGGGTGTTTGTCCCGTAAAGTTTAATGTAAACGATCATAAATTTTATAATACTCAGTCTAGCAGACGAGACTGATAAATTTATTGCATTCATATGTATAAATTGTAAAGATATAAAATAAACACATACAAGCAAGTGTAAATATAGTATCTTTTTACTACCTTTTAATACCAAAAGATATCGACTACCCTTTGAACAATGGTACGTTCAACAGAAAAAGCGTTCAAAACGTTTGCAGAAAAATACAAAGATTATTTAATCTTCGTAGTTATTTAGCCCATAAATCGTAGATCACAATTTTATTATCATTACGAACATCACTTTCAAAAAATTTCATAGTAACTCCCAAACACAAACATCATACTAGCCTCTACCCATTTAAGTTACAATCTTTATATTGATTTAATTTCTTAACCTCATAAAGGACTAACTACCCTATTAGTGCGTTAATAATGAGTAAAATTAACATACTAAATATCATCAAACACCAAACCAAGTACAAAACCTAGACAGAGACTGCCACACATTCTTCGTTCATGCAGAACAAAATTACCATATTTTTAATAACGAAGCTTACAGCAAAATTTGTGTCCACAATTAACCCCCACTTCGTCCCTGTATTCACTAAATACACGTCGCAGGTGATGTTTTTATTAAATTTTTCGTCAGCGAATCGAAATTAACTTTGCTTGTTTGTGTCCAACTACTTGCTTTTAAACAAAAGATCTCCCCCAGTAAAGTCGTTTTCAGTTTAATGAAATGTTTAATTAAAAATGGAGGTGCAAGGTTTTATTAAATGTTTTGGACAGTACAGTTGAGAGCAAAAGTATGTGTATAGTCTAACATTACAGGTATTTTATCCTCAGACAAAAATGGTAAAATATGATTCTGCCGATTGTATACTAGTGTCTCGCTATTTGAACTGCGAATGGGTTAAACTGACCTTTGCGTAAAAATACATCAATATAATTTTACTGCAAATAATACAGTGATTGCCAAACATTTCTTAAGTAACCAGAAGTCAGACATTCAGACAGTTTCGTTGATACGATCGTGATGAGTTTGAAAATGTGACAGGGTCAACTTAATTTTGTTCGTGACTGTACCTGTGTATAGTCAATATCCTGCACCCTTGTGAAGGGCTTGTAAAGGGATGTATTGCTCAAGTGTTTTTGTATTTCACTTTTATTGCAGACTAGGAATGTCGTTCCGTTTGAAATGTTAATACTGGGTGTGGAATATACGTCGTAACAAGCTAATTTGACGATCAAAATTATTTAAGAACTTGAAGGGTTAGATATAATGATATCACATTTACAATGACGTAATTGAAATAATTATAAAGGACTAAAGTAAAAAAATATTGTTACCTAAAAAAACTCTAAGTAAACGGATGTTAAATGGGAAAGATGTATCGCGTGGGTAAATAACAGGCTCTTAAACCTATATTTTTTTGAAAATCACGTAAACAAATAGCAAAACTTGGAGAAAGAAGAAATATTTACTTGAAATGATAATGACTGATGAAAGACAACATCACTATTTTATAAAAATTATCAAACATTTTCTAATATCCATGACCCACACAAAAAGCCAGTACATTTTCTTTTATATTTCAATAAGGATATTCTTATTATATTAGAGAGTATTACGCCACATAATATGAGCCATATTGGCCTCGCGCCAGATACGTAGTCCAAATTTGTTGAGACCTTCGCACTATATTGACAATACCTAAAACAACTGAGAGACAATAGATGTACAATTTCGGGATATTGTTGCGAATAGAAAATATTTTTTTCGCTTCTTGTAGAGTTTTTGTACAGTAAATAATACAATAGATATATAATCAGTTAAAATATATCGGTAATTATTTAAAATAAATAATATTTTTCAATGAATAAAGCAATTAAATTCTCATAGAACTAGTTTATAGTCGATAAATCAATATCAGTAAAACAATTCAAATAACAAAATATCGACATCATAAGGTAAAAATATTACCCCATCGATCTCCAAACCTCACAGACGTCCTTTAACCTTCCCATACTTCATTAAACAAGAGAAGAATCGATCAGAAGAAAAAAATAACAAACAAATTAGTACCACGGAACAAATAAGGAACGCAGAGACAATATTACAAAAGAAAAGAGACGAGGTTTCAATAATAAATTATCAAAGGAGGGGTGCCTGAGGGACGACACCTCCCGGCATCTTCCTTATTGTCTGTACTCGACTTTATTTTGTGGTACATGGTATAGGCGGTAGAGATTTAGAAGGTTAAGACATCAGTGAGTTACAAGACTGTTTGATTGGAAGTAGTCAACATGGGACTTGAATCTGTCCATGAAGCCAATGTAATGTGGAAAGTGTTGACGAAAGCTAAATGACGACTGTTTTCAGTATAAAAAATATTACATACCTAAGAAAGACTCCTGTTATAACACTATTTTAAAGAACGGAAGCATTTTAATAATAAACAGTTATTTATAACAACAATTGTGGATTACATTTAGTATTATTTACGTTCAAAAGCAACTATAACATCGTAACTAAATTAATTATTTAGGAGTATCAACAGTTTGCATCACGCTGCCAAATAGCCAGCCGCAAAATTAACCAGGAACATACAATTTGTATCACATATTAGTTTAAAACTACGCTAACCGCTACATTCACAACACATGTATATGAGTTAAACATTTCCATAAGCGGTAGCGATTTCCAATCGCTCTCACTTATATCTTAGACCATCCTAAGTACGCGTTCACGTAGAACTTTTGTGATACAAAATTAGCGTTAGAAATAAAACAAAGAAATGGCCGAAGGGTGTAAAGACAGGGTCGTTTTAATCAATGCCATGTGCGTCAAGGAGACATGATTTTGGAAAATTTTGAACATAAATAATGACTACGGTTGTGGGTGAATAGGAAATTGAAGTAACTTTTTGATTTTCTGTCCCAAGTTTTGTTTTTGAGTTTTGATTGTGATGTGTGATTTTGGTCGTAATTTTGATTATGTAAATAAGTTTATTGACGGTGGCTTTATGGCCATAATTGATACACATGGGGGAGTAAATTAAAGATACAAAATTATTGTTACAAAGGCATCAAGTGACTTGGTATATTGGGAATAATAAGGATTACACAAATTCATATAAACTTCTTACTAATCACGATGACTGAAATAAATTATAGAAACATTTTCCTCTCCTTAAAAAATGGCCCTCAAAAAGTAATATACCCGTACACATTAAACTGTGTTCTTTTGAAGGCTGAAATTGTTTTCCAATGGCCAAAAGTAACGATAATACGACACCATGGTGAAAACGTGATACTATTGATCGATACTTATTATTATGTATTAATAAAATACGAGCATTACGTGTTTGATATATTTATTGACAGAGAATGCCAAATCGTTATATGATTAATATATGGCATCTACCATAGAGTAGAAGGAGTTTAGGTGGAGTTTAGGTTCACCACATTTCTCCCCTCCTAACCTCTTAGCTGTTCTGAATATAAGATGCAGCCAACACCTGGTTGAGGTGTCGGCGCCAGACATCGCCGTTGTCGGTGCGGATCTCGTAATGAAGTCGGCCTAGACGTCTTGTGATAGTACCAAACTGCCAACGGTGCGAAGCACTCGTGTAGTCACGGGCCTGTACACGTTCGCCGACTTCCAACTGTCTGACCTTGATCTCTTGATGTTTTGATGTAGTTTCCTTATGGGTGTTTAGAAACATGCAGTGTAATGCTGTTCGAACTTCTCTTCCAAACATTAACTGGTAAGGTGTCTGACCATTCAAGTTTGGTGTCCGTCTGAGGCGAGTTTTTACCATAACAAGTTTCTCTTGAAGATTACCCCTTTCTCCCTCTAAGCTTCGTAAGATTCTCTTGACTGTTTGTACGTATCGTTCAGCTTGTCCATTGGTTGCAGGGTGGTATGGAGCAGAGGTTTTGTGCGAAATCATACAGTCTTTTAGAAATTTTTCGAACTCTCCCGATACGAATTGTCGGCCATTGTCTGAGACAAGGAGTAGAGGTGTTCCATAGGTGCAAAATAGTTCTTTCAATTTTTGGATGCACCAAGAGCTTGTCGTTGATTTAGTAGGTATAATCTCTGTCCATTTCGAAAATGCGTCTACAACTATTAAAAGATAGTATCCGTAAACAGGTCCGGCAAAATCAATATGAAGCCTTTGCCAGGGGCCCTTTGGGTGTTCCCAGTGGTGTAGTGGTGCTTTCTCTGGTTCATTTTGTTGTAATCTACATGTTCTACAGGACTTAACTTTTGTTTCGATATCATTGTCAATTCCTTTCCAGTATACAAAACTGCGGGCCAGTAGCTTCATTTTCACAATGCCCGGGTGACCGAGGTGTAGTTCGTCCAGCACTCGTTCGCGTAATGTTTTTGGGATTAAGACTCGCGTTCCTCTTAGTATACATCCATCTTGTAAAGTAAATTCATTATCATTGTAACCGAGCGTTTTAAGTGATCGGCCAGTTTGTAATGCGAGTACTAATGGTGTATAATCGGAATCAATACTTGTCTCTTTCGCTATGATATTTGGGTTGACATCAATGGTATGTATTTGTTGAAGTTGAAAGCTGTAATTCTGGTCCATTTTGTTTGCCTTTGTGTTTTCTACTGGGAACCTGGATAGGTAATCTGCATTTGAGTTGTTAGGCGAAGTTCTGTATTCAATGTTGTAGTCAAATCCAGATAAGAAATGAGCGTAGTGGAATAATCGCATTGTACTCATTGCTGGTAACGTTTGATGTGGGTGGAAAATTATTGTCAGTGGTTTATGGTCTGTCACTAGGATAAATTTTCTACCGTAACAATAATAAAAGAACTTCTTCAATCCCCAGTATATGGCAGTAGCTTCTTTGTCAATTTGGCTGTACTTCTTCTCGCTATCCGATAGTGTTCTGGAAGCGAATGCTATCGGTCTTTCTGATCCATCTGGGAGTCTATGTGACAGTACTGCTCCGATTCCCAGTGGAGATGCGTCTGTTGCAAGAACCAAGGGCCTCTTGGGATCAAAATGTATAAGTACTCTTTCGCTTAGAATTTCTTTTTTAATGTGTATAAAGCTCTGTTCGCATTCTGTAGACCATCGAAAACTAGATTCTTTCTTGAGTAAGTTGTTCAGCGGATTCGTGATCGATGATAGGTTGGGTATAAATTTGTTGTAAAAATTTGCCATTCCAAGAAATGTCCTCAATTCTGCGGTGTTGACTGGGCGTTCTGTTTTAATTATTGCGTTAATCTTTTCTCTGTTTTTGTGTAGACCTTCTTTGTCGATAGTGTGTCCCAAATAGTCGATGCTTGTTTTGAAAAAGTGGCACTTATTTTTGTTTACTCGTAGGTTACTTTCTTTTAGTTTGTCTAACACGAGCTTAAGTCTCTGTAGTAATTGTTCTTTGTTGATGCCTTGAATGATGATGTCATCAAAGAAACATTTTACACCTTCGAGATCTTGAAGGAGTTTATCCATAAATTTCTGCCAAAGGCTCGGCGCGACCTTAACGCCGAACATTAGGCGGTTCACCTTAAAAGTGCCTCGATGCGTACTTAGTGTTTGTAGCATTGCGCTTTCTTCATCCATTGTCATGTTGAGATATGCCTGGGTGATGTCGAGTGTACAGAATAGTTTACCTCCGTTCATCTCTGCAAATATATCTTCTATCATAGGTATTGGATATTGTTCATCTTGTATGACTTTATTTAGTGTAACTTTATAATCAGCGCACAATCGGATACTCCCATTCGGTTTGACAACTGGTACCACTGGAGTACCCCAATCAGAGTGGTCGACTTTCGTGATGACACCCTGTTTGCATAGTCGCTCGATCTCTTCATCCACTTTGGTTTTTAAAGCGTACGGTATTCTACGTGGTTTGATAAAAATTGGTCTTGTGTTTTCTTGTAGATTTAGGTGTCCTCTGTAATTGGGTATTTCGCCTAAGTCGGATCGAAATACTGATGTCTTGTAAAGTTCCAAAAGCTGGTCTAATTCTAGATTTTCTGATTGCTGTAAAGTTTTTATATCTGCTAAATTTAGAGTTTCGAGTTCTTTCATCCAACTCCGGCCAAAAACGGGGTCAACGTTGTTGTTGATGAGGTATAATTTACCGTGGAATTCTTTTCCTTGGCATCTGCATTGAACGTATGCAACACCTGCAGGTTCGATTACTTCGCCGGTATATGTTTTGAGTTTTATATTAGTTTTAAAGATTCTTTTGCCGATTTTCAATTTTCTGTAGTCTCGTAATGACATAGAAGTAAGTGTGGCTCCAGTGTCAAATTCCATTTTCATCTTAGCATGTTCAATGTGTACCGTTATCATGTATTTTTCGGATGTTTCACCAGATATAACATTAATATCATTCCATTCATCATCATCGCTTATCGCTGAGTCGTTTAATTGATTTATATCCGGTGTAGTCTTACTGGGCTTCGCATCTGAGCGCCGTTGTAGACACACACTAGCTAAGTGTCCGACCTTCTTGCATTTATAGCATGTTATGTTTATAGCGCTACATTTCTTGGTTTCGTGATTTAAACCACAGCGGAAACATTTCCCTTTTAAATCTCTTGGTGTGATTCCTCTAAAAGGAGATTTTTTTGAATTATTGTAGGAATCAGTGGAAATTTTATTGATATTGTCACTACTTGGTTGTTCATTCGGAAGCATTGATGTATTTTCTGCTTTACTCATTTCAATAGATGTTGCAATCTGTGTCAGGTGTTTAAATGTACATACTGTTCGGTCTTGTAAAATTTTTGTACGTGCGTCGCTATCTTTCAATCCTCTTATGAGTTGAAGAGATAAAAAGCTTTCTGAAATGTTTTTCTGGCAGTGTTGACATTTAAATTCGCAGTTGGTAGTGAGCTTTTTTAAATCTGCGGCGTATTGCGCTACTGTTTCATCCGATTTTTGAGTTCTCGATATAAATTTATGTTGTAGAACCCATTTGCTAGGTTTTGGGTCTAAGTAGTCGTCAAGTGTTTCAGTAATTTCGTTAAATGTCTTATTCAATGGTTCGTCTGGTGCTATTAAATCACATAATTTTTCATGGAGTTCTGGTGATAATGTAGACAGAAGAATATTTGTCTTCATGTGGGGCTCAGTAATTTCATTAAGTCTAAAGTACACTTCCAGACGTTTTTTAAAGTTATTGAACGTTTCTGATTCATGTAAAGGATTAAATTGTATTTTTGGTATAATCTTATGGTATTGGTATATTCTATGTTGGTCTTCCTGTCGCTGACCTTGAATAATGGTTTTTTTTGTTAAAAGTTTTGATACTAAAATAGTGTGAAGTTCTTCGAATTCGTAGCCGTAATTTTGTTCGTGTAAATACGCTGTTTCATCGTTATCATCTATGGTTTTGTTTTCTATCTTCTCTTGTAACTCTCGCAGTGCTGTTATGGTGTCCTTCAAGGCTGCGGAGCGAGCGGTGATGTCCTCGTCAGACATCGTCGCCCTCTGCTCGATGTAGGTATCGAGTCTGGTGAGCATCCCACGTAGGGTGCTCCGTTTTTTACGTAGCTTTTCCATTTAGGTTCAGTTTTTCCTCGTCGCCAATATTATGTATTAATAAAATACGAGCATTACGTGTTTGATATATTTATTGACAGAGAATGCCAAATCGTTATATGATTAATATATGGCATCTACCATAGAGTAGAAGGAGTTTAGGTGGAGTTTAGGTTCACCACACTTATTCATAAAATTACAACTTAATAAACAAACAACGCACACTTTTTACAAGAGAGAGCTTCTTCAATAAAAATATAAAAAAAATAATTTTCAATATTCCCCGGGCATTCTCTATCATCGTTATTATATTTATTTGAAAATTTTCCGCATCTACGATCGTCCGGCATTCTAGTCATTTAACGCGCGAAGCCCGCCCGACTGACATTCCGAAGGGAAATATTTAATAAAAACCCGATTTTCTTTGAAAAGCCTCGCGATTTTAACGTGCCTAACGCAAGTTATGAACAATAACTGATGGATTTATGTATTATTTTTTAAGATATTTTCTTCCATTATGTAATGGGTATTGGAAAATTTTGTGAACAATTTTCTTGGAAAGATTTGTTTTTGAAGTTCAGGAATTATATCTTATTGAATGAAGATATTCAAGTATTCATTCTCGACTGATCGAATAATTAAACAAAATAAAATATTAGGTGTCGTGGGATCTTTGAGGCACTACCCAGGAAAAAAAAGTAAGATTTTTGTAACTTTTCAATTCATCTGAATCAATCAGTAATTTGTTCAATATATTATAGTTACCGCCTGAAAATATCACCTTTGTCCTTTATATTTATATAATTATATAAAATAGTTCTTATACTCGGAGTACAACACACACGAGAGTACATATTTCCACAACATCCTTCTTCCTATTTCATCTTCATCCAATCAATACTAGAGCATTTGCCTTGAAACAACACTACATAAGAGGTCATACACACAAGCGAAGGGTCACGGCCGACAGACAGACCTAAGGGCTGGACGTTAGGGTTGCCTCACTTGAAATATGACCATGACAGGGGACTGGTTTTTTGTTTTAGTAGACTTTATTAATGAGTTTCGTGATGGTTTCGTGGATTATTTTTCTTTGTCTGCAATTTATTTTATGTTTAGGTTTTTAGACTTAGGCAGGTGAAGTATGTTTGAATAGATTTCAAATAATACTGCTAGGAGGATAGAAAAGACATTTTTATTCAACCTAATACATATTAGGAAAAGTAAACTTTCTCGTAGTTTTTGGATTGCATGTAAAATAATTAAAAAAAAATTACCTTCACAACTATTTAATGCGACTATTTGATAACTAATGTATCTTCTACGGGAATAAATAGACAGTTAAAAGAATCAAATACAAGAACATTAAAAATAGTAATACTTAGCGAGATTTCTAATTTTAGGAGTAAAATTTAATGATTAAATAGCAAACAACTGAATACTAACTATAACTAAATCTTTCTTAAACCAAACAATACTTCTTTAAAGTTTTAATGCGCAGTACTTGACATTATATCAAGTTATGCGATAACCCTACTTACCTGCTTACTTATTGACGGTGAAGGCGAGGTAGAGACGTTTTACTGCACTCTGGAGACGTCATTATAATGTTTAAAAGAAGATGTTACGTTTTCCTAGTGTTGAGGAAGTAGATGTGACTGTAGATCGTAGTAGTCTTAGGTTTGAATATAAGTTACTTATTGAATACTATGTGTTTAAAAAATATAGCTAAAGGATTACGGCGATGAAAGGATATGTATAGTGTAAATGAAATCTGTAGCAACGATATCGTGACCAAAATGCCAAACACCACTAAGTAGTAGGATTTATTTCTCAAATCAAGTGTAGATACGTTGGACAGTGTCGATTTAAAAAATCTACTGTAGCTGTAAATATATAATAACATAATAGTTTTATATGAAGCCAACAACAGGTCCTCAAAAATATCTAGGATTACATAACGTTAAATAATAACGCCTTTTTCTTAGCAAAATAAAAGCCAGCACACCTGTACCCAAATACATTCTTGCAAAACTAACTACGAAATAAAAAAAATATCCTCGTGTCCCCTCGGAAAGGGACAATCGAAATCTGCGGGAGTGTGCCTTTTATCAGTAATGGGATGAACATGGCTGCCTAATGTTCAGACACGCGAGTTTAACTTAATGATTAGTTTAGTGGCCCTCCCAATGACGGTACTATGAGGCCACTTGGATATTTTTCCTTAAAAAGAATTTTGGCTGCCCGCAGGTAGAATTTTCATGTCCAATTTCGGGTTTTTTGGATTGTGAGTTCTGTGTTCTGTGGTCTGACCATGTAATTCTTTAATAATAAAAAAACGTACTCGATGATTAGTGTAAAGAAATAAGTTCCAAATCGTTTTCTTTTCCACTAGAAATATTTTATTACAGCAACATAAAAATATCACTTGTAATTCGACATTGACAATTTATAGTTATTCGAAAATAATTATTATTTTTGTCGAAAACTCACAATGTAACGTATTATTTTAGACGTATTATCGTAACAAGCCACGTTAAAAAAATACTGTAATAAGTAAAATTTGCAGTCTTGGTCAAAATACAGACACTGAACTCTCAGAGTGCGTTGACAGTAAACATGAAGCACATCAACAGACAAAGATATACCAAAAATTATATAACACCAAAAGAATCTCTCAAATTCCAAAACTTCAGAACGTAATATTAATAACAATACATTTCGTATCTCAATTTTCAATAAGCCTTGTCCTAACAAACTTCTCCATTGCGTTTCCACTCTCGTTCCATTATTAAGATAATCCTTTTAGCCTTAAATACCTACCCATTCCACGGACTATAATCGCGAGAAAATTTCTAAACATTTAATACATTTTAGAGGGTGATCGGAACTCACGCAGACCGTTTTATTAAAATAAAAGTTTTATATGAAACTTAAAATTGAACTATGTTTCTTTTTTTTAAGAAAAGGGTATGATGACTATTAATAGACCATCTTAGCTTTCAATTTTCTTAATGTTTAAGCTCTTTTGACTTGATCTTTCTAAGGAGCTGAGGATTTCAAGTACAGCAGTTTAATATAACTTGAAGTTAGAGTAACTGATGTCTATCTCAGTATCAATTTAGTTCCTGCTAAGTTAGCTATGTCTTGTGGCCATGAAAAATAGGTGCCAATCTTAAAATTGTGAGAATAGAGGCGAAAGAGAACAATTTCCATCGATCTTGTTCACAAATTACTCATTAAAAGTACATATATTAGAACAGTTATGTTCAAGTACAGTGAAATACTAAATGTTCCGTTTCAAATAGCTTAAAGAATGAGTAGTTTTCATTCAGGAAATCATTTTCCGCTGCATGAAAAGGAGAATAAAGGCCAAAGGCGGAAGCTGGTGCCGGACGCTGAGTGCAATCTGTATGTGACTTGTCCACCATATTGTAAGAGATTTCAATGTGGTAGAGCACTTCTATACTGTCTTACTTTGTAATATACTAAAATTAACAAATAATAAAACTAAATATAAGGACCACTTGCGTGGGAGGTGACAACCTCCCACGCAAGTGGTCGCAGGTTCGATCCTGAGGCAACACACCAATGACTTTTCGAAGTTATGTGTGTATTAGAAATAATTATCACATGCTCCAACGGTGAAGGAAAACATCGTGAGGAAACCTTGCATGCCTAAAATTTGTTTAATACATTGATTGAGGGCATGCAAAGTCCCCAACCCGCACTTGGCCAGCGTGGTGGACTCAAGGCCTATAACCCCTCCCTCATTACGGGAGGAGACCCTTGCCCAGCAGTGGGACGTTAATGGGTTAAATTTATTATTATCTGTCAGTCTGTCACGCTTTCGTGGCAAAACTACTTCATTGATATTAAAGAAATCAAGCGAAGAGGTAGTTGAAAACTCGGGATTACACGTGTCTAGTTCAGGTAGCTTTAGTAGTTGAACTCTCGACCAAAGATACTATGTCAAAAGAAATTTTATACGCCAAAAGCACTAAGTGTAGTCTAGCATTCATCGATCGATTACTCCACGTATATAATTTAAACGCTATAAATAATTCATACAAAACTTTAGTAGACAGACACCCGTAATAACATGTACAATTATACCCTGCGAAATATCTCCACACCTAGTTGCAAACAGTAACTATTAATTAAAAATCCCATCAACGCAAAATCCAGATGAAATGTAAAAACACAGACATGGAGCGATCAATGACAACCATGAACTGTCTGGTCATTCCCCATTGCGCCCCATACTCACTCGTGTGAGTGACTACTTAACAGGAATCCATTACCCAAACAAAATTGACCCTCCACAGGTGAATTACAAACTTAAAAACTTCACAAAACAAGCTAAAATAGTCTTTATTCTTTCAACAATAAGGTGTTAAGTGAGTGTAATGTTATATTTGTGTATGCGTAAATAATTTCAAGGAAAGGAATAAATAATCTCAAACTCAACGAATTTAATTTAGACGCTTAATAGATCCGTCTTTGCGTCCGTTTTAGATCCGAGATCGACTTTGGTGTAAATTTTTAGCTGAATTTTGTTAAATTTCTCGTTTATATTAAGCTTATTTTGAGAGCTATTAATTATAATTCTTGTATAATATCTTCGGTTCGTAATATTTATTTAAAACAGTAAAGAAAAAGGTGAAGGAGAATTTGTTAAAAATAATGGTAAGTGATACACTAAAGAATAGATTACGTTAAATGTGAAAATTCAAGTAACAGCTTGTATTTTTTCGATCGTGAAAAGTAGGTTCTACTTACGTATCGTGAGCTTTCATGACTTACCTGTAACAAAAAATGAAACAAGCAATAAGAGACTAATGCTGAGAAAACAAAGAATTCAGTATTAACATAATGTGGGTACATTATTACGTATATTTTTACATAACATTTGTACATGTCTAGCTTAATTTTAATACTTGATATAAAAATATCAAGTATTAAAATTAAGCTATACTTGATATAAAAGTATCAAGTATTAAAATTAAGCTAGACATGTTTTTCTAATCTTGCATAGTTTTATTAGTTAGCTGTTCTTGTATCAAGAATAATATTTATTTTAATATTAATTACTGCCACAAACAACTAAGTAAATAGTGAAAAAAATCAAAGATTTCCACATCTTTTAATAAGTACAACTTTACCATAAAATTTGTAAATTTCACATCCTTATTTTCTCCTAAACATAATATTATAATTTCCCCAAATCATTATAAAAGAAAAACTTTACACCAAAAAAACTCGCAATAAAATAATTAACTAAGGACTTCATAAATAATTCAAAAACTCATTTTTATTCCGCACACACTACACAGAAACTATAAAGACAAAATGATTTCAATTAATGAAAATTTACGGTCACAAGTAACTATGGGCAGTGCCCCTGTATTCGGTAAATCACGCATTTTCATTATTCTCCCCTACGAACCGGGGACTAGACGATTTATACACTTTTATAATACTCCAGATAACTCTCTAGGTATAAATATACACGTCGGCAAAGAATTTTATTGCCTTAATATTATTTTTAACCCCAATAATTCCAAATGAAATATGAAAAATAAAATTAAGTTGCTAGTAAATCTTGTGACATGTTTTTTTGGATTAAATATCGCAAAGTTGTAAAGTTATTGTTTTTAATATAGCAGACATTATATTTAATATTTATAGTTGCGTAAATAATATGACAGACTGACAAAAATTACCGTTATTCATAAGACACAAACGATAATTTGATAAAGAAATTTAATTAATTTAGACAATTTCATGTTTTTTCATAGACAACAATTCTTGAACACAAACGTCTTAATTATCTAACGATCAGATATATTGAGTTGAAAAATAATATTGGCTACCATCAAATCACACACATATATGTGTACTATTTTTTAAACAAAGTTCTTCAACAACTTCATCAAAAAAACCTTAAAGAAATCAACCGCTTACCAAAAACACCCAAACATATTTTTTAATTTCAATACTTTAGAGTCTATTGTCTTCTCACAATCTTTCTTCAGAACATACACCGAGTAAAGACAAACATGTCAGTTAAGACACAGGTCACGTAAAACCCGTTTTGAGTGGTTCCACCGTTATTAGGAAAAAAGGGGAGGTTTTTTTAACTTATTATTGCCCCCAAAAAACCCATTTTGTCTTCACCAGTGATAAAATAAGGCTTTTTATGGTGGAATTATGTGACGTTTATTAGACCGTTACTGTGTACTGCCTGCATCCGATTAGCATGATATGAGAATATAATAGAAATATTCTGTGGAACAATTGTCAGTAGGTATTTGGAAAAAAAGCCTGGTTTGTTAACTAATATACTATAAGAGTTTTCACATGTTCTGTTACACATGTATTTTGGCAGAAGTGTAATTACTAACTAATTCACAAAATTTTATACCTATTCAGATGTCTATTTATTTGAAAGGAAAAATACATCTTCATTTAAGCCACATAGAGATAGAGAAGAGATTAAAATAAAATAGAAACGTATAGAGTTTTACAAAATCTTCGAAATAAGACTCCAAATACCAAAAAAAAAGGAAAACTTTATATCAGATAATAAAAGAACACATTTCATTTCTATAACATCAAAATTCATCTCGTTCCACCTATCGCAACTTGTGCGACCTACATCAAGTATCAAGACACAATGAGCGTCTAAAAACACCGATCATAGGTGCGTAGAGCGAGCTCGTTATGTCTCCGGAAATTAATGTTTCCTGCCTATAGCTTCGCGAAATATTCACATAAATTATAAATTATCTGTGAAGGTAAAGGCCTGAAATTGTGCGGAACGATTAGTGAGGTGTATTGTGTGAGTTTGTTAAGAACACATGTGATAATGTTCCTTGTGTGTTTAATAAAAATGTTGGAAATGGAAATAAAAAATATATTTTTTGTTTAGATATTCATTGATAAATTGATAAGTGCTTTCAAATTATTAAGATTATTTTATTGATTAATAAGCTTAAAGAATTTTAAAGGGAGCTATAAGAACTCTTTTATATACTACGAATATTATTTATAAATGAGAAACAATGAAAACAACGCATGTATTTTTGTTACTCTTTCACGAAAAAGTTACTGAACGGATTCTTAAGAAATTATTAAATACAAAAATATCTTGAGTAAGCAGATACTTTCGTTATCATCATCTGAAGTCATTAAATCAAAATAAATCTTACTTCATTATTCACCCACTAAAGGGCATCGAAAGGCCAAAAAAACAAAACCATTAATTTCCTTACAAAATCACAAAACATTTTATCTTTTGACAAGTAAATCAAGTAGTTACATTTTATTAACACACAGGTGCATATTACGGGCCATCAATTCACCGAATGGTACAATTAAGGCAACACCGCTGCTAGTGTTGCCACTCACAATAAAACAGTTGTACACAATGTATTTGAATAAAGATGTTTTGTCCTTTTTTGTGAAATAAAAGTTTAGTGTTGCCAGTGATAAATGTATTAAATAAAAAATGTTATTAGCGTTTGTGATTTTTTTGTTAAAAAAGAAAGAAACATAGCTGTTGTTGGGATTTTTGTAAATATATATTATTTATTACTAGATTAGCCTTTCATAATCCCCTTTTATAATAAACGGTATTAAGTAGTTTAAATTTTGTTATTCCTTATGTTTTCTTCTAGTTAACTAAACAATCATGACCACGACCATAAAAAGACTTTTCCTCGTTTTCTCAAGTCCGTTCGAAACGTTGTGTTTTGTAAAAAATATAACCATAAGTCTACATAATAAGCTATTAATATCAACAAGAACTAAAATATATTTTAGTCCAAAAGCAAGATAGAATGAAAAGGATACCCACCTCCTATTACGTAAGTGAGGCTATAATTTTTATATTAAAGAAAAAAAATCTTATCCTTCAGACACTCTAATACCTTTACCTGAATAAACAGCTATCTGATCTATCATAAAAGACCCATATACCTCTCAAAGAAAAGCTTTTAGAATTTATCGCACAAAATTTACATGTCAATGTGGCATTATACCCTACAGTGTCGAAAATTGAACCTTTACGCACTTTAGGTCTTGAAAATTGACTTTATTAACATCGTGATAGCACTATTTTCTAAAAATATCTTAGTAGGACTTTATTTATTTTTCTTATTCTATTCTTATTTTTCTTATATACGAAAATAAATCGCCAAATGTGTTGCTAAGCGGAAAACTCAAGAATGGCTCAATTTATTCGACTTATTGTTTTCGTAGAATTGTCTAAACCCAGGTAAGGTATTAATGGAAAAAAAACGCAACAAGAATTCGTGAATGAAGCTAGATGGTACAAAAATTACGTCTTATTCCCATGGAGACTGGTAGAGTTCTAATAACGCCTACGTTACGTTCGATCTGACGCTTATCATTGATATTCGACTGTTCGACGCAAAAGGCAGCTCTTCACTAACTCTGGTCACTTTATGCAAACAATTAATACCATTATACTCATTCTTATATGAGGCTTAAATATTTGCTTCATGTAGAATAAACAAATTAGTTGTTAAGCCAGTTAAATAATTCGAAAGCTCGTTAAAACTCGCCCTAATACCACATTTCTGAGCAAAGAATTTCATAATTGTAACTCATAAAGCACTGATACACGTAAAATTAAAAACTACATTTTATAAAACGTTTTAAGCCGTTTCAAGTGCGCGTCAGCACCTAGCAACGTTCCTGAGAATTCCTCCGCGCGCCGCGAACAATGTAATTAGAGTATTTGGCTTTAAACTCCACTACCCAAGCGAAGCCGAGCTGGAAGCACTATTTAAACACTCAGCTATATTGCAACAAAGACCTTTCATTACTCTCACAACAGACAATGTTACAAACAGTAAAACAATTGATAAACACAAAGACAACGTTTTACTTCCTCCACGATTTATTAATACATAAAAAACTAACTGACAGTAGACGGAATAAGAAATAATCATTGAAAAACAGAGTCTGAGGTCCTAACAAAGTAAGGCTCTTCACAGATATTACCGAAACAAAAATCGAAAGAAAAAAATATCGCATCGACAAAATAAGCGAGACGGTATAAAATGAATAATCGGGCATTACGAGAGCTTTCGTACATTTATTTGTCTGTTTATTCAGTTTGGCGCTGGGGCTGCCAAGTTGCCAATAAAAACATTTTCATAGCTCGCATTAAAACACTGGCGAAAGTGAACGCCCTCAAATAATCAATACAGAAACCCTCCACGCCGGGAGCGCCCGGCGCAGGTACGCCCCGCCCGCGCCCCGCTCCCGCACCGCCGTCGCCCCGCAGCCGCCCCGGACATAGAATAGACAGACAGACGACTGTGCACTAGTTTGAACGTCAATATTTTATGGCGGGCGATGGTGTGTGGGCATTACCGCACAGGTGCTAAAACTACCACTTCCTATTTTCGCCACTAAAATAAAGAATATTTTAGCGGTCATACAAGTTTCGATGTCCCAAAGTATTAAACTTTAATATCATATAACGTATGCTAAAATATACAACTAGACTCTACAACTCCTTAGGGATATAAGTCTAGATAGTCCTCTTTCGAAGTACCCGAGTCGAAAAGGTCCTGTTTAACATAAACGCTTCGAGACTGTGGCATACTTTTCTCGAATCATTTAACTTTAATGCGTTGTTATTTTAGCTGTTGACACGCCAATTCATTTTGTTATTACTAACAAGCTATGAAAGCCCAAATTTCCCGTCAAACAAGCGGCACGGATGCAACAGTTGATGACATAATTTTCAGTCGAAGCTCTCTACTAAGCCAGTATAACTATTACGAGTATTATGTTCAGTGGAGAATGTTCAACAAGACATTTTGTCTCGTCTCAAGTTTTGTTACGCAAGGTCAATTTCTTTTGTTCAATTTGTCAATATCGACAGTTACTCTGAAGTCAATTCACCGTTTCAACAGCTTCGCAATTCTAAAAATACGAAATAGTGTTAGAGTAATTTAATTTATCGTCTGACGAAACATTTTATTCTATGAGAGCAGCATCCAGCCGGCGTGCTGTCTAAACCGATTGATGCGACTGAATTTTGTCCGTGAAACGAAATTTCGTTTCGTTTCCAATGCGCTTAAGAGCTTTGCGGAGGTGGGTGACCTTTTTATTTACTTTTAAAAAGTACTTCCAGGTACTATGCCCCTGGTTTTTTAAAGAGCCCCTTTGGGACTGAAATGTTCAGAGCGTAATGGCTGAGTTTGTTTGCTCTTAAACGAGTTATTTAGCAGAAAGCTTACAAAAGCCACCTACATAGTAAGGTAATAACAGACAAGGCTTTGTTAAATATTATGAGACAATAAAGACAAATCTTTATCGAGAGCGTCATTACAGCCTCCAAATGAAAATCGATCTTGAGCTCGTGGAATGAGCGAAAATTGTTATTAAGAGCCTCAAATACGGAGGAAATAATATTTGTATATTTTACCGGGAGATAAATAGAAAAAATATATTAAAGTGAAGAGACTGCTCCATAGCAATTAGCATCAGTGTCGACGGTACGCTTGTGTGGGGTGGTTGTGTCGGACAGTGCATTCGCAGTGGTGAGCGGGAAATATCATTTATTCGTGCATTCAAGTGAGTACCTTTTTCGTATTTTCCATTTCCGTTTGAGGCGTAGTATGTTTTGAGAAAAATGTGTTGTTGTGCGACCGGCCGTTTGTGAATGAGAGAACAGGTGGTTGAACAGCCATATTCAACTTACGAGCAACCATCTTGTTCAGAAACTGTATTTTTCATGTTAGTGATTAAATTTTCACATATGATTTTATTATTTTGCTATAAGGCATGTTTGCGTAGTTGATTGATTCGTAGCGTCGGATGCCCGCTCGGCAGAATCGATCGATAAAACTGTTAGTCAACTTTGTAGCGCCCCTGCATTGAAGCTCCTATTTATACACTGAGTTTCGTACTAAGTTTTGTTCACAATTCCTAAACAGATTAGCAGTGTTTTGAAATAATATTTTTTTTGTTACAGGTGAGATGGCTGATGAAGAACATAAATTCTCAGGTGCTCGCCTTCGCAAGAGGTGGTTGGAAGAAGATGAAGATACTTTTGTTGATTGCCCGCCTTTTACTGACGAAGAGGAAGAAGAAAATCGCAATGAGCCCATAGACAGCTCTGCAAGCGATACAAGCTGCGAGTCTGAAACCAATGAAATGGACCTCATTGACTTTATACTGGAGCAAAATTCGGCAGGTTCTAGTAGTTCACCACCTGACTACTACGTAGGAGAAGACGAAACAATATGGTTTAAAAACCAGGCACTTTCGAAAAAACCTCCGCCGAAAATGACAGTCGAACCAGGACCTCGAGATGGAGCTAAATCCAGAAAGACTCCTTTAGATTGTTTCAATTTATTTTTTGACGATACCGTCATTGAATTGATTACAAAATCCACCAATGATAGGATCATAAATCTCCAAAAGAAATACAATAAAGTGACTGATGCGAAACCCACAACAGAGGTTGAAATACGAGCTCTCCTGGGTATATTGTATCTTAGCACGATTGTAAAGCCTAGCAAGAACAATTTCATGGGATTATTCGAAAGTTCAAGAGGAACAGGCGTAGAAGCTATTTATTTAACAATGTCAGCGCAGCGATACAAATTTTTGATGAAAAATATCTGTTTTGAAGATCTAGCCACTAGAGCTCAGAGGAGAATGGTAGATAAATTGGCTCCAATCAGAGATCTGTTTGATTTCATATTGAACAATTTCCAAATACATTACGAAGCAAGTGCTGAAGTGCATTTACATAAGAGGTTACTGCCTTTTAAAGATAAGTGTAAATTCTGTGTACATGCTTCAAATAGAAAAAAAGAGAAGGCGAGGCGGGGCATCAAGGTTTTCACTGTAGTAGACTGTCACCAACCTTACACCGTCAATCTGGAAATCTACACCGGGGAGAACCCAGGCCCATATGATGCCGACATAGATCCTGTATCTACAGCCAGACGCTTGTTACTACCAATTCAAGAAGCTTACCGCACCGTGACCATGAACAATTGGTTCACTTCTTTCCCTGTAATTGAGCACATGTTGATCGGTAAAACTTTTGTCGTAGGTACAATCAAGAAGAACTTGATAGAAATTCCGTTAGAATTCCGCGCTTGTAGGAATAAACCTGCAACAAGTTCTCAGTTTGCATTCTTTGATAAAACTATTTTAGTGCAGTATATTCCCAGAGAGGGCCAATTCCACCTGATGTTATCTAGTTTCCACACCCATGGTAATATTGATCCGAGTACTGGCGACAAGCGTGTACCAGAAATCGTCACGTACTACTTTCGAACAAGAGAAGCAGTCAAATTAGTGGAGAATATGTGCGAAGCCTACGACGTGTCACGGCCGACCCGCAGATGGCCTTTAACCATCTTCTTTGATCTGATGAACATATCAGCTATAAACGCCCTATGCGTGTACAGTACCAACATGTCGCTCGATAACATCGATCGACGAGATTTCCTGATCGAATTGGCTTTGAACTTGATGAAGCCAATGGCATTGAGGCGTTTGAACCATGAGGAGGTGCCAAAGAGCCTGAAATTTAAGCTGGCAAGTTTCACTGGTGTTCCACTTGAAGACATGGAATTGCCTGAAAGACCCGAGATAGCGGCTCCTTCAGTGCCAAATGATAGCAAGGGTGGACGTAGGGGTTCTCGTGGCCGTTGTTACATGTGCACGATGAAACGCAAGAGGGAATCTCGCATAGCTTGCGAAAAATGCAGAAACTTTGTTTGCAATGCCCATTACAAATATCTTTGCAACCAATGTCTTGACAACAAAAGGCCTAAGAGGGAAACCCGCTAAAGGAATAAAAAAACTAATTCTCGTAAACAGTATTATTCAATAGTTTGTAAGTTTTCATCTCGTAGTTAGTAAGTCTGAACTTCGCATTTGATGCCGTACATTAGGTACCGTACAGTTTATTGACTTCTAACATTTTGTACCCGTCTTTTATCAAATATATAATAAACAAGCAGTTTATAGGACCAAATAAGTGTTTAATTTCAATACAAAATCATCAAACGACATAAAATAGTAGGATTTCTATCATTCATACAAATCTATTCACACCCCCATGATACGAGTATGTATGTAATAATAGGACTATATTGAAAACACAACACTCAATACACATATAAATGTGCCTATAAACGTCTGTCTCGCCGAACACAATACATAGACGAGTCGGGATTTCACCCATACAAATAGTATGATAAACGAAAATAGAACTTGTGCGGTGCAAAATAGAGTCTATAAATATATCGTTAGGGGATCCAGTTTGTTTAATTAATCACCCCGTAGCGGAAAATCGAGCTGTTTGCTAACAATATTGTCTAAAAAGTTTGATGGCTGACAAAGATTTTGACAGCCACTGTCTATCTGAGTTTTCCAGTTATTACCTCATTATACTTAGCGTCATCATTATTTAGCGAAATTTTCCTCAAAAATTGGCGTTATTTTAACCAGTTGTTAGAAGTATTTTACTACCAAAGTAATACATATTTTATTTTCACATAACTTTATTGAAGTAAAAATAGAAAAATCAAGTTGTCAATTTCTCCCGCTAAGGATGGCATGAGTATTAGTTACGTGGACAAATTTCTAGTATGGCACCTAACATATTCTTAAGAGTAATGCTAGTACATAATTAGCGTTCCTTCACATAATTTAAATTACTCTTCTCAAACAAACACTAAAAGTACAAGATAAAATTAAATTCCCCAATAAAACTCCAAAGTATTATTTTATATCTCATTAAATCCTAAATCAATTATCTCCCGGACATAATAGTATAATCATGAAAGTAAAAATAGCAGTTCAGTGAAGGTGAATGCCTAATTTTCTTTTAAGAGCTTCATAAAGGAACACTTAATTGATTCTGGCAATTTGCGAGAAGTATAAACGTAAAGTTTGTGAAACCAATTCAGTTTCAAACAGAAATTACTTTGCCTTAAGACTAAATAGTAGGGCATTCCTGCGATAAATTTCATCAAATTACCCGATTTAATTAATGGGTAAAACCGCGAATACCGAGCTCCAATAATTTAAGGAGAGTCAATAAATTCGTCAGATAGCTTATCTATTAGTCAAAACCGCATTGTTACTTGAACAAAACAGTTACAATTATACAAACACAACACCACATAATAACGAAAATTAATGAATTCTTAGAGGTTACTTTCTAGTATTAAACCAACCTTTTAAATTCGTAATCTTATTGTCAAATAATAAGCGATAACCTTTGGCGTATATTATTAGACCGCGTACGATATAATAAAATTCGAACAATCAACGAAACATGTGTGCCCTAGTGCCGAATTAAATTCACACTAAAACAGTTGTTAATAGAGATAGCAATTTATGCTAAAATGGCAGACAGTATTAAAATTAGAAACAAAAATAATCATATCAATTTCAATCCAGTTACACAAAAATATTATTTGACACAATGTGAGTAATAACTAATGACAAATAAATCATATATTTTCTAAATTATACCTACTTCATTTATCATCAAATTGCAAGTACATACAACCCGTATCACAAACCAATGCAATAACATCTAACTTAACCCAATCCCACCTAACACCATATTCCGAACCGTAATTTTTACCTTATCTACCCTCTAATTAAGATTAAAATACACTAAATTACGTGGACATTTTTAAGCCCACCCCATAAATTAATAAAGAGTGGGACCATAAAGAGGCTCGTGGCTTAAGCCTTCGGACCGAAAGGCCATTCATTAAAACTTACAACAATAGACTCAGATAAGGATATAATTCAATAAGCATCCAACCAGCAAGTTGGCCAATATTTTACAACTATGGGGATGTGTGTGTCCCTTGTACGTAGAGGTCTGTACACATAATCACTTTAAGCCAGACGGCTGATAAAATCATTTGCATACGTGCAGATTCGTAGATTCGAGATTGTTGCATTTTCGTTAAACGTGACTATTTAAGTTGTCGATGCAATGAAATATTAACACTAAACAATTGAAGAGGTTTTTGTAAATATTCATTTATCGTATACACTTCAATGTATGTTATGCACACCTTTGATATTAATATAATTTCTTCGTTAACAAGACGAAATAATATGTCTTTATTTAGAGCAAATATTGCAAAATTAATACCGCCAATCGTCATGAATGACTACAATATTATCAAACTACTTTTACTGCAAAAAAATGTGCTTTTGGCCAGTTTGTACTTGTACCTATACCACACGTAGCAATCACATTTCTACCATCAAGGCAGTATAGTACATATTCTTAGAATAATCTTAATTACATAAATCGGTTTAGTAATCTCAAATCGTGTGATTAATTCACTTGAATGGGCACGCTTCGATGATTTAATCGTTTAGAACTTGAGATCACTGGAGCATGTCATGGATATCAAGATTGATTTAATATTGAATTTAATGTAATAGCGTTCATTCCTACCTTGTGATGTACGAGTTTTGATCTGTATATTATTAAAATCTTTGGATGTTGGTGAAGGAACGCAAAATACAAATTTTATGATCAAAACAAAAATTATATAATAGTCAAGAAACTTTTTAAGGTAAGTAATAGTATAAGTATTATACCGAAAATATATGCATTCCATTTTTGTTTGAAAATGTTTACTAGTTTACCAGCTTGGTTTATCTCACAACTTATTACGATGTACAAAGGGGTATTGATGAAAAGCTTTTATTTAATTTTCTTTTTGTCTTGTAGTTAATCCATTTCTTTATTATTTGGTATATAAATAAAGGTTCTGTTTTGACGCAGATAACACATTTTCAATTCTTAGTTAGATTTATATATAGCTAACAACTCAGACAATAAAAAATTAAAATAATAATATACGCTCAAAGCCCTTTCTTATTTCGAGAGAAGACCTAGCAGCGGGATATTACTTTGTTAATATTTTTACCAAATATAGTTTCGTGATCATACAAAATTTCACTTACATCAAAAGTCCTTTAGCCATAACACACTATAAATATACATTAGCTATAATCCCGTTCGTACTAAAAGTTCGGAAACTACATACGGCTGGCCAATTTGAATCGTAACTTGTGAATTTCGCTCGAACGCGTTGAAACTTAGCTTTTGTTCAGCGACGAGTCGTAAAGCGTGGTAAAGCGTATTACTCAGGTGGTCGGACCTAAACTTCAGTATACGTTAGAGAAGTTGTTAGCGAACATGAATCAAACGCTACTTTTTGACTGAATATTGTGTATCCTCGATAGTGTCATTATCATATTTTTGATCTATGAAACAGTATATTACTTGATAAGGC
Organism: Anticarsia gemmatalis; assembly: GCF_050436995.1. Taxonomy (NCBI): domain Eukaryota; kingdom Metazoa; phylum Arthropoda; class Insecta; order Lepidoptera; family Erebidae; genus Anticarsia; species Anticarsia gemmatalis. The sequence continues at coordinate 11,885,406 of NC_134756.1, forward strand.
TCAGTATTTTTTATGAAATTCCATAAGACAATTCCGGAGTCACCAAACATTTTGTCATTTCATCCTATGTGGTCTGTAAACGGCAATTTTTTGAAAAAATTAACTTCTCATCTAAATGAGTTAAAGAAATAACTTTATAGGTTTTTACTTTGATGTCAAGATAGATTCATGGTCCCAAAAAAAACACCCACTTTTCTCACTTAAGATTAGTAAATACCGGGAAACAGTAATGGTTTGCAGATTTTATCTGAAAAAATATATTTTGATGACGATTCTATGTCTACAATGCTCATACTCAATAATTACCGCACTCATTCGGCGGTGCACCGAACACAAAATAAGTAAATATTTTCCAATAAATAATCTCTAATGTACACCCACCTTGCTACGTAGTAAGCGTATTACTCAGGTGGTCGCTCTACCTAATAAAATTTGTTGAGTTGAAATTGTGGTATAAGTTAGACTACAGCAGTGTAACATCTCTATAAGAGCCGTATTATGAATGGACGGTGCGTTTGGAAGGTTCAAAACTGAAGCCTATTATGAAAACTATTATGTTACTTTGGTAGGTTTCAAATTGAAAGGTACTATGAATTGAAATTTCATGGTTTTAGTTGTTACGGATTCGTATTGAGAAACAAAGTAATTGCTGTACCCAGGTTCAATCCCCTAGTAGAAGTTAGCATACAATTCGTGAAGGAAAAACAAAACAAAGAAACGAAAAATTAAAAAAATCTGAAAGAGAGAGAAAATTAGGCACAGTGGATTTTATTACCAATGTATAATAATTTTGGTAGAAATCTAACTAAAAATAATATTAAAGCAAGTAAAAAATTCACAAAATACTTTATAATATAATAAAAGTTGATCGACATTATCAACTTCAAAATATTTATATATTTGACACAGAAAACTAAATATCCTACTCGAAAATTACGTAACAACACTACAAAATATAAGTAACCCTACTCAAAACTACACCACTTAACACTAATGAAGACCTTTCGCGATACGAAGCAGAAAGGCATTTACACGAATAGGGCTGCCAATACAAAAGGGCTTCAGTAGTACAAGATATAGTGTATTTGACCGCTAAGTTCTAAAGGAAGAGAAATAGCTATGAAAATAATTATAAAAACTTCTTATTACATATTAGTGTAATGGATTACATAGAATTATCAAATGTGTTAAGCTTCTAGTTAAAATTTAATGCATATTTTAGGAGAAGGTTCGCGTAAATATACGACGAACGAGATTAGAACTCTCAACTTCTCCGTCGCAAGTCCAATGTATCGCATTTGTTACTGTACTGTTGACTTCCTGTGACTACAAAAATATATATTTGTCAAGGACAGTGCTCGTTTGTCCAAGTTAAATTGAAAATCACTGTCGGCACAAAAAATAATAATTAGTGCTGGTCATTTGTACCCCGTGCGAATAAAAATAAAATTTTGTTAAAGTCATTCCCATGACATAATCTCCCAAAACGATTTTTTTTCAGTCTCTACACAATTCTTTTAAAACCAAAAATATTCTTGTTATCAAGACAACACATTATAATTTTACTTACGTATCTACATCGTAAATAACCGCATATTACCTCAACACCAAAATAGGTATGTCGATATAAACACGTATTCATCTAACAAGGCCTATGGCAACATCACGTTCAGACTAATCCCACACGACGGCATTATAAATACTATTAGGTATCCCCTACCGCACGATCCCTAGGGAATCCCGCCCCGTTCCCCCTTCCTGCAATTTCTCCCGAAACTATCCTAATCCCTTTTAGCAGCGGCTCTCAACATTTTGTGGCGTTACTACAAGCTTACCGCTACATGATGTATAAAATTCCTTCTGCTATTCGGTTTTGTAAATTCTGTGTGTTTGTTATTACATTTTAGATCATGTGGTTTTTAATAAGATATTATTAGTTCTATTGCATAATCTACGTCTCGTAATAAACCACAAAAACTTCTTGTTAATCTTATAAAATGTTTCTGTAATTGATAAAATTATCTAAACACCGTATTAAGATGACAAGATAAATGTAAACAAAGCAAAGGAAGTTTGTAACGCTCGTACCAATTACCGTTCTTTTGTCTGCCTCATAATGTGCCATATTAAGTCCGAATGTTTTAATATGACTTAGAACTAATTTCGTATCCGAATGTATACGCAAAGGTGTATTCACTTCGAAAAACGCTCACCTTTTGCATTATAATAATTGAATAACTTGAGAGCCTCTGTCCAACAGGATAAAGGTTGGCTATGACGAAACAATTGATATAAAAGGAGCCCTTTTTGGCCTTTTATATGTAACGATGGTGTCCAAAAAATGATAATAGGGAATTATTAAGACGCAATGAAATTTTGCGAGCCGTATGTAACAGTTTGTTTTTATGAGCTTTGAAACAGCACGTGTGGAATGTTGAATTTACTTTGTCGTAATGGGGGCGAACGTTTCTTTATGTCGTGTGTTCTCTGTAGATTGTGAAAAGGTATGGAATATATTTTTGGTGGTGTTTGAAGTGTAAAATGTCGATTGAAGAAAATTTTAAAGGCATCGATTTATTGGAAAGCGGTAATTTATTTTTTTTATTTTTACTTCCACGCTTGGGACGCTTGTTTTTTAGGTAATTACAGTTAGTTTGTTGAAGTCGTTTTCGTGTAAATGCTTAAATATTTTTTTGTTACTATAACTACTTAGTAGCTATAAAATAGGTAAACGGCTGCTTTTAATAAAAGAATTAATGCTACAGATTTGTACGCGTAAAGTAAGCAAGGATTTGGTTTTTTAATGTTGTAGCTAGCTTGTTTTACTTACAAAAACAACAAATATGTGCTGTTTTTGTAAGTTTTTGTATATTATACATTCTACGTAAAATAAAAACTCCTTGAAACAAAAGTATTCCTCAAAATTTTATACTTTCTTATAAAACAAAGCGAGATAAACCGACAAAAAATATCTTTATTGACAACCGGAGTACAATAAAGGCATTTTAAATAATGTATGATCTTTTTAGTATTCCCCTTATGGTGAGTTCTTTCCGTATTATTTTGTTATGGTTAATCCATGGTATGGACTTTTTTGTTTTCAAAGAGGGGTAGCATGGGAGTAAGTTTAAAGATAAAGGCAAGCACTTTTAAAAAAATAAAAAAAAAACATAATATTTTTTTACTCTTAATGTTCTGTCACATTAAAAATGATTGTAATTATTTATAGTCCATCATAAAAGTACTTATTTCGAAGTACATACTTTATTTCGAAAATACACACAATTATGAAATAAAATCTAGATTCTTATAATTTTTATTCTTTATTCTCATAAAAGACAACTCCCGCACTAAGAATTGCTCTTGTGTCGCGGGGACTTTTACAGACATACAAACAACGGACACAAAGCACAACCAGACCCGAAACAATTATTTGTGGATCACACAAATAACTGTCCCGTGTGGGAATTGAACCCACGACCTCTCGACGCAGTGGTATCGGCGTGGCGACCTAAACCACTGCGCCACGGAGGCAGTCAAATCTTGCATATGAAGGTTCCTCTCTAAATCGGTTTATAGACCGCGTGACTTTACTTTCCAGAAAATACCATATTTTCACAGAATCCTACCATTTGATCTGTGATAATTAGGTACATAAAATAGCACAAGAAGTGAGGATTTCAATGCTACTTCCAGGAACGTATGAAAGACTCGTAAAATAAACATGGCAAGCTTCCAAATCAAAAGCCATAGAAACCAAACCTTATAAGTCCTTCAGGTACAGTCGTAAGTAAAAATAATGTATACATTGCAACACTACAATTTTAAATTATTGTATAAATATATCAATTTCAGTACTGCTTTTAATCAAAACATTGTTAAATAGCTTAAATAGAAATAAACAGTTTTATTTTTACTATTCTTTACCCAACAAAAACGCTGTTTAAAATGCATCAATGTACACATGTTTTTGCGTTTAACTATACGTTAAAAATATTTAAAAAACGAAAATACATTCCACCAATACGTATTCCATAATGAGTTCTTTTCCATTCAGGAAAATTCTTTCATCTATGCCAATTGAGATAACAATGACTCGATCGCTATATCAAAAGGGAGGGGAGGGGAGAGAATTAAGTCTAAACAAAGATGATCACGGCTCATTTGGGCGGCGCGTCGACGCTCCACAAATAAAGTATTCATACAACAGTTAACTGAATCACCCTGTGCTACGTCAAACTAGTGATGTTACTTTACTGACGGAATTACGGATTTAATATCGAAATATTATTATCACTATTTTAATGAGAAAATTCGCGTATATTCAAATTAAACCACGCTGGTTGGTTACGAAGCAAATATTTTCCCTTTTATTTATCGTTAAGATTTTATAAATCTATGATCTGTACTATGGTTTGGAACACAAAAAAATGCTGAATACACTTAAGATAAATACTAAAAAGCTTTCTTTCATGTAAGTTTTTAAAGCATATAAGACTTTTTAAAAGAATCCTGCATGCATAATATCTTGTCTGGTGAATCGAGCGACAGCGATGAGGATGCAAATATTGCGTAAAGGGTGTGCTTCAATCTAAGGGGAGTAGTCGGTTTCTTTTACTGTGTTCATTCACAATAAGCTTATCTTTTAAGTTACATTACTAAAGTATTTGCACAAAAATATAGACATATATTTATTAAAATGTGCTGGAACCGCCACAGAATACAAAACCAGTTATTGAAAATAAATAACCCATAGTCACATTCATAAACGTACGCGGAAAGATCCGATCCCGATTCGCAAAAGATTTCACGAACGTCAAAAATGTGTGATACGCAACATCACTAGTCTTAAACACGGTATTATTTGACTCACGTACCTGTTTTACTCGACCGACTACAGGTGGAGCCGAAGCACACCTTGGCAATATTTTTCCGTCAAGCTTCGCATTTATATGATAATGCGTACCCTGGCACGGGGTTCCGAACTGATCCGGTGAGTCCCGAAAATTCCCGAAGTCATAAATCTAATTTTGGTGCCCACCTAAGTTGAAGCTCATATTTGCCGGCAATTCAGTCTCGCGTTTGTTTGAAATTCAACCTTAACGCCGACTTATGACTAGTGCTGTTGATGTGTATCGATAAATTCATGGTAATAGTTCGACTATCGATATTTATCGAGGACGATAGCGAGACAATAAAATGTTATTGTGGCGATATCGCCGGGAGTAGATAGCGAAAGGAAATTGACAGTTTCAAAGTCCCAATACAGAAACTGTGTTAATAACTTTGTTCGGTTCAGACGTTCTTTTATGGGTTGTTATTTGTGAAAAATACTAGTTTAGTGCTGTCAATGTTGAGTTGTGCGATGTAACAATTTCGTATTTTATATGTATTACTCGAATGTTCATATTATAACAAGTTAGGGGCTATTAAATATGATACATTTCTATAGCGAATTATACATTTTAGTGATCTCTAACTACGAGATAAATAATAATTATACTAAACGAAAAACTGAAGGCTTTTCAAATGTATATCAAATATCATCGATATATTATCGATACTATAAGTACATCACTAGTTAAGTACAGAAAGTATGTAGATCCGGAGGCGTAGAACATTAACTTTTCTTTTTTGTTTGGGAGATATTTTGCTTTTAAATGTACGTATACGTAATATTTTCATTGTATATTCTCTACGGAGACGGTGTGGAACGAGAATCTGTTCCCGCATGTGCTCTTCCTTATAATTTGCATTTACACAAAAACCTATAATACGAGAAACGAAAAATTTCGAAACATGAAAATATACGACGGATTCTTCAGTACTTATTTTTTTATGTATAAAGAAAAACTTAAATGAATTGTAGTTATAATTATAGTCATTTCACAGCTGCTGTTTATGATACTTAAATGGTTAAATTTAAATTAAAGATGCTTAAAACTTACCAAGAATTGACGACCTTAGTTTAATTTACTTGCAAGTCACTATAATAAACACTACATTAATTCATTGGACGCAACAAGATTAAGTAGCGTATCTATTCAAAGGCAGTTTTTTTTAAGTTTTCATCTCACGTCTTGAACATAAAACTGTTAACTAAATTGTTGAATAAACAAGTTTTCTTATTAGTGTAGTGAAGTGGATGAACATCGATAAAGACTATTAGAAACATTTACGAGTATCATAATACAATAAAAATATTTCGCTATTAAAACTATGTTAATGTCTTGAACTCCATTTTTTAAATACGTATGGGTAGTGGTTGACCTAGTGTCAAACATGTTTAAGCTGTCCAAAGGCCTTTGACGTGGCGTAACTACTTTTATTTTAGTAGACAACAAACAGGATCGACTTTTCACGTAACCTACGAAGCACGGGTACGCCTCGACGCCCGTGCTCGAATACCACTAAGCGATCACCCATCTATGAAATGACCATCAGTAATATCTACCGACGACTGAGACAGTCTGATTCGGTATATTAAAGTTTTTTTATGCTATTAAGCAACAAAGGTAAAATTATTAACTTAGATTTGAAAATTGTCTTTTATATTGCTACAATATGACTAGTCACAATATTCATTCTATACAGAAAGTTGTTCATATGCTTCAACACTAAATTTTAACTATTAGCACTAAAATAAGACTTAATAGCCCTTTGTCTATGTGAATAGTTTTAATTAAATTAATAACACAAACAAATAAACTAGAAGTGTTTATTGTTTAAGTTTTAGTTTAATCTAATTGAAAATCTTTAGTACAGGTATATTTTTAATGTAACGCCGTAACAAATGTTTGACGATGTATTCGATAAATCGAAGTTTTAAAGCATAAGTACGATTATTAAAAGCTAAATTTCTAAAAAAAACGAAGAAACTATTAAAGTATCATACCTATATTAATAGAAAACTAAATTATCCAAAGATTACGACCATATTTTGAGGAGAAATTCCTTCCTAATTGAAAAAAGTCAATCGTATTAGTACGTAAAAGTACTGCGGCAGGTTTTTTTTTTGCTGAAAAGTGGTACCGTACATAAGACTATACCAAATATTTTGATATATTCTTAAAATTCAATGCATACTAACCCTTAACTTTAAGTGTCTCAAAACCTTACACTAATTAATGAAAAGTCTTAATAAAGTTATATTGTTTTCAATTTAAAAATTTATAGAAGAATGCCTCTTTCTAGTCTGAATCTAAGATTTATTTAAGTTTTAAAATATTTTATTAAATATGCCATAGTATTTTGTTATGAGAATTCACATGATTAAAAATCGTAAAAGAAAATAACATGTTGACTAATATTTAACTTAATTGAGTCAAAAATAAAATTTCAATAACGAATTTAAAGTAAATCATAGAATATCATATAAATCTCTATGATATACTTTTCTTTGATTCAAAATAAATTTATTTTTCGTCCTCTAGAATATCATTTACAAGTTAGTACAGTAACCAGAGAACAAAGAAATTAAAATTACTTTATAAAAACATAATCAAGATAAAATTTCGTCCAACCATCAAATTTCTTTCCATAATATCCCCAAAGATATAATAACCAATCAAAAAATTAATCATAATCAAATTACTGAACCAAACTATGTCGGAGGCGAGAGGGAAAATCGCCTCATTAAACATGGCCACTGAATTACATCCACTTCTAACAAGTTATGAATTTTATTAGATTTTTTCAGAAGGATTCGGTTGCTCCTTAATTAATTTAACATTTAATGTAATTTATCACGAACCCTCGTTTTTCTTAGAGAGGGTTTTTAATCCTGCAAAAATTGTAAAAGCGAAAGTCTGTTTTTATAGATGTTTATAACTCTTTCACAAAAATAACAGATTTTGACTAAATTTGGCAAATTTTACACTGAGTAGATTTTCACTAAAACTGGTACACTGATAGTTTATCAATTATATCAACAAAGGATACTTTGTACTTAGAAAAATCTTAAAAAAGCAGACCAGTTTGCGAGCAGAAACTAATTTGAACTAATATTATAAAGACAAATACACTGTTTTCAATGATTTCAATATCCATAGAAAGCTACATTATCAAACAGTTAAATAGGCGATACGAGACACCTCTCATTACGGACAAAGTCGCAAGCAACCGCTAGTAAAGAATCACCCCTTTTTACGACACATATTGACATTTCCACTACGTTTGTTGCATAAACAAAATCTGTTTGGTCCGTGATGATGATTGCTGTAATTCGTTCCCTTTGCGAGTGTTTTAATTATTTTGATGTGTGCCTTAACATAATATTTGTTCGGGCTTTGAGATTGCGTTCTGTTTGTATAAGCTTTCGTTATTTGGATGTCGCTATGTCATGTACGGGTTTGTGTAAGCTATTTTTGTGTTTTATATGTGAGCAAAAGGTTGGTGGAAATTAAGTAAGATACCTGTTTATATCTACCAATCGGAATTCTTTTTTGTGTAAGTAAAATAATATTTTGCTGTGCTGAATTCAGATCTTAAGATATACATTGTCCACCATTATAAAATAATTTCATCAATATCGAAAAACTTCCTTTAAGTTACTCCAGATAATTATAGATGTAATATTCTTTGTACGTGATTTTTCTGCTTATATTATTAGCACTTGGATAATCTCATACACCCTGTTCCCATGGGGGAAAGGTTCTGAGTAGGCCTCTTATCATCATCACCTTTCTTTGGCATTATCCATATTCATACATCTTGACATACAAGCTTGCTACTAGTACGTCCCACGCACTGTGTTCAAAAACTATAATATCTAGAGGTAGTTTGAATTACTGTAAATTACTCAAAAATTCATCATTTCAAATTGTCCATTTAACCCGCAAATAACGTATTGTAATTTTTGATTAATCCAGTCATATTAAATACAATAGGCAATTTTATCCGTTTTTCTATCTAATCAGCCCACTGTTTCATACTCCCTTCCAAAAATGATGAACCATCCAAAAATAATATCGCCAATATAATAAACGACAACATAAAAGTACATTTCTCTTCGTCAGGTTAATCTAAGGGCAATTATTTCAAAGGTTCGATGTTTTTGACGGGCCCTTTGTGTACGTTTTAGGCTATAGTTCCCTCATCCCCCCTGTTTCGCTTCTGATGGGGGATTTTTTTTCATTTACGTGTTACATTGTCGCTCAAAGGGTTGCCACAGACAGGTGTATTGATTTTATTTGTAGATATGTGTTCATTATGGCGGGTTGTGTGAGTATTTCGGCTTTGTTTCTGGCTGTCTGTGAATTGTATGATAATATTGAGATAGATAGATTATCAAGGAGAATTCTGGATGTTTTTTTATAAAATCTTCTGTTAGAAAATGTTAATAATTGATAGTTTTTGAGGATAAAATGCGTTTAAAAAATAATATTTTCCTGAAAATATTTTTTTAATGTTTGTAACAAAAACATCGACGACGTCCTATTTTTTAATAAGTACAGTCTATATTAAATATATCCCACAGGATCCCAAATCAGGATTAACATTACATCAACGCAGACACCACAAACGTACCCTTCGCATTCAACCCTCAACCGATGTTAGAATTACAAAAAATGCAAATCTCAATTTCCTAAAAGCGACCCGCAGACATTTTTCCAGCAATTTTAATTTTCATTTCACGAAATTAACGAAATCCACAGCTTAGTACGGACCGAGGCGGAGAGATTTTTTTGTCTACAGAATTTTTGTACGACACCCACTGTGCGAAATTTCGTTTACAGCATGCACAGTGTGACTGTTTTGTTTTTGTAAAAAAGATAGCGGCTGCAAGTCCCGTTGAATGGTTATAGTTCACTGGTTGCAATAGTTGTTGCGTTGATTTGTGTAGTGTGAAAAACAATAGTATTGAAATGTTAAATACACAATACAACTTTTGATAGAAAATCGGCAATGTGTAACTTGTTTTAAACGGTTTGAATTATTTTGTAACAATTGCAGCTGCTTTAAAAAAATAACCAAGCCATTTATTATTATGTCCAAAAGCATTATGACTTCATACAAACCATATCCTGTACCGTCACTGTTAAAACTATGTTATTATAGAAAGAAATGTACGGCATAATGCGGCGCTAAGAAAAATCAACACCTATTTCTCATCCAAACTACCAGTCAAATATCTGCCAGACAAGCAAGTCATAAATAAAATCCACGTCCTTTAAAATTTTATCGCTCCATCAAAAATCTAATATCACTATCCGTCTCAAGTCCTCATTTCGGAAGTATTTGCCAGCAGGTAGTCGTTACACTAACCTGATCCTTCCAGCGTATAGAGCCTTAACGACCGGCTATATCAATCACCGAACGACTTTAGTATCGGGTAATCCTGGGGCCATCAATAACGTGGAATCAGGGCAAGAGGCTAATGTTTCTATGTTGAAGTGTTTGTTACTAAGATTTTTGATGTTATTAGATTATGTTCGATAACATTTTGTGATAAAAAAGTATGCAAATAATGCTTATAACTTCAATATAATTAACGCCGTGACACCTAACACTTATAGCCAGATTTAATGATCACAACAATAATTGAGTTAAGCGACCTGTATCGCAGACATTCCACAGAAAGGTGTAGTAAAAAGCTTAGCGTTGCAGTAAAAAGTTATCTATAAGTTTATTGTCTTAATTTATTCAAAAGCGGTCTTAATGTTATATTTTACGCATTCATATTGTCTTTAAGACATTGTTACTTGGCTTTTTAATTATTACAAAATTTAACAAAGTAAATGACGTTACTTGTCTAACTGAATTTTATATTTACAATATTTAACCACCAATTAAGCAATATACGTCACAGTATATTTTTAGAATTTGAATAATTTAACATGCCTTTTTAAAAAGGTTTCTTAAATGTTACCGTTCGTACGTCATATAGTAACGTGTTATTTAAAGCAGTGACGTCATGTGTGGGTTTCTGTAGGTGTAAGTGAGTTATTCATCGGTGAATCACCTTGTTTACAAGATGTAGTTTAAGTACAGTTTCTAGTTTGACGTAGGAGCTTGTTCAATCTTATATTATAATGAAGGCTATTGTTAATTTTTATTGAATGAAAGATATTGAAAGATGTAGAGGGTGAAATGTAACTTTTTTGAATACAGTGAAACTTATAGGTTTTGTGTTTATTTTCTTTAATGGTTGTCATGAAATATCTTTTCAACTCGTTTACTTACTTTCATTAATTTAAGATCATTTTTATAATGAATACACCGTGTTCCTGGATTCTTAATTGAAATGAGATCGAAAAAATTACCGGGCTAAAATTTGCAAGACTATTTAATTAAAAATCTATAAGAATAACAACTTCAGATACATTAATCACAATGAAATACATAATCGTTGTACTAAGTAGTAAAAGTTTTTGCGTCCAGCGTACAGCCTAGGTCCTCGATGATGAAACATTACGGCGCAGGGCGGGTCGCCCATAAAATTTGACAAATGAGACATTTATTACTAGAGAATGTTCCGCCTACTAATCGAAGTACGATCGCTTCGTATTGAGAGCTTGAGCGCAAAGTATTTTGTGGATAAATTAGAAATATTTCTTTTCTATACGTTTGAGTAGTTTGAGCATAGTACGAAGACCCCGAAATATTTTTTACGCTAGTATGTTAGCATTGAGACATAAATATATTAATATAAAAGCATAGTGTATAATATTTTCTATAGAATCGACTATCTTTTTTATAAACTAGCCACTTTTTGTCTGATCCAAAATATATTGGTTTTAATGAAGTACTGCTGTGCTGCAAGTCACAAGTCAATGTCAGTATTGCCAAGGATAGATTGCATTGTTATAAAAAATATATTTGTGTGTATGAGAACAACAAATACACTCAAATACACTTTTCTACGTTATTTATTAAAGTACATTAAAAACTGAAATAAATTCTGTTTTTAATCTTATTGCTTTACAAAAAAAAACAAAGCTCATGCAAGAAAATACGGCTTTAATATTTTACTAAAAAAAAATCCTTTATTCGTAACTCAGTGAGCCTATTAATATACAAAAAATATTATGCTCGTATAAAAGGGGATTAAACTTCAAACAAAACACAACTCTTATTGAAATATGAAGTAGTGTAAAAAATAATGCTCTTATGAAAGTCATAAAGCGTAGCGACAGACGCGTAGCACAGAGCTACGAAGCTACGGCGTAGCATATATTGAGAATGAACTCTTAATAGAATTAATAGCACATAATTATTATTTTTATTTCCAGTCAAATCAGATAAACCGAAAAGAATAAAATTTGGCAGGATAATAGATCATAATATCTGAGATAGGAAAACAAGCTACCATAATCTACAAAAAAAAATAACACAATATTTATGTTATTCAAAGTCAAATATTAAACCTAGTAGGCTGTATATAATAGTTTTAATAATGAAATAGCTAGAGGCTGTATAGCACATAAATGTATACTAACATTATAAGATTATTCCACGTATTAGGCAACTAAATAAGTTATACATTATAGCAAACGTTTCTTTATCGATGTTCCCCGAAGTTACTTAACTTTGATTAAGTACATATATTATTTAGAGAGTTAAAGATTTCTTAATATTAGTTAGATCGAACTATTATATAAAACCTTGGCTTTAAGGCTTCTGACAGGGAACTAAATAAAAATAAATTAAATGATCATTTTCTATTGAAAAAAATAGTCATTAAACAAAATTAACATTCCTAAGTGAATTGTTAATAGCGACAAAGTAAAAGATAATTTAGTTAATAACTGGTAATTAATTTCTCAAAAGTGTCTTAATAATTTTCCTAATAAAGGTTTATTACTTGTCTAAACAAGTAACATCTGGCAACAGAAAAAAAGGCCTTCAGAAATAGAAAAATAGTTAGAAAACTAACAAACGCTTGCAAAGAATAGTATCGTAAAATCTAGGCCGCATTGAAATCCATTGCACATGTTCGTTCTACGCAACAATAAAGATACGTAACACACGCGTAGCACATCTACGGTTCGTAGCTCGCGTGCTACGGCAGCTACGCCGTGTGCTACGGAAAACGGATGCAGCACTAAATTATGTAGTACGTGTTTGTATGTTAGTTTGTTTGTGAGAAATTAGTTTTTAATTAGATGAGAGATGAAGGGGAAGGTAATGAATGACTGCAAATTCAGTATTAGTATTTAGTTGCCGTTTGGAGGAGTTGAAAACTATTTCATGAACTTCGACAAACACATGAGATTTCAGACAATTTGTCCGATTATTATGTACAGATTATGTTTGATAATAAGAAACTAATACTCATATAGGCATTTGAAAGCAGAATCCCTTGGTTATGCTATAATTATACCTTCATACAGCATTTAGAAGTGCCTGTACCATTTATTCAAAAGTCATCCTCTAGGTGAAAGATGAAAGTATTCAGCTTTACGCAGAAGAAAAATCAAGAGCGAGAGAGAGAGTTCTTCTCATAGAGTTAATTCAAATAAAACTTTTTCTGATTGAACAGAGCTTTCAATAAATAAGCCAGTATTAATCAGTAGAGCTTTAATTCCGTACATAAACTGTATTGAATGTGTCTGTGTGTCCGAGCAAATACAAGCGAACCTTTGACTGTTCTGTGACCTGACAGCGCTGATTGCGTCAACAAACCTTTCTCTATCTAGTCTTACCTTTTCACATTACAAAAACCTTATTTCAACTACATAGAGCTGAATTTTGCTTGTCTCAACTGTCGACTTAAGCTGGTTTTCATCTCAGTGATTGGTATTTCATTTTAGACTTTGTGCTGGCAGGATTAAGGTTTATTTTTCAATGGATGATAAATGTATTTGTTGAATACGTAACTGCCCTGAAGGCAATGGATATTGCCCTGGCCGCTTTTTATACGATTCTAGTATTGGAAACTGTGAATGATGAATTTCTATTGGCGTTTTTTTGTAAAGTTTTGATGGAAAATGTATTGGCTCATACATATGTATTTCGGATCCGTAAAGTTAGGGGACCATTAAAGTGTAAACGAGAATTTTGTGGAATAGCAAATATTTTGACAGCTAAAATATTGGAAAGAGAGAAAATATTTGGTCTATTTTTCGGCTAGTTACAAATTTAAGCAAATATTGCTATTCTATTGTGAAATATTACTAGGTTTATAAACACCCGGAGTAAATAACTCATATAGATCAATAATTTTTGAAACGAAAATCAACCTTGCACGGACATTGTAATGTACGAGTATATACTTACTATAATTATTTGGTTAAAAACTGTAGCCTTTTTTTTCAAGTACTTATACTCATCTTTATATATATAATTGTTCTGTAAGTGTGTATGTCACTGAACTTCTCTTAAACGACTGGACCGATTTTGATGAATTTTTTTGTGTGTGTTCAAGGGGATCTGAGAATTGTTTAGATTCACAATTTTATCCGCTGGACAATGTTTTTCTAACTATTTCTTAATTTATTAGACAGTTCAACGTCCTTCGGGTCCGCTAGTATAAATATATTTGTTTAAGAACTGTAGCCTTTTTTAAGTACTTTCACTCATGAGTGTAAAAATTACTTGTATAATTACAAAAATAGCTTGTAAGTAAAGATTTAAATATCTTGACAGTAATTTTATACACAACGAACTTAGCCTTAATCCAACGCTTGTATTAATAAAACTGTATCAACTTCTAAAAATACGTTCGTTGCTTTACTTCACCAAAATAAATATTAATCGTTTGAACCACAAATTAACACGCGAACTGAACATCATAAATAACGCAGGCTATAATTATTATGTACGAAGTAAACTTGTATGATATTAATATTACTTTAGGGATCAAAAGGCTACTAAGGTCTTTTTAATAAATTAAAAAACATATATTTTTGTAAACGTTATTTTCTCTCTGCCTATGGGAAAATGTCATGGTTTTATGTATGTATGTGAGTGATTATAAATCTGCATACCTTCCACTTTGCTAAGGTTTTGTTGAAAATCAGTGGTAACAGACGTTTTTTGCAGAACATTTAAGGCTGCGTTAGACTTTTATTGAATATCTGTTGCCATTCACTTCCATATTCGGCAATCATTTTTTTCAAATTCATAAATTTATATCATCTAATCTTTTTACGATAGTAAACGTACATTGTGCTTTTTATTTTTCATACTATTTATCAAAATGATTGAAAAACTTCGATCACCCAAAAAAATCACTTGTACATACAAATCAATCCGCAAAACTAAAACGCAACCCGAAAATAGTTCACACAAAAAAACACATACATTCAGACACATATATCTAAAACACTGAAAATAAAACCGAAGCCTACGGCAACAGGAAGCGTTTTCAGTAACAACTTCCGGTCGAGCTATTTTGGATGACGTCACTATGTAGGTTGATGGCCGTAGTCCAAGTTTGGTCAAACGTCGTGTCATATTGGTTTGGTCCGCTGACTCGGTTTCGAAATGTTGGGTCTATTTTAGTTGGAAGTGGAGCAAAATGTTAGTTGTTAAATTTAGATATACATAGAGTATTTTCTCATGAGATTTTTATAGGTAAAAACATTTAGTTACATGGGTTTTTAGGGGAAAGTTTCATAATATTTACTGTTAAAGTTATTAGTTAGATAAATGGGTCAATTGCTATTTTGGCATGTGTCCAAACTTTACTACTGAAATGCTCTGTGTAAAAGCTTCATTGACATTTCATCGACCAAAAAACAAAATCGTTCCTTCGAGTAAATTGGAAATCGATTTTTGGTTTGATCTTTTTACAATTGTGTCCATAACTAACTTGGAGATATTCGGAAAATATAAAAATTATAATAGAGTAACTTAAAACACTTTTTAAAATTCAAACCACATCAAACAGCGGAGCTTTTGCCATTTTCTGCTTATTACTAAACAAAGTTGTGAACTAGGTCATATGAATTCAAAGCCTATTTCAAAACCTAGACTGCTAACTTGTGCCTATGCTGCACATTTGTTGAA
Source organism: Anticarsia gemmatalis (assembly GCF_050436995.1). Classification (NCBI taxonomy): domain Eukaryota; kingdom Metazoa; phylum Arthropoda; class Insecta; order Lepidoptera; family Erebidae; genus Anticarsia; species Anticarsia gemmatalis. Next base: position 11,901,360 of record NC_134756.1, read on the forward strand.
TAAAAAACAGTAGCGCGCTCGTTGCAATAACGTTCAAAGGCATATTAATTTTAACGGTTGAAACAACTAGTCTAGGAGCTAGAGTGCAGTGTAAGTTTTTATTTGCTTTTTGTTGTTGTACTAAAAATATATGTCGTGAATTTAGCAGTTTAAATGACAAGAGTAGTTTTGTAGTCTTTCATTTTAAAATATTTTTTAGTGTTTCAGAATAGTTTTTGAAAGCCACTTAGTATCCAAATGTACTTAGTGGCCGCTGAGTGATATTTTTGCTGAGAAGCTTAGTGCTATTTAGAAGTCTGTGCTAGTTGTTGTATAAATTGAAGAAAATATTTCATCATGGAAACTTATTTAGTTACAATTTTGACACTAGGTTGACCACTAACGAAGTAACAAAGTCAACGTCAAGAAATATACAAAAGTACCATCATTTGTTCAATTTATTTGTCAGTTTTGGTCGAAAACATGATCATGAAATAATATAATATTTTATTATGTGACTTCTATTGTTTTGTTTGTGGAGTGTTGATCGGAAAGTGTGTAAGTTTGCGGAAAACTTGTTGACAGTTGTTTCAGGAAAACTTTTCAGTAAACGGAATTGATCGTTATTTCCGTTTCCGGTCCCACACTGTCTATTATTATGTTGATGGAATCCGGTTGGTAGAAAAAAGGCTGTTTAAATTACCCGAACCCAAGTCTTACAAAGTTAAGTAAACGCTTATATAGGAGTAGCTATGTAGTTTAATGCCTCTTTTTTTAAGAAGATATTTTTAAATATATCGGAAATTTCAGAGATTTTGATAAATAGAGGAAATACTGTCCAGTAGTTTTTAGATTCTAGCTGCCCCCGTAAGGATTGCAACCGTAATATTAGCCATGTATAAAATTCATATGAAACCCAGAAAAGCAAAATAATCGAAAAGAAACTAGTAGTACTGCAAAACTATCACCTCACCACCTAGCTCCCAGCCTACAGGCACTAAACACTCACGCCGATTGGTTTTTCCAAGCAATTAATACAGTGGATGCACGGCCGGTATCCCTTTTATTAAAATTAACTGAGTTTTACATCGATTACCATCAACAGATGTCGGTTGATAACTCACGGTAGCTCATCGGATATTGGATGAACCGTTTCAAAGTGTATTCAACGTTGTTGATAGTAATTTTATGCGTTTTGCGTACTTTTGTGAGTTGTGATTCAGAAGAACATACTTAATGTTTTGTCATTGCAAAGTATGATTTATCTCATCGTGAAAGTGTCAACTGCCGGCTACAATTCGATTTTACCGCACGGCAAAATGTTTCCGATTATAATAGGAATATTTTTAGGACACTATTAGAAAGAATAATCAAAAATATCATCATGATTTCAACAAATCATAGAAAATTGACTGTTTTAAATTAGCGGATTTACTAAAATATTTTTTGCTTTTCATACAAAATGATTTGCCAAAAAAATATAAAAGTAATGGAACAAAACCAACGATTTAGCATTACATTTTCTCTGAAACAGGTTCGCAGTCTAAATACAAAACAAAACACATTTCCTAAAAAAGCTTTCAAATACATTTCTATTGGAAGATCAGCATAAAACACACAAATATTTGATAAATAAAATAAAAGAACCCATGTCAATCACGAGATATGTAAGCGGGTTGACAACTTAAACCGAATACGAGCAGACGCCTCGGTCATGTTCTAAAGAAAATAAGATTCTTTTTATGTCTTAGAAAATATTGTGATAAAAATACTTATGTTTTATTTTATCAGACGTGTGGCTATGTCAGTTTTACGTCAAGAAAAAAAACCGTGGTTCGATTGATTATCAAATAAGTGACTATTCTAAACAAATAACAAGCTCTTATACTATGAATAGACAATTAATATCAGCGAGTCTTAGACGACTGCAAAGACCTTTCTGTTCTTTCAGTCACAGAATAATAATTAAAATTCTATTTAGAAGACTCTTCTAACAATAAGTGGCTACAACATATTTATTTCGTGTTGTAGTGCATGGTCCATCTACAATGATGACCACCATAATCTCAGCACCACCAATGTCGCCGAAATACGAAACGTTCCATCCGACAGAGATTCAATACCATTTTCAATATTTAAAAAACAAGTACTTTACGCAATATAAAAGTGGCACACAGTGACCATTTGAGTACCCTATAGACAATACCAATAAAAATGGAGTTCATGTCTCTTTTTTTACACAGATATGAAGCAGTACGTTACGCGAAAGTTTACAGTTTTCCTTAATAATAAAAACTTTTACAGCCATAAGTACAATAACGCAAGCAATTTACTTAAAACATATTTCACTAGATAGCAATATGTTTTGTTGAAGTCGGAAACAATTAGCGGGACGCGGTCAAAACGGATATTGCACTCGGCCGAGTAGCGATGCACCACAGTGTAGTAAAGACTACAGTTGCACAATTTTGATTAGAAACTAGATTGCAATATACTTGTATTAAAAATTATGTATACAACATATATTATGTGGTCTATGGGTTAACCCAAACTGTTAAAACAACGAGGTATGATCGGTCACATGAAGTCATACCACCAACATTGATTGAGTTTTCCATTGTTTACATTACATCGACAGCCTGACATGTAAAACTTGCTTAGAAACTAATATACTCGTACTTAATAAAGTTCATTGTTCTTATCGGCAACTAAAGATTTCTTAAAAAAATATCATACTTAACGTTATCTTTACATCTGCATATAATAAAAACGTAATAAGCAGTTAAGTTTAGCTTAATTTTCGGCTTATTAGGTTTCAGCGTAGTTTTTTGTTAGGTTAGGGATTTTCACAAGTTTAGTCTATGGGTATATTTTTTTTATACAACCTTCAGTATAATAAATAACCCACATACTAAACCTTTGAAAAAAACCTTCTGTTAAAACTAGTCTATGGCTCACAAACGCGTTCGCCTGCTCCGAACTGATAACACAGGCATACATGCATTTGTTAATGGAACGCATCGCTATTGACCTCGCCTCAACGCAATATCGCGTTATATTTATACCAGTTCCGCTTTCAATTGATATCAAATTGAATTTCGGAATTCGCGAATTCGGATTTAGATTGGGAATAAATATTGGAGATGCTGTTATTGAAATATATTGGTTTTCTTTTAACGGTATGTAATTATTTTTATCGATATTGGATTGGTTGCTATGAGAGATTTGTTTTCGATTTTAGGATTATGAAGTGTTGCTGTTTGTTTATTAGAGTAGATTTATCAATCACTGTTATCGTATTTGTAATAATAAATAAGTGAATTTTATTGTAAGCGATTAAAAGAATCAAGATTGACGATGTTCGAAACATCATTTAATTTTACACATACATACCTATATTATGTTAAAAATACTATAAATAAAAAATAAATTGAACCCATTACTGTCCCACTGCTGGGCAAGGGTCTCCTCCCGTAATGAGGGAGGGGCTAGGCCTTGAGTCCACCACGCTGGCCAAGCGCGGGTTGGGGACTTTGCATGCCCTCAATAAATGTATTAAACAAATTTTAGGCATGCAAGGTTTCCTCACGATGTTTTCCTTCACCGTTGGAGCATGTGATAATTATTTCTAATACACACATAACTTCGAAAAGTCATTGGTGTGTTGCCTCGGGTTCGAACCTGCGACCACTTGTGTGGGAGGTGTCAACTTATACCATTCGGCTATCACTGTTAAAAATACTATTTTTTTTAAATTTATAATAGCAATAGGCTCTCCCCCTATTAAATAGGGCGAAATTAAAGTACAAAGACAAAATACTAAAGACAAAAATTACATTTTAACAATTACACAAAAGCTGTTTCCCCGCCTTATACTTACAAAGAAAACGGAGATTTAAAAACGTCAACTACACAAAATATATTATATATCCTAAATTAGGATAAGGAATCTTAATACATAAATACAACTACAATACAATATATTTAATTTACCTAACACAGGTCGAGTGACCGCGCCCTCCACCCGTCATGTTGACACAGTCATCTCATCAAGTTAATGATGTCCTTATTACATACTGTTTACTTACTAATTAGCAAATAGGCAAACAGATGATCCTATGGGATGTAGTTGTTTTGTTTGAATATGTTATAGTTATAAATATAACTGTTTATTTTTATCGTATCTGTTACTTAGTTCTGGGTCTTTTTCAGTAGCTTAGATCGATTAATACTTATTTTTGAAAATGCGTTTGATTTTGTTCGGTTCAAACGAAAATAATAAAGAGTTACTTTAGGAATAAAGAAGTAGTATTTAGTACCATAAACGATATCTATTTCGTTTAGTGTAGAGTTCACGATATCTTTACAATACATTATTATAGTATATCATAAGACCCTACAGAAAAAAACTTTATAAGTATAGTCAGATCGATAGGGACTTCATTCAATACAAAAAGATCCTTCATTCCGAAAAGACGATTCCCAAATAAGTGTCTTAAACAACTTGACTAAAGACAGAAGATTCTCACAAATATTAAAAGTTCTTGTTCACAAAATTATACAAAGGTAATCAAAATCAATATTTCTAAAATTCAACACACGCAACTAATATCAAGTAGTCCCGGTATTCATTGGCTCGCGAACGATCTAATAGCTTCCCTCCTCCCGGGGGCTGCTTCCTAAATAATTACCTACAGTTTCAGTAATAAATAATACTTACACGATCCCCGCTCTTATTGTGCTAAGGTGACTTCAGATTGGAGAAGTGGAAACGTCGCGATATTCGCGCGGGAGATTTGCGGCTGATTTCTACTAAGCATAGTTAACTCAATATTTATAAAATATATTTTTCAATGTTGTTTTATCTTTAAGTGAAACTTTGAGTGAGCTCCCATACAAAAAAACTTTTTATTTAATTTATTTTCTTGTTGATACAGTAACCCAACCGTTCTCTCTGGTAGCTTTTCAAAGAGAAATAATGCAGTTTGCCATGTGATTTTTGCATCTTATATCTTAAGTCTTATAAGTTAACTAGTTATTAAACGACTAACAGCACCATACATAAACACACAATGCTAACAAAACTACCTAAACCTATTTAAAATCCCTAGAGCACCGCTTCGCAGACGTGCGTCTGACTGACGTTTTAATACTCTGGAGCAACCCTTTGAGTTCGCGCTTACTGAGAAGTCGAGAAGTAACGTTTTGTTTAATACCTTTAACTTGCGTCGTTGCATTATAAAGTTAAGATGTTCTTTATCGTAAGGAATTGTATTATGTGTTGAATGTTCTGCTGCTTAAGTCGAGTATCATTTTTAATTTATTGTATGGAATTATTTATATTGATGACAATCATTTTAAATTTCAAAATTGATGTATTGCTGTTTAAAAAATATTAATAGACTTGGGCGGTCATCTCTAAAATGTCTAATTTAAAGAGGTTTTTTAAATTGTAATATTGTAAAGAAAGGTTAGTTTTAACAAACTCTCTAATATACTACAACAGTAGACGATTTAGAACACAGAATAGATAGACAAGTAAATAGTCCGTTATAATAATTTAACATCAAAGTAACAAAAGGCACATTCATATTTTCTATGTAAATAAATATGCTACAAATCTTGTCACACAAGGAACATAAAAGAAACCCTCAAAGCACTTTAAAAATAATATTCAAAAAGTAGTAAAAGCCCTTCACGGTTCACATCACGTATGTTTAATCCTCTCAATACAACATTATGACGTCACAATGCACGTACCGACAGTAATCCTCAAATAATGATGTGTTCGTACAATGCAAATTATTTGTAAAAGAACAGAATTATTGGCGGTACGTCAGCTTTGTCGGGACTGTTTTGTACGGGTTTTTGTTTTATGTATTGTATTGTTTAAATATGTATTATTAATTATATAACAAGAAATAGTAAGCATTGGGAGTAAATTAATATCTAAACTAGCCTTTTACGTCAATAATGCGATTATGAAAACCTCGCCTCATTTAAGGCCAATGGATATCACCGAAGTAAGAAATTTAGTTCTCACTCTTGCGTTGCTAAATTCTGCCTTAAAAATAAAGTTATGACCGTTTAAAAATTAACCATTCTCGCGAAAATTTGAGTGCCAATTCCACAAATTTGAAAAACAGGTACGGAAAAATATCATAAATTATCATAAAACCAACGTTTAAACCCGCTAATACGTAGATGAAGCGTCAAAAATATACCACACTAACAATAATATACCGATCATAAACTACGAAACCTACCACGAAAGTTACAATATCACCAAGTGGTACCTTATAACCCTCACGATACAGTCTTCTCGACACCGCCGCCCGATAATGTCCCAACAGCTGACGTCAAGCAACCTTGTCGCGCTCACTTGTCGAAGCGAAACATCGACCGATTTTCATACTATTAGCATATTGTGAAGTACTTTGAAGTTGAGATGATCTTACAGTTTGTAGGTTTTAGTACTTTAAACGTTTATTTATCATAATATTTGAGGACATGAAGTGAAATATGAGGCTTTATAATTTGTAGACCTGTTGTTTTTTTTGGTACTTACGGTGACGCGCTATTAATAAGTTTTCAAGACTTACCTGTAACAAAAAAAATATTGTAAATAAAACAAATTAAAACACACTTCAGAGTTTTGGAGACAATAAACTTGATAAGATATTTTTATTACATGACATGCATTTCATATTACCGCATTAATATTCAAGGTTTCTTTATAGCAGCACATTAACCAGAATTAAGGCAACTAATATAGACAATATAATATATTAACGTTTAGCGTATTTTTTTTTAGAGCACACATTATTATTAGTACTATTTTTAACTTTAACATTCAAGAAAATTATTTCAATTTTAATTTCACATCTTTTTTACACAAGCTTTAAAAATAACACTAACATTTTCTATCAGAATATTAGCAATTTTCCACATATTTCAATACAAGTGTATAACATTATTAATAACAGTGGAGATTGGAGCGTATAATTTTATTTCGACGCCTAACGAAGCATTTTTGTCGCTCCAGTCGTTTCTCTCGTTATAAATATCAACTGATGAACGTAGAATTTATTTTATGTATTTGCTACTTTGATTTATTTGGGAATGTGTGTTTGAGTTTGTTATGTACAGATTTAAATAGACTTAGTATTTGTAGAAAAAATATACGATACATAGAAAAACGAATACTTATGGATATATGTATATCAAACTGTATATATAACTCAGTTCTAAATTACTAAGACATATTATTTTTTAGGTTTTATAGCTTTTATAGGTTGTTGATAAACAATTCTTTCATTTATCTTGTCATGTATAAAAAAAAAACTGATAATATTCATGGAGATCAGAACCGAAAATATCCATAGCTTACAGTACAGTTCCATATCAAAATCAAAGCTGCAAAGCAAACATGCAAAACCTGAATCCATGTAATCATGAAATAAAATCAGATAACCAACAATCCACGAACATTAATCACAGTAAAAGCTAGTCATTATCGAAACAAAATCTGCACCAATATTTAAAAACATAACTAATTTCCATATCACAAAGACTCGTACCATATAATCAACGAACTGATACCCATTATTAACATCGAAGCGACAGCCCTAAAAAAAAGAAAATTACAAACGAGCAAAAGCAAAAAGCGCTTTCTAAATTACAATTTGACTCAATTTATACAAATTACAAAGTATGAGAATTTTACACCCTTTCCTTTGCACCCTTATGATAAAGGCAGCGAATTATCGTGGGCCTAACACAACCCTTGTCACAGCCACTTTGACAAATTAAAAAGCACGCTACGCAAATAAAATTGCCGGTGCGCCAATTTAGTAATTTGTGAGTGCCAACCCTAGTGATCTTATCGTCGATTGTATTAATTGATACATCAGTTGTGTTCGTAAAAAGTTATGTTTTTATTTTTATTAAAAATACAGTACAGTTTCAACTCTTGAAGCGAGAAGGGTTAATATAATTAACATAATATTTCGCTTGTATTTTTGAGTGCTTCCGTTATCCAGGTTGTGTGCGACTGCAGGCTTTTTGTTTGTGAAACAGAGAGTGCACATTATACACTCGTATTTAATTGGTTACGTTTAAGTGCCATAGGCTGTATAATTTAATACAGGCTCAGTTATAACGCGGTGTATAATACAAAACAACTCTCACAATAAGAGAGACAATTGTTTTGCGGGGACTTTTACAAATATCCAACGGTAACCAGTCACGAAAAACTAGCCGTGCATTGCAACATTATTTGTTTATAGTTCTTAAAACTGATTTTAAAGGGACGCTTATTTTCAAACGTCGTGGTCTCAAGATCGTCCTCTTTTTGGGAGTAGATATTTGACCAGCAAAGGAACAGTTTTTAATTTTAAAAAACATTTTAGTATAACAAAATATACCTACAACACCCGCACTATCTTTTACCACTAACAGTTGTCACAACAAAATTATAACACAATTAATTTCCCCGACTCTACGTAGACCAGAGAAGTTTCTAACGTTTATTCCTCACTAAGCTTGTTGCTCTATTTCCTCATACTATTCTTAAGACCAAAACAGACCATAAATTGCTGTACCTTCCATTCATAAGGGCCACACATAACGTGAGTACATTAAAGGGAAGTGGGTATACGGCTAAAGCCTTATTTATGAGAATACTCTAAACAATTAGCTGTAATATTACTCGGAACTATTGCCGTTATTATTTAAGGGCGTTGCGGACAATTTCGTATTGTTTATCGTGGGTGAAATTTATGGGAGTGTGAGATGAAATAATCAAATTGTTGTGGGTTTTCTTTGAACACCTGCGTTGGTACTACTTCAGGCAACGTACCTAGTTATTAAGTACATTTATACTGTTATTATAATCAGGGATTAGGATACTGCAGTTTGCAGTTTTCTACAACTTGATTCTTTAGTAATAAAAATAAAAATTTATGAGGATGATTGAGAAACGATTTATTGAATAGCAAGAATATCTTCAGCAAGCATAGTAAATAAATATACCACCCGGAAAATTATTTGGAATAGCTTCACATCAAAAAGTCAACAATGACAACAGTTTACGAAGCACGATGATTTCATATTGGAACTTTGACATGAAAATGTTGTATAAACCATTCCTAGTGTAATCATTTTACTGATATAGAAAAAATACCTCTCTCTAAACCTACACTCTAACGGCTCCCAATTACCTACTTAATCAAATTGCAGTCCTACAAATTAGGTGGTAAAACCCTTCTGAACATCATTTCAACGCTACCGTGCTTATAACAATATCACCCAATCTTTTATTTCGCTGAAATGGGGCAAAATCTAATTACGATTTTATCTACTAATTGCATTTTAAAATAAAGTAATAATAGTTTATTAAGATATTTGCGTAATTAATACATCCCCTATAAAGTAAAAGTAATTAAGATTAAATCAAAACCATTTAGAAATTTAGAAATAATTTACAATTTAAAGTCGTTTCTTGAACCTCTCGAGCTCTTTCTCTGTATTCATGACTACATATAATTGCAATGCAATATCATCTCAATGCCTTCACGCATATCTGAGTCAAGCTTGTATCTATCTCTTTTCAAGTATAAATAATATATACTTATAGAAAACATCCTTTCCTGTTGAGAGAATCCTGGAGTACAGTATTAAGGCAATAAGTTAGAAAACGGTAAAATAAAATTCCGAGTAAAGGATAATTTGATTTTGATTTAATAGCAATAAAGACTACGGCTTTGGGAGATACAATTAAGCCCTTTTTAATGCAAAAGGAAAGCGGAAAGGTTCTCAATACGATTAGGATTTGTTGAAACGTAATCATAAAATGATTTGTTCGCTTTCTCTGATATTACATCTGTGTAGGTTTGATCGTATAAAAAAGTATTATGGGAATTGTATTTTTATATGGAAATATTAATTAATTAATTAAATTAAAAATTAATTTATTTAAGGTTTTGGTAACATAATAGAGTAGTTCGAAAGTTATTGTATTGTATTTTACCGTACTTACTACTATACATTATACATTTTCTTATAAAGTTCTTCTTAAATAAGTTATTTCAGGTTCATAATACATTTTAGGACTTAACATCACAATTGTTACTTTGTTTAAGTATGAGTAATGGTGAATATTAAACACGTACGTTTCGACATAATAATATACAAAGTAAGACCAATGTTTTCCTTTAATTGTCTCAAATATCGTTAAACCGCATTTCATTCCTCCTTTGAACATCCTCAACTTAAAACCCTGTCTTTTATATTTACATTAACGTTACATCTTAACCCATAAATACATAAAACATTTACAAACATTCCAACATGAAAACCAGCGCATCATTATTGCACTTGCATTCATAGCTGGATCTCATTAACGCGAGCACGCATTGAGCGCTGGATACAAAACCAGCCGCGAGTGTCTGAACATTTAACTGCATCGAGTTGAATGAGTTCGGACTGAATTTGTTGAATCTGATGTTGTTTGGAAATGTTGAGGTATATTTGATAGGTTTGAATGACCAATGGGATAGTAACTATTCATTGAATAGATAATAAAGTGTTTTAGGTTTAAATGAACAATTAAACGATTACAATAATAATATGTGTATACTATAATGTCGATTCTCTCCCCTATTGATACTCTAAACGCAAAATTTAACCGGCCTTTTAAGCTTTTACAGCTAAAATATTGATCCAAACTTTCTTCCTAAAATTGATCAGTCAGCCCGTGTCCACAGTCGATGCAATCAGATGAAAATGTACAAATAACATATTGTAGCCTTTAATTATCAATTGCAGTTAAGATATGTTACATTAAAATAATAAGTGTATAAGTCTCTAGAGTTTTAAATCGTTAAAAAGTTAACTACAAACTTGATCTTACATTTTACGATAACTTAAAACCAGTATCTAGACAGTAACATACCTAATATTTTCAAACGAATGATTTGCACAAGGCTTGTAACATAATTATCCAACTACAACGAATTTGAGCAACTTGATCATAAAAATCAACATTTCGTGCATATATCTGTCATCAAAACAGAACTTGGTTCCAAACATATCCAATTACATTAACTAGCGTTGGTAAATCTTTACACGGCTCAAAGCAATGTTACCTTAAAGGGACCGCCACAGGAAATTACTCCTTTTGACTAAAACTTACTGGAAGACTGCTTTAGATAGTTAGTCGCTGAATGAGACTCGTATGTTATTAAAAATTGAGAAAATATCTTGTTGGAAGGAAGTATGTTTGTGAAATAATCTGATATGTGTGGTTTACGCAAGTTTCAGTATTTTATGATGGTATTTGCTAGATATTCTTTTAAAAAATCTTTATATGCAGTGTATTGGTACACACAGGGGTAATGATTTTATGAAACTTAGTACAGAGGATCAAAAATTAGTGTACTCTATTTTTCTTCTTTAAATCGACTAAACTAGCTTGAAGAAAATTTTTCTGGATAAATTACAACCTGCAAAAGGACTTTAATTCCTATATTTATCATCAAAAACAACAAGGACTAAAAAAAGCAAAGTAAAATCATGTACGTCACACGTGATACATAATTTTGTTCCAAATTACTCTTTCCTTTATTATCTTGCACACTATAACATGTTCTCAAACACGAATTACATACGTTACGAAGTAAAGACAAGATGATATCGTGTAGAACGTTAGCAATAGCTTACTTTGTCGCGACTAAATGGTTTTCTAAGTATCTAGTCCTTGGGAAACTTGTATTTTTGGAGTATTTTGACACAATTTAGTTACGTTAAAATACACGTATATGAATAGTTTCTTTTAAAACATCTAATCGGAAAATATATTTTCAGGGCATTTTGGAATAAACCATATTATAAAATTGTTTATTAACTGTTGTTTATTCTGGGTATTAGAAAAATAAACATTATGGTCAGATAATTTCTATATGTAATTACTATTAGCACGTGGTTGTTCTTTTGCGGATGCAACACATTGACAAGAGATTTTGACAAAATTACAAAAAAAAACTAAGATTCCTCCTTCAAGTAAAGGAACGAAGAGTTACAGCTCTTGTACCAGGCATACAACATAATATCAAGCATTTTCCCATAGAGGTTGGCAGAGACCAAAGAACGCCACTTGGTACGATTCAATCAAGCAATATCTCATTGCCGTTGAACACAAAAGACAATATCACTAAATTAGTCAAATATTCACCACAACCCCTTGAATAAAAATCAATGACTAGTCGTAGGGGATCTTGCTAAAATATTTATATATTCAAATCGACACCCCTGACTCAAAATTAACTTTTGAATTCGTCAAAAAGCATAGGGTTGGTACTCATTAGCACATAAAACAAACCGCCGAGTGACAATCAGAGAGACAATGAGTGCCCCCAATAATCGGGAGGAGTCTTATAAGTTTAAAGGCCAGTTCACACTGAAGTTTTTTTGATAGTAACAGTACATAAACAAGTCTTTGAATTGTATGTATTTAGCGCAATTTGGGACATTTTGATAGTACCTACTATATTTCATTATCTACGAATGCATAGATTGACTCAGCATAAAATTGACAAATAAGCATTTCTTAGTCAAGAGACGGGGATAATTACCATTTATTAACACATTTTAATAATATAATTCCAGAGAGTTGTGATTTTTTTATGTAGTAAAATACTCAACGAATGAACCGTATGTAGTCGTAAACAGTGAGTTTTTCCCAGAACGTAACATTATGAATGCACACATGTGTACTCACCTTAACAACTCTGGTGGCAAACATTTGTCTAGCGCTCCTCTAGGGCTGTCACAATACAAAATTACACCCATTTGTATGCAGATGTTGGAGGAATTAAGTCGGCACGCGTTTGACTCGATGCAAATAACTCTTGGAAATTAAGCCATCGATAACCAACCCTATCCTGTTTTAATGTTAATAGGAGCAATCAGAAATAATTTTTCAAGTGGCGAAATTTAATTCGGAGTTCTTGATGGTACACATTAGGGGAACGACTTGAGTTCTAGGCGCGATCTCCGTAATTCTGCTATCTGATGTAGAATTAAATTTAAAGGACGTTTTTAAGAGTTTAAGGAAATTTTCTGAAGATAAGTTTTCTTTTACTTTTTGTTTTAGTGCTGAGTTGATGTGTCAAAAATATTGCAAGCGTAGGAATTCAAGAAAAATGAAGATTTTAGTCTTATTCAAAACAGCTATTTCTTCCTGATGAAGGAAGCTTAATCAATAAAATGTAGACCTAAGAATGTAGAACCTATAATAATTAAAAATAACCGTAGCACTATATGATTCAATGTATGAACAAAATTAATTATATTATTAACCTAATTTGATTACAGTTTCGAAAAAAAATATTACTAGCAATTTTTTTCCATACAAAAACAATACAATACCGTAACATATTAGTATTGATGTATTTCTTCCTACTACGAGTAATGGATGACCATCAGTGCCGTCGCGTTAATTACTCACAGCATTTTGTATAAGTCGGTGGAAATGACCGATGCGTTGCAACCCTGAATATTAGACGCTTAGCTGGTTGTGATGACCGATGAGTTGCAACCCTGAAATAGTCGCTTAGTCGGTTCAAGTCTGTCGTGATGACTGATGTGTTGCAACCCTATTAGTCGTTTGGTGCAAAGATGATGGATGCTGAAGTGGGTCAGCACCTCTAAATTAGAATTAAAATTCATGATAGTTTGAAACAAAGTTCATACTACTCAAATCAAAATCAAATTATTTATTACTTTAGGTCAAATATAGACACTTTTCAGAAGGTAGTAAGTACCAATAAAAAAACTCCTGGCCACTCTTTTTAATCGCTAAATAAAACAAAATCATAATAATAAATCAATAAAGCTAAATTCTAATTATTCAGTTCCAGAATTCTCAAAGCCAACAAGAAATATGTGATTGTGAAAGCTAAAAATGTTGTAATTTTTTTTTATTTGATAATTTAAAAAAAAGATTTCTTCATTTAAAAATAACCAGATTTAATTAAAAAACGATCTGGTTACAGGAACTAACACATATGTTTGTAATACCAGCTCGTGTTTCTTTAAGAAACAAAACACTCCATTCTTCAAAAGCATCATATTCTATTAAATATTCTAGCTCTATGCAGAACATCTTAAACGAAATATGTTTAAAGTGTTTTATTCAAGCGACGCGAGATGGCGCCTCACATACGTGAGGATACGACAAAGAAATTTCATTCCCGCCTTGAAACCAACACAGACAATGTTGCATTATGCATTTACATGTTTTCCTTCACCTTTTGTAGTAAGAAAATTATTATTTATTTTCTAGTTTAACTTTGAAAACTTTTAAGATGTCATCTTATACTCGTTTTTTTCATACGAATAACCAAAGGGTAGGTTTGTTATGCCAAAGACGCCTGATAAATATTTCGACAACTCACACACGGTCCTCTGATTTCCAACTAAGCAGAGCTTGTACTATGTAACCAGAAAACTGATAAACAAAACTTAAATACTTCTAAATAAATACATTTACAACCAGGCTTAGAACAGCTCATAACACAACAATCAAACATTCGAATCCACCAATCTACAGTTATAGCGGCGAGGTGATCACGTTAATCACTGCACCAAACGTGCAGTTACTGTGACACAAATAATTTAATATCATTATATCCTATAGAATAGAAAAGAACTAATCGTACTTTAGTTCATAGAAGCATACCCATATCCCGTAGGGCCATAATGTACTCTACTCCAAGTAACTCGTATACTTGTCATAAATATGTAACAAAAAGAAGCAGAATCATCATCAATTAACATCACTTACCTTCTAAAACAAGGCTCAACACAAATTGTAAGAACTTTGTTTTACATAATGTTGAACTATTACCATACACTAATTGTCTCACTATTAAACGTCGTGTCAACTCTGATCACTTACAATATTTTGTCACTTTCAATCAATTCCGAAACTATATACGAGTGAAAAAGACGAAACACTATGTTTATAACATACAAACAGTTACAAAATATCAAATTTCCTAACACCTCTCATCCTTCAACGATGACAAACGTCAGGGCCGCTTGGTGTTAATTACGTGATGGTAAATTAAGGGCGGCTCGTAGAGAATGTCCCTGCATACCTTCCTGGCGAGAGGAATCCGACTGCGCGATGATTAATGCCAACGATGATATTTTTGAGGTCCAACGAGGATAGCATTAAAATGGTATTAAATAAAGGGCATTTGTTTGTAGGTATTTTCGAATTAGATTTTTTTAATACGACTATGAGTATACAATATAGTAGTCAAATCGTACGATCCCTTTTTACCTAATTCAGTTTCCTAAAATCTTGTTGCACAGTTTTTCAGCCTAATCAATAGCTAGGCGATTGTAAAATCTCCGCATACATTTCAGCTGCTATATTTTACTCGTATGCTATTTCAAACATCATCAACATTTCGAGAAGCTTGTCTATACAATGAAAATAGATTTCACGTTTGTCTTGCTACTAAAATACCTAAAAAAGACACTATCAAAGCCTAATTCAAAACCCCGCTACACAAAAAATCGCAAGTCAACGCAAATTATACAATCACGAACAAATACATTTAAACAGAAAACTTCCTTTTGAACATGCTAAAGACATGCAAAAGCAAACAAACTAAGGGACATCTAAATGCAATATTCAGCATCAGACTAAAAAAGCTATTACACCCCAACTATTTCGTTTGAAGGCACCTCTGAACACGAGGCATCATCAAAGGGTAGTACAAACAGAACTCATATGTTACGCACGTATGAACATCCAACGTCCACCGTTTACTGGACTTAATTAAAATAGAAGTGGCATAGATTATGGTATAATGTAGATGGGTGTTTGATTTTGTACCTATTTTTGCAGACTGCAATCGAGTTTGGCAGAATTAAATCGGCACTACGACGTCTCCTTAACAGTTTAATACCGAATAGCAGAATAATTATTTTGCTCTTATACAATCATTCTAAAATGCTGATTGATTTAGTAATTTTTATTAAATTTCATTTGGGAACAATGGATACACAATTATTATTTATCTTTGTGAAAACTGAAAATGATTAAAAAATGCTTTTAGCTACAACGTTTTTTTGTGTCAAATTAAAGCTTTTAATTACGTTATAATATCAATAGCATGATATATGAACTAAATGAGTATTATAATGTATACCCATACCCATATGACAATACTAAAATCTGTATTTTTATTAAGTAATGTTGTAGTGGACAACAACTTTAAAACTCTTTACAGCAACTATAGCAAGACACTTTTCTTTACAAAACATTTTCAACTACCAACCGATTATTTGCACCAATATCACATCTACACCACACACTCTACATACGCAATGATTATACGTGCAGAAGCGTACGTTTAATAAGTGCTTCATCTAAGCGAGCGACGCCGCGGGCGATCGGATGTCCGGTAACAAAATTGTGTCGTTTGCACATAGGACCGCCAGACATAATAATATGGTAGGATGTTGTGTGACTTGCGTATTATATTTATGCTTCGTTATGATATTTTTGTAGAGTTAATATTTTTTATGAACATATCATAGTATCCACTTAATTATGTTTCGGTTTGATTGAAGTCGTGTAGCGCAAAAGTTTTAAAGCTGTGTTCATCACATTCATCGTAACTACAATATTATTAATTTTATACTTTTTTTTCAAGTAATAGGCGATTCATTCTCAATTTTGCAAATACGTTCTTTAATTTAGAATGACTACCAATATTTTTTTTTATCTTTGATATCCCAATCAACTTGTACCAAAGTCGTAAGACAGGGTAAATGATGCATTTAATAAGTCATATTCTCAAAATATTACGTAATTTTGCACAACCATTATAGATGTATGAAACTGTCTCAATAGTATAGGTTTCACACTATCTACTAAGCCCTACAAAACACTACAAAATGCAGTCACAAACAGCGTTAATATCGTACATTCCATACGTTTGATCTCAAAGCAGTAATCAGTATGACTGGTGAATCAAGAGCTCGCCTATCAATTACTAAGAGCAGCTACTAATTACAAACGTGGGCTTTAGGCCGGTGCCGCTGCGATTGGCAGCGAATTAGAGATAGCATATTAACAAACAGCACTACGTTTGTGATGTGCATTGAATGATTTGGGAAGGTATTTGTCGATTGTACTTAATTAGAATGTGATATGCGATTCAAGTTATTTTCGACTTAGTAGAATAATAGTAAAGTTAAGTTGCGATATTTATGTTAAGCTTATGTGTAATAATAGTATTAGTGTTAACTGCTTCCAAATTTTCGCGTTGTATTACTATAATCCAATATTACACAGGAATGTAAAAAATTCAATATTTTGACTGTGCTTGTCGTTTATATATGCAGTACGTTACGTGGTAGAGTTACGCTAGCTGTGGTTGCGATCCTACAGATTGTCCAGTTTTAGTTATTTGCCGTACTTATAATATAAAATTAACATTACTTTAAAGTCGATTGATATTTTAACAATATGTCTTTGAGTTGATATGAGGAGTTTGTTGTTTGTCGTATAGTTAGTGGTCAACCTAGTGTCAAAGTTGTTCAAGCCGCCCGAGAGGCCTTTGACGTGGCTTAACGACTGTTATCTTAGTAGACAACAACCGGGACCGACTTTTAACGTGCCCTCCGAAGCACGGAGACGCCCAGTTCAATTACCACTATGCGGTCACCCATCTATGGAATGACCGCGCCAATGGTTGCTTAACCCACAGATCGTTTACCGACCGGTGAGCGAGTGAGGAGTGATCTACACGAATAACAGCTTGAGATAGTGAAGAAAAACATGTAAGACAAAACAAGCTTGTGAATTTAAGTGCTGTAGCTGGCAATCTTGAAAAGTCCATCGGATAAGTTAATCTACACTTATTTAACAGGTAGCAAAACCAGGAAGTAGCATAATAATACAACAAACAACAGCAGTTAATACTATAAATGAAGGGTAAAATCAGCGAATAATATCTGGTACAAAAATCTGTCACGCCGCATTCGCTCCACAATACAATAAATACGTAATGTTGTGTGTGACAAATGAACATATTTGCGGATTATTCCGGCGGCCATCTTCCGTTTACACAGATTGATATATCGATACGGAATATTCAGTGGATTTGAGATCTCTAGTAGGTCTTTGTGAGGTTTTTCGTAATAATAAAGGTTCATTTGACTACGCCTATAGTCAAATTAAGAAAAATGGTGTACACATTAAAATTAAAGTAGATGTAGATCCAATTAATTATCTAGTTGCTGGGCAAGGGTCTCCTCCCAGAATGATCCCAGAAACTAAGATTTTTAAACCAGCTTGTTTCGGTGGCCTTGAAATTGAACACGTTTGTTTCAGAATTCCATTTGTTAACCTACCACCTACCAACTGATGGTTTATACAAAGTTAATAAATAAAAATATAGAGCAGTGATAGCCGAGTGGTATAAGTTGACACCTCCCACGCAAGTGGTCGCAGGTTCGAACCCGAGGCAACACACCAATGACTTTTCGAAGTTATGTGTGTATTAGAAATAATTATCACATGCTCCAACGGTGAAGGAAAACATCGTGAGGAAACCTTGCATGCCTAAAAAATTTGTTTAAAACATTTATTGAGGGCGTGCAAAGTCCCCAACCCGCACTTGGCCAGCGTGGTGGACTCAAGGCTTAACCCCTCCCTCATTACGGGAGGAGACCCTTGCCCAGCAGTGGGACAGTAATGGGTTAAAGGAGAATAAATAAAATTAGAAAATGAATTCGCTTGCGATCACGGCCAGTGTAAAATGCACCGAAACGCTGATGTTTGTTTTGATGTCTGAACATTCCAAGGTAAAATGCGTATTGGCGTTAATTCCCGCATCCGATAACATAATTATCAAGTAAGAATGATGCAAGCTGCACACGAATCCACATTTTACTCTATCTCAATTTTATAACAATGACAATCGTCAACAATGGGCAATATTTACTTCCAATATACCATCCCACCCAAACGTCAGTTGCAGTGCACTCATTCCCCTGGCACCACCGCCCAGGGGACGCGGCGCGTGACTTCGGAATGCATTCATTAAGACTTATTGTGCTCTGACCAGGGGATTGAAGAGCTGAAGCGAAATTAAAATGATGTGACTTGCTTTGATGGTTACGTTTCATGGAATTTTGCTGCAATTTTTAAAGTTTTATGGATATATTATTTACTTAAATCAAGCGTTTGCTTTTTTACTTGTGGGATCACGAGCATGAGTAATTTGTCTTTTGTAATAACAGCGACATATTTCATATTATTATATACTATTTTAAAGTCAGACTTGATAAATAACTTACTAAAAATATTATTTCTCACCGAATGCCCTAAAGATAGTATCTTTGACATCGGGACATCAGTTATTTAGTTACTATTGTACAGGATCTGCATAGTTTGAAATCAAAGAACCTTGTGTGAGTTGTTCAATATTGATTTAATATTTTTTTGATCTATTTATTGATATGATAATATTTATTAGACTTTTCCTTATCACTAGTGTTGATGTTCGTTAATATACATTGTACCCAATACATTTTACTGTTTGTCATAAATACAGCCTTACAAAGCAAAGAAATACATCGTATCAACAAAGTTACGTTCAATTTTAAAGTTACAAAACTTAGTCCGTAAAATAAAACCAGTTTTATCACCTATTATTACTATGCCTTTGATAAACCTTAACTATTGCATGGATCTATATACTACACCAATTTAGAATCGTAAAAACAGATACTAATAGCAATATTTTAAACTGATAAAAGAAAATTTATGACACATAAATGCATTATTTATTGTCAATATAATTTTCTATATCAATTATTAAAATTCAAATATTATTAAGCACTAGCTGACCCGCGCAACTTCGCTTGCGTCACATGAGAGAGTATGGAACAAAATTTTCCCCGTTTTTGTAACATTTTGTATTGCTACTCTGCTCCTATTGGTCATAGCGTGATGATATATAGCCTATAGCCTTCCTCGATAAATGGACTATCTAACACTGAAATAATTTTTCAAATCGGACCAGTAGTTCCTGAGATTAGCGCGTTCAAACAAACAAACAAACAAACAATCAAACAAACTCTTCAGCTTTATAATATTAGTATTAGTATTAGTTATTAAGCATAATATTGTACTAATCTGTAAACTTTTTTTTAATTAACCTTAGTTCTCAACTATGTTTTTATTACAGATCAAACTCAGCATATTATAACGCCTTTCACATGATATAATTATAAATAATATCCAAAATAATGTGGTACAAATCTTAGAATGTCCAAGTTGCAATTATTGTAGAAATGTATATGTGTTAAACAGATACTGAAACATAGTACCACAGAAATCCTTATTTCAAACAACAAAACCATATAAATATGGTATTAGCGAAGCAATTTCGCCGGGACCAATAAAGTAGGTGCGACGACAGCCTGTGTTGGTCCCATGTCGATAAAGAACAAAACCAATGTATGGTCAGCGGAATGTAAACGATTTTTGCAGAAAAACTGCTGCGAATTGGATCAATGAGTTATTGCTTGTGGTAGTATTCATAACAGACTATGAAATATGAACTAACAACTGGGTTAAGCAAATTCCAACGATTTATTTGTGCGCTTATACGTTGCATGGTAATGTCATAATATCAAAATATGATAAATTCAAAGCATATTTTAACCTCCGACGCAAAAAGAGTTTGTCTGTGTGTCCGTCTGTCTGTGGCGTCATAACTTTTACCTTGATTTGCACGACATTTTAGCAAGCTTACGGTGGCTGTGGTCGAAAGCAAACGAAGATAACTATGTGATCTTTGTAGTGCCTATGTATAATGTATTGCTATCGTAGCATTAAATTAAATCCATTATAATGTATTTTATGTCATATACGGTTATTAGCACGTTCATGCATTGAAATGATAAAAGCAACTTTAGTTAAAATTTCGAATGGTGTTAAACTCCAATACATAGTTTTCTAAAACTACATAACTACATGTTAATACAAAAAACATGTAGTACGACAAAGTGTCAGGCTCTAAGCCCCGCTTATAAGCGTCGACAGTGCCTCAACAGAACACCAATTCAAACTTTAGAAAAGCTCATAGAACTACGTAATCCAGTCGGAAAATATGACGAACTCAATACGTTGAGTGCACGTCTGCTGCGCCGGTAATGAAAATCAAATTTACACAAAACTCTATGTACGCGGAGGCTTTAAGTTTGAAGGATAGTGTGAGTGGTTTTGTAGCTTCTGTATTGATAGTTGCAGGTGATATTTCAGGAAATTTAAACTTCTGAGATTTTGAAGACTTTCTATAGAAAAGATTTGCAAAATATTTTGGATCAAATTTTATCTGGATCTCAGTTTAAAGGGGCTATTTTTATTACTGAACTATTAATTGGATGTAAGTTTAGAGGTTTCTACGGCTGAAAAATGTTAATTTAGGAGATGTACTTTACAGTTGTCAAAAATTAATAAATATTAAATAGGCAGCAGAAATGGCAGTCAGATAAAAAGTTCGACCAGTGTGTATTTTAATACACACTGGTCGAACTTTTTAACTACACATATAAATAAGGTCTAAAGACATTATTTAAAAAGATGCTGTTATCAAAAAAGCCAGGTATTGTAATAATAAAAATTGTAAAAATTGTAAAATATGTTTTACGAGTTTTAAAGGTATATTCTGTTTCAGTGGCCAACGGAACTTCCATCGCGTGGCTGTTACTGGAGGCTTGCCTTTCAACAGTGTAGTGAAACTATATCACAAAAATCTGAGCAGAGAGAGCGGTGCGGGCTGTTTTATGCGTTTTCGCTGAGCTTTAAATGTTGACAAAGGCAGTGCTCGACAGTCTTTTCCTACAGATTTTCTGTACCAATGCAGATAAATGTGAGTTATGTGTTTTTATTTTCGCGCAGGAAAAACTTCTCTTTGTTCTAAAGAGGTTTTTGTTTGAGTGTTTTTTCGAAAAATATGTTCATTCTGGAGTCAGACAGGCTTTATAAAGTCTGATAGTTATGTTTTTACATTCATATTTTTGATAAACATTTTCTAAGCTTAATGCTGTTCTACTTACTTTCGCACAACATACTCAAACTAAAAGATATCTAATTGATATCAGAATTATGAAATATTTTAATAGTATTTATTGTCACCTTCACATGCTTCAATCGTGCATGCATACACCTAAGTGTATGCGTGCACGCTGGCATTGGCTAACCAATGCCAGCGTGGTAGACAACAAGTGAGTAGTTCAATATCCAATTTTACAAAAACTCTAAGTATTTTTTTCCACGTCAAATTAAGCGTGATGGAGTACTTATTCAAAATCGAAAAATGTTCAAACATTTTCTAAAATTCCATTCCCCATTTTCCAATTTAAAAGCATCAATAAAACGAAAAAAGAATCAAAACAATACCGAACTCTTGAAGCGAGTTTAATCTTCAAACTTGGGTGCTTACAATTTAAATGAATCACTCCGTTGGCTCACGATTGCGTTCCATCGATGCACCCATCATTGCCGTCTCCTGGGATATCACCCCCTTGCACCCGTTTGCACCCCAAAATTCTCGTTGTGGCAATTTTTTCCTGTCTGTCAAACTCACCGAGGGATGTACGCGTTAGCCTGTTGTAATTGGATAAACTGGCAGATGTTACTTTTATACACATTTCTTCATTTGTCAATCAGACCTTGGAGGTTTTGTAATAAATGATCAGGTTTTGTCGAAATTGAATTTTCCGCTTCAAGGCACGGTAAAGTGATATAGGACCACTTGTTAAAGCATTTTAATTCAACAAGGGGTAAAGTAACGGTAAATTAATAAAAATGCGTCTCTAGAAAATACGTATATACCTAATAATAAAACAAATGATTGTCAATAATTTCGTGGTCATTCAAATTCAAAGCTAATTGGAATGACGTATACTTATACGTCATTCCAATTTAGAAAAGAGTACACGGTATAGAAAAGTTTCGATACCGTGATATGCATACTTATGCATATCACGGTATCGAAACTTTTCTAGTTCATACAAAATGTACATAGCATAAAGATTTTATCTCAATTTTCAGGTACATTGACCCCAAAGTCTATCAATATGTAGGCAACAGGTTCAATTGATTGATTATCTTCGGTCAGTGATTATCTTAATTTGATCATTATGTTACATAGACTTAGTACATTATTATTAAATTATGTCGGATTAGTTATCAAACGTTAATGATTGATGGATAATTAAAGTGTCTTTGACATTGGCAAGAATAGGTCTTAAATTAGATCATTTGATCTGAAATATCTGTTGGAGGCAGTCCTGACACAGCTATTTCAGTATTTATATAAAAGACTATAGGCCGCCCGCGACTTCGTCCGCGTCGAAACCCTTCCCTTGTAAATCCCGATCTTTCGGGAACACCAGGTGGAACAAAAGTAGCCTATGTGTTATTCTGGTTCTTCAGCTACCTATATATAAAATTTCATCGTAATCGGTTAAGTAGTTTTTACGTGAAAGAGTAACAAACATCCATACAAGCATACAAACATTCTCACAAACTTTCGCACTTATAATATTAGTAGGATTAATAAAAGTTATTGTACTGAATCCTACTCTTAGCAGGCTTTGCGCCAAAAGTCACTTGTGTGTGTAGTTATTGAGAGAGTTACGACCAATGAACTAAACAAATCATGTAAACAAGTACTCATTTCGTCAAAATTTGACTCTTATGAAAGTCGTTACGATAGTTGAATCTACTAGTAGCTCGGAAAGCGGAAAGATTAATGAAAAGAGCTATAAAAAACTGACGGCTTCTTTTTTAAATTGAGTACTAGATACTAGCTTCTGTTCACAACTTCTTCCACGTAGAATGATTTCTGGAGTAAGCGCCCTTTAATTGTTATATCTTGAAAAAGTAAGAAAAATGCATACATACTGATCACTAACTTTGCGATTACAATAGCACCTAGAAGGTTTTTGTAATTCCAATTCAATCCAACGACATCCACACAACATTTTCTTAGCCATATCTTTACAATTGTATCACACGTATCGATCTTATTGCAAAAATTGATAACCATTACGCATCTCAGTGGGTAGCAATACTAAGTGCATCGTGCGTGAGCATCAATGGTGTCACAACATGTCCTAGATACGCTTTACGTAATACCGATACGCCTACGAACGCCTACGAGGTTATTGCGGTACAATAAATGTTTGTATCTCATATTTGTGTATTTTAAACATGTAATAAGAAAGTTGCTTTTATGATTTTAAAGTATACCTTTTATTAATATTAGTATTAACCTCTGTGGTCTGTGTATGTGTAGATTATACGACTGCAGTTCAAGAGGTCACGGGTTCCATTCTTGAATCAGGCAAAATGTCACCGGTCTTTCTTAACTTCTATGGTATTAACGTTAGCATTTTAATTAAATATTTGACTTTTTACTTGACCTATGTATGATACAGTAGTACCGAAGTAAGCATGCAACGTCAAATTTTGTAAAGATACTATGGCATGGTTGCATCTTGTCGAAATAATTCTCAAAGTTAATAATAAATATGATCTGGTGGGCTATCACGTATCTCAATTACCAACTGCTTGAAAGCCACTCTGCTGTACATTGTTAACCCCCTTAAATTATTGTGATTAACACGATACGTCAAAGCAGCAATGTACCATAGAATAGAGACCATCAATTTGTACACGCATACAGAAATCGAAATTTCAAACAAGAAAAAACAAAAAGAACACCTCTGACATTGTATTCCTAATGCATTATTATATAAAAGCTAAATGGGCGAAAACTCATTTCGAATTTGACTCGCATAAAGGCAGAGAACTCTCGTTTGTTTAAAGAGAAAATCTTGACAGTACTTGGACAAATTAAAAACTTTTTTGGCCGAAAAAAAAATGGTAACAAGAAAACGAACTGAAAGTTTTATTTGAGAAAGAAAGAAAGTCAGACATTCTTTGTAAAGATTTCGAGGACCATAATTGTCCTGAGTGTGAATTTAGGGGCTGTTGTATTTTAACAATAATAGGTGGGTGTTTTTGTTCAAAATGATTACGTAAGGTGCTTTATAGTTTAATGTTTTTATTTTTTGGTTCTGTTTTTGAAGGTGAAAATTGGCGTTTAATTGCGTGATCACTTATTGATATTATTAGCCTATCTCATTGAGATTTTATGAGAAATTGACACAACTAGTAATTGATGATATGTTTTAAATTAATAAACTAATGCCCGAGAGAAATATTTGCCTCACTGCCCCTGTTAAAAAGGGACTCCGCATAGTTCTAATTAACCCCGCAAAAAGCAAAATATAGTAATAAATATATGAAACTCAAAAACGGCGAACTACTAGCATTAAATTACTAACACAAGCATTAGAAAAACCTTAAGAAATGCAATCAGTTTTGTGGGTCTTAAATCAAGTTCACAATTTGTCACAACATTTTTCAATAAAATTTTTACGTCACACGCTATTTTTATATAGAAACAAACTAAATCTATATTAAAAAGACATAATCAGCGAAATTACCTTTCATTTCGCAACGTATCTAGGAAGAAATCTCCCAGTATAAAGGTAATCAGTATGCTCAACAGACGATAGTATTACCAACATTAGGAACAAATGCAAGCGATCGCTGATCATTACTGCTGATAACTTAAGAGTTATAAATAGGTTTATATTGGTTTAAGTTCTAAAGGTATTGTTTTCAAGATTTCTTTGGTAGTAAGTCTTTTTATGTTTGAAGAAAGTTTAATGAAATCTATATCTTTAATTAATCTACTTATAACTTTTGATTAATTAAAACAATGTAATGTAATTATGCAATCGTGCTTCGATTAAATATATTTGACTAAGCAATAGTTTAGTCAATCTGCGGCTTTTTGTAGCTTTGTTTTATTGCCACAGGCAAAATTATGTTTTCTTAAAGAAAGACTGCAGAAACTAAGTTATTGAGACGTTTTATTGAGACGACATTCTGTAGAAGTAATTGCAAAAACCTTCTTACTTAAAAAACCGCTAACTATTAAAAATAATAATAAACTAATAATTTGTACTACACATTTTATTTTAAAACCTAGCGGTTATTTATTTTAAAATAAGAAACCTACCAACCAAGTCTTTACGAATCTTTTTAAAAACAAAAATCGAGAGAACCTTACCGTGGAGCTACTATTAAGTACACTTTATTTTATTATCGGAGTACATTCGTTGCTGACTGTACGAGTAAGTTCTAAGTATCGGGGGGTTGACGGGGGTGAAGTGGGGGGCGCGGGAGGGGGGGAAGCAGGGGTCATATCGACATACGTTTACTGGCAATATCCGAGCCGCTTTCTTCAAGACGCCCATTACTAGCTTGAGAGCGCAAAGATTATGCTGTAGATGTTTAGGTTTTGTAGGTTTCTTTTTTTCAATAGATAAGTTAATGCCGAATATTGTGCTTACTCGTATAGTATTCCAAATATTTTGAAGTAGCCTTTGAATCGTTAAATATAAAGTAATTTATAGAGTTTCATACAAGTACAATTTTAACACATTTTGCAACAAACAATCTAGGTACCATACCATATTTCGACACAGAATTGCTTGACTGGAAAGGAAAAGCCAATATAAAGGGTTCTTGTAAAACTGCACTGGCCCAAATTTTGAAATATTTACAATCTCCAGCGCCTTGAACATTATTTTGCAACTGGTTCTTTTTAAATATTAGATTGTATTTTGAATACGATATTCGTAAATAGATTCAAAAACATGTTAATGGTCAATAGTAATTTTTACCTCACAGCGCATTAACCTTCGTAGGCACAAAACTACCCAACGAACCTAACTCTATGACTTTATGTAGGGGAAATACGCGGGTAGAGCGTGGTTCACGGTAACCATCTAGTTAAATCAACCCCGGCGTTGCGATAACCAACGTGAATGGCCGCCTTTATTTCGTTCCTATTGCCCTGACTCACCGTGTTGTGTAAATATATCCACTTTATTATTAGATATTTTCGGTTGAAATAATAGCCGAAGATATTGTACTGTTTCGGTTGGTATAAGTCTAGAATGTGTACCGTGTATGTCTGGCCAGTGAATTGTATGTAGCTTACAAATAATCGATGAATGGTGATTGTCTGTTGCTACGCCAAAATACTTGCACGTTACCAGTGCTTAACATAAACTTCATGTTCATTTTTAAATAAGCTATCTAATAATAGTTTTTGTTTTGGTTCATAAAGTTTGGTTCAATGATAAAAGTGTTTCCGATTTCTCATTATTCCAATTCATCACCTAAAAATTATTCAACCATAAAATTCCTTTTTCGTGTAGCGGCAGTGTACCTAACTCAGAATCAGTTTTTCTACATAAGAAGCTAGATTTCCCTACATTATCTGACTTACTGAGCAGGAAAATAAAATGTTTATACGAGAGAAGTTAATGAAGTGTACACATTTTTCCTGTCGTACACTACCGTCTGAGCTTGTTTCTTTTTAATGAGCTCTTTTTAAAAGGCAACAGTAAATCTTGACGTTTTTAACATTTCTGCACATTTCTAATTCCGTTTGCTTTGCCACAAAGCAATCAGATCGTCACAAGACTCGGTATACGCTAATCTTTTTTCAATTCCAAATTCGAAAATAATACAAATCGACCACACAGAAACGAACATTCGAAATTAGAAAACTCTGTGCGGCCAATCGACGCGAGCGCGCGGGTTAGGTGCGGCGCACACTTGGCGCCCACTTTGTGCAAGTGCAGCCCTACGGGTCGAGCGCCGGTCGCCCGGGAGACGAGCTTGGCCCGGGCCGCCGTCGTCCCCGCCGGGGTGCAAACGAACCCTCATAACGTCCCCCCCGTCAACCCAACGTTAGCGAAACTCAACCTTATGTCATCAACAATAAAGCTACAATCCCTTTTTGACTGACTCGCTACAGTAGAATTAGCGATTTGTATGCTATGCAACACGGAATAGGGTCTGCTTTTCGAACGCTAATTCGGTTATCGCTAAGTACTGTCGCGTTCATGCAAAAACGTACTGAGGTACATTACTGTAGAGTTGAAAATTGTTTGAGAGATTGTAGTGCGTGCGATACGGTTTGAAGGGGGGTGACTAGGGGTGTCCCCTCATTCATAATCACAGGGATGTCGAACGCTCAGGTGGTTTAGGTAGCAGATTTATCGTTTCTAGGTGAGATGGCCCGCCGCTGTATAATCTGTATTGTTTATAAAGCTCGCGTATTGTTTTATTATAGCAATTAATATGTCTGAAGTATACAGCGAGCGTCATACGACACGTTTTTGTGTGGTTTATTTTGGAGCACAATGAGTTGTAAACACCCCTTGTAGACTAATATTTGGATGGTTCAATTTCATTTTTTGCAATTTTTCGCTTCGAGCATCATCAAATTATGATGTCGAAATGTAAAGTGACATTGTAAATTGACAAAGGTGGAATTTCCATAGGTTTTTGTTGAGTGTATTTTTGTGAATTTTACGTACTTTAAGATGTATCGTTCGAGTTCTCGACTTACCTGAAACAAAATAAAACATAATGTTAATGAGAGCTTTTCTTTATCCAGATGAGTTTTATTCTCATCGCGTTATTTTTCCTCAGGGAGCTGTAAAGATTGTAATAACCCTTAATAGTAGGTGTATAAGTATACTAAACTCCGAGAACATTTTGAGAAGTTCATTTCTTTAATCACTTTCTTTGCGAGTAAGGTCACGGCATGTGGCGCAACGGTCAAGACAAACGCAATGACGCTACTGTAGAATATTATAGGTTTCAAGGTTCTATTGTAAAACAAAGAAAATTATCTTCATTTGTTTAAGTTTTAGGTTCAAGTTATGATTGATTTCCAGCATAAATATGTACAATACAATACATAATCATGTAAAAATTATCATGGCGTGTGTTACTACAATTAGAACACCATAAAACATTTCGCTTAATTCAAACAGTATTTTAATTCACAACCTATTGATTTTATAACAATCATCTAAACAGCATACACTTAAATAAATACCAAGATTTCAAAACCTCCAAAAACAACAGCACAGCTTTCACCAAGACTTTCAATTATATTTCCCATCATCGTCCCTACAGTTAAAGACATAGAAGCAAACATTGATCCATTCTCGTCGTGGTAAGGTCCACTAGCCGTTCCCTTAAGTGTCGTAAAAGGGGAACTACAGGACGATATCACCGAAATGGACAACACACTACCATTACACACAATGCAGTGGACAGACGAAAAGTAAGAAGTTTTGTTACAAGCTTTTGTTTAAAATTTAGTATACACGATATAATATTATGTTAGTAACTACCTACTTTATGACTATGACTGTCTCTGCGCGATAGTGTAGTCGGTTGCTGATCATGAGGTTTTGAGTTTGATTCCTAGTTCGGGCAAAGTACTATTGTCCGTTGGTAGCCCAGTTTCCATAACGAGTCTGGTAGACTTGCCTTCTTTTACATGGGACTAACCTTGTTTATAGCGAAATGTCGGTGTATTTTATACACTTTTACTTAACGTTTTTTGATGTATGTTTATTACGAAACATAATAAATTAATTAAAGCATGCCAATAAAATGAGAGATTAGACTTAATTTAATTATGTTAATCTCGAAGCTGTGAATGAGAATCAAAGATTTATGTAAACTGTTCACGTTGAGAACAAACATCTACTATAAACATGATCAATGTCAAAATTTTATAGAATTTTCTCTTGCATCAAGGTACTTCAGTAATAATAACAAAGTATTTAACACATAACTACCAAACTCTAAATCCTATAAAATACCCACGCACCCAAACCACAATAAAAACAAATAAGAAGACGCGAGCCGTCAAACAAAAGTAGTTTAAGACCACCAATTGAAGCCTACAGACTTTTACGAGGCCCAGTAACGATCTGAGTAGCGTGGCAACTCGCACACTACCTATTAAAGTCTATCCTAGAATCTCATAAAGTCATACTAAAATCTCTTACACAGCTTCTACAATCCTTATGTCCAAAGCAATAAGACTCATTTTTGCATGATCAAGGTGTAAGAAAACTTTTCAGCAGTTTTCCCCGCATTCGCCATTTTGTTCGTCGTAAAAAGTTAATGGCATTTCTGTAATTTTGCGGCGAGCAACAAGTAAAATTAAACGTATAATTACTTGAGAAACGACTTGTGTTATGGTGTTAGATAAAAACGTTGAGATGGTGAAAGTAATTAGTTTGTTCCTAGTTTCAGTACACTGTGCTAAGTAAGGATGATATGTTGATCATTAACTCGAAAACTCTTCAGTGTATTTCCTTTTGATGGACAGCTTAAGAATGAATGTTATGAATTGTAAAAATTAAAGCCGAATTTCTGCTTTTGTAATTAAACTACATTCATATTTTGCCAAGATATGTTATTACCCATATTATTTGATTTCACTTTGTTTTTTGTTTATATCATAAGTGCAAAATATTGACATGAATTTCGAACACAAGCAGTGGTAATCAATACAATCCAGCAAAATTAAATTCTTAAATTAACAGCATCAACCAATATCTGTAAAATCCGTAACATTTCTGACCAAAGGCTTGCAAGAAATCGAGTGATATATACGAACGATACATAACCCCGAATCGATTTATCCGACGAAATCACAACTGTAGCATCTATCAGGGTGCTCTGAAAGTAATCTGGAGACGGTACGAGCTCACGAAACAGAGACAGGCTGACCAATTACGGTCATTTGTTATTGTGGACCTACAGTGGTGCCTTGTGGCACACCCGGTTTTATTGTGTGTTGGTTTGCGCGTGTGTGTTATGTCTCAATTTGGAAATTATTCTTGTATGACGTCTATAAATTGCATAAAAAAATGTGATATTTTAATTAACTACCTATTTTTTTTCCACTAATAAAGAGATTTTGATGTTCAATTTTTGGATCAATGGTTTTTCTTCGTTGATTAAGATAGAATTCTTTATTTTGAGTTTTTTGGACTGTAATCACCGATATGGTATGGACTCAATTATTGCAGACGATTGATAAATTATTACACTGCCTAAATACAATGAAATGCGTACAATGACCATTTTTACCTTATGTTTCTTATCATTAACTCTTATTTCTGTAATTTTGGTACGGTACTCATATTCTTGACGATGGAAATATATAATAAATAATTAATTTAGTAATTCAACCAAGCTTTTCCACACATTAAAATTCACCAAATAATTATCAGAAATATCTTCTTTCACTTTACTTTCGATCGAAATTTCGTCTAACTATCTCCATCTCGAAGAGGGCATGGAAGTTTTAAGTGACTTATTATAAAACTAGTCGTGCTCAAAGGTTGAAACTTTCGATGGCGAAATATATTTTTGAACTTTGAAATCTTCGCTGAAAACTGAAAAGTTATCAGTGAAAAAAGTGTCTTCATCTTTTAATTTATTTTTTAAAGTTATAATTATCAAAGATATTAAAGTTCTAGTAAATTGATATCGCTAGGTTTTTAATATAAAATGACGTTTTAGATTTTTCTAGGGTTTCTTTCACTCAATTCTGTTCGTAAAATTACTTTAATAAAGTCATAGGTAAATTCTAAATTTAAAACCAGGTTTTTGATTAAAATAACCTTATATTATTTGAGAATTGCTTTATTTTGAAATTTGCCTATCTTAAAACTAAAATGAGTGACCACACATGTATACGCATTTAATACCTAGAGCCTTATTCAACCATATTTTATCCCCAAAAAGAAAGAAAACCACAGCACAAAATACATCAAAACCCCTTTACACGTCT
This sequence comes from Anticarsia gemmatalis, assembly GCF_050436995.1. Taxonomy (NCBI): domain Eukaryota; kingdom Metazoa; phylum Arthropoda; class Insecta; order Lepidoptera; family Erebidae; genus Anticarsia; species Anticarsia gemmatalis. Next base: position 11,933,207 of record NC_134756.1, read on the forward strand.
GAACTAATTTTTCAAAAAGCGATAAGAGAGAACTTTTATGATGCCATAAGCGTTAAAACTTAACGTACAGAGAAAATCTCGACTGAAAACTACTTTGAAACCTTTTGCTTTTAATACTTTCTTTAAATGAAATTCTCACTTGAAATAAATGAAATTTCCTTGGCAACAAATGTAACTGTGAATTGTATGTAATCTTCTTATTTATAAACGATCTTAAATACTGTTGTGACTTTGGGAGTAATAAATGTGAATTAGTTTAGCTTTGGAGGCACTTGAAAATGTTAGGCAAGTTTAAAATATTAAAGTTGTATAAAAATATTAAGGCTTTGTCGTAGTTTTGATCTCAAGAAGGGACGATGCTAGGAAGGTCACATTAGAACGTTTTTTTTGTAAAGATTAATGTCACTGAATAAATTAACCATTAGGTTTAATAAATCTAGCAGATATAACATACATAAAATTTGATATTACATGGTTTATGGACTGAAAATCTCTAAATATTATTATTATGACAACATTGGTCTAACATATGATAAAAAGTTTATAAACTAGTTGTAGAGTATAAGCAAAGGACTTACTTAATCTAGTTATTATATAATATTAGTTCATAGTAGAAACATTAAAATCAGCATATGTGGACAAGAGCTAAAATAATATGCAAATTTGTTTTCTAAGGCAGTTTGTACGAATATGTTAGTGTCTTTTGACCTTATGCTCCAAATATGGTCAAACAGTGATATAAGCAGGTTTGAATGAACTGTTGTATGACAAACGCGGTTCATGGTAAAGTATATCTACTAATAGGGTTGGCAAGTACTTTTTGATGTAATGATGAACGTTTTTTGTAAACGAAAATTAATGTTGTTAATGTGTTGCTTTTACAGCAATTTCGAATACTTTTATTCATAATATCTTAAGAAAATAAACTCTAATTTATTAAAATTTTGTTTGATACTTAATCTTCTGATAACAATTTTACCGTAATTTTATTTTTATGTAGGTCCGAGAATCGGCCAACATCTATTTTTCATATGCCTATGTGAGTCGTGACTATATTTTTTTAAATTTGTATGGCAAAAAAACGTTTGCCTGGTCAGCTAGTAATTCACAAAATTTTAAACAACATCTTTCTTAGGACTGTCCCAACTAACAAGGGTCATCGCACAAGATATCCGAACCTAACAAGATATCCGCGCAGTCAACCCTAAACAAAAGCCAGCTCATCACAGCTAGTTGATGTGTCGGGACGTTTGACTTCTAAATAAGGTGAGCTAATGTGCTCGTCTTCATTCCACACACGTGCCAGCCCTGCGACGCGGATATTACGATTATTTTGCTAGAACCTTTTGAGTAGGTATACTATTATTACATATAAATGTGTAAGACTGTCTGTCTAGGTCTTATGACTAAACCGAAACAACCGAATTTCGTGATAGCATGAAGACAAATAAAGAACTAAGATGGAATAGTCGTACCAAGTGGTGGTCTTTGGTCTCTGAATAGTCCTGTAGGAAAAAGGCGTGATATTATGTGTACATGATGGGTAAGGTATGTAAGCTGAGTTTTTTTCTAAAAAGCATCCTCTAAGAAGGTAAAATAAAAAAATAACCTTACATACTAGAAAAACACAGTAAAACCAATATAATAGGAATTATATCAACTGAATATCTACTAAAACAAAACAGCAAATCTATTTCCCCATCCATAAATTACCTAAAAATATAAATCCCATTTTAAAAATAAAGTTATTATAACAGATACTGAAAACACGAAGCCCATTTCGTGTAACAATGAAAAGCACACAAAAATCACGGCTAATCCCACTGAAGCCGATAAAAATAAACATATAGTAATTAAACTGGTGTTCTGAACAAAGCGATGTGTGTACTTTATTAAAATGGTGGCCGGAATCGTTTCCGAACACAAAATATTCGGAATAAAACGAGGGGGAACACACGCAACGGTTTAGAGGTTACGCAATGAGTTTAATTCATCATGTCTTTGATAAAAGAAGCGTTATAAGCTGGGTTTCGCTGATATGTTAAATCGGCTAAACAATGATGTGTGAATATAATCTATTTAAAGCATCGTTTTAGTATTTCGTTTCTTATTAACCAACCTATAATAATATGTAGACATAGTTTTGCAAAAGTTTCATACGCTTATTAAAATATACTTGTAGCTATCATGCTCGTATTCTAAGGTACCTATCATAATATCTCTTCCTTTTCATATATCGGCAGGTATAGTTCTTGTTTACATCTAGCCCTTTTAAATGTCGCTGTCACTCATGGATGTATGCAGATTGTAATATAATTTTCACGATGCGCGCATGGAGAAAATAATAACCTAACTATATCAGTTTTTCCTTTTTATAATATTTTACCTACATTGTGCGTTACATAACATTAACAAACAATCAAAACTAGTATCAATACTTGTTTAATGTATTCTCACACAAAACCTATGATTTTTACACAATATTTTATATAAAACTAGTGTAATCTTTAACCCTTTTTGAAGCTAAACATCTATAACATTTCTAAACACCGGCGAGACGCAAAAAATCAGAAATAAAGGGTTAAAGTTTGACGTTTGGGTTCTGTCGTTAATCTTTGTGATGGTGTAATGTATCTTTACGGTTGTCTGCGCTCACCAGAGTTAGAACACTGATGAGCTCTGTATGTTACGTGTGTTTGACGTTTTATTATTATGTGGTTGACTGTATTTCTATGTAAAATGTGTGAATAATTTAATTGGGTATTAAACGTTAAAATTTAAGATTTGTTAAAGTTACAATACATTTTTTGCTAAATTACGATTTGATATTAAGTTGTTTGCTTTGTTATTACATGAAATAATTAGTAAATAGGTAGATTGTTGCTGTTTAATGATGACCTTGACTTTTAAATGTCATAAGACGCAAAGTAAACTTAACCTAATGGTTAACCAAGACTAAAGACTAACCTTTGAAATGTATTTTCAGTACCAGAATTTAATTTGATTCTTTTATTTCTAAAACGAAATATCATTTGACAGCAATAAATTAGCCATAACAACTTACCATCAGCTATACATCTTTCTAAACGAATAACAACACCTAAGTCCTTAATTCCTTCCGCAAAACTTGTTAGTCTGTCTATAACAGGTGTTACGGCCGCACCTGCAAAACTCCTAAACTTCACAAAAGGTGGGGGGTTGAAAAGTGGCGCGCGACGTGTTTTGTCACGCTATAATCAAACGTCACGTCAGAGGGGGGTGATAGCACCCCATTGGGGGTGTGAAAATACCCCACTCGTCTCCGCAAACATTCGCTACCGCCTGGGATTAAGAGTTTGTTTGTACGAAGGCAGCGTTTTTGTGATCGGTAAGATAAAATTCAAAGGTGAAGTTCGATCGCAATCCGATTATATTTCGTGAGGAATTTCTTTTGTAGGATTACGTATTATAATTTCACGCTGAAAATTATGTGAGGCGTGCACGTATTGTTATATGATATTACAAATATTAATACAATTCAGATAACACTATATTTTGTTATTGATATAATAATGTTTTTTATCATTATTATAAGCCTATATCGTCCCACTGCTGGGCAAAACGCCGCCCCATTAGCTTTCCACTGCAAACTTTGTAATAAACTTTGATCTTATTTATTTCTCAATTAATTATTGTATAGGCAACACGTGAAAAAACATCAAATAGCATGTTATCGCTATGAGAAAGAAACGCATGACTTCGTGATCAATAACCTTTCACATTTCCTTCAAAAATACATCAAAAAATATTTTTCTCGAGAAAAAAAATGTTTTTAACCCCAACACCCCACGCTTACTCACCCCTGCTCGTAGATGTTTGTATTGCATTAAACATTCTTTGTAAGAAATAATGAATGAGGTACAAACTTCACCGAGCGAATATTAACCGAACGATGTTGATATTGCATCTTTGCTCTTTTCAAAACCCTCGGTTTTTGGGGAGTGAAAGGTAAAAAAAATATGGCGTCATGCTTTTCCGATGTGGAACATTTCTTCAAATGGCTATTGTGAAATGGTAACAATATAACTTGTCGCCGATCTATTTGTCACTGAATGTAACTCAGAGGAAAATTTGCTATAAATAAAAATTATAATTATCATTAACCATTAAACTACGGAATATTCCAAGGAGGTTTTCATCTAATATCGAATCGAAAGGCCTACATTATTACGAGGTCTAATACCTAAATCATAATTTTGGGGATATTTTTTTATATGCTTAACAGTAATTTTTCTTTAAATTCAATTCAAGTCTATTCTAATCAATGTGAAGTGTATCTTTAAATAATTAACGATATTTCAAATACAGGCGTAAAAGATCTTTATACCTACTTAATAAAATATCCTGCTTATGACATGTTCTAATTAACAGTTTTCTACATAACAGGAATTGGTACAACACTTGCCAAACATACAAAGATACACCTTCACAGTAACTATTCACCAATTAATTAATACCTTACATTAATTTGGCTCCATTATCAGTAACAACGTGAGGGTCCGAGGGGCGAGCCGTTTTACAAAAGATTCTTATCAAAGGCTTCGAGTAGATCGCTCAATAAACGGATTAGAGGAGTAAATACTACGCCAATTTGGATTATACCTTCCGAAACCGTTTGTATGAAGCTTGTTTGTTTAAGAAAACAAGATTTTTAATGATACTCCTAATAAAATCGTATAGAAAACTCGTTTGAGTATCTACCTCTATAGCTGTTCTGATTTTTTGTACAATTTTCTTTACCTTTGATTATATAAAGCAACAAGTACCCTGAATTTTCAATTCCTAGTGATAAAATAAACATAAAAATATTAATATGCTGAATAATTTATGTTGACGGTTTAGTTCTGTCAATGTCTGAGATAATATTTTCTGAGAGCAAATAAAGACATAGTCCATACAAAGAGTCTGTCAGCTATGATACGTAAGTAACGATACATAAAATAATTAAAAATATAGAACCAGCTAACAGATCTATAGCTATGCTAACAATTAAAAATAATTATGTAGGTACTCGTGCTTCCAGGAAGTGGTAGAAACAAAAGAAAGGGTTAGAATCAAAGCATCTCTTGCTCCAGTTTTCACCCCTAAAGGGGGGTTGTACATCTGTAGATAATATAAGTCGAATACATATGTCCCTTTAACAATGACAACTTGACTTTCTAATCAGGTCCATAAATAACTGTCATAAAGTCCACAAATCTCTAATTTTTAATTTAGATCAACCTCAAAAATCAGCAGTTGGTAAACGCTTGTATATTTATCTAAAACATCAATTTATTGGCGTTTCGTGGTATTAAAAAAAAGCACTTCTGTGTTTCAAACGGCACGTTAATAGTCGACTTCGGTCTTTATTAATGAAAATAGCAGTTAAGGCCTTAGTAGCCAAGTGTAGATCTCCTATAACACTAGATTAATCAAGTCCACTAGTCAAATGAAAGAAAACTGAAAAACACTTGATCACAAAAATACTCAGCAATTCCGACAAACGATATTCACAAGAAAACAAGATTCAGAAACGAACTGAAACTCGGAAGTAGGTTAACTGAAAGGAAAGACTTTAAAAAATACTCATATTTCTCAACTTTAAGATGTCACGTAGATCTGTTAACCGAAATTTTATACTCCTTTGTTTTACCGGTTTACCCGAAACGTTATGCATACAACTTTTATGAGAAATGTTGCTTCAAGGTATTTTCAAAGACTTGCGAGGTTCTTTGAAAACAATGCGTGCAAAAGAAGCTCTTTATCTTTAGGTAATTATATACTACACAGATAAAGATATTATTTTTAGATTGTAGAGAATTACAAGTTTAGGTGTGCCAGTGATTTATGTGACGTACGACCAATTACACGACGCATCTATAATAATCTATCCGGCAGGCAAAGTGAGAGCACATGTATATCATTAATTATCGATTTATGTTTCAATTAAGAAGCTAACCGGTACTTATTCGGAAATGTTAAAATAAACTAAAGAGCTCCAAAAAAATCATGCAATAATTTCCAGTTTCTAAGTCTGTCAGGACGGTCAGTACATATATTATTATTATTAGAATTTGTGTTCAAAAAACAACATTAATGCCCTGGGAGTAAAATTTAAATAGTAATAAAAGGGTCAAAGCTCCACACAACATGATATAATATTTTCCCGAAAACGCTACATAATATCTAATTCAAAGTTTCGTCATAACACGACTACGCGTGGTAATTTAATCTCTCAGCAGGGAACTACGTTTGACTAGGATTGCAACTGAAAGTCGAGTGTATTACCAAAACTGCAGAGCGATGCAGCTTACAGTTCTACAAACGTGAAGCACAGAAATAATATTACTTGTTATATTAGTTTTATATACAGATTTGTGTTTCAACTTGGATATTTTAATTAAATTTATTTAAGCAATCTCGAATGTCAGATTTGGAAGAAAAAAAGGAAGATCTTTGCCCAACAGTGGGACACATAAAGGGCTAACAAAAGGAATCTTGAATGTATTACGTATATTCTAAGTACGAGCACGACAACTACGAGCTATATTTATTCACCATAATCTAACATGAGAAATAAGAAAAAAATTGTAATAGCATCACTTGTGAACAGCACCAGTGGCTACAATTATTAGCATTAATATATTGAAAATCTTGACGAAATACAAGAATATAAGAGATATTAGATATACAAACATGCATTCATTAATTATAACACAACATGAAATTATCTATTATGTACCAAACCGTTAAGTAATTTCTTAATAATAAAAATAATCACAGCCATTCACACCAAAACTGAACTATCATAATAATTACTTTTACAAACAATGTGAACAATAACACGACTAGACATAAAACCAAAGGTATTTCATAGCGAAATGTCAGAGGCGACCACAGTTTTCGAACTCCAACAGAAAGCCGCAGACTAACCGACACACAGACTCTCTACGTACGAACTAATATCATGTAGCGAACGAAGCATTGCCTGTCTGTCTATCTATTAAGCTTGCACGGTTTAAGGGTTGATCATTCTATAGTAAGGTAGTTCTCTTCTTTGATACGACGTTGTTGAAACCTACATATATATGTCAGTCATAAACGTCATAATTTTTCCTTGCATCTAGTTATTTGTCGATAAAGAGTAGACCATAAAAGCCATTTACTTGGCAAAATATTTTGTCTGATATTAAATACTACTCAAGAAGGACCGGACAAGATTTTCTAAAAACATTACAAAAAATTAAATATATTTTTACCAACAGTGTGTTACACAAGTACACAATTATGACACGAGGGGCGATGCGACAATATAATACGATCAGTATCTCCCTATCTTCCCCAGAAAACAGCAAGTGAAGTCACGTGGAAAACCCAATACAATTCATGAAACTGCGTTTTAATTAACAATTATTTACACTGGCAGTATGTTTGTGTAAAACATTTCAAAGTTAGGTTTAATTAAATTTGTCTAAGCAGTCAATCGGATGAAAACTCTCATGTTTGGTTTAACTGCTCGCCTGCTCTTGTAATAACTGTAGGATATCGTTTCAAATCGAGATTAGATTTCAGAGGAGATATGAGTTTAGTAGAACTAATGTTATGAAGTAAACTTTGTTTGCTTGAACGAGAAAATCTGATAGTAAAACACTGATTTTCATGTATTTCAGGAGTAAAACATATGTACAAAAGAGAAGGTATAGATATAGTATAGAACCAATTTTAAAATTATTGTATGTAATAAGTAGTAGAAAATAAAATTTTCAAGAGGTGATAAAAGGTCATATAGTAAACTGATATAAATATTTGCAGCTTAGTTCAAAAAGTAACTAAATTGTCAAACACCGTAAACATAGGGGCTTTGATACCAAGTATTATAAGATCGTATTTAGGCTACTAAACTATCATTGTAAAGACAAACATTTGGTAAAACTTCAAAAAATACCAACTTGAAGCATTTATTTTCTAATTTTTATAAGAAAATTCTAATAAAAAGTATCTTTTCCTCCCAAATCTGCAAAGACTAGACTGCACGACGAAAATAAGTTACTACATAAACGAAACAGCAAGATATTAAGGTTGTCAGTAACCACATTTTCACTCAACTCAAAGGCCGTCAGCTGTCGAAGGGAACTGACGGGCCTGAAGCCAGACAGTTCAATACTAAACCATCTGTTCAGACAAGATACTAATTATTCTGTTGTTGAATAATTTCTATTCACTTTCGTCACTTTGCTTGAAGTTATTTAGTGAAAAGTGAATTTATTTTATGAAGTCGAAATGAAAGGCAATATAAATGAGAGATGTTTTCGAAATAGTTTAATTGATGAAGATTATTTTGTGAATAGATATAGTAATAAATATGAAATTCTAAAACTAAACTAAGATTTAATAGACGATAAAACCAGCCAGTTTTGAGATAATAATTTAGATTATGTAGACAATTTACCCAAAGTTTTAGAAATTTCGGTTAAAATCTAGTCGAAACGGTGAACAAATTGCATTATTTCATAAAATAATAAGGATGACAATAATAATATTCATCAGTGACTAAACTTAAACGTTTTAGAGTCCAGTTGCAAAACAATTCATCACAATATGTCACCACACACATAACCTACAAAAACCCTTACTACCAAAGACAGTATAGTAGCTATATCACCAATAAATATTTCCAAAACAATTTTCCTACGAAAAAATATACAAAAAAGGCTTGTTTACCCACCGTAAGTAACAGCAAACAACATAAGTCCGTCCATCCGTAACAAACGTTACGCGTGACCATCATTCAATTACACAAACAAACATATGGAAATGATTTCAATTCGTATCCGAATAAAAGAATAACAATGACGAAATAAGGGGATGAAAGAGGGGAACAAACGATTGGTTTTGATATTTGCGTGTATAGTATGTGGGGAATCGAATTGTGAGTGTTTTGGGGTGTCTGTATTACTATTGGCTAGGTAGCACATAATATTATAGCAAGGTAGGTAGAAAAGCAATTTTCACCTCTACGAGCATATAAGATCTAGAAAAAGCTAAGTAGAAATTAAAAGCAAGGAAACAATACGTTAAGTACTCTATGTTCTCTATTTGATGTGAAAACTGTCCTATAAATTTGTAATTCATCTGCAAAATAATTTAATATTGATAAGAAAATTATAAGTCACTTTACCGTTTTCGGAAAGATGTTATAAATTTCTACCTGAAAAACCATATTTAAAAATTCAATAAATTCAACACCCCGTCCTATTCATTGAAAAACATGCAACAAGAAATACGCATCACACATTCTTTATAACACTCACAATCATTGTCTAAAAGAAAAGCGTTCGTTTCACCAAATCCAATGGGAAAACGCACCAGCGGCGTTCACCGCCAAATTAATCCCCAACGCACCCCTCTGAGGGTAATACAGGGTATTAACCATTCATACCTCGGCAATTTCGTTATTTCTCCCGAAACGCACCCGCTATTTCTATTCTTTTTTACTAGATGACCCACGCGGTTCTGCTCGCGTACAAACTCTTCATACCCAATTTCAACCCCTTAAGGGGTGATTTCAGAAACAGTAGCCTTAATATTTTGATATTGTATCTTAAACTCAAGGCCTAAATCCTCCCTCATTACGGGTACTACTCCTCATTATTCTTGTCCAGCAGTGGGATATTAATGGGTATTTATTTTTATTTAATATTATTACTCAATTTTACCATAATTGTGTAAACAGTTTACTTGTGCAACAGACAGACAGCCTTCCTCTCTCATTTATAATATTACTAAGGATTTCCCGACGCAAAGTTGTGACTATTTCGACGACTCAATGGTAGCAATTTACTAGTGAATGGTACTGTAAGAATTTTTCCGTTCATGTCAACCGCATAGTAATTGGAAAGCTGAATGGTGTTAAGAAATGTGGTAGTGTATTATGAGTTAATTAGTTGGCTTGGTTTGTGAATAGTTTGGAGTCTGTACCTTTCATTCCTTTCAGTGCTGGGAAAAAATATGTTTTGTCTGTTACCGTTCTTCAAATAAATATTTGAAATCTTTTTTCAACGGAAACTTTGTTTTGTTTATATAGAATTAACCTAATTAGTAAAACCTAATTAGTATGTTTTTGTTAATTTTTTTTCTTATTCGGTAACTAAGGATAAGATTGACGGATCTCATTATTATTACTTTCTTCAATATAAAAATAAAATTCAGTTCAAATAAACGAAACGGACTGAATTCTTCATCACATTAAGATCCAAAATAATTTGTTATTCCTCTCAAATGTCTGTTTACAGACGCTAAGAGACGATCGTAATTTTATTTACTTACAAAATTCAAACAAAGACAAATAACACAAAAATATTGACTCGTAATTAGTCTGGATCTAAAAGGTCACCTTGAGAAAATTCCGACCTCTAAAAGCGCTCTTAATCAATACATTACAGAGAAAAAATTGCTTCTCGCAGACGACATTTTAATGTTGAAAAATCATTCTCTACAAACTCATTTTCTAAGGTTCGACCAGGCTGTTATAGGCCTCCATTTTTTATACACCTGCCAACAAAGACCCACTTTTCTTAGGTATATTTATACAAATTTACATTTACTTTTATCAGTGTTAAAATGTACCCTATCTTGCGGATATAAGGATGAGTTTTCTGTGATGATTTGTAAGGTTATGTTTGCACGTTTTGATGTATTAGAGAGGTGGTGAGATTGAAGATCGATTCGTTGTGCCGGTGCACATTTTGTGGGGATTTTGATTTTAAAATGAGCTTTAATATTCTTGTTCGTGGGCTATTAATTAAATATCGATCAGGGTGGTGCACGTCTTTATTTGAAAGGTTTTTGAAGAGTGAATTTTAATCCCAAAGCAATCAAAAGACGATCCTTATTAGTTTTCAAAGAAAAGTATACCAATTCCCAGACTATTTTAAGCTGTACATTGAGTAGTAGAAGAGCCTTTAATTAAACTGATATATAACCAATCTTTTTTCTTAAGCTAGCTACATTAATATGTATCTTGTCGACATAATATGAAATATTGAGGCATAAAAAGCAATCTAAAATAATCATAATCACCAGTCTAAAATGAGTCGCCCCATCCCTATTTATAAAGCGGGAAACATCCAATCCTGTCAAAAAATTACCTCCGCCCAATCAAAGAAAATGTACACAGTCCAATTCACCCAGATTCACCCAGTTGGGTCCGGTTTTAAAAACGTACTTCCCTATTTCAAATGATTGTGAATTACTTTCATCCAGTTTGGGCACACTCGCAGTAAAGATGATTTCATCCCTAAGGGGCAAAAGGACCTTTTTAAATCGCCGATAGGAGTTAATGAGGTTGAAAATCTAAAATTTTTATTAAGGAAATAAAATTCTTTGATGAAACCGATAGCAGCTTGAGAATGGCTTAATGTATTTTTAGTTATTTATTGAGACAAATACGTGCAAGGGTTTGGAAATTAATTGGCTTTGATTTTACCTACTGTTCTATTTATGATATAGCGTCAGTCAGATAACGATCAATGAGGTAAAAACCATTTGTAGCAGTAAGTACATCCATTCCATAAACAATAATAATATTTGACACTATGTCATACAAGATACAAATAGAAACTTGGTAAATACTAACCGATATTTTATATACAGTATACAGTTCGACGCCTGTTTAGATATGAGTTATTCTACATTATTTTATGAGACTTGTCTAGTAAAATAATTTACGTTGAATTCAGCAAAAGGTAGACTTTTTTATAAATATGTTGTACGACGCAGGTTTATACGTGTCAAAAAATATAACAATTTTTACGTTACACCACCCACATGTAATAAAGTTATATAAAATTCAACGTATATTTTACTTGATATATTTTTTTACGTAAAACGTAGGCGTATTCGAATGGCTACATTAATTGATGGATGCTGTATCGGGAGATTTCATCTGCAAAAAATACGTTATCAATAATGTTCGAGCTTTTGAAAAATGTTTTAGTAAAAATAGATTGACATACTATGAGCGATGGGTACATGTTTTTTGATGATCATATTTTTTACATTTTTTATTTTCAGTTTGACACATTTTAGTTTAGAAATAGTGGCAATAATACTAAAGGCTTTTTTATTTTGCGTGTTTGACACAATTCACACGATAGGATATGAGCGAATATTTTCAATTTTATTTTTGTATATATACATTACTATAAAAAATATATCACTAAATGCGACGCTAAGCGTAATCGAGAGCAGCTGAACGGATTTGAAAAATTACATAACTAAATAGAAAAGAAAAAGAATCGACTGTAAGCCGGTACGAAATCCAGCGGATCAGCTAGTTTCGTATCAAACGTTAAAAACTATAGCTGTTGTCCGATCTACACTGCTATTGTTTAACTTTGTGTAAACATCTACGACATCACTCGCGTACTCTGAATCTAACAAAATCGTATCAACTGTTGCAATATTTCATACAAAATTTTCAATATCGCTATCTGAAACCTCAAATCAAATTACTATCCGTTCCTCTCCATTTTAAGCAAACGTTCACGTCAAAGCCTTGCCTACACCTCGGACAGACAAGACTATTGTTTCATCCTCGGAATATTCCTAGGGAATACACATAAGACAGATAAATAGGCGTCTAAGTAAACCAATAAGCGGGTTCAATCACAGACGCCTTAGGCTGCCTTGTTGATAGTAATATCTCGGAATATTCCCGTAGGGGAAGGCAGGAGTTGAAGCATGTTAACTAGTGTCGAGGCTTTGGTGAATGTGTCTATGGACTAACTTGTATGTGTGTTGTGATGAAAGGATCATGTTTATATGATAAATGAATCTATAGAACTTATTATAAAGGGAGAAAAGAAGACGCGAGTTTTGTTTGAAGTGTTTTAAAATATCGTTTACGACAGAACAACTAGATTATTAACATTCTCTTGTGTCTATCTCTCGCAGATGCTTTAGGTGGAGTGACTTTCTTTACTTTCAAGAAACTTCTAACCCCGTCTGTGCCTAAAAATCCTATTATATTTACATCGATAAAACGGCTACAACCTTAACCGGGTAAAAATCTTAACACATTTTTATTAGAAGCGAAAGCAGAGAAGACAAATCAGCGCAAGCAATACATCAGAAAAAACGTATTATTCAGGTTTCCAAACTCGATTATTCAGAACATAGTTTATACTATAACTGAACTGCAAACATAACACAAACTTATGCTTCAATTACCATTTATAATATACCAGCCTTGTAATTCAGGATCTTATTACCATATACCGGGCACAGTTCCAAACTTTAACTTAACTACTAAGAAACACTAAGACAACCAAACGATATTTATATTGATTTCAAATATTACGACTGATTTGAGTATCAATATTAATAGTTAATTAAACCGTATTAGTCGATTTTAACATATCTGAGGTTTGGCAATACATTTTGTCTATACAAGATTCTTATTTATTTGATTAACCAGTAAACTGCTATCTATACGTTAAACAATGGGGAAAATGTTGAAAAAAAACACACAATAATACTAAAAAAGTAGCAGAAACTATTTCAATATTACACAATAAAAGAAACCTGTATATAATTCACCCAAAAATAGGTGCAAGTAATAAAACCAAACTAAAAATTGATAGCTGTAAAAATAATTTTAGTCCGATTTAAAATTTTCCGTCCAACGCAGACGGTCGTTAAAACTTCGCCGCATCTCTTTTTAAAAGTAAAATATACCAAGTCATTTTTATTTTGGAACAGATTCCGTAAGGTAAATAGTTGAAACGTCTCACTGGGGTATTTTTAGTATAAAATTTATGCATGTTAGGACTTAGTCAGATGGAAGGCGGATAGCGGTTACGGTATTTTTTGAAAACACGACTAAGAACAAATTCCAAAAATGTATCTATTTAGATTGAAGATTAAAATTATATTACACAGTTACTCTGTTTATCAACTGTTTCGAAAAATGTGTAGTAGGAACTCTTATCATAAAATTTTGATGAAAACTTCATATCCACTCTTTTCAATTGCTAAAAATATTTTCAGAATTCGAGTTGAAAAATAAAAGCAATATTGAAAACGTGATGAAAATTGCAGTTTCAATTACAAAATATAAATAGTGAAAAGCTCGTGGATTTTTTTTTACTCATTTTTTGTATGTATCCAAATTTCAGTTTTCTCAATCAGTTGCATAAAATCTTTCAAGTCATAAAGAGACCGTTCGGTAACCCATTTTGAGGACCGCTGTTAAGAACTGCGACAGTACAGAATAACGTAGTCAGTTTTTCCGCTAATCGCTTACATTGAAACCTGAGCTCTTCGTGCATTTTAAAAACTTGCTTTCATAGCTTTCAAATTATGAGAAAGGCAGGCGCGAGTTCCTTTATTTTTAACTAGTCAGTAATATATTTCGTGGTTTTGCCAAAATTAAGTTAATGTGTCTTTTTCATTACTTTATGGTGACGTAAAATATTCTAGTAAAAATAATTTCTTAAAACCGGGTTTTATATTCATCTTTTGTTATTTGTAGAGAATTAGTAAAAGAGTTAAAAATTATGAAATTTATTTTAGAAAAATAAAAGTATTGTAACTTGCACAAATATTCATCATGAATGTGTAAGGAACGTTTCATATACGTAAGTGCTTGTATAGATACGTTACTTACTGGGTACTATATACATGTATGACAAATAACAATATAGTGATAGCCGATTGCTTTAAGTTGGCACCTCCCACACAAGTAGTTGCAGGTTCGAACCCGAGGCAACATACCAATAACTTTTCGAAGTTATGTGTGTATTAGAAATAATTATCACGTGCTCCAACGGTGAAGAAAAAACGTCGTGATGAAACCTTGCATACGTTTCCTACGCTAATTAGACCCAAAAGAAAATTAGATCTTGAAAAAAAATAATAGGAAAAAGTCGTGATAGTATGTTATTTCTTTAAAAAAGGCTCCCTTTCCCACAGACTACATAAAACATCTTATCAGAACCAACTAAAATCTCAACTACAAAACGTCTCAACTCAAAATAAACATCCAATACTCTGACATTCCGCGTCATAGGTATTTCCAATAAAAATAGCTGGTGTACTAAGAACTCCTTTGTGCCGGAACACTTTCATCTTAACGTGTAGTATCGGCAGATTTCACACGCATTCCTCTATTTATACAATATTACGTCAGCTCGGTGAGTGAACATGGACTTGGGAATTGTGGATACTCCGAACAGCCTTAAACCTACTTTAAAGTTAACTATAAAAGCTAAAACGAATCCCTTAGTTAAGTCATAGCATCCTAACAAGTGTGATAATCAAATAGACAAAATAAGCTTTACAGATTAGAGTATTCTGTATTTAGTATGTATAATTATGCATGTATGTACCATCGGTTGAAGTACGGCAGTTACTGTGACTATTTTAACAAATAAGTTTAATTCAGCTAACATAATTGCTTCAGTTATAATTAATTATTTGATTATTAGGCAATTTTTTTCGTTTAAATCAATTGACAGTCCAAAACACACCTTACATAATACCGAGGTTTTAATTCCATATCACGGAAAAACTTTTCCAGAAAAAACGCCAATCAAAATTTAACAACTTCCATATTTCTTTCAGAGCGCAACTAAACCCGCATTTTATATCCCACTTAACATTCACACGTCAAATAAAACAAGCACGGTTCATCAACTCTCGAACACATGTCCAATCTCTATTTAATCCAAGTCAAATCCCTACAAAGAACGCTCTCAAAGGCAGCCGATGGGAAAAATCTCCCGAGTTATAAAGATTTACTATTACCGGAGGGACGGATAATAATGGAATTTCAATCAGTTGTGGTGGTATGGGGTGAAGAGGGGGGAGGGTCTCAGGTTATTGCTGATTGGGCGGCTAAAACGGTGCTTTGACTATTCGACATGAAAGCTCCCGTTTGATTAGTAATATTGGATTGGGAAACAATAGTGTGGTGAGATTGTGTTTGAAAGATGCTTGAAAGGAAGTGTATTGTGCGAGGTTAAGCAATGTCGCTGCGGTTTAACGTTGGATGAGTTTTGCTGTTGGTTTAGAGTACTTGTTAACGACATCGATGTTTTGACTATATATGTGTATGTGATACTATTTTTATTTATTTATTTTTATTATATGTAACTGCCTCTTTGGTGCAATCGGTAGTTTAGCCTGTAGATTGTGATTTTTTTTTCTCAAAAATATTAGAATATTTTCTTCGCACTTTCTAAAACAACAATAGGCTCGCCCATTATAACATGAGACTAACATTTTAAACTACAAAACGCGGGTGTACTTTATTCACCGTCGGATATAACATGCCTTATATTTTGTACTAGCTGACCCGCGCAACTTCGCTTGCGTCACATAAGAAAGATATATATATATATTTCACTGGTACTCTGCTTCTATTGGTCGTAGCGTGATAATATATAACCTTCCTCGATAAATGGGCTGTCCAACACTGAAAGAATTTTTCAAATCGGACCAGAAGTTCCTGAGATTAGCGCGATCAAACAAACAAACAAACAAACAAACTCTTCAGTTTTGTAATATTAGTATAGATTAGTATAGATATAGCCTATAACCTTCCTCGATAAATGGGCTGTCCAACACTGAAAGAATTTTTCAAATCGGACCAGTAGTTCATGAGATCAGCGCGTTCAAACAAACAAACAAACTCTTCAACTTTATAATATTAGTATAGATGTAATAATGACCAATTTTCAATAAATTCCAACCACTTTTAGTGCTCCCCAATTAGTCAACAACAAGCCTGAAAACAATAAAAGAAATTTCTAGAAATAAAACTACTTTAGTTTTGAGTTCGCCGCCATGGTTACGTTATGACACTTTGACATTAAACAAGTTAATGATTTCTGATAATATCTGTGACCTTTGAATGTGGTATTTATCTTTAATGAACTTCATGACAAATGATGACTAAGTATTTACGAAGACGTCTGGCTGACAAACTGTCTAAGTGTCTAGTAGCATTTATTACTTACTTTTAGATAGGCCTTGAAGATATTGAGTGAAAATTTACTTTGTGACGTCATAATTTCTATAGAACTACCTAATCATAAAAATATATGAAGTAATGAAAGGCTTATAAAGTGTTTTGTTTCTTTCACTCCGTAGCAAAATGAAAGAGAGAAAACATATTTTAGTAGTTGTTTAACTAAAATAGGTTTAGTGTGTTTATGAATAAGAGGGTTAGTGTTTAATAATATAATAGTAGATTATTTACCCCCCGTTTCTAGTACATTTAACGGTAGTTGATGTTTTCATTTGCGTTTTTTTATATAGTTTAAACGCAATAGATAAACTACCGCTAAATGTAACTCAGAAATCGGGGATTAGACCTCTAAAGCTACCTCGTTTAGAACGAGGCTTTATGACTACTATTACATAAAGGTAAGTAGTCGTAAAGTTTATAGGCTTTATAGGTTTATAGGCTAGTCTATACTTTTCTAAAATACAATCACGATTCGAATCTATTAGTTCGGTGATAATAATCTTAACTATACAGTAATAGAAAATACTCAAGAAAAAAATTACAAATGAATAAATAAATATTTGTAACTAGTACTCATGTTATATCAAAAAATTATACAAGAATTTCAAAATATATTATTCGTCTATATACTCTAGAATCCACAATCCATATAATTATAAACCTAATTTCACACACTAATAATTTTTTAACAAAAAATAAACTTATACACAAATCTCCTCCTAATTTCCTAATCACCACAAACTACGTAATTAATTTGAAATTTATACTATAAGGAATAAGGAAAATCATATCGATGTTTATGTAAATCAGACGGTTGATGGGAACGCCCCTGAACACAGAAATGCTATTTAAACTTTTTTATGTCTCACTTCTTATAGAAAAGGTGGCCACAAACTTTCTTATTAAAGGTATTACGATGAGACGTCAGGTAAATGAGGATAGGGTCGCCGCGGACTTCAAATAGTAATTAGCAATTGGAATTTTGGTCTGAAATGTCTAGATTGTGCTATATTGGTTCACACCCATCCTTATTATCTTGTCATACAAGACTACCGGTTACGAGTATTACGTACCTGACCTTTTGGCAAGACATTGAAGAGAGTATAAAATATTTTTAACATAAAAATATGTTTGCATAAAAGGTGTTTCTAACCAGAATTTTGTATTCTAATAAGATTTTAGTACTAATACAACTTTCTCACATGTGTAAAGAAAATGTGGTTGTTTCATCTAAATTACAACGTAATATTCTCCTACGTGAAGCAAAACCTAGTTACAATGGTCACGTGTTCACCTAAAATCATACGACGTAATCCTCCCAAACACCTTCCATTCATTTTCTTCAGCTATAACAATAAATTCATTTGTTCTCATAGCAGATTAATCAAAAACTTGTCACAAACATTTTGGAGGGAAAAAAGAACATTCTTTTTATCCATTGTCTTCCTAATTTTGGTGACAACCCTGCAACTTGAGTTTTCCATTAGGGATGGGACACTAAGAATAAATTATTCGTTCGCGAAAATTAGGTGAATGCTATTCAGGGGTGATTATGTTCCTTTTTAATCGGATATTTGACTTAACTGTAGGTGCGAAGATAACTTTTATAGCTTTCATAGATTTAATTAAATTTATTGCAGCGTTTGACTTTCTTAAGTGAGAAATAAAGGTGATTGGATTTTATTTATAGTCGTCGACAATCTACAATTGCTTCGCTTAATAGAGGTGTTTCGATTTATACATCGATTTGTTGGAAGTTTAATTAAGAAAGTGATGGTTCACGATTTTCTCGTGAGATTCATGTTGGAATTGATGTCAATGTATAATCATATTATTGTATGTTATTATAACCTACTACTATACACCAAATTTCCGGGGCCAGGGACCAGGCATATTTCTATTCTGTTTCAACTTATAATTTTGATAGCAACAGTACAGTGCAGACACATTAATATATAAAAAAGTCTAATAGCACTGTCTTACCCCGCTTTCAAATGTACCACTTACTTTTCTTCTAATCAATCTAATCTCACTTGATACCAATCAAGTCATACAGGTAAGTATGCTGCAATTCAAAAAAGCTTCGATTTAAGCATCAAACTAGCTTTGAGTTTGTTCCTAAATACTTAGTCCTTTCCTGCCTTAGTCTACGTAGTTTCAAAACACCGAATACAATCAAGACCTCTTAACAAACCTTTACGAAAACGCAAAATAGTCCTCTAGAACCCCATTAAAAGGGTGACCTCAACCATTTCGTATGCACCGTAGGGGGGAGGGAGGGGGAAATCACAGGATAATGTCATTGGAGCGGTTTCAATGGAGCTTCTACCGTGTAAAGGTTTTCGTTTGAATGTGTGGTTTATTAAGAAAGTACACGATATAATGTCACTTGAGGTGATATTTTACAGAAGAATAATTTATTTGAGTAGCTTTGTGCTTATTGACACTTATAATTACCACCACATGCCGCGAAAATAACTATTTTACAGAACGAAGTTTGGGTATCCTACACTGTTTTTACGCGACTAAAATAGATCTAGACATGAAAGTCTGAAGTATAAATAATCCAAAATTAAAAACAAAATTAGGTTACAAATTATCTACAAAACACTGTTAATTGAGAAACTAATAGCTTATTAACCAAACCATAACTCTACTAATTAGAAATTTGTGTCATAAATCTTGAAATATCACCAATTATGACAAGACAAAAATAGTTTACTACACGTCCACGTTACAAGCGCCAACAAAATACTATAAATACTTTTCTTGAGTTGCTGAAAAACATTCGTAAAAGAAACATTTTTATTTTAACTCATCAATCATTTTTGCAAGCATATCTAACCGCATAATAATCTAATTAGCAGTCACCTTTTTCAACTAGACCCAAAGCAATTACCGCTGAAATACATACGTTTGTAACACTTAAATCTCATGACATAATCAACAGAGTACTAACGAAATAAAGACCGAAAGAAACCACTGCTAGGGACTTTACTATAAAATCAAGACCAAAAATCGCTCGACATTTTATCGAGTGACTTAAGAATACATATCTGCTAACATATGCAAGGACAAGCAGGTTTCTCTCTGTAAGGTGCGTTTTCTCTTCATATATTATTCAAAGGGAACATTTGTACCAATATTTTGAACCCTCACGTTTGAAAGTTTCTAATTGAAAATTTGAAAAGCGGCTTCGCAATTAACGAAAGTGGTATTAAAATGTGATCGTCATTCGTACTATGAATAATTTGTGTAATTAGATATGTAGAATGTAGATTCGTTTGAATAAGAGTTTTTTATCTTGATAACTGTATCAAGGTTTAATTAAGATTTCATTAAAGGAGTAATGAGTGAGTTTGTTTATAAATAATAAAGATAAAAGCCGAAAAGCTTAAAAACATAGATATATTATGTCTACTTCACGATATCTATTTTTCTTGATTTATAAAGATTTCTACCTTCAGCAACAACAAAAATGCTAATAAAAACATACATACATACAAACATTCATACATAATACCCGATTTTTTCCCGTAGGGGTCGGCAAAGACCAAAGCACACCACTTGGTACAATCCTTACATACTTCCCTAGCCTCATTCACATCTCTCATCTATTCATCTTATCACACAGGACCGCCAGTTACGAGTACTACGCAATAAAAACAAAGAATCAAATATCCTTAAGTAGATAAGCTACAACTTAAAAGTATTCAACAAGAAATAAAAGCGACCAGCTCAAAATACCTTTAAGCGATAATCCACTAAGTCTAAGGTATAAAAAAGCCTTAATAACTGCAAAAACTTGGTCAAACCCCGACCTGAATTCATAAACATGTCTTTAGAAACTTGTGTAAAAACATTCAGCCTGTATACAGGGAGCGGTTTAAAATAAGTTTATATTTTTTGACAATTTTTTTGAGATGAGCTCAGAAATAAAATTGAAAGTACGGTATATGATTGTATAGAAGTGGTGCAAGCAATAGCAATTAACTGGTAGTATATTTAATGTTTAGTTCGCCGAAGATTTTCAGTGACCTTTTTTTTAAATGGAATTCTGTTTTTAGCAGATGCCTGATTGGTAGCCGCCGAAGAGTGTTGGGATCTTTATATTTTGGCAATAAAATGTTTAACAATAACCATCCTTTAACCTCTTTCAATAAATTGAAAACGAATAAAAAATAGTTAATAAAGATACAAAATAATGTAAGTATTTATTTTATTTACCAAACTATCTCTTACTTATAGTTAGCACCCTGTACACATAATACAGAGGCACTTGGCCCCTCGCCAAGAGGTGAAACTTGTGAAATTTTCAGCGCACAGCCTAAGAAATACTGAAACTTTTATACTGACCTAGAACTAAGTTAGGCTTCAGTCGAGTCTTATTTGTGAAATTTAAGGTTCTTGAATAAATTATGCGAAACAAACGTATCTAGTTGTCGGTTCGTATTGTTAATTCATCATTGAAACTGCTTGGTTTTATGTTGTACAGTTGCGAGCATAAATATGTATACGCCAGTTGTGTTTAGAATTGATAGCATCCAGGCAAGTAATGGAAATGGAATTAGTTAAAATTTATATGTATTTATCAAAAGCGCAATTTTTTGCTGCCAAAAAATCTACTCATAAAGAAAATCGCAGGCTAGATAATCAACTGATCTTAATTTTCTTGTGTACATGCTACTGAGACCGAATTCAGAGTTTTATCGTATACCTTGCTAAAATATTTATTTTTGCAATGCAGCAGAATCATGTCAAACAAAGAACTACCTAGGTGACATTTCTAGAACAGTCAGACAAACTAGAACTTTAACATTAAAACGCCATGTTTTATTGAAAATTAACCATAAAAAGTGCGTTTTCAAAATGTTTCCTCACGTCATTTTAACGTAACTTAAATTATATTAACACCTCGTAAAACACATAGTTACAGCAGATGTATGTAAATTGCAGGTGTGCGTTACTCGCGTGTGCACAGGAACTGAACCTAGGACTGTGGTTTACTTCTAACTAGTAGTTATCACACGAATGCAAGTGTAGAGCAAATTATAGGATAAGTTTGTTTTAAAGTGCTGGAAGCGCAAAAGTGGGCTTGTTAAAGTAAAAAAAAAATCTTGAGAATTTGTTTAATAATTTTGTAAGATAACATTTTTTTTTAAATTGCTTAAACTATCATAAACATGATTATATATCTAAAGCTTACATCAGTTCTTAACCTTGTCTTCTACTTGAACGAAAAAATTATGACAGAGTACTCAAAATTAAATGCTTATCACTCTGAAGTTAGGTAACTTTAACTAGACTATCAAATAGTAAAACAATATTGTACACAATTTCGACAAATAAAACTGGTCTAGAAAAAAAAAGATTCAAATAAGGGGATGGGGACTAATTTCGTTCTAAATTACTTATTTATTAATTATGCCGCCGTGTGACGTCATATGACTTTTCAACGCCATCGTTTTCCTGAAGAATACGTCTCAAATCTATAAAATAGATTGATATGTAATCAACAAGATAAACATAAAACAAGAACAAAAAAAACATAATTTTAACCATTATCATATTTTTAACGCTTAATGACATCAACCATATTCAAGCCAGCTTTTCACGACGTGGTAAGCCAGTGCCGATAGTGCAAAATCCCAGTACTTATTCTGTATATTTGTTTCAGCTGTAACTGTGAGTTTAAAGATTCGGTGACGTTGGCGTCCTTCCAACGGTTTGAATGTGCCCCTGTTCTTACTTTATCGAGGCTGTTGTATTGTGGTGGTGTGAATTGTCTCAGTTTATTCGAAACTGTTCGGAATATCTTTTGGAAGAAGAATTAAGATAAGCTAGGTTATGATATGTGAAAATGTTAGAATGTAATGTATGTCATCGTTTAAGGTACTGTTTCGAGACTATCCTGTGGTTGTAGACTGAAGATAAAATATGTTCCATAAAATTCGATGTTCGATAACTATTACGTGTCTTAATGTGAATAGCAATGTAATTTCAGTTTTATATCGTCATATTTCGCGAATTATGGTAGGTACAAAAGATTCTAATTTCATTCTAACAAAGTTAGGAAATGAAGCAAATCAACCGAAATTTTGTGCGATGTTTCGTAATTTATTGAAATATAGACGCCAAGAAGTTTGAAAAACGTGATTGTTATTACGTCTAGTGTGTCTAAATAGTTAAGTACCTACTAAATGGTCATTCAATGTTCTTTCTCGTGTCATTCAAAGCGCTACCTCCTACAATTCTCACAAACTTTAACTAAATCCGAACCTACATTAAGAACGGGTAAAAATCACCCACAAAATCGTGACCTACACAACCTGAACACTAAAAGTAGGCCATTCAAATAATCTTGGCAATGTGAAGAGTTTCGTCTGTACGTGACGTACGTTTTAAATAAACTACCTTATAAGCTAACATACTCATGCATTTTACATAGTTCTTATAACTTATTTATAATTTCAAATTTATAGTGACGTTTACAGAGACTTTTAAGGCTGTATTTTCTGACCGATATTGAAGCTTTTATTATTTAGTATAACACTCGATCATGATTTGAATTATCCGAACTTTATTCATGTTTTAGCTAAGAAACACGGCCTGGTATCGTCACCTTCAGTCTAACTTACGCCAAAATATAAAGCAATTCAAAATGTTATAAATGCACTGTTCCCATAGGAAATATATGCGACTGTATTATCATTACAATCAAATTGTGAACTGACAAAATAGTCAATACCTCTCACGCATGTTCTATTTCCTATTTAAAGCGTCGATTTCCTATTCTAGCTACACTATAAGCAAATATTTTGGTATAGCACCTACTATCGGTTACTGATCATCACACATACCCAATGATTAGACATCATGGACCAAACATGCCAACGAACATACGTTATCATCACTTCAAAGCCCCCATTAGAATTCCAGCTCCCACTCCGTTTAATCAAACACCACAAGACCTAACCAATAACAATCCAATTAGTGAAATCATTAACGTAGTTCTAATTGTCCGTATTGGAACATGGCCAGCGAGCGTGTCGTACAAGATTCGATTCCCAGCGACTATTGTTTGGTTATATTAACGGTTGACGTGACGTCATTATTGAGATTAGTGGTATTGTTCGTGAATTACTGTGGGGTAATTAAATGACGTATTAATTGTGTAGTAACAATGTGTTTGCAGGTGTTGGGATAGGTCAGTGACCTAGGCTGGCAGGTAATTTACGGGCTATGTTTTGGAAATTATGTTATGAATTATGCTGCTATTTATCTGATACATAAACACGCAATTAAAAGAAAGTAATCCAAGGATTCTCGGGTTTAAAAAAAGGCTAAGCTATGACAGTAAACAGACATGCAGACTTTTGCATTCATAATATTGGTGTCAATCGCTTACTGCTTTACATACCCCTACATTGACGAATGTTTGTAATCACGGAACACATCTTTCACGCAAAAACTACGAAATAAATTTACATTGATAGAATCAAGATCACACAAAGCTATTATTTATAAAACAGAAGCATCTGTTTGTATTAAAACCTACACCAGACAGATCAATACGAAAATAAAGACAATCCACAATCATTTCTTCAAGACCCATCTCATTTACTTTCTTAAATCGAAACTTCTTCAAAGCAATGTCAAACATCCCACTGGTCGGTTTTAATTACAAGGAAATCAGGTGGTAGATAAATAAACGGCTACCGGCTTGTGATAGGAAGCCGATATTTTACACGGCTTGAGATGTACGCTAGTGCCTGGATTTATATCGTCTAGCCAGCGGGGAAGGTTTAAAGATAAACTCAGTTTAGAATAGGTTAGTTTTAAAATAAAAGCTATTGGGTACTCTGTAGTGTAAGGGTTACTGTTGTATATTTACACTTATGAATATTAGGGCAAAGAGTCCAAAATATAATAATTGACATATTATTATTATTGTCATATTATTAGCTTATTTATAAGCGAAATATTTATAACTGTTACACCATTAAAGCATTCTTTGTAAAAACCTATTAGAAAGAACGATGATTCAATATCTCGTTATAAAAAATTACCACATCATCGCCTTATATTACTATAGTCTACTTTTGTGCCTAACTGATAAGTACAGACTTAAAAATAAACTTTAGAAATATATGTTTATATTATTATATTCAAAATAATATACGAAAATCCGCTATAAAGCGTAAACACAATTTAAATAATCTCCATGCAGAAAGCGTAGAAAAAGTACTACTACAATAAAATGTTTATTACAATTTTATTATTGTCCAAGAAATATTATGGATTATTTCAATATTTTTGCTTTAATACTTTTATTCCCAGGCCTATGCGGGGTGCAATTGAGTTCGTTCACCCTAATTTTATAGTCGAATAAAATACGAGACCTCTATAAAAATGCAACAATCATCATAAAATAATGTTGTATAAAGAAAATTATGATTTTCTGTTTATTTATTTACGCAAATAATGTTTTATTGTCGTTCGGAGAATAGCGTTAAGCCTTCAGTTTAACTTGTTAAAGTGTGGTGAGATGTATTGTTCTTATTATTATTAGCGCAATACTGTCTAAAAAAGATCCAATGATATTCAGACACATTACGGGTACCCAAAGATACTGTAATGCTATTTCATCATATACATAATATGTGTGATATATTTTTTTAATCAATCAGTTATTTTATTGTATTACAAGTAACTTATCCATTTAACTTCATATTTAACGACCGCTATAGACGAAGTCGTAATCGCGCCACAATTTTCTTTTGCTTTTTCGTTTATATTTTTATTTGGACGTGTCTAACGCCCGACTTAACCTAAGGCACTAGTTTTTCTATACACAATAAAATAATACGCAGCTATATAAAAAATACCAATTTTTTGCTCAACAAAATCCATAATCCAATAACCCTAGATTTAGCCTGAAAGCCTTTAATAGCCTCGAGTCTAATAGCCACCTTTATCGGCAAAGCCAAGAAGCTATTATAGAAAACAATATTGGAATCCCTGGGCTTCTATTAGCGAGGGATTTATTGCCTAGTTCGAGCGGGGCCGCGGGGTCAACATAGTATCGGGATCAATTAAAATAACATAATGGTATAGCTACAATGTTGTTTTACGAGTTTCAGATAGGCCGTTCAGTCATTATTATCCCGATTTTAGTATCGCTAAGATGGTTGGAAATTGCGCTCATCGGCCGGTAAACGATTAGTGGGGTAAGCAACCTTTAGCGCGGTAATTCCATAGATGGGTTGCTAGTTAAATTCTAAAGTTATTTTGAGACAGATGAACTATAGTTTCAAGGACCTTTTACACTTCATAAACATCCCGAACAGACATGAAAAATGTCGTCAAGTAAACACAGTACTAGCTTGGCCTTTTATGAACCTTTTACAATCTACCTACGTTTTAACTACATCTTCAGTATAATGTTCCAGTTAAAATGTTGAATTTGTTTTTTATTTCTTTCTTTCATATAGTTGAAGGCCTGTGTCTAGCAACAATTCAATGACCATTAATTCTTCAGAATTTTGCCGAAACTACATAAAGACCTAAGATTTTTGAGATTCATTCTCTTTTTGGATTCTAAGATACTTTATGCCCGTATTTTGACCAAATCACACACATCTAATTTTTAAGCTGAAACACATAGGATAGTTTTAATCCAGAAAAATCTATTCACGCAGTCTAAGCTGCGGGCAGAATCTATCTTAATAATCCCATTTATTGATAACGTAAAGCTTATTTTACTTTATACGCTTAAACCACCGTAGTCTGAGTAACTTATGAATATTTCATATTAAAAAACCAATTACAACCTGGAGGAAATCTTAAGGTCCTATAGAACGAGGTCAATAAATTTAACTTTAATAGAAGGAGGTCTCAGATTGTTGACTCAAATAACTCTGGTGGGCGACGATAAAGGTAGATAAATTTAATTTACCGCTTCTTTAGTAGGCTATGAGTGGTTGTTTAATTTATGGTACTTACGGTAAAAGAAACATTGTTCAATACTAAGTGATGCTTTAAAAGTGCCTTTGGTACACGTCAAAATGATAAAGACAGAATTCGGGAGTTAGTTCTATTATGCACTACAATTATTACTGTAATATTCTTCATAAAGTTTTGGCAATTTAAAAAAATCAAGACAAGCCCTACTGAAATAAAATGATGTCAGACATGCCTACATGCTGTAGTTCTACGTATGAAATGAATCTCAACTCCCTTGTAAAATTCAAAGCAATGCACCAGTATTTATACTAAACGTACCCAACAATTATCCACAATAATTCGCAGAATATACGGCTCTAGCGGTACATTTTCATAATTACAGGAACAAAACACCCTATGTATAATAAATATCACAGGAAACCGCGATACAGGCATAAAATCATTAAAATCCTACACTGGTCACTCATTATGGACGCCAACATACCACAGAAAAGTCCAACGCAAAAATGTCGTAAGCGCCTGTAATAACGACTGGAACATACGACGTTTTGCATGTAAAGCGAAAGGTCGTAAGTACATGTGAAATGTATGGTAGTTACGCCGTTATGTTTCTATGGAGGATACCGGTAGCAAGGCGATTTAAGTTTATTAGTTGTGTCTATAAAAGGGGCAGGGGTCGTAAACTCGCTTCGGGAGGGGTATACAACATTGTTTTTAATACTTTTGGATAGCTGTGAGTTACAAGCAGAAGCGAGTTGCATTAGAATTCATTATGTATTGTCTTTTGCAGGACAACCTGAGATGGGACCGCAATGAAGACCGTAGCACGTGATTGGTGAAGAATAAAGACTGGAAGGAGCTGAACGGGTCCGGTTTTAAACAAGAAATGCAGTTTATTAACATTTTTTTACCGCTAATAGTTGAACCCGTATTATTGTGACTTGTATTTCAGCAATAAAAATGAATTTAAAGAGTATTTAGTATGCACCTTCAAGCAGAAAAGTAAGTTAAAAACGAATTAAATTATATATTTATTAAGTAGACTATATTTGTAAACAAAATAATCACGAATCTTCAAATATAAGCTTACATCTTACACCACCCAAACTTAACCAACTACACAAACTTCTCACACAACAAAATCACGCGATATTCATCCTTAACACCTTACAATAAAGTCCACACAAACAGCAAACTCAACACAGTCCAAAGTGGTAACGTGCGACATCCGTTTGTTCGGTCGGTGTATGTTTTTTTAATAAGACATTGATTTTCTCAGTTAGGATGTTCGGCAACAGGTGCCTCACATGATGTATTCGACTAATATTTGTAGTTCACCGACAAAGATTTGTTAAATGTAACAGAATTTGTTTGACAAACTTACATTTTTTAGGAGAAATAGTTGCTAAAAAGTAGAATAGACTATACGTATCCTTAGTACTTACAAAGCAATGCTGCCAGCATTCTGGGTACGTTACCAGTCGACGATGGTGAGGAGAAATTCTACGACGCGTGACGCACTCCTTTTGTATGCATATTTTATATTGTAAATAGATTGTATAATTGTAAATATTTTGTCTTTTGTTAATTATTTCTAGTTTAGTTTAGTTTAATGTTAAAAGTTATTTATAGTTTAGTTTTGTATAATGTTTGAAATAAGTTGTGAAACTTTCATCTGAAGAAAAATATACCATTTCCTTACAAAGCTAACTCTGAAATAAGAAAGAAATGGCTTTTGATTTTTGAAGCCATGACTGTCCCACTGCTGGGTTAAGTCTCTTCCTGAACGAGCGAGTAATGTAGGTAATGTTATAAATTTAAAAATAATAACTATAACCCAGTTATTTCTTAAACTGAAGTGATATTTTTTAGGGAAATAATTATCTTGACATTCAAAACCCGTTTATTACAATATATCTAGTATTAATTTTCATTAGAGCATTAAAATATGTTAAATGATTTTAAATCAGCTTTCATAATTATAAGCAGAGATAGATGTAATCATTAATAATAGTTTTAGTCAGTGGTATTTTATAATGACGTATTAAATTGAAAGGCCTAAGCAAAAAAGTAGGTTTTGAATTTACAAAAGCTACTTATTGATAAATCTAAAGTTGGTTCTAAAGTATCCTTATTCATTCTTTTAAATGTATTCTAGATCTTATTTTCTCAAATAAGTATAAGTTAATACTTCTTCACAGCTGTTCAAATTTAAATAGAGTCGTATAATTTATTACTTTGAACTTAAAATAAAACTAATTTAATTTACATTACTAGTAATTTGATCAATATATTATTCCAAACACGATAGAACAAGCCTAAGCCGTAAAAGGTTGATTGAAAATATTTTTTACGATGACTTGCTTATGCATAGATGGTCGTCATTGAATTTATGAATAAATCATATATCAAAGCTTGTAGATCGAATACTGATAGGGCCTATTTAAAAAACAAACCGTTTTTGATTCGTATATTAACATATCACTGGCGACTTCAAGGCGGGGATAGACCTACTGTCCTTCTAATGACATCATACAGTACAGTTTATAGATTAAGCAAAATAGAAGAACAAAAAATATATTTTCGTATGTTTTTTAGCATAGCCTTTCTTCCAAACCATGTTGAAGTCGGCTTCCAGTCTCACCTGATGCAGCTGAATACCAGTGTTTTACATGGAGCGACTGCCTATCTGACCTCCACAACCGAATTTCCACAAAAGATAGGTATTTTTTATTTCGATTGGGTATTGTTTCCACGACACTCGACAGTAGTAGTACCATGGTAACCATCTTAACGGTAATTTTGAATCAAAAGTCGTAGAGAATGCTTTTAATTCTTTCAAAATTACTTCAAAAACATTAAAAACTGTACGTAAAAGGATCGAGAACATTCGTCAGCTAAGGGTTAGTGTAATCTCAGCCGGGATTAAGAAGGGTGAAATGCAACGGCTCGGTTTAAAACCTCCTTGAATAATTAACTGTGAAAATGTAAATCTTAATGTTTGAGGTTTCCGTGTGTTTTGGGGGTAACACGAAAAGGTTTTTCAGTTCTTTATTTTGTTAAAGGGTGGAATTTAAATGAGCTTGTCTCGTGTGTACGCAGTAATAATTTGCACATGGTTATGTTTTTGGGTTGTATTACTAGATAAGGGTTGAGAAAGAACTGATTTTTATTTTGGTAGCCAACGTAGAAAAAAAATGTTGGATTCAAAAAGTATATTAGCAGTTGAAATACCCCAAACCACATAATATTACTGACTAGACTGATATTTAGGAAGTCTAAAAACAAGTATTTACGTGTAATAAATATTAAAAAAGTATAAATAAAAAAACTTTTTCTAAAGCATTTTTAAGCATGGTTTGCATCTGAAAATTATCAAAAAAAAATTTTTCTCGTGTGATTAGTGGGTCTACCCCATTAAACTAAAGTCACGTAATATGATTATTTATAATAGTCTACACAAATGTAATATTTGAAGCACAAAAAATTTTAACAAAACTATTTAGAACAAAGGATCTTTAATGAAAATATTAAAATTTCACAATGACACACACCCCGTCATACGACCTTGCAAACCCTTGTATATAACACGAGTAATTCTGTCCAATTTCCT
Source organism: Anticarsia gemmatalis (assembly GCF_050436995.1). NCBI lineage: Eukaryota > Metazoa > Arthropoda > Insecta > Lepidoptera > Erebidae > Anticarsia > Anticarsia gemmatalis. The sequence continues at coordinate 11,963,839 of NC_134756.1, forward strand.
CTTCCTTCCCCAAAACAAAGGCTGAAGCAGCACACACAATACATTATGATGTACATATTAGTTGAGAACATTAAAACATCGAGAGACAAATGTGCCAACGAGACAACAAAGACGTGTTCAAGACAATGAATTATTGCGCTTGGGGTTAGTGCTTGCGATTTGTCGTGTCGGAGTCGTGACGTACGGGCTTAAAATACTGGAATCTTTGTCAAAACAGACGATTTTTATAAAGAGAAAAAATATATATATTGATAGTTTTAGTAACGGCCGTTTTCCAAAAAGGAATTTGTTAAGTAAATTGAAATATTTATTCGTTCATTTATGTTCATAGCACGTTGAATTATTGAATATCTTCACTAGCATTAAATAGTCTAAGATCGATTTTAGTAAATTAGAAATATAATTTACTATTTATGTGAGTTTAGATATCTAATTAGAAATAAATAGTTAAAATAATAGTCATAACAGAGATCAAAACGATTCATTTTATTGACATTATGGTCTATTGCTAAGAATGTTATTTGTAAAATAAAGCATATTTTGAGGAGTAAAATTTTCGTAATCAACCTAATAATCCAATGCAGACAGTTTAAAACGCGAAGAAAATATAAGTGTGACCATAATTTTTATTATTTGACGTTTCAACCGACTTAAATCGGACTTAATTGCGAGTTGACCAACCGCCTGTTAAATCACTAAGTTCATATATAAGAAGCATAAAGATTGGCATGCAGGAAGATGTCATTACTTGACATGGCAACGACTAAGAAAGAATTCTGATCAATTCTACCCCCAAGGGGATAAAATAGGGGATGAAAGATTGTATGAAAATTCTGTCCAAAGTCACAAACCACGCAGACAAAGTCGCCGGCAAAAGCTAGTCTGAATCCTATCGTTCCCGTCTCGTCCACTCTAAACCCTCACAATCCCCACACTTGACGTTAGTTAGTGAATCACGTCACAACGGCGTCCGATTGTGGGCAAATTGTGTCCAGCGCATAAATACAGCGCTGACTAAAGTGTGGGGCTCGTAAATATAACTCTCTTTATCTGGGATTCATCATCATATGTTCATGTGCGAGACGTTTATAGCATCGGGGGTGTTTGATGTGCTAAATACTTTGATATTTAAGTTTAGTTTTTTTAGATCTTTGTGTGTAATTATAAAGCTTTGTGCAACACGTGTTTCTGTTACTCATTAAGTGTTGTTGTTATGAGGATTGTATTAGTAATTGCTTCCAAATTAAGTTTTTCAATGATGTTAAGATCTTATATCATGTTCAATAATTTCTTTGTAGCCTTTTAGTTTCATGAGCAACCTGTTTTTCAAAACGGGTGATAAATTATTTTTCCGGAAAGGGTATTTTGAATTGGAGTAGCCTTGCCATAAAATAATAATACTTTAAAGTTTTAAAAAAGGATAGCAAAATCGTACTTTACTATACACCAAAAATTTGAGACATAACTAGACTAAAATTTTGTCATCTATTTGATTTCATTCATACACACACTAAATTGCTACAAAAAATAATAAAAAAACTTTGCATTAGTCCACTAATTACATAAGCGATGACATTAATTAAAATTCACAATATTCCATCGGACATCAAAGCACGAACCACAAAATAATTAATACGACACATCAAAGCAGATTTGTGCTGAATTAATCACTAAACTGATTGTAACTACATTTCATAATCACGTCGTACTGTCGGTAATCCTATTTCATTAATAAATAACAAATTTGTACTAATAAATTGTATTAACTGCTGATAAAATATATTTAGATATTATTGATGCTTTTGATTTTTGAAGTTATGAACTAATTTGATTACTAACAATTTCAAACTATTGGACCTGTTTTACCGAAATTGTAAAGAAACTTAAAAATCAACAACTGTATTCAAAATATTGCTATATGGAAACATAATAGTATTTAGGTGCAAATAAAACGCTAATAGTAAGAACTATCTCAACATCAGGAAAAAACTGTTATAATGTATATGATCTAAAAAAGCTTCTTTCAACCTTTTTATTACACACAAATGTTTCATATAAGAATGGAATTCACGACACACCGTGCAATAGTGGTAGATGAGTAACCTTGCTGACTTTAGCCAACTACACATAATTTCATTACCTAATCTTACATTCTCACACAGCAACAAAGTTGCTATGAAACATCACAAAAATGAATTAAAAAAGTAATAAAATAGCCTCTTCAATAAACACCGAGACGTTCAAGAATGTGGTTCTAATGTGATAACAATCTGTATAGCAATGGCTAATTAATTCACGCAATACTTTATGCACTAGATCTGTCTGCTGACGTCGTCGGCTCGTAAGTCAATTGAACGTTAAAGACACACTGTCTACTCTCTACAATCAGAACACAATTGATTCTGGAATATTTTGACATGATTTCATGTCTAGTAAATGAGATCAAGTTGGTTTATTAATATGAAGAATTAATATCAATCTAAATTGACACCTAATCAATGCTTAAACGACCGGAGAAGTGCTAAAAGAAAATATACCTATCATAGGAGAAATGGACGTACAGAAAACTTATAGATTTCTAAGTCTATTCAAAGATCAGTGAACATCGAGTAATATAATAATAATGACACAATTACAAAACATAAACAAAATTAAATAAATTTCTTTGAGCAATTGGTCTGTAAAACATCGTAATATCAGCAAAAAATCTCCTCAAATTCTCCAAACAATTTGTCCCTTAATTATTCCACGATCATAATCTAATACCCATCACGGTAATCCCCTAATAAATCATTTACTTGGAAAAAACAAAGACAGTTTATCGTACGAGATTTACGAGGCAATAATTTATAGTGCAGGCTAATGAAGGCTGTATTGATCTTTGACAGGCCGACCTGGTTCACAACTAGGTCGAAACGATTAGCTCGGGATTGTTTTAAAGCTGTCACTGTGGGCAAGATAACGGTCAGCTGTAAAATGCTTGATGAATGTCATAAAGATACGACTTTTGTTATAGCGTCACTGATTTATAGTACGTTTGTAAGCAAGGCGATATCTTAAGTGTCTATCTGAATAAAATGTTCTAATAAATGTCGTGATATGGGAAAGTTGGGTTTTATTGAGGAGTTATTTTCGTTATTGAAGAGAAAGAAGCAAAGCTGGCTTCACTATGAAGTAGCTAAACTAGTCTTTATTTTAGTAAATTCCTGACGAACCCTCAACATAAAACGCGTGTTAATGATAAGCACAAATAGCATCATACAAGATGCATACGTAAAACGACAGACTCTTTTTAAAATCTGTATTTAATTTCCAGGAACATCTGAAACTCCCGAAGACTAATCTTAAGATCTTTTCATAATAAGTCTTAAGTCTATCTACTTACCGCTTGTATAAAGAAGTCCTCGTGCAGCACGCTCACGACTCCAAAGTTGGTGAACTTGAAGACCCTGTCCATGATCCACATGAGGTTGGGCAGTACGCCGGGGCGAGGGTTCCAGGCAGCCATGAGCATGGGCACGTCTGCTGTGCTCTGGTGGTTGGCCAGGACCAGGGTTCGCCGGCCACTGCATGCTGCTGGCTCGTCACCGGTTTCTATTACTGTGGAAGAAAATTGTGAACGTTACAATTTTGTAAGAAACATTCATATTTAATTATTAAGTTACATAAGGGTGTCCGTGGGTAACAAAATCATAATTTTATTTTATTTTCCAGAAGATAGAACCACCACCAAGATTTTTTTTGCTGGAACTATGGTCACACGATAGAGACATTTACGCTATGATCCGTAATAAAAGTTTTTATTGTAAAATATTCTGAACGTCCGAAAAAGAACGCGGAAATCTTGAACACGTATGAAGACTCACGTGATAAAACAGTGTAACCATTACCAATGAGCATCATATTTCACGCGCAGCATTCCGGCATATCATCTCTCATCTATCAGCATACCACCTCATCAGAAATTCACCACCCCTCGTGCCACTCTAAAACTATTACGGGCAAAGGACGCCTGTTTGCTTCCAGTCGCGTAAATACGAACTATACTGAAATATTTATTTGCTCCGAGACCGTTTAGAAATGCTGTCTCATGTTTGCCGAACGTGACGTATAAGAAGATGGATATTGATTCTGGGATATACAGTTTGTCTATGAATTTGGCGGTAACGCTTATAGCGATAAGAAAATGCTGGCCATTTTTCTCTAGATGTGTTTGGGCATATTCGAGCGAACCGCGTGAATATGGATTACGTCGGCGTTGGCGTTTACTTATGTTCGGAAGAAAGATGAATTTTGTAGGAGGAAATATGAATAAAATAGTTTGGGTAAAATGTGCTTGTGGAAAAAATAAGGTACGACCTGTCGTCCTGACAGAATAGATATTCTTCATCTTGCTTTTCATTTCGGAAATAGTTTTGGAAGTATGATTATCAAAATACGTTTTTTGTTCACAGCTAAGCTTCGAACTTTATAGAAATCAACCCAATATCTTCTAAGAGCCCTCAGCTAAGTATGAAATATACTTAATAGATAAGATACGCAAGTAACTAATAATCATCCAAGTTCAAAATTATTTCAAATCGTAAATTCATTTTCTTCTTACTTCTGTTTCTTTCAGTTCATTCTATTTCTACACGTGTAACAAATCAAGATACAATATATTGACGCAGAATCATAAAAAAACAAACAAGCCACTTACAAAATGTATTCTTATTCACATATTACATCTTATCTACTTCAAACCACAAACACAAAGCAAGAGAAAGCTTCAAACTTAGCAAATTTAATACAAAACCTTCAATCGTCTCGAGATTTTCATCACAAAAAGAATCACGCATTTCTTTCCCTACTTAAAATAAATAATGGCTTTCGTATTAAGATTCAAATTACAGTATATCTACTTAAGTACCCCCTATTCCACCCCCATCTCGGGTGCCCCCCTAATAAAAGCCGCCCTTCTATCAGTTTCGAGAGAGCAAAAAATTCGTACCTCCGTAAAAATTATTAACATTTTCATGAATTCGTAATGGTGTTTGCAAGACGAGTGATCTACGACGAGTTTCCTTGAGGTTCGCCAAATTAAAAATGTATTAGTTGCCCTTTTTTGTAGGAAATTGGTTGTGCCCAACGTCTTTGTCTAGAATTCTTTAAAAACATTTCAACTCAGATTGAATCCACAACTAGAGATAACGGGTAGAAAGAGCAAAACCAAAATGTAAGCAATTTTGCCTACTTGGTTCTATCTCTCATTTAAGCCCAATAACTTTTAATTGTACTTTTATTAATAACTTTAAATTAAACTGCCATCATACAACAAAACGCTTTTACTCCCCACCCCAAAATCCCCACCAATATTTCCATAAAAAACCCCTTAGAAACCCTTTTTAAACCCTTGCAATATATTACAGAACGCGCTATATTAATTGTTGAAAGGCAAGTAGCTACATTGCTCCCTGAGGCGTTGCATCAGACACAAAGACGGTGGCCAAAGAAAACTGTTCATTAGAAGCCTTTATTAACTTGTGAGGGAGGAAACTCATTTAGAAATTAGTAAATGTGATTATATTACACTTTTCTAAGAAAATATTAATTATCATTTTTAGAATAAAGTAAGCGTGGTATTTAATTTTTACGATAAATCGACTGTACGAATTTTGACCGAATCTATTCTAGCTAAAGATTGGTAGAAAATACAAGCTGTAATTTAAATATGGCTATCGTATTTTTTAACCGAAACGACATTTTAACGGGGTGAAATAGGGGCTGAAATAGTTGCAATCAGATTTTGATATTTTAAAACCTAATTAATAAGTCTATTAGTAAAAGTGACCGAACACCATTGATATAATAAAGTTAGTCTATAGTTGATAAAGCCAAATTACAAATCCTTTTTTACTTCTTATTTGATTATTTTCCATAGTACGTGTCTGTTATTTCCCGCATCAATGTACGCCGGTCCCCCGGGCGGGTCGGCGTGTAATTACCAAAGAAGATACAGCCGTTACCGCTGACGTGCTCTGTTGCCTACACATATATGTATATCTACTGTGTATTTAATGTATTTCAATGTGTTTTGTACATAATATATGTATAAGTCTTTCAGAAGTGTAGCATTTTGATAGGTATCTTATTGCGTTCATCTATTTATTCAATTCTATTGATCAAGTAACGATATTTTGGGCAAAAATCATTATCATGGCTTAGCCTTTTTTCCGAACTATGTTGGGGTCGGCTGCCGGACTTTGGAATAAAATTGTTTGTATTCTATGACTAATTAAATATATGATCAGCGTTACGGACTTCTCAAATATAAGCGATACATGACACAATTTAGGTATAGATGGTGCAATCATGCAATAGTGGCGATGGAAATGTGCAACGTGTGGGTTTCAAACACAGATTAATACAATAACCATTAGTGAGTAAACTAATAAAAAACATCGAAAATGGGTAATTTAGTTCAAGACCAAAATACATTGCAAAAATTAAATACTCTGAACTCGTAATAAAAAAAGGTTTGATAAACACAGCATCAATTTCCTTCCTAAAATATAACCTGACACCGATAAATACCAATTCGTCCCTATTATCGGCAATAGGCAGTAAATACAAGTTGTGAAAGTAAAGGGTTCCGTATCTCCAATTAGGCAGATCGATGCGAAACGAATAGCAAGATATTGGATACTCTCGACAAACAAATCTATACGATAATGAGCAGATATCGGTTTTCTATCAGTTTGATCAAAGAATAGACGAATTGTACCTACTGGTAAATGATTCTCTCAGTTAAATTAGGGTATAACCAACTGTTTGTGTGGGTAGATTGTGGATTGTATATTGATGAAACTATACATAGATTTTTTATCCTAAAATAAAATTTTGTTACTATACGTAACGTTGCAAACGTGCGAACTACGTCATAATCAAAAGAATCTGAGGAGTAAATGACATGATTGAAATGGCACGAGTATAGCTACTTTCGAGTGTTGCTGGCACAGGCTGCAGCATAGGACAGGCAACACAGGTTAAGGTTGCTATTAAAAATGTTCCTTCAGAATTAATTGGAAATTATAGAATTAGGTTTCAAGCTAGTCCAAACTGAGACCTCGTGATCTGGTTTTCACTACTGTTATAAATAGAGGCAGTAGTTTTAAAATATTTTTTGGTAAGCTTCAGTCTGGAGCATATTTCAATATACATACGTTTCTCGAGCCAAACCTTCTATTCCGTATTCCGTAGAAAATAACACGGCGTTAAATTTAAATAAGAAAGGATAGCGGTAATTAAGCGTTTCAAAGGAAGGCTTGCTTAAGTAATTGAAGGTTGCAATGGATTTGAGGGAGGACTCCGCCAAAGGTTTTCATTACCTATTGTAATATAGAAGGGAAATTAAAATTGTTTGCTTTGATACTGATATTGGTAGTATTTTTGGATTAAACTTTGTATTGAAGGAAGCATTTTTAAAGTCAACTCTTGCACTAACCGATACTGCCTTGTGACGACTTTTAGAAATGTAATAAGTAAGTGTTACGAACATAAAGCATTTATACATTACACAACTTGTTCTGTGTAGGTACCAAAGCTTCGACCTCCTAGCGCAGTGATATCGATATGCTCAATTTTTTCTACGCCCTAGATCTTCAACCTGAATGTGCAATTTCAAAAAGGCATATCTCACATTACAGATATAGGACGGAAGACCTTTTCGCAACTGCATATTCACGATAATGAAGATTATTAAGAAACGTAACAAGAAAAACTGTGATATTATAATATCACAATGGAAAAACGAATAACATTAAACTCTCAAACAAAAACAGCCATTTTCACAGGCGAACAACTTCAAACAAACACTCGCTATAATAAAATAACAAACAAATAAACAAAACTGAAGTCCTTCAACAAAAAGATTAACATCTCATATCTGAGTCTTTCATTTCATCTTCCCCAATTTTTACAATACATTCTCATCTTTGTTGCTTGTAAAAGAAAGAAGGGAATCGTGACAAAAGGACGTGAGGTCAAGGTCAAATTATGGTCAAACTAGGTCACTATGACTATAAAAACTACTCAACCGTGTTCATAAATGGGTAATACCTATAAAAGTGTTACACTTTTAACGAATATTATAAAAAATAAACATTGGAGAATAGTTTAGTTTGATTTGGAATAATTGATTGTTTTGAAGTTGTTCAAAAAGATTTCCGAATTCGCTTGTTTTCTTTTCAAAGACATCTTTACTATAGTTACATAGAAATGTATAATTTACATTACACCATCACCGTTTAATTTTCTCTTTAATCCATGACTGTCCTGGCACTGCTGGACCTAGATCTTCTCTCGGACCAGAGTATAGTTTTTGCTTATTTCAAAGTAATTTACAAAACAAGACGTTTCCATTACTTAAGAGATAGGTATCAAACTGTAAATTGTTTTATTAAAACAAGCTGTGCCCCAGATATCATTCATCTTCAAGGCCACACACTGAGGACACGATACCTGCAGTGCACGTGACCTTGAGCATGCCACCGCATGCCGTCGCATGCCGCATGCCGTGTGACATACGTTTCAGGAATTACGAGGCGACATGACTAATGCTATCTAATGTATGTATCTGAATAAAAATATATGGGTGTTGTGTTACAATGTTTTTTGTGAAACTGTCGATATACATTTAGCTGCGAAGTTTATTAAAAAGATATTGAGATTTTCTTGCTTTGATAATGGAATCTCACAATCAATAAAATTATTTACATTAATCATACTAAGTATGGAGAAAATTTAGCTATTGGTGTTAATTTTCTTTACTTGCCCCCATTACCTACGCTAATCCCACAACATCATTTTAAGTACGTATGGTAATTTTGAAAATGTAGTGTAAATTGGTATGCAGGCAAAAAAAATATATCAAAGAATCGAAATGAATGATAATGACTATTATTTTGGACCATACAATTATTTGTTCCATTTCGGAAACGAACTAGTAGAAGAGGTGATCTCTTTAACTACTGCGGCAAAATCGCGCGCCGAAAGGAAACAAAATGTAAAATGATAATAGTAGGTAAAATATTTATGCTACCACTACAACTACCGTTATAACATTTAACCTAACCTACGAACTTAACCCTCAAAAGTTAATAAATAAATACTTAACACATTAACCCGTTAATTAACATATAAACACGACATTAACATAAAATCTCGTTTAATTCACACATAAATTAATTTGTCTAATGACTATAAGTTTACCCTAACGACTAAAATATTTCCGTCAACGTGAATTTTGTTGACCCGAGAAAATATGATATTTTAGCATTTTACGGTATCAAGACTAGACTAAAATTACGTTTGGAATTATTTTAATTATAGAAATTGAGCTAACTGTTGCATTGAGTGTAAGCTCATAGAGAAGTAGGTGATTAAAAATGAATCGTCGACTGTGTTTCTATGCGCAAACCTGGAGTACGGCTTAACCAATTCCGCTAGCTACTGCCACATTTTCTTTAAAATTGCAAAATAAAATAATAAGAAAGAACTATTTACACGTGAGCCGAGTCGCGTTGATCGTTAATGATAAAATTTATAATATTTTTTAGTTATTTATTCAGTTACTTTACATCAATACACAACTACAATTATTAATATATGAAATAATACTTTTCCTATTCAGAATTAAATCTGATACCTCGCAATAGTCAGCCGAATTATCTGCTATAAAACATGTATCACAAAAGCAAACAAGATATTGAAGTCTAAAAACATAATGCACTAGCAAATCAATTAAAATCTTGTTTCATTTAATTAGTGAACAATAGTAGTAATGAAATAACATGATCACTTTACCAAGTACAGTTGAAAACAAACGTTTAATCTATGATGAATCTATCGCACGGACTTGTTTACAATTATTTTGGTGATAGTGCAAGATTTAAGCGCAAGCGACAATTGTATTTCACTCAAATCAGTATTTTTAAATACATAGAGAATAAACATAGAGGAAAAGCAACTCTTACATTGATGAACCGGGTCAATTGACAAGATGATTGACAAGAAGACGTATGGGAAGCGAAGCTACGACCACAAGGCACCATAATACAATACTTTTTGTTGCAATAGAATAAGTCAGAGGGTAATTTCATTGTTCAATAAAATGTGCATAAATTGAAGCTTTTTTTTGTGCCTAATTCCTCGGCAAAGGCTTACTCCTTTTCCTTTAAAATTTTCCTTTCCTGTAGATCATTAAAATATAACCTTCTATAGTTCGATGTAAAATCGCGATTGCTACCGCTTTTAACTTAATACCAGTCACTATACATATTCGTCTGGAAGGAAAGTGAGCAGTAATTTAGCGAGTGAACCTTACGGCGTGCATTCCAATGATTCACGACTTCGTGCACTCATTGTCCTCCTTACAGCTGACGGTGACGTAACACACTCATTATTTAAACAAGCATTGACTAATAAATAAATCAAACAACCCATTCTCGACAATTTTGTGTTTGTTGATTAATGTGATAAAAGTTCGTGCACAATTATTTGCATTTTACGCGTCTTAATTACCGTTTTAGTTGTTCTCATTTCAGTTAGTTTGCAATTCGAAATTACTGTCTTGATTCATAACAACCCATGTTGTTAACAAACAACAACAAGGTAGGAAAAACTTGATTGCTTATTTCTTCAGTCTATTTGCTATCAAGCATTTTTCTATTTAGAGATTTTATTATATGATTTGAAGATATAAAAATTGAAATATAATGACTATCTACCGATAGAAGCAAATCTACACCTCACACTTAAACGAACAAAAACAATAGTCACCTTTAACATAAAAAAACAAAAATACAAAAACAAAATACCTTCACAATACACATTCAGAAAAAAAGGGAAATCGGTAAAACAATTTCTACAAACAGGACACGAAGGGAAAAAAGATATTTTCTTATCTAAGAAAAACAAAACAAGGCATGTCATGCTATAATTTTGTGACCCTAACATACCCCTATTTCGTAGAACAAACTTGGACTGGTAAAGATAAACCTACGACCAATTTTATTTGACCTATAGGTTTGGATCAAAGAGCATTTTGAAGAAAAAATTGCGTATGTATTGTTCAGACCAAGTACGAGTAATTGGTGTGAAAAACTAAATCAGGGCTAACTTACAAGTGAGTGGAAAATCTTCGCATTTCATTTTTATTTTGTAGGAAACCATTAAATATAAACGAAAAGCCAAGATTTTCCAATAAAAAAATAATATTTAGCTATTTAAAATGCGTCGCTTTAAAACCATTTTACTTTTTACCTAACGAAAAGTCTCGAAGACAAATACACAAAAAAGAGAGAATACAGAAACAATACACGATGCTCTCTAAAAAGCGTCATCACACTAAGTTTTCACTCCACTGGTCTTCCAATCCTAGACTCGGTACTGAAAATACACTTTTGGGTAACATTTCCTTCAGATCTTCACCCTGAACTTTGACCTTTGACCTTCCAAGATGGTGTTAATAAGGCAGATTATGGCACAATTTATTTTCTAACCTGTTTTTGTGCCGAACTACTCAGTGGAAATGGAAATGGGCTTAACGACGGAACAAAAGCCTCGAGAAAAGCATTTTTCTGAAGAAAATTAAGGTTTCCTTTTGTCCGGAGTAATTATGATGTTCTAACTTAATCTTTTCTACTGTAATCTCGTTGCTACAGTTTCTCGCTGTAGAGACTGATGAACGAAAACTTTTAGAATTGTATTTTGAGTTTTGAAAATTATTTAAATTATGTTATGAATTTTCAAATTTTAAATGTTACTGTAACTGATTTTGACACCATACACTTTCCACATGCAGGAGATATATTAGTTTTACAATTAAAGGGAAGAAAAATATCACAGATCCAAGAAAAACTGCTTGTAAATCACGCAAATTTAATGTGTTCTATCGACGTGTAGTGGCAAGTTAAACGACCTCTATCATAAATCGTGGTATTTTCACTAAAGAAGCTGAATACACAACGTTTATTTCCAACGTATTCCATTGTTGACCCGCCCCATATTCTATTTTAACATAGTAAAATCAAATGACGTGTAATTCTAATTAATTGGTCATAAAACAAGCGGCGGGTTAATCAATTCCCTTAGTTTACCGTTCATTGACCTACTTGTGATAAATCGGTTCATTATGTACTTAAACTGAATACAATGGACACTGAAATAATTCAATGTAACGGGTTATTTCTGATAGTTTGTGAGGTTTAAAATATATTTTGATTGATTAGTTGAGTGGGTAAAATTCAAACCCTTTCGGTGATAGCGATTAAGATATGTGAATACCTTTATAATGTTTGCGCGAAAGGTTTTGTTTAAATAAATTTTAAATGTAGTTATTTTAAGTTTAGAATCGTCTTGTTTTACCTATCTTATAATTTTCAAAAAGCAATGTCATTAATTAAGATGTTTGATTTACTATTCCGAAAGATAATAAGACAATATTCAATAACATTCATATATGATTTATAAATTCAGTGGTTATAAGATGTAGTAAAATGAGAAAGAATGTAAGATGTTGTCAAAAACATCAAGTGTCTAAGAAAAAAGGACTTTCGGAAAATACATGAAAATATTAACGAAAAAGGCAGAAAATATACTAACAGTCCATTTGCGTCGGTAAACCTATAGCCATTTACAAGAACATAATTTCAAAGGCAAAACGACGGGTCTTTATCACGAACTTTGTAAATGAACCTTTCTGCCGCACTCCTTTGGGAGTCGGCGTGATGATTTCACTTATACGACTATACCCTTTAGGCGTAGGGCTAGCACGGCAGAATAACTGAGATTGTAGTAGGCAAAATTTAGGATACATGTTTTGTAACCCTTTAACGAGTAATAGTCACTCCAGCAAATACCGGAGAGCGGCCTGACGCTGTTTTTTGATAGACATTTAATAATCCTTAATTGGACATAAATTAATTTGCGAAGAACATTTAGACCGGAACTCAAGTTGGTTATAAGTACAGACAGCACTTAGTAAAAAAGAGACAACTGCAAACATATATTATCATTGACTTTTTAATTATTGGTACAGACTAAAGGGCATGGTTGGATGAAGGAAATACAAACTTATTTCTATTGCTTAAACAAAGCAGACTTGCGTCTAGAAATCAATATCGTATACCGTACGTTAGACAGCCCTGTCCAAGCATGGAGCTTAAAGTTTATCGCTGTAATCTTCGTCCGAGTAATATGAGAGGAGTGTATAAAATTCTTGAGGTCTAAGTCCCCCGGCGGTAGAATTTAGAATACACGCGGGTAAACCACCGCGCGTGCGGTTTTGGGTTTTGTTTCGGGTTACGGGTTACGGGTTTGCGTTATTTTTAGTTGAGTGCGAAGTTTCTTGGGTCCGAGTGTGATTGTGTTTGAATTGGTCGGTCATAATGTTAGCTGGGAATTGGGTAGTGAAGGTTGCAGTTGATTTCCTGTTCAATCGAATATCGTATGGTATTCTTACAGGGATATGGCATAAGAATATTGATAAAAGTCAAGAAATAATAATAACTTCATTAATAATTTTAAAAACCTTTCGATCACGTACGTCTTAAATTTTAAAACACACAAGCAATGTTCATTAGAGTCCATCAATTATTTAGTAGCAACCAAAGTTACTAAAAAGTTCTCCGACTCTTAAAAACTACGACATAATGACAGCTCAAACTTTGTCATCACCATATCGTACACTCGAAGACACAGCTAACATTAAAACGCCAAATGGGTCTTCAATACCCAAAACAAACAAATAACTAATCGATTTATAATAACAGACAATTTCCTCGCGTTTGGGGGGTTAACAGTAATAATAAATGGAACGTCCGGAAACGATTCGGTCGAAAATACCCATATGTTTTGACTAATGACCACTCGTTGATTTGGAAAAACTTTATACGGATATAAGAGGGTTATATTTGGAATGGTGAATTAATATTTTTGTTTGTTTGTATTATGTTACTGAAGCTTCTTCAGGTTAGACATAGAATTCTAGTCAGTAAAGTCAGACTTGGCCAATTAAACTCATAAATATCGCGTAAGACGTTTCTATATTCAGTTGAATTGTATCATCTCTTTCGTAAACTTTGAGTCTTTTCAGATTTGGTTTAGTCTTTTTTACGAATTTTTGCTTAAATTGAAAATTACGAAAAACTGGTTCAAATAATTAGTTCTAGGAGAGGATTTCTGTTTTGATGACTATAATTATAGATAAATATATTTATCAAACTAAACGTTATCATTTTCCAAAATATAACAAAGTCCGAATTCTAAATCAAAAATCCCCGTGAGACCAAAATAGTGTACAATATTTCAAAAGCGACATTTTAATATTTGCGTTTGTCACCGCATTCTAAACAGTCCTATATAAATATTGTACGTTACCTCCCTTGTGAATATAATATGAAATATGTAATATTTCTATGTAATATTGTAATTTCTGAGAGTACCTGGGCGTTTCATGCACATTCGTATATGCAATGGTGAAAATTTCAAATGTATTGCTAGCTGTTTTCGTAAGTTATAAAGTTAAAAGTTTCATATAATTATGAAATCGTTTCAAAGACATTTTGAGAACATATTGTTAACTTTGCTTGTTTTGTTTTATGAATACATAATTGGCTCAAACTGTTTTTTCACTAAATCTCTAAAACAACTTTACTATTTTTACTATCGGGTTTAATACTGCGTTGTACGTAAAACTAAAATATTTAGTTTACATGTAATGCAGTTTTTTACGTTAAAATATAGAAAAAGTGGTTAAAGTTTCAAACTATGCCCCAAAATAACAGACCCATTGGCTTTTTCATTAGTACCTCAAAAAACCACCAGAGGACTTATCATATCCAATATTAAATGACTAAACTGAATTAATAATGTTTCACATGAAAACTACATTTGCAGTCGCTAAAAATATTTCACTTTTAAAACCTTTTAAATATTAACATCCGTTCGGGAATCCATTCAGTCTGTTCTAAAATAAACTGGTTTATTATAATCCAATTGATATTTAATTCAATAAGGTTTTATGTATATGTAGTTTAGTATAATTGTTAGACATAGATATCCTGGATTTCATCTTGGAGGAGTCCAGAAGTGAGGAGGCCAGAAGTTAAGTCTCACAAAATATCAGATAGTTACAACATTGTTTTCATTTTCTTCGTCAAAGTCTTCAAATACTTAAAACCGACACAAAACATAAGAAAACACAAATCTTTAAACTAACATTTTATGTTGAGATTGAACCTCTATCCCCCGGACATTCCAGGCTACTTTATATTTAACTACGACCAAGACATATACATATTCAGCAAGCTTACTAACACTATAAAAAAGGAAGTAGCTCCGTTTATTATGGTTGTACTTATAATACGTATTATATTAATTTAATTATGAGTTTAGTAAAATTACTAAACGCTTTAACTTATTGATTGTTATTTGGCTGCGCTAATACAACTTGAAAAAGGCTTAAAAAAATGTACGGTATCAGAGGCTCGAAAATCTAGACATTCTATAACCATTTATACATCCCAAAAAACCCGGCCATTACGGTTTTTTTATGCCTGCAATACTAGAGGCTTGGAAACCTAGACAATCTGTAACCAAAGTACAATTTCTTCCATCAACAACAGCTACTCTGTATCACTCCAGTCCACCACAGGTTCGAGTCCAGTGCAAACACCATCGCACTCGACAAACGTGAAATATCGCCAGTTACCCAACTGATTCAGTTTGCTCAACCCGAGACGATATTGATTTGTTACTTATACGTAGATTATGGATGATATGGCTATGAGGGGTTGGTATAAGTAGTAATATCTAAAGGCATCATGATTTGATTTCCTTATACTTATTGCTACAAGAGTTGTTTCAGCGTTCTTATTTGAAAGTTAGACATTGGTTGCAAAAAGGAAAAAGGTTTAATCGTAACATTGGTTTCTAGTCCATTCGTTACATAATAAATTATCAAGAACACAATTTTAAGTAGCTACCTACATAAAATTTAACACATTTTTGTTAATCGTTCTCCCTGAGAGTACAGTTCTAGAATCTAGCAAGGAACTAAACTTGTCTTGCAATTCAAGTTGAGTATGATAAAACTATAAATCAGAATGCGTTAAATCAAAACCTAATTTTCGAGTTATATAACAAAATTGAAATAACTATACACACATTTAATATATTAGGTAATCTAAACGCACGCATTATCAGTTCGTGCACACAATAATTCAGCTTGAATTGGCAGACGATCATTCAATTGGCAATAGCGTGAGTAAAACTAATTTTATGTAAGTACTCTATTACAGTAACCTGTCAATCATCATTTGTCTCGAGTCTCGAAGATATATCAATTCTTCAATGAATCGAGACACTTACAGGCTGCACTTATCAGTCAGTAAACGATCTGTTAGGTAAGCACTTAGGTCAGACTGAGCTAAAGATAGATTTAGCAAAGTGATGCATGAGCTAAGCGTTTTGAAACTCCATTCAGACATAAAAAAATGCTGTATTATATCATATCTAGAGTAGCCCACTGATTCTTTGAACACTGATAAAAAAACCTTACATACCAATGGCCACATCTTTACTATAATATAAATTTCGTAATTATAAGCTGACTTACCGTTTATTACAAATTCTGAGTCTCAGCTACTAAAGCTAGAATATAACCAAAAATATAACACACAGGCACTGCTTGTTACCATCGTAACAAGCAGTGCCCCAAATGCTTTGCATACAAATCTAATAAAAGAAGATTTGCTCAACCAATAGATCAAAAATACTATCAATCAATCATAGTATTAAACACTTCATATAATATTTACGTGTGACCAAACCGACCAAGTTAAAAGAACAGCCCGCCCACCTTCAGTTGATATCAAAATAAGCTCAATATCATTTCACATCCTTATAAGCGCTGGCCGTAGGTGGTCTAATAATCAACGCATCCTGTTTTAGCAATTGGTTAATTGTGGACTCTGGGAAACAATAGCGTACTACATATACTTATGTATAAACGCACAATGTGCAAGTCTTGGAAAAATTTTGTTGCATACATTTCAGTAGAGCTATCACGTATTTCATTTGACAACTATTCGAAAGCGACTATGCTTTACATTGTTTTTCTCCCAGATTATAGTGATTTACACGTTACGTCAAAGTAGTAACGTACTGAATTACCTATTAGAATTAAGCCTAAACAATCAATTGTAAGTATGAAAGATTATGATAATAGAAAAGGTAAAAGAAATTGTTTAAGGGGAACAGGCCGGCAATGTCACATATTATGTTAGAACACTAGGGTACCACGAAGCAAGAACAAAGAGAGCCTAGCTTTAACCTTGTTCAATTCCTAATAATCATAACTACGACATGCGATTTATTGCCGTCATGTATGTATGAGAACCTCATTATTTAATATTAACGGCAAACTGATTGCTATTACAGTCAACTATTGCAATTTCCTTATACGTGGGATGGCTCGCTCGTAAAAATCATCCTACAATCACACGGTTATCTAAGAAATAGCTCTGATTTGTTTGTAATCGGCCAATTTGGCAGCCATTACTTGTCGTACCTATATAAAGTATAAGATTATGACATGATTAGTGCCCGGTTTCTAGGGTACATTTAGTGGTAGTTTATCTATTCAGGCTGTCATTTTTATATGAGCTTAAACGCTATTGAACAGCTAAACTACCGCTAAATGTGGCTCAAAATCCGGGAGTAGATGAGTTTAGTGTATTCCATCTTCCTACACATTAGAATTTATTAAGATGTCTGCTTACGACTGATATTAATAAAACGACAGGCCAGTTCCTATACAGTCCATGTGCAAGAAACATTTACCTTCTTAAGTTTGCTCTAGTTTTCCGAAAAAGTGCTGTCATGGTAAAATCGATTCCGGTATTCCATAGTTAATGCAAATAACATTTTTAACTTAAATAAAAACAAGTGGAAATTGACTAGAGTAATACTTTAATTATTAAAAACGCATTTCTAGCTCTGGCTACATAAGGCAGTTTGCGATTTCCACCTATGCGACCAGTACAGCCTTAAGCAAACATCCATCTATCCGTAAATCAGATACCTACCACAGAATGCATCAAGAACAACTATAAACAATTTCAATACACCACATCAACACACAGTATATCATGAATAGATCCCTAACGAAACATATAACAATATAGCCCAGCCGACCAGAGGGCAGTTCCCTCAGTTAATCTGATTAGAGCATACGGGCACGACCTCCGGTGCACTCATCAAGATTCTCTTACACAAATTATCGTTGATTTGCTTCATGTGTATCGAATTACTGTATCAGGAAGTATTTTGGTTTTGATTGTATTGTGATAAAGTTATGTGATGTATGGAATGGAGAGAAGGGCCAGTTATGACTGTAGATAGTAGTATCGTAAGATTTTGATTGGTAAAATGTATGATTAAGTAACTTTACTAAGACGATTTCCAATTCTGCATTAAAAAGTCAATAGTAAATAGAAAATGGTTGAACTTGATTATGATTTGTGATTTGATATTGGGGTTAAGTCTCATTTTTTAATACTGGTCAAGGGCCAGTGCGTGATTCTGACCTAATATCATATTATAATTTAAGACGCGTATAAAGAATAAACAATGAAATAGTACAACTGTCCTAAAGAGACAATTTACGGGTCACACAAAGATGTTATTCGTTTCGCATAGAAACTGAATCACTAGTAACACATTAGTAATGGTGAAGGACTTTAAGCCTAACGCCAACCTAGAATAACCCAATATCCTATCAAATCCCAACACTATCGTACCTAATCTCAAACGCTCTAACACGTTACAGACGCTTCAATACGTCAACAAGGTGGCGAAACTAAAGCGTGACATATACGGAGAGCGGGAGCGTGTCGTTTTCAATGCGTGAACCGTGCGGTTTTTTCTTTTTACACAAAACGCTTGCGTGCATCGAACGAAACTAAGCCAGCCACAGCAGTGGCTACAAATACTAAGATCACGCAGCTCTTACGCGCAAACCGAATCGTGCCTTACCCGTGCCGCCATTTCATGCGTATTATCGCATATACAAGAGACCTAAACAAGAACCTTTATCATTTCCTTTTTTGCTTAAAACGAAGATAAACTTCTTCAATAGCTATATTATTTCATCTTGCGGCGCAGCAGGTTGTTGCTATATTCAGATACAAGGTTATATAGCATGTACTAGCATGTGCTTATCCTAGCTGCAACGATTACCTACTACAACAAGCTTTGTTCATACAACTATTTCAAATTAACCCAGCTATACTCCCGCACGCGTCTCGCAACCGCGTTGTGTATGGCTTGCTCTTAGACACTCACCACAACGTTTGCCTCTGTAGGTATACGTGACGTAATTACAAGCTGTTCTGTGCCTTGTGTCAAAGGATCTATGTTATCGGAATTATAGAGGCAACGTATTGAGAGGCCTGTGGTCTTAGCATGGAATTAGAACAGGTGTTGAAGATTGGGATCGCACTGTAACAGTACGTATGTGTAACAATATGCTTAGTCTCGTGGTGACAATATACAATCGATCGGGACTAACATAGAATTATTTGGTTATGTTGAGAACGGTAGATAAATATAAACGCTATATTGTCGTAATATGCTCGAAAATACAATTAAATTGACTTGACCCATTAATATACAACTATAAAGACACGGACAAATGAGGTATTCAACCCACCACAGTGATCAAGTTTAGCCATACCTTCAAGGGCCGTTTTAAAAGAACTTTCAGACGTGAGAAATTTCATCATGATACTAGTATCTCATTCCATGAATGTATGGAAAAACAACAACAAGCACAAGTAAATTCGTCTGTAGAATTCACAAATTTCAGCTTCATATTTACACAAAATACCAGACTGTAGAGTCTACTGAGATGTGTCCGTTTATTTACCTTACTACAAGCGGACATCACACCGTTCACCGCAACACATACATCACAACACCCTATACAGTCCTGAGAATATGCATCTTAATACCAAGAACAAACAACAGAACCACTTCGCACAAAATCCATTGCTGTCTTTGTTCTAGTTCCAAACATCTATCATTGTAGTGAAAAGTCAATGGATGGTTTGTGGAGCAATTTGTTCGTGCTGTTTGGAGTGTTTATTGTTTGTGGTTGGGTGTCTGCTGTCACCATTTATTCACGTAAGCTTAGCTATTGGCTATAGGCTAGGGTCTCAAGTTTCACTAGGAACATGACCGAGGCAGGCATGCATCAAAATGCTCGGATTGTGCTGACATTGGATTTCGAAAACGCGTTGCGTCTAGACGAAATTTAATAGGTGAGACTTCCAACTCGCGTGATATACATTGCTGCAGTTATTTATTTCGTAACATCACTGAATCATATTAATTAACAGAAACCTGTGTATTGATAAACTTTAGCAAACCACCTTCATAAATACCATATTATTATATTCTTTATTTTTCATGAAATCACATCTTTGATTTCGTCAATATACTATTGGTCTTCGTTAAACAGAACTTATAATAAATCTCCCTCTGTTTTTTATAAACATAATTTCTCCAATAACAAACTCTTCAATTCTGGTACCAACAGTATTAGCACAGGAGACGGCAAATAAAAATAAAAAAGATGCAATTTAAAATGCAGACAAATCAATAAGCTTGTATTTAGCCAATAATCTTCGTTCACAAACGTCTAAGGAAGCTTGTAAACCTAATATCCTGGCTGCGCTCGGGCAGGATATTGCAAAAATTTGGATGTTCTTCTGCACATTTTAAACTGATTTTATCTGAAGTGATTTTATTTCAATGTAATTTTGTACGCTGTTTAATGTCAATAAAATGTACACATGTATACATTAATTTTAAAATATCGAGTTTCTTTGGTGTTCATGTCAAATCAAGGATGATTTTTTTCTATTGTTTGAACAACTATGTATTTGGTTAGCCGTAAACCTCTAATGCACGTGTCCGAATTGCCTACAGAAATCACTATTTCTTCATTTTTGCTGTGATATCGCTTATTTCCAATTGGAGATTAGGCAGAAATCGAAGAATACTTAACTAAAACTATTTTTTAATTTATGCGATTTCAAGACATTAATTCGAAAAATTATCCAAAGTTAATCAATATTCACTAAACATTACCTCTCAAACATAACCTGCAATTCAAACCTCACATACAAACGTAGCAATGTACTACAAACTCGACCCCTCACAGACGGCGTACAAACAGTTGCAGAAATGTTGACAAACGCGCCGCGCAAGCATTTGATGAATTAACTCCACGGATTGATGGTCTAACGAGAGGGCGGAAACGTAAGACTGACTGCGTTTTTGTTACATTTATTGGGAGTCTGGGAATAGAATTAGATTGTTTAATGTTTTTGTACGTCTGAGAGTTATAATACCAAAGGAAGAATTATTGCATTTCTTTAACTATCTTACATTGAATGTATTCGATTTGTTAAATATTCGTGTTATACTGCTGTTTGGTTTAACAATTAATCAATTCAATCAACATCATATTTAATGATTGTAATCAAGTAATCTACTCTTACCATCATCATTAATGCTTGTATTCGACTATTTTAAACGATTTTAGTAGAGTCAAGCTTGAATTCACTACCAAGTAAAACATTTGGAGCCAATCAGCACTTAAAAATTCTAAAATTAATAGTATCAATGCACAACAATTTAAAGACTACTGCTCCTACAACCGAGTTTTTGGCCAAGATTCATATAAGGTTAATAGTAAAGTTACTAATAATAATACCTTGTGGATTAACCGCAATACACATTCAGCAATCAAACTGATTTTCCAACTATCTTACTTACACAATCCATTAACTACAAATATATATAACTACCACACAAATAAATAACGCCTCTTTATCAAAACAACAATATCACATTACACATAATTTGATTACCTCGTAGGAGTCAAATGTTTTCCCAACCCCACGCCCACGGCCACTGCGCACGCGTGCACTTAACACCTTACTTCCCTGTAGGACGACTGAAATAAGCACTCATTACTTATTCTAATGTTTCATGTTTATTCCTTAATGTAAGGTTTTTTCCACTGTACGATACGTGTTAACGCCCACGTTAGTGTATTATTTCAGTTGGTTATTACTAAACCTCGTTTGGTAACTACTGAAATTTGTTTTCAAAACATAATAATGACTATCATTCAAAGCTTGTATCTACCTATAAGTATTTCCTAATAATGCTAGACCCTAAATCGAGATGAATAGGATCTTGCACTAACTTGGTTTACAAGCTTGGAACTTAAGACGATTGATAAAATTCGATTTACTTTCGATTGCTGTATACATTGACTTCACATAAGAGGGTCATATTACCAATAGAATTCAGGATTTCTGAATTTTAACATAATATATAATATGTATGATATACAAGTGATTTGATCATTTTGTAAAAAAAGTGCAAGTAATTTTGAGACAGAAATTACTAAAAATTACGTTCTTTGTATATAATTATGTATGTGTATATGAATCTCAACACTTGTATAATTTCCACCTTGAACTAAAACTGCACAAATTTTCGAAGGAATTCTTATTTAAGATAACCTCAATTACTTTCCTCATGACTTCATAAGTTTTTAATTTCTCTACACTAAGCACAAAAGCTGTCGAGACTCGAAAGCAACAAAAACCGAGCCCTCACCAAATAAACTACGTACATTTGACGAATTAGTTCCTGTTAGATTGACATCTGTAACGAGAGGGCGACGTGGGCGTGAACCGATGTTCCATCATCAAAGAAACACTCCAGTAATTGTTTTATTGGGGTAAAATATATATTTCATTGTAGACTTGTAGTATTGCAAGTTTTGCACTTCAAATGGAAATAGGCGTATGTATGTATCTTATTAGTACTAACTAGTTGTACAAACTGTTATGAAAGCGAAAGTCTGGAACGCTTTCACGGTTGAACTAGTGTATCGATTGAGCTGGAATTTTGACAGGATGATGAATTATCCGGAATAGGAGAGTTTCCAAGAACGGTCCGGCCAAACTGGTAGCAAAAGCAAGTATTTACCAATGATTTTGATGCCCGACAGTGTAAGAATAGATGTTTAAAATATGCCACGATTAGCCACTTATTTCCAATTACCTACGATAAAGTCTTATAATATAAATAAACAGTTCGAGTTTTGACGGTCTCCGTGGCATAGTGGTCAAAGTGGTTGCCACTCCACTGCTAGTGCATTGACAGGTTGTGGATTCTATTCCCACACGGAACAAATATTTGAGCGATCCAAAAATAGTTGTTTCGGCTGTATTTTATGTCCTTTATTCGTATGTTTGTTAAAATTCCGCATACTAATTCACAAGAGCAAAACAATAAAAAAGTTAACTTCAAGAATAACTTGACCAAAGCAAGAAAAATAAAGAAAAGGTCAGGAACATCTCCACATACTCCTCTCATCCAAACTAGTAAAGCCAGCGGAACCATTCCAACAATATTTTAACCGTAGCTCGTTTATTTAAAGGCTTCATACCGACTGTCACGTATAAATTTGTCAAAACGGCAACCCAAAAGACACTGTAAAGGTCTACGTACATTACAACAAACTCTGACTACACTGTAATACAACTCACACATGCGATGAAAAGTAACCTTTATATCGGGTTATATAAGAGGGAATTGTTCAACGTTTAGGATTAAATGAAACGACGCAGAGGTAGAGTCTGGAGTCGAGTCGAGTTGCGTGTAATCGTTTATTTTAAGAATGACCTATCTGCCAATGGTTGCCCACAAATTGAGAGTCTACCTCCTAGATTGTAGCAAGGCCTCAGATCTTTTATTTAAGGCTAAGCTATAACTCTATGAAGTTATTAATAAAGCGTCAACTACTCATTGCCGCCCAGTTATCCACTGGTCGACCACTCATAGATTCGACTACTGACAGCTCGATTCCGAACGGTGTTGGATCGTTCTCGAGGTGTAATGTGCGGAGACCTTTAAGGTCATAATTCATGTGTAACTTTAGCTCCGTACATAATAGGCCTCATGTATCACAAAAAAGAGAAATTCAACTCTATCCTTGAGACATAAAGTTTGTTTTCGAACGTAAGGTAGTTTAATGGTCAGGACACACTATAAGAATTAATTACGCATACAAAAGGCACTTGTCGTCAAAATGTCACGGTGTGATGGTGTCATGATGTATTAGTTTTTGTATTTGTATTGTTTCCGTTTTGTATTAAGATGTATGGGGTTTCTGGGGACTGGTTAAAATGTAAAAAAATGTTCTTTGGATTGTTTTACTTGACATCTGGTTAAATAAAACGTTTGACGTATGATACGAATAGATTTATTATCATTATTAAATAGGGAAGAACATTTCGATTTAAAATTAATTTCACCATGTTATGTTGTGATATAACGCCAGTGATAACTGGCGTTATATAAAATTTTTCATTTAAATTAAGTCGCAATAAGATTCGAGTTTAATACCAAATACGCTAATGGTACGATATAACACTCTTAGCATCTAAACATAACATTTCAAGACAAATTAAAAGGGCATTATTACAGTACCTTAATGTACAATCAAACAGAAGACCACGCAATAAGCAATCGCAGGCACAGGCCCGAGTATCTGATTGGAGGTCACGCGCACTGGCCACCTCATGGTGACCTTAGAAGGAACACCGTCAGGTTTTTAGTCGGTATGCCCAAGCTACAGCCGAAACGCCTTGCCGGCGGGAGAGCCCGACAGACCCCCGCTTTCCTCCCTGGGGCGGGACATGCAGTAATGCATTATCCTGACGCAAAAAAAAGGCACAGGCCCACAAAAGCTGTTCAGCAGGAATATTTTAAGAAGCATACTTAACTCTACTATTTTATTAAGCAAGTTGGTGGCATATAAAGAGTACTAATATCAAAAGTTCACACTACTAAACATAAAGGTTTAGTTCACAAGTGTCAAACACATAAATCCCCTTTTAAAATGTCAATACACCTCAAATTTATTGTTAGGCTTGGTGTACAAACGCGAATTTAAATAAATGTATTCAGTCTGTGTCTCTGTGATAAATGATTTAGTATATAGTACTTATAATGAATAAATAGTAAAGGCAAGTCAATATCTTACGTCTATTATGTGTGTGTAAGTTTTTGGTGAGAAACTTACACACAAATAATAGACTTAATCATAGAGTAACAAATCCTATTAAAATACCTTTGCGTATTTTTTGTATGAATATCATACATGCATAAAATCACGCTTTTTACCCAGATAGAGACTACGGCAGAGACCAGAGAGCGCTAATTTGTACGATCCTTACAAAGGAATGAATATCATTGCAAATGAAATATAATTCTCAAGCATTATTATCATAACACATAATAATTTTCAAATCACCATAATAACATAAACAAAAGCCGGAAAATTCGCAAAACAAATGAAATCTCCGGCACGAAATACAAACAGCTAGGTGCACACGAGCGGCAATCCGTATACATGCGAATAGTTTTCGCGTGTTCGCGAAAATTCGATTGTGCGGCCACCCGCGCCGTATACAGTTATATTGGTTCAAGCATTGCCACCGACGTGTTCGGTCGCAAATGCACTTTGCTTGTCATTGTTTACCGTCGCATCTGCGAAATGGGTTTAGCCGATATTTATTTGCGAGTGTGTTTACGGTTTTATTTTTAAGTTATGGTTGCTTTATTTTATAGGTTTGTTTTCAATTTTGATCGGAAAATCTGATTCCTGAAACGTATTTAAAAGAAAATTGTACCTTGATAAACGAAAATTAAAGCTATAATAATTAAAAGGAAGAAAGATAAGTGGTAATTTTGGAAAAATCAGTGATGCAGCACAACATTATTAAAACCTGTAATATATTCATTCTTTCTTTCAATATTGACGAACAATAATTAAAGACTCAAAAACAAATAAAGTTAAGAATAGTCACTACCAAAATAAAATTCAATGACATTCTATATTTATAAAATAACTGAAATTGCTTTTCATTTCAATAAGAACATTTAAATCGCTGACAACAGCAAACATTCTTATTAAATTAAAATCTAAATCAAATACAAATACTACAAATAAAAGGCAAAATTAAACGCATTTGTTTCATTTAAAAAGGACCTATCGCAAATCTAGACGCAAGCATTTGTTTCTGAAAATTTCACATAAAATAAATTTATTAATATACTAGAGGACTGGCCTGACTTCGTCCAGGTACCATATTATCCCGTTGATTCTATTCCCATGGGTTTTTGTTCCCATCGATCCCATACAAACCTTGTCCCGACAGTTACCGACTAACATATTAGAAAAAGAATTATCCAATTTAGTTTACTTGTTCAAAAGTTATCCCCGTACATACATTCCAGTGATTCATTTTTATTTATATAGATAAAAATAAACAGAAATCTAATATTCTATTCGCCTTTAACGGTTGAGTGGTTTACGAGAAAATAAAGACTTAAATCGAGACCAATTTATACAAGAATCAGAATAAGCTTTAGTACAAAAAATACAAGTTTCAATTACTTGAAGTCTAACCACGGTGACCTGGGTGACCTTTGTTACGTCACAGACTTAGGGCTGCCTTCTTTTGTTTCAATTTTCTATTTTATTTTGTGTTATTTTATAAAGGTGCTTCTAACTAATTATGATTAAAGATGTTTTTGGAGACGTGCAATATCGTGATAACCTGTTCGACCTACACAAGAGTAAGCCATGTTTGCGTGATAAGGTATTTGGCTGTCGCAAGTTTTAATTGTTACATAATAAAATGTCTCAGCTACAAAGCTGTATTTAAGTTAGTCCTTCAATTTTATATTTTCGAATTTCTGCCTTTAAATTCCAGAGCGTCATGACTGTTGCATAACATAATCATTTTAACACGTTTGACAACAACAAGATACTTTATAACTAACATATTAATCATATTAGAAATCTTACCTAGTCGACAATTGGAGTACGTTAAATTGATGGTCACTATTCAGTACATTGCTGCTTTGACGTAACGTGATAATTACTATAATCTAAGGAAGAAAACTATGTACAGCATAGTGGCTTTCAAATAGTTATCAAGTGCGAAACTTGACAGCCCCCCCAGAAATGTATTCATTTCGTTATATCCCCACGCGACAGCCCTACCTTTTGACCTTAACCCATCAGTGTAGACGTTACTTTATACCCTTTGGTTTATACTTCTTTGATATGGTAATTCATAATTACTGGACCTCTAAAGCCAAGAGGTTCAAATGTGACCTTAGCTAATGAAACTTTATCATATTTGTAATTTCAATATTAATGAGAATTCTATTAATAAAGTCGTTTGGTATATTTTAATATATTCTGTGTTTCGTGGAAGCTTGTGAACACATGACGATTTGTTTAGTCAAAGCGAAATGAAGCTAGTTACAAATGCTTAATACTATACTCCGACAACTTAGTAGAGACCCTTATCTCTAAGATTCACGGATAGCGGAGGTTGAAACAATATAATTTTGTACTGTGACCGGCTTGTGCAGCTGACGATGGCCTGTTTGTTACAACTACTTTATTTTGGATATACTTAGATTATTGAATCATTCATTAGAATTTAGTTAAATTGTGCATGCCAAGGCTCTCTAGCTCTACTAAGATGTCGGGCTATAACACGAAAGCGTGCCACTTTTTAGAAATTGCTATTTTTGTATGTCGAAACATGAATTATAATGAGCATGCTCAAAAATCGACAACCGTGGGATTTGTAAGCATGCTACCAGCAGCGCGGGCCGCAGAAGACGTAAAAGCACTTTTATTTCGAATGTGCTTTAAAAAAGCACGCTACAAAAAGCAAATGTGTCAGTTTGACTAGCACGCTCGTTTTATTTATATTTTATGAGCATATGTAAGTGTAGCTTTATTCTTGGAGTTTTCTTTAGAATTTGGCTGGAGATTTCAACTGTCAAGTGTCGGGTAGGTAGAGCTTAATCAGAAAATGCCGTATTCTCAAGACTACCTTTCGTAGACACAAATTGTTGTTATTTTGTACAATGTTCAAAGTTTATTCTGTTATTATCTTGATATTTGGTATAAATTCTCAGAGGAAAATAAAATAATTCCATACACATATTTACAAAGTCTACAAACGTAGACCATAGAATATAAAAGTTTTTGTTCTACAAATTTTGCCAAAATAAGGTTAGTCAGCCACATGACAAATAACAAACAAATGACACAAATCATTAATATAAACAACTAGCTGACCCGCGCAACTTCGCTTGCGTCACTTAAGATAATCATAATTTTCCCCGTTTTTGTAACATTTTTTATTATTACTCTGCTCCTATTGGTCGTAGCGTGATGTTATATAGCCTATAGCCTTCCTCGATACATGGGCTATCTAACACTGAAAGAATTTTTCAAATCGGACCCGTCGTTCCCGAGATTAGCGCGTTCAAACAAACAAACAAACAAACAAACAAACAAACAAACTCTTCAGCTTTATAATATTAGTATAGATAAACATTCTATAACGTAGGGTTCCAATAACATGTTCTCAGAGTTATAAAGATAGATTATGGAGCCACTCAGCAACATAATGGAATTTCGTAGAAAATTAAGTTTCCTATTAGTCATTAGGGTAAATTTCTACGAATCGATTTCTATAAATATTCTACTTCTCATTAATTTATTTAATTTGGTTATTGGCTTGTTGCGCATACATACATAAGTACGTAAAATCACGCCTTTTCCCCATAGGTGTACGCAGAGACCAGAGACCACCGCTTAGTACGATACTTACATTGCTTCATTTTCATCTATAAATCTTATCATAGAGGACATTAACAAGCTTGTTCTCTAATGTTACCTCTAATTAAGTCATTGGTAACTGAAGTAAACCATATAAATGTATTGCTAAGTACAAAATTCGTAAGATTTGAAGAACTAAGTTCTCTACCTTGCAAACAGCATCGATCTACACAAAATAGGTACACCATAGTCAAGAAGTCAAACTTAGCAGCTTTATATGGCGTCAAAAAAGGGAGCAAATTACCCCCAGACAATTAAGTTTCTAGAAATTACGACGCTCCTCCATCACTGTCATCCCAAACGATCAAGTAGACCAATAATTATTACACCATTAACCAGTCTCATAGGGTACATAACCACATAGTAACTAACCGAACAAGATTGGCGCTATAACTCGTCCACGCAACTAGTGTAATGTGTCTCCTGACGTATGTCCTAGATCTAGGTCGGCCTAGTATTTCCCTAGGGAAGCTAAGTTCCTGTTAGACTGAAGATATTATTACGTGTTTTAGAGACTAATGGCATGTGAGAAATGTGATGGTAGGGTAGATCGTTTTTCAGGCGGTGCTACGGTATAATTCGGCACATTTTCCAGGATTTTCACATATGCCGGAAATCAAAGTAAGATAATATTGACATCCTTAAGTTTTATCTAACCTTGGAATACTATGTTATTATAACTGTGTAAATGAATAGGGCATCTCGCCACTGACATTATTTTACACTATAGAGTTAGATCCATAGTTATTTATATCGTAATAAGCATATACCTTAAGGCAACACAGCATGCGACTTGTACATGCGACGAGTAATTATAAAATTCAGTGTCGTTTGAGTATTTGGCTATGAGATAGGTACTATTCATACGCAGGCCGCAATAGTCATCATGATATCTTAATAAGAACATTTCCCTTCGTAAATTTTATCAAATTAGTCTGAAAACTTTGTAAAATGTTTTACAGTTTTACATACTCTTGAAGCACCTAACAATAATCATAATGAAAACCGCTCTAATCACAATTCCATACATAGTTTACACACAAAACCAAACACACCAAACATTGCATTTGAAGCCACAAATTGAACAAAACCGCATTAATTGAATGCGAATCATTTATACAAAATGTATGTAATTAGACAGACAACAGCGACGCGTTTAGGGCTACCAACTAGCACGTTTGATGGTCAATAAAATCATTACGGAAAATAGAAAATAGTTCTTAGGTTATATGTTATTATGTCTCACTTATATGTCATCATTTTAAACTCTGATTTTAGCGTTGTGTATTTTTCACTCATATGTATACAGTTTCAAAATTTATTCGAAGTGATAAAATACTGTACATTAAAGTACTTGTTGAAGTAGTATAATATACAGTATTTTGTATGTATAATAAGTACAATCAGAGCTTACACGACGTTTAGGATATGTAAGTCAAAAAGTGTGTAAACATTTTAACAGCTAATTTTTTTTATAAAATTTTCAAAATGCATTTCGTTTATCACATGCTTATATCAGTTTTAAACTTGGCAAGATTTAATTCATATACCAAAATTTTATCTATTTAATGTCAACGTAGTATTTTGTGTAAAATATGAAACTATTTGAAATTGCTATTATTTTGGCTAGAAGATCCCTCCTAACATTAAAATCATCATTCACCTGCAAACCCTACACTAGCGGTCAATATTGCAGGCATCCTGTGGCCGAATAGCATGACAGCGCGCGGCCGATGACAGCCATCCAAGGCATTCATAATGCAAATGATTTGATATAATTAGTGCACTGTTTGGCCAGTCCGCTTTATGTGGTACTTGCATAGTTAGGATTCATTGCGAGTATTACTGCCCGTCATGTCTGGTGGTTATTGTTATGGTGAATTCAAAATGACAATGATTAATAGATAGATCAAGTGATGTTTAAGATAGCAAAACTGCAGATAATCGAGGGATGAGCTAAAAGGTCTTACTATTCGTTACGTAAAAATATAGTTAATCCGTTTGCGCGTAACAGCTGTTCAACGGCCAGTTATAGAACATTGAATATAATAATGAAGAAATTGAATTAAGGAATCTTAGAATAGGCTTAACGTAGTCTAGACATTTCAATTTTAACAAGTGGCTCCACCGAAGTTTGTTAACTTTTTACAGAATGTTTTTGGTGGTACACCACATTTCGTTTTCAAGTTATAGGTGTGTAAGCGTTTTATGTACGTTACGTATATCAGACCAAAAGTAAATAATTAATTTTCGAATTAACTAATAATAATGTTCCAAACATAAAAGATGAAGGAGTTAAAACCGAAAGTCTTTGGCTTGATGTTTTAACACACACGGTTAAACAACTTTGCTTCTCGATAACTATCTCTCTGTTTCTCCTCCCGATTACGAAAGAGAAAATATATTTTCACCCGAAATCTTTTCAGAGATTCAAGGCCAATATTATGACTGAGTTTGTTGTGTATTTTATGAGAGTTCTTTTAACAAGAGTTGTTAAAAGTAGAGTGTTGTACATTGCATATTAATATCGTACTGTTATGAATAACTATGATGTACGGAGGAACTGTTGTGACGTCATAGTTCTGAAGTACCCGACGCTTACGGCTATGAATTTTGTTAATAGTTTCACTTTGTTTTGCTAGTTTTGTAGAACCTATATTTGTGGCTGTTTATTGTGGTTTATTATTTTGTGAAATATTTTCGATTATACTAAATCGAAGTCGAATCAAACCTGATAAATATATATCTCAATAACAGAGTTAAAGTAAAAGCTTTTTACAAAAACAAGAATCGTGAAATGAGAATTATCGAAGAAAAAATATGGAAAATTTGCAATTTGTAGAAATATCAACCAGTTTGTGGCGTAAAGTGGAGTATATTTCCTTTTCAGAACGAACATTAAAGTACTTTTTTCATTTCATTTACATAACAATAATTCCTTCTATATCATTTCAGTTTGAACCCCATTTAATAAATCAAAACTTACGTCCATATTAGACAAGACAAATAAATATAACTTCCCCACGAACCATAATTACAGTCCAAAAAGTTTATATTTCAAATCAATAGGAACCAGTAAACCGAAGTAAAGTTTCCCTCAAAAATAAATAATGAAATCGGTGAAGTGAGAGACAGGGTTATGCGTTAAGGGTTCCGTAATGTAGGGATCAATAACAGACCACGATAATATTATATAACTGCAATCTTTGGCCATATTTTACAGCGATTTTCACGGTATATATCTGTCGATTGTCTTGTCACGGCTCCATGGCACTAAGTGTCTGAGTCTAAATATAGCTGTAGTTAATCGATTAATAGGTAGGAACCTATAAAAATAGCATGTCTTCTAAAGTACGGAGCCGTTAAGGTTAAAAGTTATAGAAAATCTTATTTTTTTCGGTCCTATAAAAAGCCCTACAGAACTCTAAAACTAAAACAAGTATACAACGTATTGCAGCATTACAAACACAATATATAATTTAGAATCCGAAGCGACGAAACTTT
This sequence comes from Anticarsia gemmatalis, assembly GCF_050436995.1. NCBI lineage: Eukaryota > Metazoa > Arthropoda > Insecta > Lepidoptera > Erebidae > Anticarsia > Anticarsia gemmatalis. The sequence continues at coordinate 11,996,192 of NC_134756.1, forward strand.
CCCGAACTAATAGGAGACCATATGAATAATGTATACTTTAACCGAATTTCAAACGTCGATGGGTGAACCCAAAACCTGCAGGCCTACTTCCGTTCTACGATACAAAATTTTGTATGAAATTGTTAATTTATGAACTTAGTAGCTCTTGCCGACGGCTCTAACAACGCAATCTATACTTACGTATATTCCTAAAATGTATGTCTTATTCTTAATTGTGCAGGAGCAACAAAACTGCTAAGTTTCTTTTAAAAGCGCTCATTCGTTCTGGCGTAATCGTTTAACAAACATCACTTTCGCAGTTTTATTGTACACACTTTATACTCTTGATCTCTGGTTCAAAGTAATTGGTAAAAGACGAAGTTTTCAGCAACGATATTCAAGTTTAGGATAGATCTAATAGAATTTTATCGAATATTTGTAGTCGACCGTATTGAATTATAGTAGGCCCCCAAGTAAAAGTGATCTAAAATATTTATTTGTTTTCAAAAGGTGAAATTATATGGCAGGCAATCAAAGGGGTAATAAGTGGTTATTGTTCCGCCGTAATTAATGAGTTTTTGTACAAAAATAGACTAAAATATTTGGAAGCTCAAAAATTGATTCAATTAGTGGCAGCGTAATTAGGTTTTGTAAATTATAACCTGTTAAATGATACAATAATTAATTTATTTGTGAATCACAGCAAATAAAACAATTGGAAGTAATTAAATGGCAAAATATATTTGATTGGTTATAGGAAATTAACCTTCTTTTTGTGGAAAAACAATTGAAGAATATTGGTTTATAAATTATATGTATTATAAATAGTGAATAATAACAGCAGAATCTAGAAACGACATCGTCAATACGGCAACAACGAGAAATTTATATGTTACAAATAAACTTAAAATTCTACCAAAAAAACATATAAATAACCTCAATAAACAGCAAACAAATAAAAACATCACCACAGTTTAGCTTTTTGTGTGCAAAATCTATCCGACGAGCACAAATCGTCGCACTTTTCTGCAAACGACAATTAACTACCGACCTACATACAGTGGGGCCGTAACAACCGCGTTGTCGATTAAGGGTCTCAGCACACATATGGAATCGGAAAGGGATCGTAACCGTAACGCCTTTCGCCTCGCTGTCAACCAGGCGTCAACCTACCGTATGCACGTAACGAAAGCGTATCAGCAGCGCCTGTACGTCAACTCGGCTACGGCTAGGCGACACCGCGCTTACGCCTCGCTTATGGATATTTTCTCACTTCTTCAATAAGTTTCTCCCTTTGCATCGTTATTTTGTGTTTGAATCGAACTTAAAATTTTAAATAAAACATACGCGCAACACGAATGAAATACTCCTTGCGAATGGCGGCGTCTTTAGCAGGCAAGTCGCGAGAGAGGAAAGGGGAAAGGGTGGACGAAGAGATGTGAGCTCGGGTACGGAGAGACGTAAGCGCGGGGACGGAGAGACGTAAGCGCGGGGACGATGAGCCGTAAGCGCGGGAATTCAAGATCGGAGCCTGTTCCGAGGCGAGGCGATTACGTTATTATTCCGATTAGTGTGCGTTGCAGTAGGGAGTTTAATACAAACCATTCTGAACGGCTCGAGGCGATACGGTGACGATCCCTTTCCGATCCCATATGTGTGCTGAGACCCTAAGCCGTTTCATTGCATCGGTAAAATGGCCACCAATTCAAATATTTTTCGTGATTAATATAGGCATTTTAGTGAACTTCGGGCTACTAAAAATATATACTAACAGACATTTTTAAAACTCAAAAGCACTTTGCCCAACCTTGAAATCAACAACAGAGGTAGACAAAGCACGAGATTCCTATTGGACTTATATTAGTATTTTTGGTGAATATGCATCGTGCATTAATCGTCGCACTTTTCTGCAAACTACAATTAACTACCGACCTACATTCAGTTCGGCCGTAACTATCACGTTGTTGATTAAGCCTTCATTGCATCGGTGAAATGGCCACCAATATTAGTACTAGTAATGGTTTCTGACTGTAATTCGGGATTTATATTCTGAAGCTGACCAATAACCTCTTCGTAATGAGTTTGCTATCATTTTTGTGTAAGTTAACTTGATATCTCACAAGCACTTTGGCAAATTTCGGCTTACTATTGAACATGCTCTATACTCGTACAAATTTGAAAAAACTCAAAACAGTTTACCCGACTTGGGAATCGAACCTGAAGTCTCGTTCGAGACTTCGCGTTCGATTCATCAAGCTAACCTACCGCACAAAGGCAGCCAAAGTACTACATTACTATTCGATTTGTATGTATTTTTTGTGTATACAGCCTATGAGATGTGCACAAATCGTCGTATTTTTCTGCAAAGACAATTAACTACCGACCTACATACAGTGAGGCCGTAACTATCACGTTGTTGATTAAACCGCTCCATTGCATCGGTAAAATGGCTACCAATACCTACGAGTAATTTTTGTGATTTACTAGTAATTGTTTCAGACCGTAATTCGGAATTTATATAGTAAAGTTGGCTATTAACTTTTTGATAAAGAGTTTCCGTTTTAAATGAACAAAATGGATTTCCCTGATAGTGCGTAGTGATAAAGTATTGTAAAGGCGGGTACCGATGGTTTTGAAAGGTTAAGTAACATGTAAAGTAGATAAAGTTGAATATATTTTTTCAACTTGCCTGACAACACAAGATAGGACAATGACACTGCCTTCACAAAAATGGCCATCGGCATTTGTAGCAGTAACAATTACCTACTTTTAAAAGTTACAACTCTGTGTGAAGTAAGTGAAATCCTCAATTATGTTAAATCAGTCATCATTTTACTTGATTTTAAAGGCCCAAAAGATGATCAACAACGGATAATAAAATGTACAAAAATCGCTGTTTTCGAAGCTTCTAAACGTGCTCTGTAAAATATTTGGTACCTGACTATTAACTACGCTCTAGAATTCAATGGTCTCTATGACATCCAGTTAATTTAATTTCTAATAATATTAACATTATTATTCAGGTAATAAAGCAGTAAAAGCCTAGTATTAAGAGAAATAAATAGGTAATTATAAACTGACTAGTTAAAGAGAAATAATGTTTAATTTAAAGAAAACTTGTTACTGCAAATTTTATCTATTTTCAGTCAGTGTTTTATAATGAAGTTTATATGGCGTCAACTTTGCATATTGTTAAATGCACTAATGTAAAGTTTGATCTCAACTTAACTACTTACGCCCGGTTTCTGAATTTAGCGGTAGTTTATTTATTCAAACTGTCCTGTCTATATGCCATACGAGCTTAAACGCTATTGAACAGATAAACTACCGCTAAATGTACCTCGGAAACCGGGAGTTAGACATGATTCAGGCAGGGCAAAAGAAATTCCATACTTTCTCATACCTAATAACCGACCAAGAAAAAGCCTTAATTCCATTTTCTAAGAACCCAAAATCTTAAATCTAAGCAAGATTAGCTACATAAACAGCTTTATCTATTCAAGTCACGTTTGTGAAGTGAATGCGTTATAAAAAAACATTGTCGAACGAAAACAAAGGCTTGTGTGCCATCACCAGTGCCATCGAATATCTGGTACCTGTGGAAGAATACCTGTTCTGGGTGTGTTTTTGTAACCAATAACTGTGGCAAAGGGCAAGGCTATTCTTTAAAGATGTAGAAGCGATTAATAGAACTCTAGGAGTAACCTTGAAAGCCTACTAAACCATCATTATGAGTATAAACTTTTTATTTTTAAAACGAATAAAAAAACCGAAAAGAATACATTTCAAATTTAACTTTATTTTTCGTCCAGCCCATTACTGCCCCATTGCTGGGCAAGGGTCTCCTCGCGAATTCGGGGAAGGAAAAAAATAAAAATATTTAAAATGTCTACTATAACATGCACCAAATAAATAATAAAACCGCATATTATGGTCCCCTTAAAAAACTTTTTTCTGAAGTCATAATACACATACTTATACATAAGTAAAGATAATATAAAAGCAAAGCCTTCTAAGAATTACTTTAGGTGTAATTTTAGTAATTCAAAACCTTATGACGTATGAACAGACAAAAGGCTTTCAAGGAGATTAAGCCTTTATATAAATAGCGTCATATTTCATATTCAAAGTAACTAGGATCGAGTAATATACTCTAGACACTTGATATCTCTATATTCATATAAAATGTTAATGTAGTGTGTGTTTGTGTCAAGTATTTAATTTTTTATTCTTTACCGTTACTATCTATGCAGCTGGGCAAGGGTCTTCTCCCAAATTTTGAGGGAAGTGCAAGATCATGAATCCACCACGTTGGCCAAAGTGGGGTGAGGAATATACAATTTTGAATTTGATAAATTTCTATTTGTTTACTTTAAAACTCGTGTTGCATGATTAATATCTAACCTTAGTTTTTTAACTAACTTGCAACCACGGCCAGCATAACCTGCACCGAAAAGTTCAGCAAAGTAAGCACTTGCTCCATCGTGTTAATTCCCAAATAAAATTGATACCAATATTGCACATTAGATGTCTGTCTGTTACGCTTTAACAACTAAAACCATAACCAAATAGTTTGAGACCCAGGATACATAGGCAAATGGTTTTTTTTTACCACAGTTATTAGTTAATTATTTGATACCGCGACTGAAATAGGGGATGAGATAATTAAGGAGTACAAATTCGGACGAGTCAAATAATTACTTGAAATCAGGTAATAATGTGTGTCCAATGGTTTATTTTAAAAATCTGGCAATTATATTTGTCCAATATTTCAACTAAAACAGTAAAACATGACCCAATTCGCTAATACAGCTCATAGTCAAAGACCGATTCACGACGAAACCGTAGTATAACCTAGTTTAATACACGAACATTAACTCCCTAGATATTCAATGTAATAAACCACTGATCCAACGATATTCTAACTTAGTTCAACGTTAATAATACTTTGAAATTCAAATCGTTATTTAAATTTATCGGCAGTTCGCGTATAGGATAACACTGGTGAGGAAATTCACACATAAATTATATGTTGTAACTGTTTTAACTGGTTTTGAGGTGTTTCGTTTCAGTTAATAACTTTATGGGAAATTATTAACATGGCCTTAATATCTGTTTCTTTCTGTAGGTTATTTTTGAAAGAAAATAAATTTATAACTTGCCTGAAAACTTTACATATCATATAAACAGTTACATAATGATGAATATAAGTTGGCATAAAGATTGTAACACATATCTAACACACATCTATAAGTTTTTGTCATTTAATCCTATAGTCAGGTAACTCTACAAAGAACTGGGGGCTATCAAGTATCACAACTATTTGAAAGCCACTATGCCGTATATTGAATTCTTCCTTAGATTATAGCGAATAACACGTTACGTCAAAGCAGCAATGTACTGAATAGTGACCATAAATTTGACATATAAGAGTTGTCAACGTCAGTTTAGATTGTTTTATTGGATCCCAATCATCTTCTCCAAAACAGACATATAAATAATTTCCCTTTAAAGGTTAGTTAAACGACTTTTAATAAGTTAACTTAACCATAAATTAAGGCTTACATCACGTAATATTATTGCCAAACCACAAACTAACAACAAACCATTAAAACACATTCCCCCAAAACAAAACAGCGTACATGATTACGTGAAACATCAAAACTACATCGAGATCCCCGTAAACCGTATCGACGTCATTCGCACACCATTACACATGGAGCGCATTAAATCTAATGTTATCGGCAAGAGCGGCTATTTCCCCGCGTCAAGCAACAATCCTGGGCCGTGAATAAATCAGCCAGGGCACCTCTGATCCCTTAAATAAGTGGGCTCTCGTGTGTGAAATATCGAGTACGACTAAGTTTGTGAGTCGATGTGGCTGATGGGAGGTATTGTGGTTCTGTATGTTGATCGATTTTTTGGGAAAGTGATTGAAGGAAACAAGGTTTTGTTTTTGATGTGTAGGTTTGTCTGAACTGCACCTTGTTGTAGTATATGGTATATGTCCTTTTAGTGGTGCTACGTTTTAAATTCAACACTTACTTGGTCTCCTTGATTCCTTCCCTTTGTATAAATTTCCAGAAATTTCAACTGAATATACTTCATCAATAAAAGCATAACCATGAAAACATTTTACGCACAGAGCTTCTTATATTCTTAAAACAATTCTCAAAGATAATTCGATCGCTGGTTGCTTGACACTTTGACTATTCTGCCCAACGCAATCACGTACCTATACATCTAAGTTATGAAAGGCTTATAAAGAGATTTGTTTCTTTCACTTCTAAGCGAAATGAAAAATAGAAAACATATTTTAGTAGCTTATTAACTAAGATAGGTTTATAATGTGTTTATGAATAAGAGGGACAAATAGCAAGCTTCTTATACTCAGTCTAATTTATCTAGACAAGACATCGATCACAATGCCATCAGAAAAACTCTAGCAAAAGCCCATTTTCCTACGGATCTCCAATCTGATTAGTATTCAAGTATCGTAGTTTGGAAACGACACGTACGACGGGCATCCTTCAAGCCGAGAGGAATATTGTGAGTCCTATACGAATGTATTACTGTAGCCGCGATGACGTTCATTTGTGCTCGAGATTAGAAAACCACCCCTTCATTTCGTTATATTGTACGTACAATATGTTGATTAGATATTGTTTTTAATGTACATTGTTGCAATATGAATGTCAACGGGCTTGAGTCATGATGTGATATAGCTATATTATTATAGACCCCATGTATGTTTAAGTTTAGTTAATACCTGCAAGTATTTAGGTAAAAGGAATTAAATACATTTCAAACCTTTTGAACTGGAACACTTCGAATCCAAACAATTTGTGAACTCCACAGAATCTAAGGAATCGGAAAGAATACGGCTTTGGTCACTATTCTTTCTCACCTAGAAATTATGATTTGACTACTCGTTGTGGAGACCGACACCTTAATATGTTTAAAACTGTCTTTAGTAGCAACAATAAAAAAATGTTACCCACAAAGAATTAAGATCTATACCAATGTTAAAATAAACTTCTTTAGCCTGCAAACACATCGCTGACACTATAGAAAGATTATTGAACAATAATAACTCAAATCAAACAAATAAAAAATCCTAGCACTTAAAAATTCCCACGCCAATGATGAAACAGCACCGGACACACGCCACCCATATATCAAGTAACACATAAGTCTCACTGTGAATACGTTAATAAAAGAAGTCCTGTTGCTGAGTCAGAATAACGGTGACACTCATAAGGATCGGGAAACTATAAAACCATTGGGAGTAGGTTCAACAAACTAACAAACGTGTCCAAAACCCGTAGTGTGTCAGCATTTTCGGGGAACTCTTACTGATGTTTCTTTGTTTGTCGTATAGTTAGTGGTCAACCTAGTGTCAAAGTTGTTCAAGCCGCCCGAGAAACCTTTGACATGACTTAACGACTGTTATCTAAGTAGACAACAGCCGGGACCGACTTTTTACGTGCCCTCCGAAGCACGGAGACGCGCAGCTCAAATACCACTATGCGATCACCCATCAATGGAATGACCGCGCCAGGGGTTAGTCAGCGCAACTGGCTATGGGAGCCTCAAATGGCTACTCTTACTGTTAAACCGAAACTTTAAGAATAAGTGACAAAGAATTAAAAATTCGCTGAAAATGGCAAGTCAATTCGGTCATACGATGTGAATTATAAGTATTAGAAAACATAAAGAGTGGACAGCTTTAACTATATAATAAAGTAAACTACTAAGACTTGGCACAATTTTAAACAAGTGATATTATTAGTTTTTTTTTTTTGCCGGAAGCAGCAAGCGACCGAGGGGACTGGAAGTCTAGAGGAGAGGCCTTTGTCCAACAGAGGGACACAGAAACAGGCTAGATAAAAAAAAATAAGATCCATTCTGTATAATATTAGCCTTACATTGTAAAAATGGATAAAACATTTTCACTAACCAAAGTACTTCATTCTCTAAATTTAACTTCAATACAGGAATCAACAGACAAAATACTTTTATAATCACTGTTTTTAACGCTTTGATATTTAACCAATTATAAATTGCATTTTATATATACGAACTATTTCTTGCAAATATTTTCGAAAACTATCTCTCATAGTATTTTATTTCCTAACAACGGTTCTTCAACACCGTTACTCCATGGTGTCATCATCGTGTATGGGTGATAGAATCACTTCCCCACAATAATCGTTAGCGCTTCCTTACCCGTTACTTACATACATGGATATAACAAACAATAAGCCATTACAAATGTACTGGAATATTTATGAACGATTGTTGACGGAATAGTAATATTTTTTATGAAATTTCTTTTGATAAACGTTTGATTTCTGATTAAAACAATAGTAAGAACGACGAACTACTTTAAAAACATGTCATAAAACTAATGGTATTTGAAATGTGTAAAAATAAATATATTTACAGATTTTGCTGGACATCTCCCAATATTATTTAAAATTATAACAAGCACAAATAACTACCTTTAACCTTAATTTTAACATTAATATTAATACTGATCAAAATATAAACAAACAGTAAATAGAGCACGTAATTACATTAAATAAATATTAAAAATACGTAACAATAATGTTAAAATAACAAGATTAGATAACTAAAACCTTTCTTACACTAAACTAACCAAGGAAAAGGTTTGCACATTCAGTTGAAGAACGACATAAGTCAATAACACGATGCCACTACTTACGTCGTTTTTACAATAAAGCTTTGATATGTAGAATGAATGGCAAGAGCAATCATATCCAATCTTTGTGGTTTGTGTGTCATCGTAATTAATTGAACGGAAGTGGGTACTATTAAGTCATATGAAAGGCTTCTATTATTTGATAATGATAGTTATATTAAGTATCGGCTTATTTTTGGATGTAATGTGTCTTCTCGTGAGATAGAAAAGTGGTGTTTTTTTTACTAGCACCTGTCTTTTTTACTAGTATCCTGTGCTAAGAACTTAGACAATATTATAATTCCTTTTATCGTCTAAAAGATAAGACATACGTTGTCATGACAGAAAACTAAACTTAATACGTCGTTTCTTTATCGATGTAGCTCTAACTCGAGTCACTGCATTTATAAAATTACCAAAAATTGTAACACTAATCTCTGTCTTTACAACTAAATCGAAACGAAAGCAAAATCGTTCATTTCATAAAAAAGCGGTTACTAAGGTAAAACAAACCATCTGTAACAATACGTTTAAGTTACTTACAAAAGTAAAGTCAAGTATTTCAAAAAATCTTAAAAATAAACCCTCTTATTCATAAACACACAATAAACCTATTTTAGTTAAAAAGCTACTATAATATGTTTTCTCTTTTTTATTTCGCCAAGGAGAGAAAGAAACAACGCACTTTATAATCCGTTCATAACTTTATATATTTTTATGAATACGAGGGAAAGTCTCCAAATTTTCATCAAATACACCGAACCCTAAAAAGCCCAAAGCATTTACAACACACTTACATAACAAGTACATTTCACATAATATTCTGACAAGCATCTCTCGCACGATAAAGTTTAAAACGAGGGAAGCCGGCACAAATTGTATTTCGCTACAATAATTCCCAATGGCTATCGTAAAACAGCGGGCGAATAATCAACCGGCGAGTTGTAGACGGTTGCTTGTAGCGCGCTGAGTGTATCGTGACACTAGAGGTGGTTTACCTGTCGTCAGTTTAGATAAAAAAATGGTTTTGTTTAAGAAGTTTATGAAATACTAATGCCAAATTGGGTTTTAGAAGCTTTTAGTACAGTAGAGTGTATAATTAAAAAGTAAATACATAGATACATACACAAAATTACGCCATTTTCTAATAGGGCTAGTCATAAATCAAAGAACAAAAAGATCATGTACGTAGTGCTCGCTACCGGCGGACTTATATCACAAAATGCATGGATGTGAGTGAAGCTAGGGAAGTTCGCAAGAATCCAGCTCTATGTTAAAATATGAGAACCAGGAACATGTGATCTTCAAATATAAATCACGATTAGACTGCAGCAGCAAGAACTCGATACTTTCAATATGCAAGTCGAGTATACGTCAATAATATTTACATATGAAAAAAAACCCTACAGCAACTGGCTCTATAGTAGCACTAAAGCATCCCCTTATTCAAAGAAATTCAAGTTAGAAGGAAAATTACAACCAGATCCATCGTCAATATTTTTAAGGTATGAGAAAAACCACAGTCTATTGCACACCTTACCACAATAAATATAAACTCCAATAAAATACCAACAACTCGCGTGCCTCGGTCCACGGCGGCCCCTGAATATGCAAAGAAGACACACGGGCCCAACTCACACAGATAACTGAGTAAAACTGTAAAGAGACACATAAACTTCGCCTCCGTGGCTGGACGTGTGTTTACTACACTTTACATTACTTTATATAAGGTGTATGTGTTTCAGTACGGTAGAAATCTTATGTAACGTGAAAGGGTGTTAAAAAGGAGCAATGGTTTTAAGAGCGTCCTGTACCTTACTATAAAGTATGACATACGTTTTTAGTACTTTCTTATTTTGGTTTTATCGTATAGTAGTCAACCAAGTGTCAAAGTTGTTGAAGCCGCCCGAAAATTCTTTGACATAACATATGAGCACGTAGCATGAGACACGCTCAGTTCAAAATTAATCTAAATGACCTATCTATGAAATGACTGCGTCAAGGGTTGCTTAACCTACCCGCTCGGTAACTGCTGTTTGCAAGCAACTGGCTATGCTGAAAAACAGGATATAAAATAAACGTCCTTAAAAAAGTGTTTAAAAGGCCAATATTTTATGTTACAACATAGTAATATGTCTTAGAGTAACGATTACAAATTACTCAACACCGTAAGAACATCTTCAACAACACAAAGATATCCCTAACTAAATACATCCTCTCATTAATTTCACCGACTAGACGGAAGACTCCTTAGTGGCTCAGACAACACTAAGTATCGCCCGCGGCGTCTGCTGCAGTCTCGGATTACGGGAGCTAATCACGAGGGTGTTTTGAGTTTCGACAAGTTTTAAGACGTGGTCAAAATACGTACATAGCTTTTGAAAGTCTGACTTACAATTAGTACCGCATTACCTCTTTACATTAGAATGGGTGCCGAGTTCAGTTTATGAATATGAAAAATAACGTTAGTTAGGTCTGTCTATTTTGAGCATAACAAAGAAAATTTTTGTTCTTTAGATGCACCAATGCCTAATGGTAATTTTGTGCTGCGTCTCCTGTACCTTCTTATGAAATAAGCCATTAACAACGCTTACTTCACTCCAGATCAGTAACAGCATAATATATAATTTATAGGTATATCGTATATTTCTATAATATTTTTAATTTAACAATACCGCAAAGTCCCACCAGTATGACAAAAAGAATGGATCGTTACAATATTCCTAAACATATGCTACTAATAGACGTAAAACATGAACATTCCCAATACAGACGATAAATCAAGACCTTGTCCTCCAATAAATCGTTGACCACTTAGCCCTTAACTAATTTCTCGAAATTCTCGGGTATCGAGTCCCTAGTCCCTTTTTTTAGGGTTCCGTAGGTAAAAAGTAAAAATGGAACCCTATTACTAAGCCTCCGCTGTCTGTACGTCTATCCGTCTGTCACCAGGCTGTATGTTATAAATCGTGATAGTTGGGAAATTGAAATTTTATTAAATTATGCCGTAGACAAAAAATACTAAAAATTCAAAACAAATAGTATTAAAGGTTTAAACGCGTTTTTTTTTCGCATTTTTTACTGTGATGGTACGGAACTCTTCGTGCGTTAGTCCGACTTGCACTTGGCCGGTTTTTTTGTCTTTGACGCTTCAACGCATTACAATAGCAACCTTTGAGGCTCAGAGACTTTTTACAATGTGTCTCTTTTGTTCATTTATAAGCTTTTTTTTTCGAGTCCCAACTTGTCGAATGATTTGGACAAGTTTCGACATGTAATGGAATAGAAATAGTAATTCCCATTTGTTGTGTAGGTGTTAAGGAAGTGATGGACGGAAGTGAGATTTTAGATTTAACAATTAGCAATTTTTTATCGTTTTTCGGGGTCAAATAAGGCTTGGTTGAATTTTGGGAAAGCACAGCATCTAACTATTGGTTAATACGTAGAATGCGAATGAATCACGAAGTCCTGATTTATATTATTTTGATAAAAGCGACAGTGCTTAGTACTCGTAACCGGCAGACTTGTATGGATGTAAATTGGGCAAGGGAAGTTCCTAAGGAGCGTAACAAATAGCGTCCTTTAGTCTCTGCTTACCCGTATGGAAAGAAAGCGTGATTTTTGTACTCTGAAGCATGCAGGTTTTCGCCACGATGATACTTTGAAAAATTTCTAATAGAGAGACAACTTTGAAGTCGTTAGTTACTTATAGTCTGACTTTTCAACCAATTGAGGGGGTGTTAGTGTAAAACCAGAGCTGTGACTGTTCTACAGATACTTAATTAATAAAAATTAAGTTAATAATAGAAACAATACAATAACAAACATATGTGCAGATCAAAGTTCATTCAGAGATTGCGCGTCAGTTGACTCAGTACTGCGTAGGACGCACAGCTGATGCAAACGTCTTTGTTTCAAATTATTACTGCAATATGTATTGTTAAATTATATAGAAATATTGTGGGTGGGAAATGGGAAAGTTTTGTTTCATACCTCAATAGATTCGCTTGTTATTTAATATCTTACTAAACATTTTCCATGATCTACCTACCAGTTAATAAGAAAATATTAAGTTAGTATAGGTGAATATTCACAATCTTTATACTAATTTAACTTATTAATGTCCCATTGCTGATCATAGGTACTAACTGCTAACTTTAATAAAAATAAAAAAGAATTTTATCTTTGGTATTGATAGTATAAAAAGCATTATGAAAGCTCGCTTACAATAGCTTTTTTCCTTACCAAAATTACTATTTGCTTGATACGTATTAGTACTTGTAGTGTAATTGATCAAGCTTCAAAACACCCCTTGAACTTAGAAACGGTGACTTAAATCTGGCACTTATCTCAATATTTCTCCTCCATTCTTAAACATTATATGACCTGAATTCATATGAGAAAGCACTTATAATTATATTCAATCTGTAAAGTATTTTTTAACTCAGTTTCCCAAAACCAATTAGGCCTTCAATGCAACGAAAAATATTAACATACTTGTAAGCAATACACATTCGGCCAAAAAGATTGGCAATCATATCAGTAGCTCGCATTCTCACGATTCATACTCGACATATTACAACTGCGGCCAAAATTAGGTATAAACCGTTTATGTGCCATAAAACGTATGGAGATTACTCGCTCTTACATTGTATTGGATGGAATGTATGTAATTTGAATGTTTCTGATATGTAGAATTGGTATCTGTTTATGTGATGGGTGTGTTATTTTGGTTTAAATTGTAGTATCACGTATAAGTATAAATAAATAATATTTGAACTAATAACATGTCTAATTGCAAAATTATGAGGTTGGAGCTTAAAAGCAAAAGCTGAGTAGATATATTTCGAGCTATAAAGTTTAAATTTTAACAGAGATCACTATTGGCTATCCGGGGAACAGAACACACTCACATAATAGTCCATTGTTGCACTAAAGTTATATTTTGACACATTTTACTTTTAAAATTTCCAGAGAACACCATACTTGTATAGGTTTCTACATTAACCAATTTGAAAAACTTCACGCGAGTAACTACGGTTGTTAACTAGGCAGTTTCCCAAAACAGCAATTTGTATAACCACACTCAATTACTATCAACCAATCATTCCTACTAGCATGTCACATAAAAACCAAAAATACTCGAAAACGGTTGAACAATTTTTGATACTGTTATGTCTACATAGTAGATTTAACACGGTACTTTCGTCGACATCGTCGGTCAGGTATCGACCGCAAATTGCATAATTCCGCCGCCCGACACCGCTCGTCATAATAACAACACGACACTATAATGTGGGATGTGGTGCATGGGATGAGAGATGCGGGTTATTTTAAAACTAAATAAGTCCATAGTTTCTATATTAATATTATAAATATAAAACTAACTGTTTGTATGTAGCATTTTTATGGTTAAAGTGCTGATCCGGTTTAGATAACATTTGACACCTTGGTAGACTATATCCAAAAAGCGAAAAGTAATACGACTTTCATTTGTACAGTTATTTAATAGTTTTAGGACTTTTAAACAAATAGTAGGTACAACATTTAGTATATTTGATCGTGGTACTTTGCTCTATTATGTGAAATAGTAGCTACTATTAATGTGACAATTTCTTCCTATACAAGCAAAATATTATGTATGTACGGTATAGATACGGTGGAAACCACGTATGTACAAAATAGAAGAAAGAAGAAGAATCTTGTTCGAACAAGATGTACCTATTAATTACACTACTTATATAAAGCACAACAAGTTAATTAATAGATCAAAAGAAACTAACAACGAGATCTTGTTTAAAACCACTTCAAAACTCATAAGAACATCGTGAAAGATCATATTAATAAAATCTAATAACATAGTCTTCAAAACAAGCTCGTTCATAATGCAATCAAATTTTATCGATCTATACCGCTCGTAATTGTAAAGTATGAACATGATTGAATTTATACGAATAGAAGTAATTTTGATATTATGATAATATTGATTATAACTGGCCACAGTTCAATGGTCAAAACATTAGACTTGCGAGACAGATCACAGGTTCAAGACCACGTGAGCTTACTAGTATATTTTCACACCAGTTGATCTATCTCTTCTCATTGGCCCTACCTTCCGAACTGGCGGTAAATTCACTCTCTGTATCATTGACTATCATAAGTGTCAGCATTTGACCTATATGAATAAATTATTTGATTTGATATGACTATTGCACGGAATCTAAAACGATCGATTTACTTAAAATTACTGGACGATTCGGCCTTTTTGAAACAAGATGATGCGGCTAGTTAAGCGGATTTGATTAGTAGGAAAGTCATATAGGTAAATGTTTTTATTGAGACTAATGATGGCGAGATATCATCGCTAAATTGCAGAGAATATGTGCTTTTAAACTTGTCAATTCATCACCACGACTCCAAAAATTGAACAAAGATCATAAAAAACTAACTAGACTATTCCACAAAGTACAAACTTTCAATATCATACGGTACTTTAATATACTTTACTATCATAAAATAAGAAGCAACCTTAACTACAGATTACCTACTAATAAGAATCGTGCCGTGAAGAATTGATTGGCCCACTTTAGTATGCGTAATGAGTGGCCCGAATGACGGGGCTCCCAGAAAATCAACTAATCATTGTAATTACAAATAATTGTCTAGTTTGATAACCTTATCGCTTTAATGGTAATGAGAAAATATAAATAAATGTACCGTTAACTTAATTAAATTGAACTGGGATTTCATTTTATTTTGGTTCACCATTGCTTATGGAATAAATTATTATGAGTTATTTTTAGATATAATTTGCTCACTTTTTCTATGATTACACGTTTCCCAAATGCTTTCAACTGTGACTCTTTGACTACCAGCAACTTTCTCAAGTTATACTGTATCAAGTTATACCTTAGTGTAAAACTTTTACTTAATTTCATAGTAATTTCACTCGGGACTTTCGGTTTAAGAGGCAGAAAAACTGGACAAAAAATCTTCAACTGAAAATATATTTTGAAGATTTTTATCAATTAAAAGTTACTAATAATGACTTGCCAACACACCAAAAAAAGCATTTATTTAAACACCAATCACAGTAAACATCGCTCCCAAAACTCTTCAATACATTAACACGCTCACCGCTTCTACCTGCGCCTCAAAAATCTCGGACAACCGATACAATCACCGATACGACAACAAAAAGAAACGCCGTTATTTCCCACGGGGTGTTAACTTCTTGTGGCAATTCGGACAAGATCCCACTGTCTCCAGTTTAATATTGAAACTGTTTGTTGGCTAAAAAAGATAGTGTAAAGGATTCTGTTTTTATTAAGGACACGACTTTTTGGAATAGTTTCGATTGTGGAAATGCAAATATATATTATTATGTAGGTACTATGTTTAGTAAACACGAATATATCTTATAGGGTATAATGTATGTAGGTAGGTAAGTGGACCTTAAAATGTGTATGAAACTACAAAAAACACTAACTTTGAACGCGGTTGTGGTTTATGGTTGAGTTGTCTCTTGTGAGTAATTGCTAGTTTAAATCCTTTTAATTATTATAGATACGTGAATGACTCCTTCATTCTAACATATCTTAGAAGTACCTAGACGAATTGTTAAGTAAAATAACGAACTCACAAACTTGTGTACTTTGCCAATATACTAAATCAATGATCGATACCACCGCATGACAATACAATGCAAACCCGACTAGGCGTGTAGAAAATTTTTTTTTAAAACAGGTGCCTACCGCAGTTACCTGATGTGAGATACCACGGGCAATCGATACGCGATTACGATCACAAACTCGACACGTTTAGAGATCAGCTGACCCGATTAGTTCGAGATAAGAGCGTTTGAAGTGCCGACACTGTTTAGTGTTAAATGACTTGGAGATATTTTCTTGAATAACACTTTAGCTGGGTGGGACGTGTCGTTATAGGAAATTGCGTACGGAATCTACAAATAGATTAAAAAGTATTAGGTTTATGTGGGTTTAAAACCCGAACAATACCCGAATGACTTTTCCATATTAGAAATAATCGCATAATTTTTGGTGAGGAAAATTCCTCAAGATAAAAATAGTATGCTTCAAAACTTTTCCAATGCGCTCATCTACGAAACTACTAGTCGTATTTGAAAGAATATGTCTGTATATTTAATTTAAGTAGTAGACCGTAAGCTATTTACGATCACGGTACGGCCCACAGGGGTAAAATAATCACAATAAAACAAGTGAAACCGAGTACAGTGGTGTACAAAACTCATTTCCCCATTCTCCATATTTACACTATCATTCAGTGACCACGTCAAATATTACTTTTAACACAATATTGGTCGTCGAATAATAATTAATTTCACATATATTTCAGTCGTGGTTACAGCAAACTCATTATTGACGGTCTGCGCCGGTCAGTCGCCAACCGCTGGACGTTACAAGCTTTTAATTAATAATATATGAATGATGAAATTAAATACGGAAATGCAGATTTTCGTTTTGTTTGTAAAAGTCGCAGCTGTTGTTATTGTGCAGTGAAATGGAGGTAGCTTATTGGTGAAATTACGGTGAATAATATAATTAAGTTTGCGATGCGTAGTTTTAAGTCGGCTGATAAAATGACAGTCAAATAGAACGATTATTTCCGACCAATATACTAGTAGCTATCAATATTTCTTTAATAAAATTCTGATTTACTTAGTCTTAAATACACAAAGTAAATCAAAATTAGAAGAACTCTTTTTTCCAAGTACTTAATGGCAGACCTAGAAAATAATACCGACAGATGAATTACAGAGAGGCTAGTGGTTTTTATGTACAGGCCTTTACACTAACGCAGAACAGATACGCTCAGTGGGGGAAAAATATAAATCAAGCACTGTATAATAAACATATACAGTCCTATTTAGGCTTGTTCAAATGCCTTTAGATTTACACGATAGATACTCAATAATAGGCAAGCATTATGAATAAACTTAGTAAATTGCAATCACATACAACAAAAAAAAGTCTGGAAATCTAGATGTAATTGTTACCCCTCTGCCTAACCTTTTGTTCCAAGTATATAGGACATTCTTGTATAATACAAAGTAATTATACAGTAAGGTTCTACAAGGTCTAGAGGTGTGTGCCCTGAATTCGAATCAGGACCTCCGGCGTGGGAGACAAAAGGTTATCACTGCTCTCTGCATAAATCTATTATGGGAAATGTTTTGTTAACAGACAAACGTCTGTAAGAAAACTGCTTTAAAAAAATAGTTGGCCTTCAAAGCTAATGACAGCAAACCAATAATCCTTCGGAATCATATTCTATTCCTTGTCTTAGAAAAATGAAATTTGTGAAAAGTCAAACCTAAAATAAATTTGATTTTGCGGTAAATTACTTAACTTACTTACTTACGTAACTTAACATAGGTTTTCAGGCCTCATTGCTTAACGCTGATCGAGTGTTGTATGGGTATATTATGGGCTGTATGGGACTTTGGATTTTACCAAAAACGCTGGAACCTCTTTGACAAGTCAACTTTCCAATCAATTTCTTGCTTCATCACAAACGTGAGACTTGTTCGATCATTTATTTATATCAAATAATCTAAAGCTTATATAACTCAACTATATCTGCACTTCTTAGTGCCATAGGTGTCAGTAAAGTACTAGAAAAAGAAAATTCGCAGCTTTTTCTTTTCAAAATAGGCAGTCGATTCACTAATTCATGTAACCATTACAATCAAATATCGCTTTGTTCGTCGGGAGCCCTTCAATACCTCGTTTGGCGTAACCCTAATACCACAGATAATACATACAGCGCTGGATAAGGGCTTGAGAATAAATCTTACTTAGTTAAGGGCCAGATGCTACATTAAGAACGAGTTAGGGTACCTAAATTTGTTTATTATCGAGTTAATGTGGTATTCTCAAAAATGCCTGGAATTAAAAGCTTTATTCACCATTTAGGTCAATTATGATTATTCTACACATGATTAAAGGATTTTACTTTATTTTTAAATAACGTGACATTAAAAAGAATTTAGAGCTACAAAACCATTTTCATCTTTTAAAAGTTATGAAGTTGTACGGAAAAAATGCATACTAACTCTTAACAAAATGGCGCTATCAAACAAGCAACTACTGAATTCCCTATTAATACAAGCGACGACTGTGGAGCTATCACTTGCGCATATGGATACCTGTTGGTAATCAGTCTTATTCTAGACTCAGGTATTTTTTGCAAAACCTTTAACGTATCTAACACACATAATTTCATTCTAGAATTTAGAATAAGAGTCCAATTAAACATTTAAAAGAAAACCAAAAATGTATTTACAGTGCTCAAACATCACTTTAGAGTTCAATTACCAATACTTATTTCATTCAGTAATACCAGAACATTTACAATATAGCTACATAGAAGTATAAACCACGTATGAGATGTAAGCTACGAACAGAGATACTCGTACTATTACGTATGTAAGTCGCAATAGTTGTAATACATCCTCAGTTTAATCTAGAACACTATGTAGTAAAGGTTGTACGTTGTACTATTATTGTGGATACGGCCACGAGACCAGCGTTTTAGTGAGAAAGGATTCGTAGAATAATAATAATAATACCTAGCTACACAAAGGGTCTTATGCCCGGTGATAATTTAAAGGTTATAATAACTCATAATATAGGTGTATTGTCTGACGTTTCGATCGAATTACACCGGTCGTGGTCGCGGACAGCCTAGCCAGTGCAGTTTTCAAACGTTAATTGCAAAATAATGTTTCAAAATACCGACCTAAATTGTGCTGTAGAATGCATATCCAGTAATGTGACAAAAAAGTATTAAAAAATATTTATGTGTGAAAGTGTACTTACCTTTCTTAGACCCATAATTTTATACGTTCTACGTCAATCAGCCGTAATTAAATCAAACACTTACCTGAAACAATAAAAGGGTAAATATTAAATAAATTGCTCGTCTTAACAATAGATAATCACAGAAAATAGACACAAGTTTCTTATACGTATCTGCAGGATCAAAACTTTTTCATTGAATATTGATAGAAATCCGGACTTTAAAACGTGATGTAAAGAAACTTCGAGTATTATTATTTAGAACACAACACTTCTTAGTTTTCGATGGCAAGATTTTTTACAACTGCAAAGTGCAAACCAAGCAATAGCTATCTAACTCGCTAGTAGTATGGCCCCAATCAAATACTCAAGTTGATTAGCTCTCCGTATGCACAAACGTAAACGTTTTTACGTGTTGCCGGTCGGATGAACGTTTACGAGAGTTTACCGACGCCGGTAATACTCGTAACGTGGGAATTACTGGTAACCGAGCCTTTACCGGTAATGTACGAATCACTGATGCGTTCCGCTTGGGACTTGGGGACGGACTCCGTGTGTACCACTGTACAGTCGGCAAGAAATATCTATGCAAATATCCTGTACTTTCAATCACTTGTGTCTTAGGTAAAAAAATCGTCGTCTTTGATTTCCTAATGCTTTCGTGTGTGCTTATTTTAAAATTTGGTCATGAAGAAAAAAAGCTTCTATAAAGAAGAATGTTCTACGACTAAGGAGTTGATAATAAATAGTATCATTTGTTGGGCAGAAGTAAACAATTAACTTAATAAAATAAAACTTAAATTTTATCAGCATCTAAGCTGACAATATAAAGTCACTTTTTTCCCCTCATAACATTATGCCTAATAATTTTTTTGCCTATTTTTACAATTTATGCTGCTATCTGTACTTGTATTTTGATTTGAAATTACGACCCGTTTTATAAAATTGGCAGATAACATAATATACAGTTTAGATGATTTCCTGCCATGGCTTATATGAGAGGAAGGGAAAACGATGTCAGACGAGGTTTATTGCTAAATTACATTACAGATGTAATTTCAGGAAATGTTTATTTTTCGCCAATTTCATAGGTAGGTCACCATGCTGGGTCAATACAATTTTGTATACCTTATACATCACTAAGAATACTACATACATACATACTTAAAATCACGACTTTTTCACATAAGGCTAGGCAGAGTCCAAAGAACGCCACTTTGTTTAATCCTTACAAACTTCCTTTTCTAATCAGAATAGTGTTGACAAATATTAACTTTCAATTTTTGAAAATGTTGTAATAAAGCAGAAATTTCAAAAGCATGCAATTTAATGTCATAGAGAATGCAAGGAAAGGAAAACAAAAAATTGAAGACAAAACAGGATTAGCTACTGCATCTATTCGTATTTAAAAACATATACTTGTTTTCAATCATAGTCATATTTAAAAACAATTTCTATTTAATATAAACTTTGCACTTTCAAGACTAAACAGTAAAACGTTTTGTCGTAACATCGTAACATGAGAAGATTACTGTTATTACGGCCAACACTTTGTAACAAATCGATATGTTAGTGTAAGTGTATGAAGACAGTTTCTATCGCATCGCTACTTAGAGCTAAAGTGGTGTTTGCAAATAAATCCGGGACTGTATGTGTTTTTGCGTATTTTTGACCTTATCAAGGCAAAAGCTTCCTGGGCTAAAAGTCTAGCTATATTTTGTTTATTTGCAATCGCATACGTAATTTTTTTTTAGTAAAGAGTACGTTTCAAAAATTTCATTCTCATAGTTGTCTTAAAGGAAAATATTTTTTAAATGTACACCGAAATTCACAATCAAAATTAGGAACCACATGAATAATAATAAAATAACTACGAAGTCCTCAATCTCTCATCTGATAACGAGTAAGAGTAGCCGGAGTAATCACATGTTACTCATTGTGGTAATAATTACGAGCAAGTACCATAAAATACATGATTAAGACAATCACAATCAACCATTGTTGATCCCTCAGTTAACACATTGTTAAACAGGAAACAAATACAAAAGAAATACAACCCCATCAAACATAAAGTCACTTTGAGCAAACAAAATAAGGTTTGAATTACTTTTAGTTACTAAGCTACGTGTGGTCTCTAAGATTGTATAGTCGCGAGCAAAAATATGTACACACTGTGACATTTTTAATCGTACTTTTTAGTTAAAAAGTACATACAAGAAATCACGTCTATTTCTCGTGGAAGTAAGAAGAGAATAAGGAACGTGAAAAACTATCAAATTAAGATTTGCTTTTAATTAACAAACAATAAGGACGTATTGGCTGTACAATTACTTGTAAGTCAATAAACTACGGTAATTTTATTACATCTATACTAATATTATAAAGCTGAAGAGTTTGTTTGTTTTTTGAACGCGCTAATCTCAGGAACTACTGGTCCGATTTGAAAAAATATTTCACTGTTAGATACGCTACAACCAATAGGAGCAGAGTACCAGTAAAAAATGTAACAAAAACGGGGAATTTTTTTAAACATTCTCTCTTATGTGACGCAAGCTAAGTTGCGCGGGTCCTCGATAAAATGAAATTGAAATCTGACGTTTGTGTACAAGTTTTTGCTTTTGGTTGTACTTTTATTGCGATCGTAAACATGCTTAAAGATGCGCCGACGCATGTCTTTGCATGTCAACTTACAGCATGCTGCGTTATTAATTCCTTTTATAATTACTAAAGTAATAGTTATTGAAAATTATATTGCATTTAATTTTAAATGGCATTGGTTTTATGGCGACGAGTTTACTGCGTCCAATTAAATTAAATAAGGCATAGTTTATTACATCCGTAATTGAATTTTAGTTGTAAAATAAATATTAAAAACACTTTTATTATTTAGAAAGATGGTTTACGTTTGCGTCAATAAACTTATGTATCTATGCATTTATAAGTAAATGATTCAGCCATTGATTTGATTCTACATAACAATTCATATATTTTGTATCAGTTTTTGAAAAATTGGAAAGTTGTCAAATTGCGATCAATATCGTTTTATCGAACATAATATAGAGCCACTGAACTGATAGTCAATACAAATCAACAAGGTTACAAATGTGCACGTTTACTTATTTTCTTTCTCTTTAGATTTCAGGCTTTTGTTGTTGTTAACTGATTTTGATCAAATTTAGTAAGAAGCAGATAGATACAAGACCATGTAAAGGCTACTTTAAGAGCTGTTAGTAAGATAGTTCTAAATAAAATACAAAAATCATATTTCCTTCAAGTTACCGCCATCAGTGTCACCTGTACAAAACTTGTCTAGTATCAATATCGGCAACATATTGCCGTTGTAGCATTATGTCGCGATGTCGCCTTGTCTGACACCTGATACTTTCAACAGGTCGCCGGAGTCTTTGTGTTTTGTGTTAAGTTGAAGAATGAGATGTAGGTGCATAGATTGATAGCGTAAATGATTGTGGATTCATTTTCGTCTTATTTATTATATATTATTATTATGTCGATTGTGCAACACAACATGATTTTCAGTTTAGCTGACGCGCATTTATTATTGTTAAAATTATAGTATCGACGAAGAATCATTGCTTTCCCTATTGGTGTAATGTTGTAGCTGTGTTTCTATATGAAAAAATAAGTAAGATAATATGGGCAATTAACAAATACAAATCACCATTAATTGTATATTTGGCTTTAAAACTCACGATAATGCTGGCTCTATTAAGCCGAAACGTCAAGCAAAGCAAACCAAGTAAAAACTATTCTTTAGTTCTTCCTAAATGCCTTAATCCAATAAAAAAACAAACCGTGTTCGCCGAACTATTATCGGGACAAGAGAACGTATAAATTACAAAATGTCTGAGAGCACGTAGAGCAGCCGGTGTGTAGCAAATGTCGTGAGTGTCGCGAGTGTCGTGAATGTCGCCGACACTCGGATACACTTCGAACAACGGATTTATTTGTCGTAACATCTGTTTTGAAAGTTCTGCTGTAGGTGGAAAATATTACTTAAGAACGGTGTTTGTTTTTAAGCTGCTATTGAAGACTAACGTTATGTTTTACAATTCTAGTTTTAAAAATAAAAACAAGTAAGTGCAGCATATTGGCAACTATGCCATTTTCCACTAACAAACAGAGATATTCAAGAATAAACGAAATCAAAAACTAAACCATAGCATATTAAACAATGAGGAGTTAGTTAGAAAATTCTATTGCACTATTAGAAGATAGAATGGCAGGTGTTTCCATCTCCGACAATCAATAAATTATTTAACGTACATTCAATTTTCTACGAAGAGGAATCCTTCAAGTAAAACAGATAGGTAGTTAAATTTATAATTAACTAGCTGAACCGGCAAACGTTGTTTTGCCAAATAAATGAAAAATAGTGTCACTTAGGGGTATAAAAATAGATGTTGGCCGATTCTCAGACCTTCTTAATATACTCACAAATTTCATGAGAATCGGTCAAGCCGTTTCGGAGGAGTATGGCTACGAAAACTGTGACGCGAGAATTTTATATATGTTACTGTAAAAGCCCGAACGGTGGTAAATCCTAAGATTTTCCAGTATAACCTAAGATTTACCAACTCGCAATGGTAAAAGTCCGAATAATTCTTTTATTTCAAACTTTTACCTATATTCACTTGATGATGTCGAGATGTCGCCGGAGCCCCGCTTCGCGGGGCTCCTCCTACTGGGTAGTTAAAAAAAAATAACCACGAAGGCTAAGGTGGGAGCTTCGCTTCGCTCGCTTCTAACCTAACCTACCCATGTCGCTGTGCCCAAAACTCCTTCTTTATAACTATGTCACAGTATATAATTATACCGTGAAATAGTTATAAACATAGTTATGAAGGAGGATTTTTTTATATACCGTAACATAGTTTTTAAATTCCGGCTTGTTCGGACTTTTACCATTGAGAGTTGGTAAATCTTAGGTTTTACCGGAAAATCTTAGGATTTGCCACAGTTCGGGCTTTTACAGTAACATATACATATTAGATTTTGCTTTATAATTAATTTTAGATCATAATTTTAACTACCTGTCTAACGGCTGGATACGGAGGCCGGATATAATATTATCTTTCTATCTTAAAGATAGATTTCCTACAGATTTTTCATGAAATTATTAAGACGTATAAGTAGGACAAATAACTGAATACATTAGCCTAGTTTCTTCAAGTCTAGATCTGTCAATCTGTGTTAACGATAGTAAATAAAAACGTTGATGTATTGTTAAGTTTTACAACTGGATTTATGCATCGTTTGAATTAATTTTGTGCGGCGCCCGAGTGACTGGCGCCTTCGGCTAGATCTTCTCCGGATGTTAGATTATCTGGTGTACTTGAAGATAATTCTATGCTAATATTATAAGGAGGTAAACTATGTTGGTTGGCAGCCTTTTAGCGTCTACCATACCATACGTTAAAAAATAAAATAATGAATAAGATTTTGTACCGTTACCTAATTTGGATTTTTTTGAGGCACTATCCAAAATAAAATCCCGACTTAAACTTACCCTTACTTACCTAGGGTTGGCAAATATCATCTGACTTATTCACAGACTTACTTTAATACACATAAAATGGGGTTCAGCGGTATCATAAATATGAAATCGACAACAAAACTATTATACAGGATTATTATACACCGGACGGTATAAAATGTTTACCAAACAGTTGTACCAAAACTATGAAACATCTGAACCTCCAGTGGCATACCTAGATATCCCATCTCCATTCTAGCAAATAGAATTCAATTTAAGTTAGCAGCACTATCAATCTGTGGGTGCAATCAATCTGCAAGTCGGTGCACAATTGCAGTGCATGCCTTCGCGTGATTCCAACGTACAAATAACCCGGAGTCTTCAGTGGCAGCTGATATACACACGCTGAATGTTTATTTGTTCAGTAGATTCTTGATAACATTGCATATCTTTGAATATTGGAAATTCGCTACAAAAATAGAGAAGTAACGCAGATGTTACTACAGATTTCTTTCAGGAAAAGCTTCAACAATTTTGTTTTCAAAGACCTCAAAAATGGGCTTAGCTAGTAGCTCTGTTATAACTACATAAACATAAAGATAGTTATTTTAAAACTGTGTACATATAATGTTACAATTAGTGTTATAGTAACAGTATATCCATAGCGGATATGCAATTTAATCACAACTTAAAAGTGTAATTCAATGTCATCATCTTTTTTTCGATTAAAAATATTTCAGTGTGAAAATATATCTTGTATCACAAGAGATGATATAGATCACTGCTTGACAACTTCTCATGTGATAAATTATCTATCACAATTTTTAAAGCAAATGCTGGATTAAATAACATCAATAATAAATTTAAAATTATTTAATTATTTTAATATTTAATTTTATTAAAATGATTTATTCAAACATTCATTACCAATTAGGCGCGCTATAGAACATCGAAATCTCATTGCATAGTTCAGAATCGTAAATCATACTACATAGTGACTATGTATCCAAACTAAGTTTATAACAACATAATTTACAAGATTGTATATTATTTGTACCGCAGTGGGTGCCAAATAGTCTACCACTAGCTCTATCCTCCCGGTCTCCTTATCGTGAGGATTTCCTGTATGTCTGACCCGTTGTATCTTATCAATGCGCCTAAAACAATTGTATGCACTCTGTTATTTTAGACAAACAGTTCATGTTTCGTTACTTTTTATTAATATTTTATTGTATAGTTAGTGAAAAACCACGTATAAATGTTGCTTCAGCTGCCCGAAAGGCTTTTGAAATTGCTTAACGACTGTTATCAATGATAACCACGACCACCGATATATTACGTGCTTTCCAGAGCACGGAAACGGTTTAATGCGGAGTTAAATACCAATTAACAATTGCTTATCCTACAGATCGATAACCTACCGCAAGACACAAATGTCAGCGCGATTAAAAAAAGTAATATAAGATGATATTCTAAAGCATATTGCACTGCTCGTGACTCTGAGTTGACTGTTATTAAAATGATTTGAGAAAAATATTGTTCTAATTAACTATTGACGTTAGGTATACCCTCACAGGACGTGACTTCAAATTAAATTAAGATTTTAGTACGACGCACAGTATTTGAAACAGTTACATGTTTGTATGCTTCCTTAGTAATTACAATTAATACAGTCTACTCAAACGTTCCTAACAAAGAGACTACAGTAACACAATTTTAAAAGCTTTTAATACCTCATTTTATTCAAATTTCAAACGAAAAAAAAGTAAATTGCAATACGTCATTACAGGCTGCTTGCACACGACTATCCGCTCACAAAGAATGTTATTACCTAGAAATTTTCTAACAAAAACACAATTTGTTGGCGTGTGCACTGCCTAACGGAATAATCGCGAGTTCATTAGAAACCATTATGAACACTCACGCCAACTGATAATTGTTTCAATGAACTATTTGTTTTATAAATGCTGTTTAATTTTGATTTGTATCGGGAATTAGAATAATTTATTCGTGTTTTGTTTGATTGTATGTCTGTTTATTTGTAATGTGTTTGGTGTTTCAGTTCTCTAACCACAGGAGCAAATTAACACATGGGTTTTGATTACAATCATGAAAATATGTAAAATATACATAAAATCGGGCCTTTCTCCCATTAAGGTAGGTTAAGAAAAACATGCCAAAAAAATATACATTACTTTAAAGTGAAAATACTCGTTGATTTTGAAGGTGCCGTTTATAGAAATGTCTTTAAAAATTGTGATACATCAACGAAGTCAATTTAAATTCAATTATTAGCCATTTCAAACTAGGTAAAAATAAATAAATTCAACCACTTTACTCCAAATTAAAAACCTATCTACAAAAAGCTATTTTACTTTTCCCTTAGTGACTTTAATTATTTTCTAATAACTTTCCAAAATAAAAATGGAACGTCCATATTAAAATCAAATCAAGGATTCAATTAGTTCAAATATTGACATATAAATCTAAGGGTTGTCGATGATCACATACCACGACGAAAATACCAAAAAGCAAAAATATTTATATAGATAATATAAATTCATATCCCTTTTGATCATCTAATGTCAATCTTCTTCTCTTGTTATAACTTTAAAACATTCATTTTTCCATCTACGTATTCCTCAAAAACAGGATTTAACTCAGTCATATAATACATTATGTACATTAATTATAAACTTTAATTTAAAAACTAAACTTGCAAACCTGTGCCAAAATTCCAATTAAACTATAAGCCAATCAATAGCATCATTTCCTTTCATATCCCTCTAACACATTTATCACATCAAACACATACTCGAAGTGATCAGCCCTATAATACAGGCCCTTGAGAGCTGAAAACAAATGGCTGAAACGTCAATACACAACAGGCTTCTTTCAGAACTGTCGCGACAAATGATTGTTTGTCACGCGACAGTATTGTCTTTGTTGCTGGCGAGGAGTTAATGTTGACTTTAGAGAAAAGAATAGGTAATTTATGTAAATAGCTGACTTATATATTCATGTAAAAAAAGTGCTTTAAATAAAATAGATTACAGGAGCTTTATATTTAAGCTCTAGGTATTTAGTAAATTGTGAAGTTGACTTTTGATTTTAGTCTAAAACAGTTCAATTACAGGTTCAGTTACAAAATTAGCTAGAAGAGCTGTTGAATTTAAATTCAGCTACACAACAATAAAAATATTGCATAGAAGAAGTTCATAGATTTTATTATGACAAAAAGATTCTTTCAAACAAAATCACGGACACAAAGTATATCCGGACCCAAATAAACTATCTTAACAAATATTTCCTAATTACGACACTCAATATCGTAGGAACGAAACTACAACAACATCATAATTATTCCATCTAGTTTTTTTGCCTAATTATCTTATTGCCGAGAGTTTTGCCAAATGACTTATTAAGTTTATAGTCTACAACATAGAAGTAAAAGCGTAGGTCATGCCGAGCATCGGTCATGGGCAATTACATGTGCTTCTATTTATCTTAATGCTATGGACTCGTGGGGTGGGCAGCTGCAGAGCGTGAACCATTCTATATGGATGAGGTGAGACAAAAAATGTAAGACGAAACACTTTGTTTGCTTTCATTTACGTTTTTAGTGATTTGTTGCTGACCACATACAGTAGGTATTGGAATTTTGAACAAAGCTTGTAAATAATTGTAGAGGGTTAACTTTGCTTGCAGGATGATATAACTGAATCTACTAATCCGATTCCGGAATTGTTTTTAAATAAATTATATCATAGTACCTGTTTTAGATGCCAGTAAATAGTTGAAGTATTTGGAAAAATATGTTTCCATCAAAACTCTATTCCATCTTTTTATGCTTAACAAAATATAATTCATATGTGTACATAACATAATTATGATTTATGTATAAACTGCTCATAATACTATACAAGACTTAAGGAATCTTACCTAAAAGTGAGTCACGCTTTAATTTATGTACAAAATAATGTATCAAATATTTACCAAACCACATAAATTAAGCCCATCTTTCATCACTTCACTCGATCAAAACTAAACCAGACAGTTCATTGACCCGCAACAAGAAATCTGTTCTTTTTCATTAAAAGCTTGTTATTGCATTATTACTGAGAACACATTAATCATTGTATTAAAGATGATTCATCTTTAACTGAGAAACACGTAACAAACGAACTAATGGATTGTTTGTTCACGAATTGTGGTTATTTGTTATCTAGCGTGAGTAAGTATTGATATTAGGCTAGACTTTTAAGAGCTGATTAAATATTATATTCTATATTTTATAACATGACACTTGTTATGCCCGAAAGCAAAAGTACTAGTACAATTCTCTCTCGCTATACTTTTTTGTGTATTAAATACATAAGTGCACACAAACTCCACCTCTTAACAATTACGCTGGTTGAGCCTATAGACATACAAAACATACAAAACGAATAAAGGTGTCTCGAAATTATTTAAAAAATTTGCTCTACTCGGATATCGAAACCCAGACTTTAGTCACACACACTGACACTCAGCTGATGAAAAAAAATAAATCAGAATATCTGGAAATTTTAATTTTCAGTTTCAGCAAAGCACATTCAATCACCTGTATCAAACACTTGAACCAAAAACCGCGACACACATTCGCAATCTCCCTTCAAATCTCAATCTTAATTAACTACAAGACAGTCTGTCACCTACAGCGATGTTATATAACGGTATAATTGAACCAATTGTAACGTTCATTCGTTTAAAATTATAGGGAAATTGCTCGAGCGAACTTTGATGATTCAATTATGAAATGTGAATAGCAAGAGATAGATGTAATTGGGTTTGTACTGTTGGAAATTGACTTGTAATATTTATGACACGTGTAGCTCATGGTCTAAGGCACTTAACACACATCTGCAAGGTATCCTAGACCGTTTTGTACCTTCGAATAAAAAGGTTAGTAAAGCATCGCAAGGTTTTAACAAAAACTAAGTCTCTTACCCTACATAGATCTTGATCAGACCTCCGTAATTATATGAAAACTGAAAATTTGACAGTGTATGCTTCCAACACTGCGCACTGGTAAGATTGATCTTGGTTTCTTACCTAGATCAATCTTATATCGTCCTGATCTCAACCAAACCTATTTTGGCAGCAGAGACGTACCTAACAATTAGATAGTGGGAATATACTTTTTATTATAATATGTATTTTATTCTTACATATGAGAAAACATGAAGTTTAAAAAAAATCACAATAGGAATACACCTCAACCTAAACCATTTAAAAATTTACAACCATATAAAGACAACCCTATCGAAAAATAACCTACAAGTTTATTACCACTATCAGTTCTCGACTCACAAAAACGTATTCGAGATTAATCTCGGTTCTCACACCATTAATCTCGCGCTGACATTCGAAGGGTTTTATTTGTCAACCACCATATTCACCAGAGTTATATTTGAAAAGGAATTCATTTCGCAAGTTAAGTCGGCCGTAAGTTATCCTGGCAGTAGGTTCTACAAATATTACCCTTAGTACATTGGTATACAAAGGGTTTTTATGTGTTACCCTTTGGAGGGTAAAAAATGTATGGCCGGGTTCATGTGACGGGTACCATTAGGTATAACTAATAAGTCACTGTGAGTGAAGGGCCATATGGGGATATTGATCGGTAGGTTTTTTGAAAAATTTCCTTCCGCAATAAAAGTGCTTGTAACTTTCTTGAATGTATGTAAAACCAGGTAATTATTTAGAACCGATTTGCCAATTAAACTATTTTGTAGTGAAAACTGTTCTGTATTTTTACAATAGCTAAATAAAAGACCAATTACAATTGTGTAAAAGCAAAGAAACATACACGAGGTAAGTACATTTTTCGTACAATAATAATTGTACTTAATAAAGCTATATTTACGAACAAATTACTACTAGAATTTTTTAATTAAATGCAGTCCTTCTAAGAAAAATATTGCACTTATAACAAGAAAATAATAAAACCAATGCTCGCAATATTAAAAAATAATAATGTAGTTCTCATTTTACACCCGTTACCATTGAATAACTATCAAAGGAACAACAATTACA
This sequence comes from Anticarsia gemmatalis, assembly GCF_050436995.1. Lineage (NCBI taxonomy): Eukaryota > Metazoa > Arthropoda > Insecta > Lepidoptera > Erebidae > Anticarsia > Anticarsia gemmatalis. The sequence continues at coordinate 12,027,288 of NC_134756.1, forward strand.
CGAAAAGGGGTTCAGTAGTTCCTTGTAAATTCGTCACTAGTATAAACAGAATCTTCCTGTTTACCGAATAGTGTGAGTACGAACTTCAATGGAATATTTTTAGGTATGATACACACAATATTATTACGTAAATTTATGTGAAAAAGATTTTTAAAATTTTAAAACCCTTGATGCGGAAAATTTAAGGATGGGTTGCTCACAAAGTTTTAGTTTTAGTATTTCACGTTTAAAGTGAGGACTTTTAATCAAAGAACATGTGCAGTGTACATTCATTCATGTTTTAACAGTCGTTTGTCATATCAAATGCCTTCAGAGAGCTTAAAAATCACTACAAAAGAACATACGAAACAAAAAAAAGTAAAATTCATCTCAGATTTTTTGGGAAATATAATACTAGTTATATACAGTTCTGTTTATGGAAAAAATATTTTAGTATTCATATTTTAACCTCTAAATATTATCTATCCCTAGCTTGTTCTAATATCAAAAAGTCTGTATATTTTTAGTGTTTGCTAATATTGTGCGTGGGCTAGCCAATATTGTTCTACTAGAAAGATTAACCAGACCGTGCAGACTGAATATAATGTAAACATTACGCATCGGTTCAATTTTGTATCTATAAACGTCGATAATAAAAATAATAGTTGTTAAAATTACCATTTATATATGAAAAATAACCACTTATCGCCATTTAAAATGTTTGTCCTATGTTTCATTACCAAGCTCCGAGCTACTATCGAAAAATTAAAAAACCAAAATCAATTTTGATTCGCGTAAAGTTGTTTAATGCTTTTCTTGATGGCATGCAAAGCCTCCGACCCGGGCTAACCTTCCCTCATTCTTATTCGAGAGAAGACTCTTCCTTAGCAGTGGGACAAAAAATACAAAAAAAAAATTTTTTTTCGTCCCCAGCTTTGAACCCAAGACTTCACAATCAACAGGAGTTTTCATCACTGTCCAGTCCACATAGGCATAGTTAGTACGTACAACTGTACTCATTGCGCTACTAACTCAATATTCACGTGTATCTATGTATCATACTGAGTGTGAACGAACTCCTGAAAATAAGGACAAGAGGAAAACCACTAATATTAACAACTCTTTTGTGTCGCAGACAATGTTCGTTCAATTATTCATAAGAACATTATTCCTTATGTTTCGTATGTTGAATTTAGTTGCGATATGTATACGGTTTGCTGAAGGAAAACTCTTGTTTATATGCTTTATGAAAAGGTAGGGAGAAACTCGGAGATACAAAAAACATAACTTATACGAAAAAAGCTAGTTTAAAATGCAAAAATACTTATAAGTCAACAAAAATATTGTGAAAGAAATTTTACATTAATTTAAATATTTCTTTACAAAGTTTTTAAGTTAAGCTCTTCATGATCACAAAACTATTCTACTAAATGGTTAGATCACGAGTGATTACGGATTTATTTCACTTATAGTAACTACAAATAAATATTTACGACAACCGTGTTAAAAAAAAATAGAAATATTTGAAAGATCCATAGTACAAAAGTTTCAATTTTCTATCTTCCTCTACTATGTTTTAGTGAAGTCTTCAAAAACAATAGCATTGGCCATGACTTTTATCAGTTTAGCAGAACAGTAATATTATAATTCATTGATCCAATCACGTACACTCCAAACACGAGTCTTCTTCAGTACAAACTTATTAACACAAATAGAGCGATACTTATCACTGTAAGGTGAAGTCCAACTACTAAAATTATTTGATTTTCGATATCAAATCTGTAATTACAATCATAGAACCGTTAATTGTAATTAGGCTAATAGACTTGTTTAAGAGATGTTTATATTGTAATGATGGATCCACACCTGCACTACCACAGTGAGATGTAATTTAGGTAAACCTCACATCCATTTCATAGTGAATCGTCGGATTTCCTCCATCTGCTACGTCTTTTTAATCATGATATTTACTTTGTGCTCATACTCAGTAGGTAAAACGTTAATAAACTGCTATTAACTTATTAAATACAAACATAATATCACGCTTTTTTCTCATAGCGGTAGCTAGAGACCAAAGAACGCTACTTGTTAAGATCCTTACAAATTACTTGCCTCATTCACATACATCTTGTTCTACGGGACCGCCGGTTACAAGTACTACTTTTTTCAAGACATCGCCGAAGTAATTTGTGCATATCTGTCTCACCCCCTCCCGGCGTATTTATTAAAAAATAAAAATTTTCTCAGTATCACTTCCAAACTCATGAACTCAAAAAACACGACAGTTTTAATCCTACAAAACTATCCTTCAAACACAGCTAAACCATTCTTAACTCCATACTAGTCACGAAAAGTATCGTTTACTTATCACGTGTAGATTGTGAAAACATCTAAACAACTTGTTCACCACCTGTTCTTCAAAGAGCAGGCTACAAATTAAGAGATAGAAGTCTTACTAGTTCTATTGAAACTAAAGTATCGACACGCAAAGGTAAATAGATAAATGGTTTTGATAAAGCTTTATAAAGTTTAATAGAATTTGTTTATTCTATAGACAAAGATCTTTATAAATGTCACGTAGGCTTTGAAGCAATTCAAAGATTCGCATTTATTGGCTTCGTTACCAAAAATATACCTTGACATTTTTTTCTAAACAAACTATTATTTAAAAATTTTATTTACATTGTTGGGCATGTACAAACATAGAACAAACGGACACAAAGTCAACCAGTAATGATTGCGAAAATCAAATTTACGACACCGTTCCAAACTCGACAAAGCGAGCATTGAATCCGTGCACCATACATAAGACTGTCAAGTTTTCAAACAAGTGTACAGAGAGAAACAAATAGCTGAACAGTACTAAACTCGCAAGACCTTTTACATACCATTTAGACCACCTTAAAGCTACAGATATCAAGAAAACAAAGAACGTACAAATCGCTAGCACAAAACCGGAATTTACTGTAACAGCTATTTGTGACCTTTTCATGTTTATCTAACGAAAGGTCAACGCAGGGCTTATGCAAACCTGACCCATGGGCCGTCGAGATCGCCCATAGAATTCCATAACCGTTAACTGTAACATTTGGAACGACCAGAATCACCTGACCTCCCATATTCCATTATTCTGCAGATTGTAATGTAAATTTTCGAACACGTATGAGCAATGATAGGTCTTGTTAATTTGGTCGCGTTGAAGGTACTGGAGCAAGCGGCTATCGTAATGATAGGACGGATCAAAATGAGGAGGTAATTATGCATTGTGTGCATTACTGAACAAATAACGGAATACCAATTTAAAATAAACTGGATAACGTTTAAACATTTAATGAGAATAAAATACCGTTGGTTTTTGGATCAAACAACAATGGAAGAAACTTTATAAAATACCTAGTTACACGGTGGAGTGGAATTGACTCTGTATTGAAATGCCGGAATAGATGAACACCAAAAAAATATCTAGTCAGATATTTTTGTACGGCCACTCCTAAACATCAATTCACTGGTTCTTAGCCAAATATTTAAGATTCTTCAACAACCAAATATAGCTCCGAAAAAAGCAAAGAAACGAGGCATCTAATATTGCAAAAAGGAAGATTCAAGAAGCAAAAACACAAGTAGCCCAAAAACCCAATTGTTTCAGTAGCAAAAACCTGTCTTCGTTAAACGGAATACTTCAAAAATGTTGAACTGTATTCAAATAAAATCGGTCAAAATAACGGCAATAGTACCCTGCAGTGTTGCACAATACATTCGTCCACAGATACCTGCACCCCCGGGGGGAACCCACGACTTTGAACAATAGCTACAAACAAAAATAAACCTAAAAAACAGAGCCTTAGAAGCGAAAAAGGCGTTGCTGATGAAACTGAGTATCTTGTTACAACAACACAAATTCAAAACGGAGATATCATAGTGTACAATGTTAGAGGATTATCTGACGATGCTCGTAGATGTTTTTTAGTTTTTTCACTTCCATTGCTTACTTTAATCCTTTCTCATTTGTGTATGTCGAAGAAAGCACGCATTCTACTACCAAAATAAGTAAAAAACACTTCTAATTTATAATTGGATTCATGTGCAGAACATTTCGCTCAGAAATTATTACTATTAGATGCGTTTCCTTGCGATAGATAGTTCAATTTCAAAGGCTAATTGGCTGCAAGTATCGAAGATTATCCGGCGCACGGTACTTAAGAAACATGAGAAACAAATGCGAGAACATCAGATCAATAATTTGCGCGATACAATCAAATATGCAAACGGAAAGACTTAAAATTTTATGTAGTTGAAGATACTGTTGAAGTATAAGCAGTGCAGTCACGACGGACATAAATAAAGTCGGAATCTCTGAAGATTGATATAATATATACTAACCCTTATTTTCTACTGAGTAAGGTTTAAAATCGCGAAAGAAAATAGTCAAAGATCGCCCAGATGCGCGTGAGCACAGAAAGTTATGCGCCGACGACTCCTTATTGAGGGAACGAAAGGTACGTAGTATTTCAAGTGACCGCTAATAGATGTCGCTAGTTACGAGGCGTGTTCAAACTCACGCTGTGATTTTAAATGAATGGACTTCACGCAATATACACGATTGTCGTGATGTTAGAGGGAGATGGCGATACATTTTCTTTCTTGCAAGTTGCGATAAAAAACGTGGGTATCTTCGAAAGGTTCGAAATCTTTTGATTTGTGAATAACGATGTATTGAAGAGATTAATACAGGCGTGACAGTACAATGATAGTGGTAATAGTTGGTAATCAGTCAGTTTTTTGTTAAAGGCGTTTGCTTTAATGTTGCTAAGGAATATTAATGTGCACTAGATTATGGATACATATCATACCGGGTACAAGCTTAAACTTAAATAGTGGTACATTCAAAAATAAGTTGGCAGTCAAACAACAACAGTCAAAAGCAACAAGCAGTCTAAACAAAGTGTTATGGAAATATGTAACCGTTTTCATCTTTTTCATTAAAATTAAATTGAGATTAATTTGTTACTAAGCTAATAAATCGATTTTAATTTAAAGACTAATTGAGTGAATTGTATGTTATTGAAATCAATAAGTTTAATTTTGACCACAATTAAAACTTTTTTTTCTTTTCGTGATAACAAAGCTGACAAGAATGATAGAAGCGTGATCTCCACACTAGATGTCCTTACAAAAGTGAGAGTCCGACAATTGTGATTCTTATCTAAACTCTTTATGTCCATCAATTTGTAAACGTCTACCGAAACATGTAGCTCTCATTAGAGGTACGAAATTAATTTAGCGAAATAACAATATGTTATCGGCGTTTGAAAAGATTGTTCTATTGATTTGAAAGCTACAATTAGTTAGAAGTAATTATGTGATAAGTTCATGGTAGATTTCCCACGACATATTCGAAGCTGTTGTGGTATTATCATGATCGATGCTTGTACTACTATATTCAATTCAGTGTTGCATTATATGAACCAAAAGGAAGTTTGTTCTGTTTTATTCTGAAAGTCTTCATTTTCTGAAGGTACAAAATTTCTCGCTTTTACATATATCATCGCTGCCAACCTGTATTATAACAATCAAGCCATCTGCAAATGCATCAGCACCTTTCTGACTAAAAGACGAAGTAGTCTCTGTGGCCGAAATGGGTGGATAGTTTAATCAAGCCGCCAAAATTCAAATTATCTACATCGATGAAGCTTCCATCCTCACACATTACACATATTTCAAAGCTGAACCCATTTCCTATAGTATTTCTTCTATTTTTTCCAGATCGTGATTCTCCAAAGTGTTGCATCATCTCTAATGAGGGCGAAACATCAACGCAATTTCTTCTGAAAATCTAAACGATTGAACAGATAAGAATCATCCACATAGTTAACCGCGCCTTATAAAGTAATGCCGAGACAATGGAACGAGATTCCAAAGATATCGTTTCTTCGAGTTTGCTTCTAAATCCACCCACTTTGAAATGGGAGGCTATTTTGTTGAAGAATATACACTAAACAGGTGTTCTCTTGACACTGGTAATGTGGAGATTTGGCTCTAAGTTTAGCAAAACAAAATAATTATAAATCCGTTACAAAGTTTGCAAGAAAATTTTCAAAGGAAGACTTGAACAGAAATATGGTGTCACTAAGTGACTATGAGCACTATTTTCAATCAACAAAAACATATGCAAAAGCAAATTTGCGCTAAGGAGACGACTGCTTATTGGTAGTTAAGATCCACATTTTCATGGTTCGAAGTGTTCTATGAAATAAACGGTACCTAAGGACAGACCTGAACCTTTAAAGCTTTAACAACATTGATATTAAGTTGTCCACTAACTGTTCAGAAACGAAAGCGACGAGGAAATGAAATCAAGTGTTTCATACTCATGCTTACTTCACGTGACACATGACTATAACCAAAGCATGACCCGACCATGACCTGCGCACTCAAAATAACTCCTGACAGTACAAACTGTGGAAAATTTCATTACTTGAAGGTGTTTTACATACATACATAACACCACGCTTGTTGTACACCAAAATGTATGAAATATACCTACGTTTCACCTTTTACAATGTTAATCCCGTGTAATAGGAGTCGCATAATACCACACACAGGTTACCAAACTCCGAACTACTACTTGGAAATATTAGAGAAGACCAGTATCATTTTGACTGACCGTAGACCTTGTAATCAGCAGTCATAAACACTACTGTACCCAGACCACAAAGACAGTCCCTTGAAACTGTTTTAAAGTTCATAAAACACATTATAATAGACACCTGCAACCAATAAACAGCAAATCCATTACCCAAATGAAACTCATCACATTATAATTTGCGTTTAAAACCAAACAAAAGGAGAGACAATAACATCACAACAATTAGATAAAAATCAGTAGAACGAACACATACAAATGGAGTAAACAAAAAATATACTAATGCGTGTACACAATGCAGGCATAATTCACTTTCGCTAAACAATGACGGTATTAAAGAGGGGAGACGGACAGGAACAATGAAATTACTCGCCATTGCTGGGCTCACCATAATATATGAGTTTGGATGGACTTGTCTATTAGTAGATACAGCTACTTGCCTTTTTATTCTGTACAGAAAAAACAATTCTGCTTCTACAAACCAAAAATAAGGTCTCATCAAGACTTTAACAAGCAACAGACTCGAAATTTAACAAAACCTGGAACAGTGCTTCCTCATGCTAGGTAAAGGTGTGATACGACCTTACTTCGATTTCTAATTTGGAGTACTCCGTCCGATCAGAATATAAAATATAGGACTTCAGTTGATTTGATTAATAGCAGTGATGAAAGGTTTTGATGATTATTTTTCTGACCGGCAAAACTATTAAATGGATCTTAGATGAATAGGTAGTTTATATGCTGGATTAACAGAGGATACTACTTGCCGCAGGATATCTTATCACTCGAACGAAATCGCGAGCAGAAACAAGTATTTTACTAAAGGTGAGTACATAATATTATCCAGCTATTTGTTGATTAAATGATATCCATCCTATTTTAAAACCAGTTGGTTACCCTCTAAGCTAGCCGTACACACATACGTGTACAATTTATAGCTATAATGCGGTGGGCAAATTCTTTAGGGCCATAAAAGTACGAAATGTAAAAGATCTCAGTATTGTTAGCAACAATTAATTACTTTCTCTAATTTATTTTTGGGTTGAAAGTTATTTTAAACAATTTATAATTAAATGTACTATATTTATTACTTTTTGTAAAAGTTGGTCTAGATACGACATTTTACAACTTATTATTAAAAACCTCAACTCGCTCACCAACATAGTCATTTTCTGACATAAACCTCCACTCCATTATACGTTTAATACAGCGAAAAAAATGCCGTTGAACTCTTACCAGCACTTTTTACCGACCTGTACCTTCTGTTGTTCTTCGTCTACCGAACTGTCGGTAAATAAAGTACCTAATAGTAACTTTGCCAATTGTTATTCGACCTAGAAGAATGAAATATTCAGTCAAGCTCCTACAAGTGTCAAATATCATCAACAATAATCATCATACTTTAGCCGATTAACATTGATATGTAACTGTATAACCGTTGTGTAAAAATAAGACAGATAAAATGACGTAAAATCAAAGCTAATACATAAAGAATATTATCACGCGTCATCAATATTTCAGAATATATCTGACCAATCATTATTTATGTTTTAAAATCTCATATTAACAAGCCCATGACAAGCTTCCATTTAGATTGATGGAAAGATGCCCTACGACACATAGTTTGAATAATTTACGCATTTCAGGGGAAACGAGGCACCCTAGTGTAATCATATGTAATTAGAATGTGGACATCATCATTAGTTTTACCCAATTGTGAATAAAACTTATGTTGTAAAGGTGATTGACTGCCTCCGTGGCGCAGTGGTTTAGGTCGCCACGCCGATACCACTGCAACGGGAGGTCGTGGGTTCGATTCCCACACGGAGCAATTATTTGTGCGATCCACAAATAATTGCTTCGGGTCTGGTCGTGCTTTGTGTCCGTTGTTTGTATGTTTGTAAAAATCCCCGCGACACAAGAGCAATTCTTAGTGCGGGAGTTGTCTTTTAAAAAAAAAAAAAAAGGTGATATATCTGGATATATCACCTTTTTTTTTTTTTTTACCATACCATACCATTTACAATTTAATCACTGTTGTCGCAAATCTCCTAGAAATTACAGGCTAAATTGCATATAGCTGTACCCTATTCTCGTCCTTTACTCTGCAGGCTGTGAATGATTCTAGCCTGAAGAGAAAAATAATTAAAAAAAGAGCTTATTCATTCAAAAAATATTGTAAGATAAACAGATATATTCATATTTTTCTGTCAAATCCACATCTAAATACGTATGCAAGTCTCGGCGGTTTATCAAAAACTTGACCTTTAAGATATTGAGTAATTCCTTCGTCTATTCATTTGCAAAAATAAATGTCAAAAAAGCACATACATTTTAGTTATTTCTACAACACACATACCAAATGACACATATTCATACTTTCTCACAACGGCCAAGTTCTACTTTAAAAATCAATATAATTGACAGCATTGAATAGATCGAAAAAACTAGAACTACCCAAATAAAGTTATTCTCAAAAAACCGGAGTCATGTTTAATAACAAACAACCGAAATTCCGAAATGAACCTTTTTCTAAAATTAAATATTAAAAAAACCCTACCCTTCTTTTAAGTCTTCAAAGCCGCTGTGACCCGAGGTCCTATTGCTAGCGATATTTTGAAATTTGTTAAGAACATAGTACATTATAACTTTTCGTTGATCATTATTGTTTCACGACAATTTTTATCCAATGAATTTGTAAAATAATATTCATATATAAGAAGACCTTTAACCTAATTAGTAATCAAATACTTATTATAGACATTTTTAAGCTTATTTCGTACGGTAATTTTCCTTTGAAGAACCACAAATAATACGGACTAAACTTCCTTATAAGTATAAAAATAATAATATTGACCAGAATCGTATGCTTTAATTCCAGTAATATAGTCACTTAACACATTTACGTCTTTTACGGCAAAATGCTGGAATTCCTTAAGGAAAAAGGTAAAGTCAATTTTAATAAAGCCTGTCAAAATAAGAGTTTTTCAAATACTCAATCAAATGTGTTTTGACTGGTTTTCCTTATTTGATACAAAATACGCTATATGCTTTCTTTCTATTTTTTAGAGACTACTCCCGCACTAGTTTGTAGTTCGCTCAAATATTTTTTCCATCTAGGAACTGAAATGGCAGTGGCGGGTGACCACCTTAACCATTGCACCACCGTGGTCATCAAAAGTTTATTATCATGTAGTTTGAAATTATGCCCAAAAATTGTATTTCGTATCTTATAGTTAATCGCTAATCGCTACCACTCACACCGGAGTTTCATCGCGTGCACCCGTGAGAACTCAACCCCGATTACACCGAACGAAATCAAAGGCGCCGCCGAGACTTAATCGCTCTTACACTAACCCCTCACATGTGCAGGTTTAGAGCAGTTTAGTGTTAAATACTTTTATTGATTCTATACTATTACTATAGAGAAAGGGCAAGACCCCTATAGTACGCTTTTTATTACAATCTGTGTTTATCGCAAAATGTATTATGAAACTAAGAGTCCTGTTGAAAGGAGATTATTTTCAACGGTGAGTGAGTCTTTAGTCTAGCGTGTAGCTATTGTTTAGGGCATGTGTGATGAGGGCCAAGTATTTTTTTGGATTAGATTTTATATAAGTACCTATATATTTGAAATATCAAGCTGGAAAGTAAGCTAAAGCAATGGACTTACATAATCTTAAATGAAACCCATCTTTGCAACCAATAATTTATATTTGAACAATTTTGCTCGTGAGTGAATAAAGATTTTGCTAATAGTAAAGCTAAAAAATGGTCAACAAAACCATTCATTTTTATAAAAATCTACAGATATCCCAATCAGTATATTTTTACCTAACCTGTCATGCAAATTTAGGTCACAAAGGTACAAAGTAACAGACTAAAAATTCAACCACATTTTGCTCTTTTTGAGACCAAAAGCGTTAATCGATTGCCGTGGGGAAAGTTTGACAGTCACAATCAGTTTGGACGAGGGTCTGAAATAAGAGGTGTTGTCAAAGTTTTTAGGTATCCGAGTAGCCGCACAGTAGTCTAAATTTGCATGACAACTGACATGCCTTCGGGCTTAGACTATTTCGACCACTCACCGGCTACGCCGTAAGCGGTACGTTTAATGCTCCAGTTATTTGCCACAGATACTGTACGATACAGATATAACATTTATTATTGCATTTTAACAAGCCGGTGTACATTACGAACGTCGGACATATTCATATCATTTCAAGTAAATTAATGACTACAATTACCTTAAAGTACAAGGTGTTGCTTGTACAATTGGAACTAGAAGTTATAATTTGCGACACACACAACCAAACCCCCTTCCTATTCTGGCAGAAGATCCTTGCTTAGCACATAAAAACAATCTAATTTTAATTGGTGTCAAAATATTTGACCCAGCAAAGGTTTTAACTGAAGAATATGGCTACATTTCAGACTTGCATATGTGATATGAGCTGATGCACCTAACACCTTTGCCCACTCATTCCTTTAAATCTTACCTTGACACGTTATTGAGAACAGTGTAACGTAAACCAAAGTACAAGACTAAATGAATCGGTAGAATTCCATGTTAAAAACACGCATGGAATTTGAAATATAAACAGTTCTTTTGTAAACAAAGTTTAGACACGATTCTTGTTAAATCAAGCCCGGAACGGCGCCTCCTCGTATACATATCTCTTCAAATGTCTCGGGTAAATAGACGTGAGAGGCAGTTCGGCGCCTCTTTCTTGTTAACTTGGACGAAATACCTCTATGTGCCATCGCTTAGTAATAGTCCACCATTCTGATTATAAAATATATTTTTGTTTTTAAAGAATAAGGTCCGCTTGCAAAGAATGACAGGGCGTCATAGCGAAGGCTATTATACTTCTTTATTAGGATCACTTTTGGTGAAACAGTCAACTAAGAATACTCTGCACCGGGTCTACGCTCAGTTTCCTGTCTAAAACAGCTAGTTGTTTGTATGCTGTTTGGCGACATCTGTACTAGCTCTTGCCTGCGACTCCGTTTACGTTGACTGTAGCTATATGGCTGGTATATTTCTTAAGCCAATGTGCTATGATTATATATCAGCTACAAAAAAGCAAGTTTCATCAAAATCCGTTCAGTAGTTTTGGTGTAAATGAGTAATAAACCCTAACATCCAAAATCGTACTTAGTATAGAAGGATGCATTTTAAAGGCGCTTCAATACCTCATATGTTTTTACCACAAGTTCCTGTATTGCGGTTTATGCGTCAATTGTACTCATTAATTGGCAAACAATTAAACAATACCGGCAAATTATAGGAGTCATTGTTATTATGGCCTATATGGTTACGTGCCCCTGAACTGTAAAGGAAACAAACAATCAAACCTTATTCCTATGGGGAAAGGTCTTGAACACGATCCATTGTCATCTTTACATAGGTGAGTATTAATTTTTTTAATTATGTTTAGTATTCTACATTTCTTTTTGGTTTAAATATACAAAATTAAGTGTATAATAAGATGAGGATGTGAATAAAGCAAAGGGAAGTTTTTAGGGATCGTTGCCAGTAGCGTTATTTTTTGTTTTACTGCTAGCACAACTAACAACATATGAGAGAAAGGTATCAATTTTAGTATGTATGTATTACAGAAAAATATTATTTCTATAAATAGATTGATAACGCGCCCGATACATGTAAATAGGCTTGCTTCCCATTACATGAGACTAAAATTGTTAATAGGAAATTGGGTGTATTTCATACATCTCTGTCTAATAAAATATGACCTTTTACATAGTCAATTACTTTAGAAGTCTTAAACAATTCCGTGACAAACTTAACCACTACAAAAACTAACATCTCCATTAGTCATTTTAGCTTCCAAAATGACTATTACTTGTCAATCAACCAACACTCATCTGCAAGTATTCAGTGAGTCAGTGTTATCATTAGTCACGTTATCAGTGACGTCATGTAAACAGCCTGAGTCATCAGACGTCCTCGGAACACCAGACGGGTGAATACTTGACTCTTGTTTCATTTGGGAACAAGTCGGCCTTTGAAGACTTTTTATTTACATATAATACAACATTGTGTTAAAAAATGTGTGGTTCAAAAATTAAGTAAGAATTTAATTTGCAAATTTCATATGTAATGGCTTAAGTAAGCTAATTAATGAAACAATCATTAATGGTCCTAAATAACAAAAAAGAAAAGATCCTAATTATTTGCGCGATCCACAAATAAATTGTTTCGTGTCTGGTTGTACTTTGTGTCCGCTGTTTGTAAAAAAAAGTCCCCGCGACACAAGAGCAAATCTGAGTGCGGGAGTCGTCTTTTTAAAAAGAAAGAATATAAACCAGAAAGAGAGAGAGACACTACTGATAAAATCCACACCACCTCTCAATCCACTATTATATAACAAAATACAGACATACTGTAATCCCTACGAAAACACAAAGGTGTTAATACGACTCCAAGCACTAGTTCACAATCTCGCCGCTAGATGGCACGCGCCTAGGGGTGTCATCCCGTTTAATTATACCCTCTGTAAGCCTAAGCCGACTGTTCAGTTGGTATGCGAATTTAATTTGCGCAGTATTCTGAATTAAAAAGGAGACTGTGATTTCCTTTTTTGGAATTGCGTCTTGATTTTGTAGCGGAGTGGAATTTGGTTAATGTAAATAGGTAAACGAAAAATAATTATTATTCACGTCTACTCGTCTTACTCTTCAAGTTTCAGTTCTCTGGTCTCTGCCTACCCATATGTATATTATACTGTATGTATGTAAGTGTTTAGCTGTCACGACTCAACCTAAATAATACTTTAAACGCGTTTTAAGCATTCAAAAAGCCTAAAAAACACATGAATTCGAAACAAAAAATGCACTTTTTACAAAGATGTATGTTGTGTTAAAACCGGTATTTTACCAAGAACATTGCCTTCTCTATTCATCTATTATAAAGAAATATTCTTTAACACAAAAAAACACTTGATCAAACCACCCTTTTCAACCCCTTCAACAAATCAAACATAAAATAAAAAAAACTAAATTATCATAATATATTCATAACAATTTCGTGTGCGGTTTTCGTGCAACTAAAAACAACACTATCAAAATGGTGCATAGTAATAAAACATTATTCATTTGACCCGGTTATTGTTATGCTATGACCAGGTCAGGAGTTGAACCCACGACCTACATCACTGGACAAATCGCTGAGATTATTGTAATGAAGTGCTTTAGATAAATCGAACAATATCGAGAGCTGTATTTAGAGGAGCTCGTGGCTTAGTTAACAACAGCCGCGCGGATCGATCTCTGAGGTTAAGCTATGCTTGCCGAGATTGTTCTTTGGATGGGTGACCTTTTTATTCATATCAAGTATCTCCGTGTTTCGAATAGCACGTTAATTTGTGGGTACCGGCTGAGATTTTCGAAGATCTTTGACAGTCGTTAACAGTAGCCAGAAGCTTGAAAGTCTGACAACCAGTCTTACCGAAGGGTATCGTGTTATAACCCAGGTAACTGGGATGTGGAGGTCAGATAGGCAGTCGCTCCATGTAAAATATTTGTATTCAGCTACAACCAGTCAGACTGGAAGCCGACTTCCAACAAAGTTTGGGAGAAAGGCTTCGAGAACTTTGGTCAGTTGTATACGATAATTCAACGGACTATCGTATTATGAATCGCTTCTAAACTTTCTTATTGTATCTAGATAGTTAAAGGTTTGTGACCTAACTGACCTGAGTATAGGCTTTCTAGATTTTACAGCAGATTTTACTTCGTTTTGGTAAGGCTTTGATCTTAAAAGTTTGCAAGACAACAGTTTATCATCTTAAGCTATAGAAGTAATCTAAGTTAAAACTGGAAATACGCCACATCAACGACGTTGCGAGCACCATCTAGTTTAAATAAAGGTTTTTTTTTATTAATTTTCTTTTCCTTACAAATGTTACAAAAACGACACGTATTTAAAAGTTCGCAAATACTCTTCAAGAGTTGCCAACGCATTAAAAAAGCAACGACAAAACTACACCACACATTTTTCTAATCATTTAAACTTGTATATCTTTATAATTAAAACCCTCGTGGCCTTCCCCCCAAAGTACAAAAGTAAACACGGGCGACGCCGGGGGGCGCGCAGTTACTTCATTATACGGAGTGTAGCTAAGCCCGGTTGTCGAAGCGAAGTTAGCACATGGATTTAGCTGTGCGAGTGGAAGACAATCGCTCTGGGCCTTAGGGAGAACGTTTGTTACACCGAAGTGTTATTGAGAACATTTTGAGTTCAATTGTGGTATGTAGTGTTAATATTCTGGCAACCTGGGTCTTTAAAAAGACTACTTTTTTTAAGAGGGATGTATTTCATCTGGACAAAATACGGGTCATTGTCGGAATGTTGGTATTTGGATATATTATCTAATATATAAAATTCTCGCGTCACAGTTTTCGTTACCGTACTCCTGCGAAACGGCTTGACCGATTATCATGAAATTTTGGGAGCATATTGAGTAGGTCTGAGAATCGGCCAACATCTATTTTTTATACCACATTGTATAGATTTGACAGGATGCATTAGAATCGACATTCTCGAAATTTCAGTACACCAAGTTCTCATGAAGTTTAAAAAGTCTACATAGAAAAATCCGTTTGGATGTGTTTCGTATTTTAAGCTTTGAACCTGATGAAATACGAGGTGTTTTCTTTTTAAACCTCAATACATACACTTAGAAATTAAAGTCGTAGCTACTTCTAACAACTTGAAAATTATAATATCCTATAAATAATTCGAAGAAGTTCTGACTCAACGATTTCTACTGGGTACGATTTTCCTTACGCAAATAAGAACAACATGTTATTAGGGACACCTAAACGAAGTGGGACTTAGTGACTCATAAATTTACAACTCAATGTCTAATATAAAATTACAGCCGTATTTCTCAGAATGCCTTCATTTAATTAGTTATTGGTAAAATTGTCTTTCTTTGTAAGACAGTTTATTGAAAAGCAAAAACGAACAGCCGAAAAAGGTTTGTATTTAAAATTAATTCCTCTACTATTATTGTTAAAAATAAAAAAAAAACTATTATTGTTATATTGATCAAAAGCTAAGATGGCTATAATCTATGATATACATTCCCTTTTGAGGTTTCGTTCGTCCCAAAATACAATTACGCTATATTTGCCACTAAAAATAATGGCCTCAGTAATTGTAAATTTCGGTAATGCTTCGTTACAGGATCAATACACAATATTTGGTAGATTGTTACAGTACTGTGTAACTAAGTCCTGGGTGCAGCCAGTTAGGGGTTAGTCGTCACCGTTGACGTCTTCCAACTCGCACTCACAGCAAATCCTTCGATGTACAACCCGACTAATTAAATTCCGCTACAGCCACGTAAAATTTGAACAGACTTAATTACCTATCTAAATTGGTTGTGTTATCATTTGCATACAACAGTATTATGTAACCTCGGAATGGTATGTATTATGTATGTGTTATAAATCAGACTTTAGAGACGGTATATGACTTATGAGTTTTGAAATGATATCAAGAACTTACGAATTAATATTAAATTAGAAAACTGTATGACTATTATATGGATGTGAATGAGGCAAGGAAAGTGTGCCAGGATTGTACTAAGCAGTGTTTTTTGGTCACTATTTAAAGAGTGACGTTATGTTTGTATATTTGTTATGTAGCGTCAATTTTAGTGCCTACTTAAAGCGTAAAAACTAATTTGAAGCTAATAGACATGAGTGGCTGTAAGTATACGGGAATTAACCTGTTCATTCATTATTTACGTTGTTTTGATAAATTCATGGACGATAGTGTTAATCGCTGATTCCATTTAACTACAATGAAAGAACAGTTCATCAAAGCTAAATAAGGTAAACTATCAAATCAAAACTAGTAGAACGGACGTACCAACTACTTACACTTTAATACGAGTACATTCTTCAAATTAGAACTCAATACATAATACATTCTAAGTCATAGAAAAATACAAATATGTATCATTTGACCAATTACGTAACATTCTTATTAAAATAACGATATACTAAAAATGGATGTGGTATCCGGCGCTCAATGATATACTCTGGTATGAAGACACCTAACGGATAATCCCGCAAAAGGCGAGAGCACATCACTTGTTTTTTCACATCCCGTAATCACACCAAGCGAGATGATACTATTATTATCACATGTCAATGAACTGCAGAAAATGATAGTTATTAGTAATTATACTTCCGTTAAGTAATTTTTATAAGAAGTTTAATAATATAATGTCTTAATAAGGTAACCCGCACTTACTGTGGAACATGTTAATGATATTTAATGACTGCTTTGATGCAGAGTATCTAGTAAACTTACGCTTAATTTAAATTTTACTTGTCCCGGTTTCTAAGGTAAACTTATTGGTAGTTAATTTATTAAAACTGACATTTTTATATGAGCTTAAACGCTATTGAATAGATAAACTACTGCTAAATGTACCTCAGAAACCGGGAGTTAGTGGTGTTCATTCCGGTGCTAATACTGGAGAACTAGAGGCCATTGTATCCAAAACATTTTTACACTAGTAAACGAAGCAACGTCGAGGCAGGCCATGAAAACGTTGGAGCGATGACTTGGACATCTATCTGGATGATTGGCGTGAGATAGCCGTTGACAGGGACCGATGGAAGATTTTGGGGGAGACCTTTGCCCAACAATGGGACAGTACAGGTTAACAAAAAAAAAACGAAGCATAAAAATTTTAAGTAAAAAATCTTTTGAAAACTGACCAACAAATATGACAGAAGTGCGTGTTAACTTAAGGCCTCAAGACCCAGCATAACGTAACAACAATGGGGATGTCAACACCCGAGTAACCGAAGTGAAAAACTAGTGCGTGTCAGTGACTAGACATTGATTGTTGCATAGAATGAAGCAAAAGATGTGTAAGAAAATGGTTCTGTAGTATTGGCCTCGGTGTGACACTCATTTAGTCACGTAATATGACTAAATAAATCAAATTTATTAGTCAGCTAACAAAGCTTTAGTGAATAAAGCCTATTGTGAAGACAAAATTAATGCGTCGCACGAGTTTTATTAGGTGACTAAACTCATAAAGTGTAGATTCATGAATATACTTGAATCAAGCGAAAGTACCCCGAGACACCTCGTGTTGACGATCGTCGTCAGCATAACCGCAACAATACTTGGTAATCTATTTGCACAAAGCGTCGACCGTACAATACCATGAGCTCTCACAAAAGGGTGTTTACTTAAACCCCTTTCACACCTCCATTGTTCATTGACCAGTGGAGCAAGACCCCTGAGTATACTTTAAAAAATCCTCCTTGACATCTACATTAGTATAGATGAGAGAGAAACGAGGGAGGTCTTGGTAATTTGGACGGCGCGACTACTGAATGGCTGTAATGCTGAATCGAGTGGTCCTTGCGTAGTGTGCAGGAATTTTAAACACACGACGTTGACAATATATTGGAATACGACGAGATTTGTGTATTTGAGTGTACAAGTAAAAGTGTTGGGCGTCACGAGTACGGTTTAAAAGCTTTGGGTGCTGTTTGACAACCTTTAGGTATTATTGTTGTGTCCGAAATGGTAATGTGTTACGAGTGTCCGATATTAAGTCACTTAGCTATTTGTGCACAAACTTTGGATGAAATTGGAGCATCTTTCAATAATTCCTATTGTACCTTAGTATAGACTAAGCTATTTAACTGCACTTTTTTTAAAGACATTTATCATAATATAAGCCACATTCCACCGAGTGTGTTTTTCAAATACTACGTATGTTAGAAGTAGCAACCCCATGGCACCAAGCATATTACTAGCAATAATTTGTCAAAATAACAAGGGATTTTCTGAATCACAGTTGGATAAAATTCTCCCAATTATCAGAACAAGTCCTAATACCACATCTGACCCCCTAAAGCTTATCCTATACCCTCATCTCATAAATAAATAAACATGAAGACGTTTTAAAACTTTGATATCAACATTATACAAGCACACATACAGAGTAAAGTACTTCAAAGACTTACACCAGCTGTTGTTACGACCATTTTGAATTGAACTCCCAACTAGAAAGCAACTAGAACAATTTCTTAGAAGGTAGAAGGGCTTGACAGGTCATGTTAGGCTGGTTGTCAAGTTACAAGGGTCGTTCAAGGGGCTGTATTGTCCCACGCGTGGACCCCACGCATCGTCGCAAGTGATTTAGTAGTTGTTACAAAAAACTTTTGGTTTTGAAGATGGTGTGTCGGCTTGATAAGTTGTATTGATTTTTGTAGGAAAAGTAAGTGTTTTTCGGTAGTTTGTTGCGAAGGTGATAAGGCACGGTTCTGTCAATGGTTTGTTTTTGTTTGAGATTGTGTTTTATTGGTTTACTGGTGAGCGAGTATGTTCAGATATTGTTTGCTCTCATTACTTACTGTGTATTCATAATAGTTTCTAACATTAAAGCATTGTAAGTAAAGATGTGAAGCTTGGTTTTCACTACTTTTTGATTAGGGATATTAGTATCAATATAATTATCTCGTAAGATGAATCGATAGTCCGATATGATTTCAGATGATGATTTTAGATCTATTTCCAATAAGTAAATCATTGTAACTTTATTTTATAATTACACTGTTTAGTCAGCGAGAAAGAGTTCACAGATCCATTGTACGATCGAGCAATAAGTTATGAGATTTTAATTGTTATTCTGCTTATAAGTTGCGCGATTAGATACTATCGAGTACCGAGTATTTGACATCTGAAACGTACTGCAAAAATTGTTCCTAGATTAGCGCCCACTAGAGGCGCTAATCAAATTTTAATAACTGTATCTACCAATAGTTAGCCGGTTGTCAATAGTCGATAGTGATAAAAAATCGCTACGGAATCCTCTATTATTCCTTATGGAAAAATATACTTCACATTACAAAATAAACAAAAGATATGTCAAAACTACAAAAACGTGACGTAACAGTACATTGATCAACAGCAGAGTCATCTAACTGTCACCGTGTGATGGCAACATGGCGCCCACGCGGAATGCAAAGTATCTTGTAAGTTGTGTGTTGTGACATCAACCTCGTCAATGTACTGATGGGTTAATTATTGCGTTTAATGTGCAATTATGTGATTGAGTTTTTATATGCTTGATTAGTTACTTAGGCCTGAAGGCATTTAACTCTATGACGAAAATAAATTTATCAGTAAAATGTATTGTTTGGTATTCCATTTCTAAAGCTTAACGATATTTCTGAAGGTAACTACTGGGCCAAGTAAAAGCCCTAAAAAATAACTAAAAGGGAATAAAGCCAGTTTCATTAATACATTTTTATGTTATTATGATTTTTTAAATTCACTATTCCTGTTGCTTATATTAAGCAATTTCTACAATCAAAAGACAGTAGCTTTTTGACTTACTAGGGAATCCAACCCCAACTCACGGATATATCGTTTTAATTTCTAATTAGGCTACTACTACACTACAGTATTTCGACTGTATTTTTATCTCGATTATTTTATTAAAACAATTTTATTTTATCCTACAATTTACTACAAGGCGTAGATAAAATGAGTCACGATTAACAAACAATGTCTAGTTCCCACCGTGAAATAAGATCAAAACAATAGCTATCAGTTTTATTGCTATCATTATTTAGATTCTTTAACAGCTAATGTGTTTAGTATTGTTATTATATCGATAAATAACTTGGAAACTAAAGTGCTAACAACCATTTGTTGATGCAATTTATAGTTAGTTTTGAACGCAGCTCCGATGTCGTGCACTTTTCGGTGAATGAGATAATCGTCGTAAAAGCTAAAAAAAACAGACAATTTTTTCTCTCAATTTCACTTATATTAAGATTTTGATAGCTCAACTTAACTACCTAACTTCATTACATAGTATCCCGAATAATCTCGATGTATCCCTATGAATGCTTTTTTTGTAAAATATTTTTTTTACCGGCCCAACCCGAACCGGGCCGCTAGTTGGTAACTAAATATACGCAAGCCAATTGTAGATCGGTCACTAGGGATATCTTCATTTTTTTTTCATTTATGATGAAGAAAAGTGGTATGCACATTATAAACCAATCATGAACTCTGTGAAAATTAACACCACTCACTATGTAACGATTTCTCGCAGTACAATCTCTAAAGTCAAAATATAGTCGAAAATAAAACAAAAAGTCGCTTCAACGGTGTGTGTGACAGTCGATAAGCTATTCAAAAGCTGGATAAACGGATTGAAAACTATGACAGTTGGATTGGTTTAATCCAACTTCAGCCGATTCGTATTGGATTCTACTCAGTTCTACTGGATTTATTGCAGACAGTGTTGATGTTTAATAATCTAGTTAGATATCTACAGTTTATTAATGTAGCGAGAGTAACTCTTATTTGTTTATGCCTTCATGCTTAAACCGTTGAACCGATTTGAATGATATTTAGCGGATTCTTCTTTTTTCATCTAAAACCAGACTACGTATGCAGAAACTGCAAGCACAAGCTAGAAAGACACAATTGTAAAAACCTTCATATAGAGCGACAATTAAACATCACTGTATCAAATTGGAGGAATGCAAACTACCTAAATAGTACACCTTTAGCAATTGAGGCTATCCAAGGATATGTAAGCTCTTTGTCTTAACAAGTAGGACCTTTATTACGTGCATTTTTTACAAGCCAACTCTTCTTCTAGAATACATGATACGTTCCCTACCTCTTTCTATTTTTTTTTCATCTAGTTTATACCCGAATTAAAGCCACGCAACGCCTTCCATCTGCGCAAAGCAATATCTCTATTCCTTAAATATTTAAGCAATCCGACTCGCAAAAAAATCAATTGGCAATTCGAGGCAAGACTAATCAGGCAATGGATTCCCTAGTTCCCCATTTATCATAATACGAGCTATCAGACGGACAGATTTACGGAAAAAAATGTCCGTCTTCCTTTCGCCGTTCATACAGAAAACACCCCATTAAGTATTTTTTTCTGGCTAAATCTAATTTTAAGGGTGGGCAGCCCATATGTGCCTGTGGGAGTTGGGACACTGCTGCACAAGAATCAACTCTATTTTCCTAATTCTAAGGTCACAATTTATTTAATTGTGTGTATTTGTTACCCCACGGTAAAGAGCGAGGCAGCTGGGTGCAAATGCACTATGCCATCTCGACCCTCAAACGCAATGTAGTGTAATAATAATAAATTTGAAAAGACAAGGTAATATCGCATTCGGGGACCAATTCGGATGGGGTTGCACCAATCGTCAGGAGATTTTGCATGTATATTTGTTATAATTTATAATGTTTTTCTTTGAATCAACCGTTGATATTTGTAATCCGTTTTGAAATGTTACCATTACATGGATTTGAAATTAAATTTAAAGGGAACCAATATTATTATTACTAAAAACTTGCAATGTTACCTTGTGCCACCATCATGGTGTTAATTTTGATGACAATCTGTAGGTCTAATATAAAAACCCAGAAAACTGTAAAGGTTGGGTTTGGGTTACCTAATGAAACTAAGCAGCAGAACAAGTACACATAGTTCATATTCTTTCTTACAGATATAAAGCTTCGAAGTGTGAGTTTAACTGGGTGGAAGCTAGCACAAGTTGCGTATAAATGAGCTATAAATGCTGTTTCAAGCAAAAAGCATAACAATAACTCCGAGAGTTAACATGATAACTTAAATGTGTAAAATACTACCACACATTTAAATTTGGCTTATACCTCTGCTAACTCTCTAGGGACAACCGACCGTAATGTTATGTATGTTTTTTCCCGCGATTGCAATTCTGCAATCCCTTTGTCAAAAGATATTGCAACATCAAAGTCGGTGAAAGAGGGCATACAATTTTAATTTTACGCTTTGATTTGTTCAAAATGGTGCTTTAATGGAAACTAAATTACTTTGGAAATTGATTCGAATATGTTTCAGTAAATGTTTTATAATTTGTCCCAGTGGTAAAGGCTTATCTCATTGGTTGTAAATTAATTGAATATACATAACATGTTACTTGTATTGAGTAATACGCCAACGACCGTATTTGGAAGGAAAGACAAATCAAGAGAAACGCATATTTTATTTTATATGTAAAATGGCCTCATTAGACAATAAACTACTATCGACTACCGACAACCGACTAGCTATCTTAAAATTTTATACGGAAATCTGTTTCGCGCCTCTACGCAGCTCCGTAAGAAAGAACTATTTTGGCAGTACTTTTTCAATGTCAATCTTTTCTCTCTATACACATCTTCACGTCTAGCATTATTGAACACCTACTATACTAAAACTAAGAAAGAATGCAAAACATTCTGTACTTGTAGGAATAAGCAATTTTACAAAACTCTACAACATTTTCTCAAACAAAACTGCAACGGCGTATGAAAACTCTACAATATTGTGCTATTACAAGCGTAAGACTCTACGCAAGAGTCTCAATGTACTTGAAGGCGATTAACCTCTCTTATCTCTACATAGCCCCTCTAAATGACTCACGTACGAAACAAGGGTGTAGAACGTAGCGCTGTAGAGCATTAGCGACAATAAAGGGTGACTCTATTGTTAATACTAAACACCTAAGTTGAAGGTGTTTTGTAACTATCGCTATTGTAGAGACGATGGGAAAGTAGAGTGTTTGAAATTGTAGAGCGTATGTTGTAATTTGTTTATTGTTTAAGATGTCTTGTAATTATTGATTATGTAATCGTGAGTAGTAGGTATTTTAACTTTGTGGAGTAATATTGCGTTCATCATTTAGTATTGGAAAGATTATTATCAGTATTCCCGAAATCTATACTAATATTACAAAGCTAAAGAGTTTGTTTGTTTGTTTGATTGTTTGTTTGTTTGTTTGTTTGAACGCGCTAATCTCAGGAATTGCGGGTGCGATTTGAAAAATTCTTTCAGTGTTAGATAGCCCATTTATCGAGGAAGGCTATAGGCTATATAACATCACGCCACAGATCATTAGGAGCGGAGTAGCAACGAGAAATGTTACAAAAACGGGGAAAATTTGACCCATTCTCTTAGGTGGCGCAAGCGAAGTTGCGCGAGTCAGCTAGTTATCAGTATTCCCGAAATTACAATCATAAAATCACACCTTTTTCCATGTTGAATATAGTTTTACAAATGTTTACGGCATTTGCCGTAGTAGGTAATTTGTGTACAAAACTAACAAAGCACTTACAGATTGTAAAAACACTTTGTAAACAGAAAACATTTGCTTCTCAAATATCCATAATCTATGTGATTCATTGTAAAGTTTTACATAATTCAAACTTTAATACCAACTTTAAGATCCTAACATAAAATGTATGTCTTAAATTCAAAATAGTACCACTAATATAAAACTGTACAAAGTCCAGTCTAGAATTCAAATCGAAACCTCCCACGTAAACTAATTGAATACAAACATGAGTTATTCATTTTCATCACTTATCTAAAGACCAGTTTCTTTGACGTCACATCCACCCACGGCATTCCTCCTCATGTTACAACCACAAAACAAAAGTTACGATCAATAACATGGCGTTCAACCATACTATTATTGTTTGAATGCATTCAATCGACAACGGTGAGGTGAGCAATAAATGGTGTACTTACTAAAAACTAGTATTTAAGCCAAGCTTACAGTCTAAACATCATTTACAAACTATGGTTAGATTATATAACAGCAACTTGTTAGTTTTGGGGGTTGCTAAAAGCTGGGTCTGTTCGAAATTACCAAAAACATTTTATACGTTAGTTCTATATTTCTAAAAACAAAAAATATGATGTCTTTTTTTTGTGAGTTCACATATTTTAGCTATCACTGAATTAGTGGTCACCGTTATGTCATAGTTAGTCAAGTTACCCTATAACATGACAACAGCCTTTGGGCGGCGACTGACTCAGGAGAACAGAGACACTTAGCTTAAATATTTTGAAGGTTGCTTAACCCACAGGTCTGTTTTCCTATATGTCAGTCTAAACTAATTCCTTCACTCATTACTCTCATCTATACTAAATCCATTCATTTCATCACCCAAAAAATTACACAATTACAACTAAAGAAACCTACACGAACTATCGTAAAGAATGCAACGACAGAACAAGACGGCAATACGCTCAACACACAAGTAAGAAAAAGACAGCATTACAACAGTGAAGTATATCCTGCGTGCAGTTATGTGAAGACTCAATGAATAAGAACATAAATACTATAACATTTACGTAGACTATTTTGAGCCTTATGCCGTTGTAATAAGGATGATATTAAATGCATGTATTGTTTTGTACAAGATGCACGCATTATCATGTCATTGGCTTAGTTATAATAAGTCATTCGACCTAGACTAGGCTAGCCTTTACGATTGCTAATAATAGCCCAGGTATTTATGTTTTAGATGCTTAGTACGATTTATAAGCATTGATTATTGTTAAGTTAGAAGTTTTTAACCGGATACGATCATTATGAAAGGTATAGTAACATTAAGTTAGAAATTATTTCTAAGTACAACAGGATTAATTTAGAATTTAAGATAACGATTGCCACAATTAATTAATATGAACTACAGGTATATATTGTGTATCGGCAACTGCTGAACATGAGGTCTCGGGTTCGATTCCGGGCTACCTCTTTGTCTGATTCTTATTTACAGATGCAATGCGAAAACTCACAGCGAAAATGTATAATTTGATATTTACAGTACACGTCGATCACGTACAGTAGTCTTATCAACAGTGAAAAACCCAAGTAAGAAAATTTTCTTTCAATAAAGTCTGCTAACAGTCCGGCAGTGGTACAGTAACGGTTTTAAAAAAAGGTTTGTTACATTGACACAGTCTAAAAAAGATCACCTTGATCAGATACTCTTCATAATTTTTCTTCTATTTGACACGAGCGATAAAAGTCTTTGAATCACAAGGACTGTCCTCACTAATACGTCTATCGCACAGTTCAGCGGTATGTGATTTATCAAAGTAAATATTACACAAGCAGTATTTACTAACAGCGCCGTGGGAAAATATCTAACACTCTATAATTGAGCTTATCACAATCTACACAATTACGGTACTTTGTATGTGACAAACGACTTATTGAATTTTACTAGTTACAAGGTTCTTATAGATCTAATGTTTGTGAACTAACTTAATTTAGAGATAAGAAAATTTTGCTAATGGCCACGAAAACAAAGTTGTGTGCACCTGTAATGGGTATTCATATCAGAATTGTATATTATTGTATGTTACCTAGTAATGTTGCATAAATTATGTTTGCTGTTCGTATACTAAATAAATAAATAAATAAATGTTGGTGTGATGACTTGGACACCTATCTGGAGAATTGGCGTAAAATAGCCAATGACAGGAACCGGTGGGATTTTGGGAGAGACCTTTGCCCAACAATGGGACAGTACAGGTTAATAAAAACAAAATAAAAGAAACTAAAACTGTGCTAAACTACTGAACCGATTTTAATGAAAGTTGGCATACGAATAACTTGAAAATACGGAATCATACATACGCATACATTTTTATACATAAAAAAATGAAAATGAGTATACAAACAGCAGAAGCCCTAAAGAGATTTTTCGAAAATAAGACCCCAAAATGCTTACTTATCATATGGCCAGTGGTCAACCAAATGTCAAACTTGTTCAAGGCACCCGAAAGGCCTTTGACATGGCGTAACGACTGTTATTTTAATTGGCAACAACCGAACCGACTGTTTTACGTGCCCTCCGAAGCACGGAGACACCCAGTTCAAATACCACTATGTCACGACCGCGACAAGGTTAAGCCACAGATACAAGTACTTGCATCTAAGTAACTTTGGTCACTTACAAACAATCCTGAGAACGTCCTTTAGTACGGAATTCCAGCAATAAATCCAAGTCGTAACATTTGATAATATTCGTTATTAATATCAGTTTTATGGATGCCTTTAAAGGTATTCATAAATGTTCTAGATCGCCTTGACCGACCGTTATTATTTGAAAGGATGTTTGACTATGATATCCCATAGTATTGTTATGATTCCATGACTTTTGGGACACTGAATATGAGCATGTCAATGTAAAAGAAGCTTATTTTTTTATTGATTTAGATAGCTTTCTTTTTAGTTCAAATACATTTTGTTAAACTTTTAGCCCTTGCATGCCTTTACCGATCTGGTTAATAGATGAAAGATATGTTTTATCAAATAAGATATCCCATTAAATATATTGTAAATGGGTTTTCTGAACAAATTCAGTGCAGAATATGATAAATTAACATTTTTTAACTACGCTGACTTTGTTAATGAACAGATTCACCTATACTTTTCACAACGGGTTTTTTTACGCTTACGAAGTCGAGGGCGGAAGTTGGTTGCAGTTGCTGCCTGCTTTAGTTCTTGTTCTTCTGCCGTGCTAACGCATGCAATTACACACGAGCATTTATCCTTCTCCAATAAAATCTCGATTGTATGCAGTAAGTAAAATATCTCGACACCGCACAAGGATTGTAAGCAATAACCTGCCTGATACGTATTACAGGGACGTTTAAATCTAATATTTTATTGCTTTTGGGCGTATTGTGCACTTCCTAGATACCGAGTACTTGGGAGGTTAGAGAATATTGCAATAACGGTTAAGAGTATCAGCTATATTTGGTGGGTAAGCTTCATTCCTTAGATCATTCGATGGATAATTGATACAGTATAGGATGAAAAGTGCGTAGCAAAGAGATAAAGAGTAAGCCTCTCTCCTACGCTGACGTCGTGGGGCACTGCACAGCGATGCTGACTTGACAGTTGCTTTTGTGAAATATGGATAATATGCGACCGATGCTGTCTAAGTAACATGACAAAATCACCTTAAGTTTGATGTTGTCTGTCTGTCTAAAAATGGTCGGCAAAGTGGCGGGCAACCGGGCGGCGATTTCGTTCTAAGTAATTCAATTAGTAATGTAAATAAGAAAAAGTAAAGTAAATAAGAAAAAATAAATACATACTCCAAATTAATAACTTTTACAAAGAATTCCGCAAATACATATTTTTCTCCACTTACCTGAAACAAAATAAAAAAAATATTGTTAATAAGAGCTTTTCTCTATAAAGAGATAAATAAATACCTTACCTTATCATTCACAGTTGGTTGATGTATGTATGTACGAGTATCTCTTAATTGTAACTGCACAGAAAGTATCAACTTCATTCTACACAATGAAGGGTTTTAATGAAACTATGTGTCAATTTGCGAAGAAATTTCTACTGTATCTATGTATGTAAAGCAATCATTCACAATTATAAAACATTTCAAGAGCCATCTGTCCACTTAATAACCCTAAATGTTACAAATTCCATGTGGTGTTGAGCGAAAAGTGCAATAGATCAAGCTTTATTAACTCCTTACTTTTGTACCTCCTTATCATCGAAGGAAAATTATGAGTAGTATTTAGAGATATTTTATACATTTAATATATCGAACGTAGGGTCGGAGTCACTATCCCTTCTAAATCTACAATCACAACGTCGAAAAAACCACGACCTAATTTCGCCATCCAAAAATAGCCGGTTACCATTCGTGAATAAAACAATAAAATAAAAAGGAAACGTGAAACGTCCACGTGTTATTAATAAATAATTGAGGAAGATTCCTACAGGCTTTTAGCAACCACGGCGACCGGTCGCCACCGCAGCGTTAAATATTCACACTTTGTTCACATAGGGACTTAAGTGACTACCGATGTTAGAATTATTTCGTTTTACTAAGGACTGAGCTTGATTTACATTGTTTTTAGAGATTTATCGTTATGGTATCTGACGCGGTGTTACCTACTATCTCAAAAAAGAGTGCTATTCTTAGTATGTAATTTTTTTTTTTGTATTTTTTTGGCATATTGAAGACAGTATGTCCCATGAACTACAACATACATATATGTTTCCATGTCAAAAATAGACATCAATAAAATTATAAATACATGTTAACTCTTATTAATTGGCTCCTGTAAGCTTTCAAACGAGCAGATTGCAAAATAGAGATTCTGAAAACGTATAGTTATTAGTAAAGCACGCTATGCTTTAGCCAAAAGTGTGTTCTAAAACCTAAAGATGTGTCAAATATATTGTCATTTTATGACCGCGTATTTCGCCTAGACCGCGTATTGTTATTCAATTTCTTTAAATTATTTGGTTACCATAGTACAACTTCTGCTTCTGAAGAATCTAATGACCGAGTGTCAAAATAATATTTATTACTTTTTATTTGGGTAGGTTAGTACAAGTAACTGATATCAGGTGTAGATACTTAAGTTTATATCTCATAACCTCGTCAATTACTAGGAATGCACTCTCCTTCACGATGTCAGTCACCGTTAAATCGACATGATAATTAATTTCTAATACGCGTATAACTTAGAAATTTCACAGCTGCATGCCATGGATTCGAAGCTGTTTCGAAAGAGGTGTGTAGTTACAACTAGATATCATACCCTTTATACATTAACACCTAATATTTAACAAAGTTTTTAATATAAATATCACTTTCGAAAATAGACTCATGTATGTATAATGAGAAGAGACGCGTTACTGCTAGTTTGCAAACAATCGTAGCTTAGAAAACTTTAGTCAAGTAATTTTGGAAGTCTGACGGTCTCTAAAGCGTGCTCAATAGTGTACACAACTGCGGATCTGAAAGTCTCGGGTTCGATTCCTAGGTCGAGATTTATATTAATATATTTTTCGACAGCAGTTTGGCTCCCTATTTCATGGAACTAACACTATCAATGGAGAAACGCAGGTGTATTTCATACACCTCTACCTACATCTAAAGTTATAACAGACGTAATGCTATGAGTGTATGTCATTTTGACATTTTATCCAAATTCTCCATACATCATCAGAAAAAATACACCAGAAATAGGTAATATGATCGCTGGCAACAGTAAGTTTCAAACAAAACCACAATGAAAACATAATTCAAATAAAACGTAGCTCCAATAACTACAACTTGGAACACATAAATAAGTATTAAAAGATTTATACCACAAACTTTCAACAATAAATCGAGTTACTATAACAAAGAAAAAACAATCGAACTGAACAAACATAGAATAGGGACAAGAGAATTATAATAAACGACAAACCACTATGGAATCAAGTTTATAGGAATAGTATCTTTAACTATTACTTAAATAAAATGAAAGAAATTGTACACCCACTGTAGAAAAGTGTACAGTATACATTAGAGAGCTGTATTGTAACATTCTCTGATACACTGATTCAAAGAATGCTCGATACTGCGTTAGCCAAGAGAACATTTGTCATTCGGTTAAAAACCATAGCATTCAAAATTTGCTGCTTACATAAGCCTATTATATGAAACGATGATACAAAATTGGTTATTGTTTTTGAAGTTCTAGCAAAATATAAAGGCACCACGCGTCTAGTCCAAAATTTAGTTAAGTCGAAAAAGAGGCAATGCATAATGTTTATAATAATGTTTTCTCCCTCCTAGTTATTCACTTAATAATATGAGTATAAACATCTAGATACACCAAAATTATTAGAGTCTTAATTTCCTACAGAAAGGCTTTCACTAGAGCTCGTGAACTCAAAGATACAATTGAAGGTCAGTTTACGTTTTTCAAAGTTCTCTTATGTAGATGTAACCTTTATAATGATATATAGTTAAGTAAGGTAGTATGTCTGATAATGATAAAGGGCGCGGTCACATTACTTGTCAAGCGTGTATTAATGGAGATTTACGATCCACCCAAATATTAAGGGCATAGGTGGATTAGGCTGATAGTTTGTGGCTGAGTTATGTCGAAGACAATTGCTATATTTATATCATTAGCTATCTATTGCTACGAAATTATGGTTACTATAATATTCAGTGAAGGTACTGATGAACTTGATCACAAAGTACGGTGTTTATGTATAATTTTGTATCAATCTTAAGGTGTGAATCATTATTTTGCATTACCTTTGACATAAATTATATCAGTAGTCACGGAATAAATTACATTCTTAACAATCAACTTTATTATTACCTATTTGAAAGTCTTCAAATCAATATGATTATATCCCTAATTCACAACCAAAATTAACCTATATCAAGCCTACAAAAGAACAACCACAAACCATTAGCCAATACAGAATACTCAGTAAGTACCCGAAAATTGTACGTACAATACACAGAAAATCAGTATCTAATTATAGCAAGAAAGTGAAATAACTTGATCCTTTGATGTCGAATCAATCGTGTGTGGATCAAAAGGCATTGATGCTTTGAGATCGAACTTGAACACAGACACGTGGGACGTGTGATGACGTCAG
The DNA here is from genome assembly GCF_050436995.1 of Anticarsia gemmatalis. Taxonomy (NCBI): domain Eukaryota; kingdom Metazoa; phylum Arthropoda; class Insecta; order Lepidoptera; family Erebidae; genus Anticarsia; species Anticarsia gemmatalis. The sequence goes on from NC_134756.1 coordinate 12,058,216, forward strand.
AAGGTTATTTTAGGACTCAAATATAGGTAAACGAAGTACTATGGCTTATCTATTGTAGTGGGTTAATAAAAGCTTTTCTTCAGCTATCTATGTGTTAACTTATATGGAAATAGAAGTATGTATACTTTAGGTGAATATATAAGGTCAGTATTGATAACATTAATAACTTCCTATAGTTTTATAAGTGGTAGCTGCTATTTTTCGTCCACATACATCTCGTTCTTTAAATCATTTTTTTTTGTTAACGTTAATGACTTTACTATACATATTGTGATTTCAAGCACACACTGGACACATACAGCCCGTATGTTATATAATAAACATACCTTTTATTTTACGACAGACATAAATTTTGTTAAAACTGAATAACGTAATAAAACCCACAATTAATAATTCAATATCTATTTCTTGCTTAATTAAAGTAGACCTACTAAAATCCTAAGACATCTCTAGTTAAAATTAGAGACTCAATTTCCCAACTAAATAGCCTTAACAGGAAACACGATACCAGATACTTAACGATTTACATTTATTTATTTTTTTATTTTTTTTTTTAAAAAGACAACTCCCGCACTAAGAATTGCTCTTGTGTCGCGGGGACTTTTACAAACATACAAACAACGGACACAAAGCACAACCAGACCCGAAACAATTATTTGTGGGTCGCACAAATAATTGCTCCGTGTGGGAATCGAACCCACGACCTCCCGATGCAGTGGTATCGGCGTGGTGACCTAAACCACTGCGCCACGGAGGCAGTCCTACATCTTACATTTATGTGATCAGATCAATATCCTTTCCCAGGTTCAGTAATTTATAGCCAAAGTCCATCCCGATACGATTTAGTAAGGAATAAAATATAACTAATTAAAATACCAAGCATTTCCTTTATGAAATTAATGATGATTGGAAAATGTTTATCGTCATGAGCATGTACTAGAATAGTCACGATTTAAAGTAATGGTTAGTAATGAAAACATAGAAAATACATTAATTGTTGTAAGACATAACTAATGATCACTTGTTCCAACTGTGAAGGAAAACATCGTCATGCAAACTTCCATGCCCGAGAGTTCTTTAATACAGTTCTTTAAGGTATACAAAGTTCCTACCCCGTACTTAGCTAGCGTGGTGGACTCAAGACCTAACTCCCCCCCCTTATTATGGGGGAGACCCTTGCCTTGATTTTTTTTATTTTAGACATAACTTGAATTTATTCTAAAAGGTACAGTATGGGAGATTTTTGTAACACGTATTATTATTTTTACGCTCATTGCTGTACAAATATGAAATAATATTAATATTTGATTATCTAGTTCTTTGTTACGTAAAATGTGGATTTTTCGCAATTACTTGTTTACAATACTTTTTTAACATCACTACTAACTATTCAAAGTTTCTAATAGATTTCGCCAAAGGGAAACAAAGGAAACTCTGGACAGTGATTTTAAATATCAGTTATCTAATTTCGTGTTACAAAAATGCATACCAAATTTTATTATTACCGAACTTCAAACATTCCATAAAATGCATGAATCAAATTCCTAAAACAAAAATGAGAAACACCTTACATTTTTATACTATTAATAGTGTATTGATAACATTTCTAACCCGTAAAGCCTTATCTTGTACATTCCACAGCATCTTCAGTAGCCATTAGTAATAAAACCTTTTACCTACATAATTAAACTTTAACATCAATTAAAATAAATTAAATACCCACGAATAGTGAGGCAGTTGATGGAACACATAATTCTGATAAAATGCTGATAAATTTTCAATCTGAAGTTATTAATTTGACTGTGTAATGTGTGGTTTAGGAGGTCTACTATGAGTTTTCTATAACTATAGTGACTGTAGTTTGTAATTACTACATCTGCGGTGTTTAAGAATTTCGGGATCTATCCTAAGAATGTAGTAAATAACTTAGGTACAATCTTCTTTAAAATGAGTCCTAGAGAGAACTTGTATATCCCTAACAACAAAAAACATTATAGTCTGAATATTCACAAATACATAACTGAATATTTAAAAATTGATACATTTTCCTCCCCTATCAGCTGGATGAAGATCAAATTTAGAAAAAATATCTCATGTTTGGAAACAATGTACATGCTAAATTACATGGATATGGAATCAGCGTTTTATCTCGGAAAACGTAAAGTTATTTTATACAAATTCGATCTCAATAAATTAAAAGATTATTTAACTCTTAACTACAATAGTTTTACACAAAACTCATAGTAATACCCGAAGAACACACTAAACAGCCACGAGTCACGTTATCTCCCCCATAAACATGTCCGATAACTGGCGTAGTGGAGCCGAACACCAATTTATGATCTCATTCCTAATTCTTACCGTATCAATGAATTTATCATTGAATAATTGTCTTACTCAGTGGCACAGTCGATTGTGAATCCGACTGCTGATCATGTGGTCTCGGGTTCGTTTCCCGGGTCGGGCAAAGTACTATTGGACGGAAGGTTGATTCCTGTTTGCGTAAATAGGTCCTATTTGTCTTTTTTAATTTATATCAAAATATTTATTTGTAGCCCGGAATTAGGTACAGTGCCTGTTAAATGGCAATAGGTTTGCTCCCTATTATATGGGACTGACATTGTTAATGGCGAAACTTGAGTGTATTTCAGATACTATGCCTGAACCTTCAGGTATAACAGGCTCGTATGATGTATGTACCTGTCTTATTGTCATAGTTCCACTTTTATACTCAGATTGATTTCGTTGTGTAATTAAAAAAACGTTATGTAATTACAAGGTTATTTTATCTATAGGATTTATGTTTTATTTGCTGTTTGATAAGAAGATTAAGTTATTTAATAGTAATAATTGATATAATTACGTGAATCGTACGATATGCTGATGTTGCGATTTAAAGGCAAATAACTATTTCTCTGCAAAAATCAAACACCGTCTTGTCTACCAAGAATACTATTCTACAATATAGCGACTGTTCGTCTATATTCTAGCTGACATAATTCCTATGATAGTTAGTAAAACACTATAACTGAGGGTCTGATTTTCTTTCAAAAGTCAGGATGCTTTTCTTCGTCACAAAGAGAAGACTAGCTCTTCATAAGAAAAATATAATTTGAAAAGAAACCTTAAAGTTATACGGTAAACTATTGGATAAAGAAACAACCTAAAGCTATTTTAAAGAAGTAATATAAAGATTTTCTTTAAAAGCCTTATCCTAAACCTATTTTTCTTCGTTCATTTCTTCTAAACAATCTCGAAAACCTAATAAAAACAAATTACTCTCAGAAACAGATAAAAGAAAGGTATAAAAGCATTTCATTCATAAATAAGCCCACACGTTCCATATATACTTCCGTATCAACAAACCAGAAATAACCAGAATCCTAAGAAACACGTACAAATGAATGAAACGTACTTTACATTATCTAATACGAGTGTAACGTCACTGTACAGTTTTAGTTACAATGTCAACTATAAATACTCGTTTGTGTCTTGTTACATTGTTGAAGTGAGAGATCCGATGAAAGTAGAAGAATATGAGAAAGATATAATCTGTCTCTATAAGCTAATGCGTCTGTGGCGCGGTTGCTAAGTCACCCGTTTTTGGGTTCGATTCTCGGGACATTTTCGGACCTAGGGATCGAATCTGAGATGTCATGATCAGCAGCCGGATCATGTCGGATACACTACCGAGCGCACTGTAGAGACTTTATTTTTATTTCTAGTATCAAAATAACGCAAGAACATACACATCTGAATATTTTTCTTATAACCCCAGAAAACATTCCTCAAAGCACAAAACCTAGAGTATTCATCCAAATTATTTTTAAAGTTAAATATAAAATGCATTTGTCTTCTCAAAGCGGTCACGTAATAGAAAACATTGTCCGGTTGACGACCGTCCGTACTTACTCACGTTTTGTTTACAAGGTCGAATGCTAATATCTGTAGTGGTACGTGTACACAGGTGGAATAAACGTGGAGTCCTCGCATATTACAGACGTTAAATTTTGAGAAAAATAACAGATTATCTTAATATATAAAGCTCGATGGTGACTGACTGACCCACGGTTTCTGAGGTACATTTAACGATCGTTTATCTACTGAATAGCGTTAAAACTCATATAAAAAAAACTCTATTAAATCGATAAACTGTGTACTCAGGAACGAGGCATGACTGACATAGTGATCTATCAACGCACAGCCCAAACCACTGGACGGATCGGGCTGAAATTTAGGCATGCATAGGTGTTATGACGCTAAGACAAGATATTGGACAATTCTCCCACTTTAGAGGGGGTTAGAGGATAAAAGATTGTATAAAAATTCTGTTAAGTCTCAAACCACGCGGATGGAGTCGCGGGTAAAAGCTAGTTATTGTATGAAACTGAGAACAAACTTCGTGAGAATACGGAAAAGCAGAAATAGTTATAGATTTGTTTTGTACTGCGGCAATCGAATATGTTTCAACTTCTTACACTGCACTTGTAACAGTTTTTTAGACGTATATAAAACCAGTTTAATGCTCGAAATTGGTAAGAGATATTTAGTTGAAATTGAAATCAGTATTACTTTTGTAAACTTCACTTATTTAGTCTGAATTTTTCATAATTTTGTATTTTATTATGACAATTTAATCTACCAGCGGAAAAAAACACATAACATTTTACTAAACACCATTCTTCAATACATTATCTTGACGTTAAAACGTTAACCGAAAGTTCTAAGAATGCTGATAAACCTTATCACGGATATATCTTTTGACATATCGCCAATATCTCTGCTCCAATTTTTACTAGGTCAAAATTCCGACAAAACAGAAACGACGAAAAACGCTCTTTTTTACCGCTGACATACATTTTTAAATGCATTCGTTTAAATTAGAAATGAGTCAGCGTTTCGAGTGCCAGTGTGTAAGTGATCTAATACTACATGTTTTTATATGTAGTTGTAAGAATTCCACCAATCACGCGCGAGATTGCTATGTGTGCGTGACATGCGCCTACGCACGTAAAAACTTTTTGTGTTCAAACAAAAATAATTTATTTTAAAATGATGTCAATGTTTTGCACCTTGAACTATGATCAATAATTCAATATTTCGCGAAAATATATGCCGTTTTACAAAATGTGGGTTCGGTTAATTAATCTTCTTAACAATAGTCGAATTTAAAAGTCAAATTTACATATTATCTTTATGTTTATGTCTCATTAAATATCTATTCAACCTGCTGGAATCCATTGTTATCTCAAAGAATTATTAACATAATCTTCACAGTTAAAAGGTTTAGTTTCTAAATATGGCTTTATCATTTATGTTACGACTTTGGACAAAAGATCACTAACGTTAGGTAAACTATAAATCTAGTTTTATGTTCTAACTAGCCGGCGCCCGCGGCGTTGTTTGCTTGTCTAGTACCAAAGATATATCTAGCCAATTTCATTATTTGGTGATAAATGATAAATATGTTTTGTCGGTTACTTATTAGCTAGTTTAGAAACATGATGGCATTAATCGTAATATTTTAAGAAATTATCATTAACATTTAAATTAAATAAGCGGTCAGCGACTTGGGACTTAACGTAAAGCAAACTAATGGCAAATAATGCATGAAAGATTGTATTTCCGTTAAATATAATATTAGGTTATCACATTGTAAAAAAAGTTATTGTAAAATGGGTTGCAAGCACAAAATTTGAACACCAAAAATACCAATGTTCATCTAATTCAATTAATAAAACTTATTGTTTATTGTGAAATTGTCTTTAAGACACGGGAAAGGTTTTTATGGAGAGAAAAACGCAAAGAAAATTTGTGAGGAAAGCTACGCCGGTCAGCTGGTTAGTTATTCATAAATAGCAGTTTCATTTTCTTAAATATGTAGATTATAGATAGATTTAAGCCATTTAGTTAGCCATTCAAAATACTTTTACCAAATAAATAAAACCATCAGACCTTTTGCGGAATCAATAACGACATCAGAGGTCATTGAACATACGGATTTTATCACGATTTTTGATCTGGACTATCTAGTTCCGGTTTGTCATAAAACCTTGATTTATGAATCACTTATAATAAGTAATAGTTTATGATATTGATATTTATCTATACATTTTACGATTAAATGCTAGTAGTACGTTCGAGGGTAAATGTAACTTTCAATGTCATCAAAAACTCAAATATAAGAATTCCTAATTTCATGTTTAACTTTTGTATTCTAGTGCAGAGGCTTCTGTATCTACCTCTACCGTAATGTATAGAATAAACTTTAAATAAATATTATCGCGTTTACAACGACATCCAATTCAAATCTTGTTTAGCCTCAAAAAATATCTCAAAAAGAGAATTTAAAAAACATTGCAAAAAAGCTTTAAGTATTCGGATAAAACAATTGTCAGCTCTTATAGTTTACGTCGAGAGCTTACAACAAAATCGTGCAAGACATACACCGAAGTATTTGCAACCCTGTTAAATAACATAAATAACAAAAGAATATCACCTAAGGAACAAAAATTCTATCCAAACAATAAATCGTAAAAAAAATACTCGAGTTTTTTCTCAAACAGTAGTTAGCGAACATATCAGTATAGTTTGTATTGTTGAGTGCGATATCAAAGTAAATAACACATCTGAACGTTGTTGAGTGCGCGGGAACAAGCGTCAGTTGTTTTGGAACAACGCCAAAGGGATGAGTTAGGTGTGGGCAGATTGGCAACTTTAACACGACGAGAGAGCGATTTTTTATCGCTGTTTTTGTAAATGTAAACTTGGATGACGTTACTGTTACATACATATCAAGACTGTTATACCTTACTTATAGGAAACATCCACGTTCGCCATAATAATGTTAGCCCCATGTAATAGGGGGCAATATTATTGCCATTTACCAGACTCGTTACCAAACTTATGTAAAATGTAAACTGGTCTAGAAATTGAAACCGTGACCCTATGATCAGCAGTAAGAAGTTTGTTACGTGATAGATTTGCCTCTACAACAGAGGAGAATATTTTAAAATGTAATACAAAATAATTCTTCAAAATATACGGATCTAAAGAACATCTCTTTGTGAAGTTATAGTACACGTTTTTTTATCAAGCAGGTTAGAAATACTTTGGTTACAAGAGGGACAAAACATAGGCTGTAACAACTGATTAAGATTGAAAAATAAGACTGTAGTTCAAACCGCAGACATGGACATCGGTCAGGCTATTGAACTTGCTATATCTAACCATAAACAAAAGCTTATGTGCGGTTTTTAATTAAAAAATAAATGATAAATAAAATAGGTACCACAACTTATTACACAATAAACGTAAATAACTACAAGGTTTTTAATAACACATTTATGGAATTGCAAAAAATATGTTTAGTCGTTACGTTATACTTTATTTGAAATAATGCAAACATATACGTACCTACACAAGCAGTAGAGGGTTAACACCATAATCTATTTTTGTATAGACTAGGTCCAAAAATCATATATGGATAAAACGAACTTAATGAATAAACTATCTAAAATTATTTTCTAGATATCGTCCCCGTTGAGCGAAAAGTCATTAACTCGAGTTAATGATTTCTTTTGAATGTGAAAATTAACCAGGTCAACCCTTTTGAGCTGAAAATAAAATGAGCAAATTAACTAATTTTAGTTAATTAATATTCATTTCTTAAGATTGTATCTAACCCATACTTAAAAAATACCTAAAACGACTTAATTACTTTTCCCTTTAATTATCTCTGCATATTAAAATTATTATTAGAAATTGTAAAATCACTAAATGGATTTAGTTATTTTTCACATCGGTACACGCATTTCATTCTGGGTTAAAAATCACTAACTCTGATCAAAAATTAACTAACTCTAAATTATGTTACATATTTTAAAAATAAAAGTAACTAATTTATATATTTTGATATTTTTCAAAGTATTCAGACAATATTTTCTTAATGTAGTCTATATTAAATAAACTTTGTTATAATTTCCTTCATTTAAGACTATAAACGTAGAGATAGGTTACTGCAATCGTAAGTTATGAATTTTTATATTTTTAAAATCTTTGAACAGCCATATCTCAAAACAAGGTTTTTCGAGTTAATGACTTTTCGCTCTACGGGGACGATATTAAATATAGATCCCAGGGTACAAGTGTGATATTTTAAATTATTTAATCATATTTGCAGTTACCTAACAATCTTTGTCAATCGCATTTCATATCCGTTTCAAGTCCGGTTTAAGTGGACAATTTTTGATATTAGAAATTCAACCTACAGCCATTCGTTTACAGTTCATGTTTGATTGGCAAGATAAATGATTGGTGATCGATTAACTTATCATGCGTCAATAGTTTGACAGGAGTGTCAAAGTAGTCGATATAAGCACTGTCCCAAATTATGAGCAGGCCTAGTCTTATGTCCAAATACCGCATAATCAACATGTTTTGAAAGTAGATCAAAAGTTATAAAGTTTGAATACTACCACTTCGGCGCATGCGACGTTGTTTAACTAAACAATGATTACTAGCAGTGACTAAAGAGTTGCTGTAGAGTCTGAACTTAATAACTACAAACTTCCCCATAATAAAATATTAGATTAATTGCTACTGCAACTGCCTCCGAGTGCCTCCCATCTTTCAAGAAAATCATCCAACGTATCCATCTAAGCATGTACACGTAGCGAGATTGATTTGGAACTGAGAAAAACGAATAGCGAAGAATACATCAAAACATCTAAGTATGAGAGAAGCAACAGATTTTTCAACAAAAAATCGCCCGTCTATACGTTTATCCAGCAGAACCCAGCAAGTTATCAACGTCGCGACAAGCCGAGAGGGTTTAATTAGTGAGGGGACAAAGCGCTTCCTTCTCCCGCCTTCAAAAGGCCAACGATATTATGAGCCTGGACAATGAAGGTGCTCCTTCAAATCTCCTTGTTTATACTTTAAAGGACCTGATCTCAAGTTTTTGTGTGAAACGGATCGTGTTTTTTATGGAAAGGGTTGTAATTGGAATACGTTGGACCGTGAATGTAAGGGAGCTTTCTTAATCTCCGTGTTGATTTCTTGAATAAATTCGTGAAAATACGAAGTATTTTTAATCGACAAGAAAAATAGAAGGCGCTTAATTCGTCGCCAGCTTATTCTCTAAAAATGTTCAACGATATCATGAAGCGGTTGGATTGGTTAAAAAACAATTCATAGTAAAGGTTGTTATTATTCTGATTATTGTGGAACAAGTCACCAGAAGGATAATGGATGACCGCTGTAATCGAGGTTTATGCCTAGCAGTAGTACTGTTTCCAGAAAAATAACAATAGCTAAAAGCATATCCTCCAAAATACGATGACATTTAAATCAACAGATCAAAGTGTAGCAGACAATCGTTTACCTAAAGCTAAATGCACCCGTCTTACGCGATCAGACGTAAACCTATTACACAATCTGAAACTATCGATCAACTGACAATCAATCAAAACTACACGTTTATTTCAGTCAAAACAATCATTTACTAATCAAAACATTTTACATTCATACGTAAAGTCAAGCCTTTTTCTTTTAGCAGCAGAATAAAAACAACAATCCTACCAATTTATGTTATGGGTCTTGACAATTGCTTTAACTTTTAATAATATGGTCTATACATTACGCTTTCACAGATTGCTCGTTAACACATTTGATGCCAGCAACTCACGGAGTGGGTTCAGAAAACCTACTAAGTAGGTTTGTTGGCAGCGAAAGTGTTAAACCAACTTTAAAATAAAGTTTCGTATAAAAATAGTTAACAATCTGGTATCAATCATAGGGCTATGATTTCTCAAAAATCCACAATCTAAGCAACGGACATAGGTGACGAAATTTTACATGCAAGCGGAGCCGTGTCAGCCAGTCTCGTCATACACGCCCGTTATGATATAGCTGGGAAATAACACTTGGGAATGTCGTGAAGCCGACAAAAGGAAGTTTAACAGGAAGACATGATCGGCACCCACCTGTGGGCGGACTTGAATACAAGATCAATCGCTCCGACAGATTTTATGGCAACCAGTATGACTTTCCAGACACAGAAAAACGGTTGGAGATATGGCTTCGGTAGTCCAAGCGATGGCACGGCATTTTTCTCTTTAACAGATTGAGTTAGAAGACCGAAGTTTGATAGCAAAGGAGCTGTGTAGGTATGACGCCATAGAAGGAAATTTACCAATTTTGATACATTAATATCAAATTGTTCCCCCCTAAAACGTAGGTGTCCTTCATGAAATAAATTCGAATATCACAGACACGCATAAAATATGCCTTCAAAGAATATGAACTAGACAAAAAGCTAAGATCATTTTAATAGTTTTTAATATAACACAAATTATATAAGTTTCCATACCTTTACACAAACAAAGAAAATAAATCTTCATTTTATTTTCTAATAAACTTGATTTTGAGACTTATAAAAACAACCCCACTATTGTATTTCAACAATTCCAATGAAATGTAAACCAACATTTATTCATCAATTCAACAATAATATTGCTTTGTTAAATCTTATTTTTTCTTCAAATGTACTTGTCAAGTACAAAAGTGTACTTCAGAAATAATTATACGATAGAATATTTTCTTAAACAAGTTATTATCTTTTATTTTCTATTGAATATCTTTATTTCGTCTCCAGTATTCATTTTTTTATTTCTCAATTCTCATAACATGTTCTCATAACCAAGAATGATTTCATATTGCTATATTTATCCAAGTAATTGATTTCACCATAATAATATCAATTAAAATACACCGTAATGTACAAGACATAATTATTTGTAGTCATTTGTTGCAGTCTTCAACTCCAACTTTCTTATCCTTTTATTATATTTTGGACTTTCAAATGATAACCTATGAAATTGACAGTGCAAAGTAAGATTTTACTACTAACACTATGCATATTTTGTAAGGGAATCAAAATCATGACACCCGTAGCAATAACATAGATATGTGAGCATCTTAACCCCTACATTATACCAGCTATTCTATCGAATAAAAGCTTTCTTTCATTTTACTTTCATTCCCCATCAATCCAACGTCAGCTCGACAGTTTTAATTGTTCCGCGAAGGTCATGGGCTCCGCGCCATTGTTTTATATTGATGTCCGTTCCCATGTCAGGTCGGAACACAAAAGACATAGAGCTGTATTGTTTAATGTTAGGTAACGCAGTGTTATGTTTTAATTGTATGGTTTTTGATAAAGTGCTTGTAATGTACAAGTGGATTGTCAAGAATGTTGTAAGTAGTAAATGTGGGTAAAACGCTTCTTACCACGATTTCTATAAATAAAGAATATCTTGTAAATAGGCAAGTCAAATGTTACTATAGTATTTTTTTATTTCCGTAATATTTTGTCTCTGCCTACCCACTCCTAAGGAAGAAGGCGTGATGCTATGTATGAATTAAATTTGATAAAATTTAGACTTCCCCTTGCTTTGCAATGTTAGTGAGTATTTGATACGTAGAATCGAACACATTAGGCATATGACTAAATATAGATAAAAGTCTTAAAAGGACTTTGTACTCAAAAAGCAATGCAATAGCAATGCCTATAGCAAGCGATAAACGGTTTATTCCCTTAAGCAAAAATGTACCCTTTTGCATCAGGAGTTTTTATCATTAATTTTAAAACAGGGCATCCTGTTTTAAAATTAATAATAATGTACTACGCACCTAAAATCACGTCTTATTTATTTATAGGTTATGAAAATGCGAGATAGAGAACAAAAATGCTTTTAATTTGGCTTTTAAATATTCATTTTAGATTTTTAGAACCCACCAAGAAAAAGATGGTATAGATTTCCAACTAAGACGAGAAATCTCACTACAAATACAAAACTAAAGTCTGCACTAAACTAATCATTTATCGCAAAGTAAAAAGGGAACATCAGCTAATAGACAGTTCCCGTCGTTGCCTCCCCTAGAGAAAGGAAAAAATTAACCAATTGAAATGGATCACCTCTGCTTCGACGCGTTGCATTACCGAGATTTGCACTATCTGCCCCTAAGTTTGTAGTTCATGTTATCTATATTTTTCTGGCTTATGTCAGCTATAGTTTTCTTAAATTTAGATATGACTGTCGATGATTTATACTTTTGAATAATGAATACAATGCTTTAATTCTTGTCTTATAGATTAGAGAAATTAAAATCTAAGCCAACGATTATTTTGAAAAAGTTGTGATTTGGTTGTAACACATGTCTTCAGATAAATTGTTCTTTAAAAAAGAACTGTAACGTACATGCAGTAACCACTAAAATTATAACACGAATATTGAAATACCAAATATCTAGAAATACACTTTAAAAAATACGACAATCTACACGTCAAAATAATACGGAAAAAGCTTCAAAACTCCATAATAACATATTATTTGAACGTCCACTGCACACAAATCAACATTACTTCTAATAGCTATCGAAAACAAATAAAAGTTCGATTCACATCGCGATACCTTGACATCGTATCGAATACCTGTCATTACAATGACCATCAGTGCGACGTTCAAAAACAATAATTTACGAATAAATCAATATTGTCGTGTCGAAAGCAGGTTTTTCCTAAGGGCATTAAACTCGACCTATGCCTACGTTGGCTATGTGTTGCATGGAAATGTTGGAATATGGATTTTGGTGAAAGTTCCAGTGTTATTTACTCTAGTAGTAAAATATAGCTAAAATTCTTTTGTTCGTAACTTTATTCCTTTATTTCGTGGGAAACAAGATCGTTAATTTTCATCGGTTTTACTTACTCTAAATATTACTAAAGTAATTCTTAGTTTTCTACTAATCACTAATAAAACCTAAACAAATAATGAAACAGGATATGACTTGATAATATGTTGGGTATTCATTAGTCTGTATCAATGACAGAAACCCCAAAAGTTATCCAAATTTTACTTTGCAATAAGCTGGTCTACTTACTCATATTTGCAAGAGTAGAAAGACCGCAAATACTCTAATTTCACAACACGCCTGCAACATACCCAACACAATTGCTATTATAACTAGTGGCTATGAATTTTATGTGGTATTGTTAGTACCAGTACAAGTTCTAATCGGTATTAGTATAATGTTACTAGAACATTTCGTATGTAGATTCTAGATGTTTGAAGTCGTTGGAATGGGATCAAAGCAACATTTACTAGTTGGTAAAACATCGGCTATTTGGAAGGTATTTTAGTATAAATAATCAATGCGATATCTTTGCTATTAATTGCAAAACATGCCCGTATTTCGGAATGGTTTAACAATTTTGGTGTATCGCTAATGTTCGCTCTATTTTGTCATCAGATAACCCTGCTCACTGCTTGCTCATACAGACAGCAAGACGAGAAGTAAAATCTTAACTTAATAAGACTTGATGCAACTACTTGTATTTGCCGTAATTTACTGGACATTTATTTGGTGATCTGAGATATTGTGCCAAACGCGCCTGATTGCTTGTGGTAGTTATTTCTTTCAACACTTTGATAATCCACAATTTTATTAAGAAAAATTCGGCCAGCTCATTTATACTACCTAGTATCGTATCCAATACACTATCAGCGAAGAACTATGACTTTATAACAAACTAGCTGACCCGCGCAACTTCGCTTGCGTCCCTTAAGATAATCATAATTTTCCCCGTTATTGTAACATTTTTCACTGTTACTCCGCTTCTATTGGTCGTAGCGTGATGATATATAGCCTATAACCTTCCTCGATAAATGGGCTATCTAACATTGAAAGAATTTTTCAAATCGGACCAGTAGTTCCCGAGATTAGCGCGTTCAAACAAACAAACAAACTCTTCAGCTTTATAATATTAGTGCAGCTCATTTATCAGCTTTTTAATAATAGATAAATACACCTTCGATCAAATAATCAAGCGTGATTACAATAAAGAACACTTTCCAATCACTCATTGTTTTTATAGTGATAAGCAAAGAGGGATCATAGAGAGAACAATATCGCTTTTACTTCTTAAAGATTATTTCCCTTACTTTCCTTATAAACTTAAAAATATGAACAACAATATAATTTACAATAACGACATAAAAATTCCACGTAACGCGTATTATACCGTGAACTATTTAGTTGTGTACCGTTACAGATGTTATCTGCGTGGGGCCGACAACGTACCGGCAAATGGACATCATGACAACGTCTTTGTACTCATAGATGTAGTGGAGTAACTGATGAAGACAGCGTCAAAATTATGATGAGTAATGAGTAATATTTGAAAACGTTTTGACACAATTAACGATGAATAATAGGTTCAAGTGTTTTCGAAAATTTAAGAAGAAGTATCATCTTGTATTAGTTTGCCTTGTAGGCCCACGACAAGTCTCACTGGATCTTTAATACCTTTTACATGTGAAGAGTAAACGAGATGAATAACTGCAACCATTTTTCTGATAATTTCGTAAGTCTTATTTAGTAAAGTTTCTGAGAAGGCCATGTATTAGTGTACACTGTACAGCTAGACTGTGTAAATTTTATTAGACGTTTATAAAACGCAAAGACTAGTATCAGTATTCAAATGTTTTAAGTGGTAAAAACTAAATTACTAAAGCTCGGGTGTACTTTATTTACCCTCATAACAAATAAACATAACATAACATTTCTATTTCAAGCAAAAGTCATTAAAGTATCATATTCCGACTGTATATTATTATGCGGGGGTTTGTAAAACATTGATTTTTGTACGCCGAGTATGATAATACTGCGGCCTAAATGTAACGGCCTTGTGGAGTCGGACTAAGGACATATACTTTCAGCATACATTTTCTTGTTAGACATGAAGATACTTAATGTAAGTGAACGTTTAAGACAGTGAAAATTGTGTTGAGATTTGTGTTATGCAGTCATACATACATGAGAAGCTTTATTTTTATTCACGTCATGCATACATAACATCACGCCTTTTATACCCGAAGATGTAGACAGAGGTGAATTAAATACATCCACTTTTTGTCGTTTGCTATATTAGTCCCATGTTATAGGGAATGAGCTTATTACTATATGTCACTGCAGAAGTTTTAATAAAAAAATAAATTGAAATCGTGCTGCTAATTATTTAATAAATGTGCCAGTTGGAATGTTTTTGCTTACTTCGATGTTGAATAGAATAAAAACGTAATCCTTTTGTAATTAAAGCCTTATAGCTTACTAATGGGTGCATTCTGCAATTCAACACAGGAATCATGTACTTGGAAATAGAAATCGATTAGCGGTTCTTCATTGCCTTGACCTTATACCACGCTAAGTGGGGTCGAAACAACGTATTGCCTTCTTTCACTAATCTTTATCATTTCTTTAAGTACGTATGTATGTACATTACTACACACGTTTTTCAAAAGGTTACTACACAGCCTGCAGATTTTTTAACTTAGTATTTTCCCCAAAACAATCGAGCACTAATTTTTACGAACCTCCATAATCTTTTAGTCCGAAAACTCCATTGGCACCTACCTGCATAGCGATCGAAGAATATTTGCTTAGCCTTATCAGAACATTCGATCAAACCCACACCCCTTAAAAACTAGTAGATGAAGCAGTAAATAGCTCATCAATATTATCAATAACTTCCAATAAACCAAACAAAAAGAGTCAACGCAATAACGTTCCCCACAAATCGTCTCCACATTATGCACTTACAGACACTCAAAACAATTAGTCATCGGTGTGTCGTGTGAAATGCTTTTATCGAACACATTATCACCACGAGCCGCAGTACAATTATATTAAAACCACGGTATAAACAAACCATTATCGCAGGACGTTGCACCCGTTGGTTATATTGTATTATGTGAATTGACAATGTTTTTGTCACAAATATTTCATCCCATCAGTGATTCAAATTACATAATTTACCAATATTAACGGACCAATATATTCATTGGAAACTACCTTAAGCCTGGGATTTTTTCTCCACTTATTATAAAATTATATTTTATAAATTAGGTAGTTCTTTGGTCACTGCCTAAAACCTAGCTAAACACCTTATTCCCAATGGGGAAGTAAGGCGTGATATTTTGTATGAAATATTTATTTCCTTTCCCGAGACAATCTATCACCCTATCAAGTTTTTGATTTGGATGAACCAAATTATTTCAGTAATTTAGCAATGAAAGTGTAACAGATAGATACACAGATTAATTTTCCCTTGACTAAGCTATTCTTAATTATGTGATTAGCTGCCTATCAATACTCAATGCTGTTAAAGCCCTCTCTCCGTACGACAAAACTGTGCTAAGTCATTTGTAGGCAGTTTCATAAATTAAACATAACGATAATAAAACAAATGTTTATAATTGAGATTATAGTATGAAGTCATTATTGTGCATCACAGCTAATTTTAGAAACAGTGACAGTGAACACATTTGTTCATAAAAAAATACTCATGTGATAAAATATGGTGCATTTAATTACCCAGATCGGAACCTTCTTTTTATTTCAGGCCATATTTATTTGCAGCATTTTGTTGATAACTGTAACTTGAGTTTTTGATTTTGAAAGACTGCGCCTCACATTAAACCGATATAAGATTTATGAAATTACAAAGTCCTTCCTGACTATTTTCTTGGGGATTGCCCGAAGTTGAGATCGTAGACCTCCAACAATGATTTAAACAATGTGACATGAAGAAAAAACACATTACGCAATAAATGCAGATAAACACATTAATAATATAGTTCTATAAGTTAATTTGGTAAAATAACTCACCAGGATTCACAAACGTTGAAACTTGCCTTCCGTCCGGGTAGTGGCTGCACAAAAATGTGCCCCGTCTTCCCGTACTCTCAATTGTCATTTAATTTTACTTCTACCCGCCATGATTAGTTTCGAAATAGTTGCGTTCAGAAATTAATTACTTTAATTCTATACGATTTGATTCGCGACAATCGTTTTATCCAGCAGATAGCTTATCTAACACTCATTCCTAAACTGTAAAACTAATAATCATTTACCGAAGTCAAAGTATAGATCTTTCGCAATTGAACGCGTCTTTTAAAGCGGAACAGTAGCAAGCTCAACTTTGTAGAATCACTAATCCCCTCCCAGAGCGCGGTCCCTCAACAATTAGTCCCGTATTTCTTTTAAAAATCCAATTCACTTTAGACTTTTAACCGAACTACAAGTACAAACGACAAACCAGGAAAGTTTAGTGAAGTTTTGTCGCTCGAACTTCGAACTAATTGTTCAAAGAACTCAGCGGCCCAAAGGACAAATTAGTAAATGAGATAACTCTGTAAACAGAACAAAAATAGCCACAAACCGCTCGACGCTATCATAGCGAGGCCAATTAACTATATTAATTGAAAATAATTACTAAACAACCCGATATAGAGCGTAGTTAGGGTTCGCATGAGGAGAAAACTGCTTTTGGTAATATTGCCAAAATGAGCATTCTTTGAAGCCTCATCACTGTGCCCATCTTCAATAGTCTTTAATGGAGGGGAGAATATGTGACTTCATCTAACCCTTTTAATTATGTAATTATTTTACTCCTATTATGATAATTACCCCACTGCAGCAAGTCATTGTATTCACCTAGAAGATTGTGATTTTACACTTGAAATTCCGAAATACTACCTATAAATAACTCTGTTAATTTACATACAAAAGTATATTTATATAGAACTTTATTACATGTCATAAAAAGCTCACTACTAGAACCATAAATAACATCATCAGAGCAGTTATAAATGGTTTGCAAACTATGTGAAATACATCGGAGAAAGATAACCGAGTTAATCCTTTATAATGAAGTGCAAATACATCACGCTCACACAGGAAGGAGTGGGCAGGCGAAGGAGAGCCCACGCGAATCATATTACAAATGAAAACCAATCGTTTGTTCCACATTTATCTTGTATTTATGATAGCTATTGTTTTAACTGTGAATCCTCTGACTGTAGTATTATTTGTATTGTTTGAGCAATGAAAAGCAATGTATGTTAACGAAATAAAATTTATTTTATAATTTGTATGACCTGAAGAGTGTCATGAAATAGGGATGATTTGCAATGGGTTGACATTAACAAAAGTGGTTCAAAATGTTGATGGAATTTTAAATAATGTAGAACTTAAACGAATATTTGTTTGTACAGATTTCATAATCACACCTGGACTGATTTGGAAAATTGTTAACACAAAAAATAACGATCAATCAAAGTCTTATATAACTTGACTTGACTTTGACTTTGACTGCCTCCGTGGCGCAGTGGTTTAGGTCACCACGCCGATACCACTGCATCGGGAGGTCGTGGGTTCGATTCCCACACGGAGCAATTATTTGTGCGATCCACAAATAATTGTTTCGGGTCTGGTTGTGCTTTGTGTCCGTTGTTTGTATGTTTGTAAAAGTCCCCGCGACACAAGAGCAATTCTTAGTGCGGGAGTTGTGTTTTTTAATAAAAAAAAAGGCCTTCTATTTTATATACCTACAATCTATCTTCTGTAGATATCTTTCAATCTCAATGACATTCAAATGTCAACTAACATTACATCTGAGGCTTATCAAATTGATACAAAACTGGTTTAGATGCACAAAATATGTTTCATCTGCAAAAAACCGACAGTCATCGACCACCCAGGAATTTGACTATCACCGAACAAAAAATAGTACTAATGAACTCATAAAAACTATTATTATATTCATATTCATATTCATTTATAATGTTATAAAGTTCAGGCAAATATTTGGTGTTACGACTTTTAATCGCGGCTGCGCCTTTTAATCGGTGATAAGTCGTTAATTTTATTATTCGCTACTGATCAAAGTATGCCCCCGCGTTGAAATATTCGTTGTTATTATCTTTCAACTATATAAAAAAAAGACGGTATTACAACTAGGAAAATAAATTTAAATCTAGCTTAAAAAAAAATCTTCATACAAATAATTACAACTTAGCTTAATTGTACGTCCAGGGATGAATAAGAAACAGTATTGTATACATAGATCGCATTTATTTGCTGTTATTCAATAAATAATATATCTGCCAATTATCTCAAAATGAAAGTAGATAACATGTTCTTAATAAACAAACTTTCCATGGATAGACACAGACCAAAGAACGCTTTATCCCTAAAAAAATATTTAAACAAAAGAATATATATTATCAAGATTATTATGTTACACGTGCCTTGTAAAGATGATATTTAAGTTTTTCCTTAATGATTACACGTGTATAAAACTAAGCCAATCATAAAATAAAAAGTGTAACCAAAACAGCACGAGCGAACAAAACAAGTACACATTTAATACGACGCACATCTGCAAAAAACAAACGCATTGAAACACGGTCTAAAAGCAAAAAAACTTTCAACAACACGTTCCCTACAAAAACACGTTCCTTTTATTACGCATTCGTTCTAATATATTTCAACAATCATTAAATGACACGACACTTTTGCAAGCTACCAACCCTAGAGGGCCGACAAAGCGTCAATTACCGCCAATTTCGTATCGGTAACGTTCCGCCATTTTGTGTTCAGCCATCTTTGTTGCCAACAAAAGGTGTATCTTGTTTGTGGTCTGTAATCTGTCATTGTGCCTTCGTTCCCGCCAAAATAGCGACGTATTGAAATATGTAAACCATCCGGCTTGAGAAACTTGCTATCAGATATCGGTATTCGAAATTCAGTACATATTTTGTTAGTTCGAAATAACCGGCGTTGAGGTCAAACATCGTGGAATAGCGAGCGAATGTCGTCAATTATTTTGATATCGTTTTATGTCGCCATTATCCGTTTGAAACGTTTACTGGTCTAATCTTATGTGGCTGATCACAGCCGAGCTATCATTATGCTAAGTATTATAGTATCGTTACAGAGAAACATGAGATCTACGTCGTCCTTTACAATTTCTTATTAGTGTAACAAAGTTTCGTCGTCACTTTTACTCGTGATGTCAAGGCATGAAAGGTACAAAGTGTACAAAGAAGAAAGAAAGTTGTCTATTGTAACAAAAGTGATGGCGTCGAAAAAAAACTGTAGGCACGGCGTTCAATTACTTAATCCTTAGCGTAGCGGCTTACAAAAGACGGGCTGCGGACAGTTATGGGACGATTTGTCACGATCAGTCCATAGATACGATGGTGAAAATAAAGTTAGAAGGGAGCAATTAGAGAGATCGTTAGCATGGCTTTATAATTGGTGTCTTAGAACCGATTGGAGATAAGGTACAGCACGATTTGTTGCCTTGACAAATGCATTTGATGCAGTTTAGTGTAATCTTCGGATTTTTGACGCATTCCACGCATTTCTTTACTGTTATTGTAAAGGAAGGCGTTAGTGTCTCATGCACCTTTGTTCTACACTTATTTTATCTTGAACTGGAACTATCAATCATTCAATCAGAATTAAATTGTAATTGACGTGAACATTATGTTAAATGAAGCTTACAAAATGAACACTATGAAGATACTGAAGGAGTTGTGAACACATTATTACTGGCACAGCCACCGAAATACTACAAGTTAGGTTAAGCTTCGTACACGATGCAGCAAGCAAGCCTATTACCACACTGGGCACGGCTCCAGAATTCAACTTGTTAAGGAGAATCCTAGCTGAAAAACTTAATAACAACTGAAGAAGAAACAGAATTGAGGCAACTGTACGAAGTAACTTTTGTTTTTTGTAAGATTTTCTCAGTAATGATTCTGTCTATAAATATTACAGACATATAATACAAATAGACTTATTATACCTTTTATCATACCAGTTAAGTATTGAAGGGATTTCGCTGCTGGGATTCTTCCGATCAACGAATGTTAAATTTTAAAGGTGCAGGGAAGTAATTTGGCGGCAGTTCACAATATAGGGGAGGTGTGGATCCCTAGTGAAGGATATTAAACATCGTTTACTTATGATTTCTACGTTTAACTCACCTAACATTACAATAGTTCTTCTGAGGAGAAATTGAACCCAGACAAAACACACCGTTTTTCAATTCGAATATAATAAACAAGCAATTTTATACGAACAGTTTAGTAATCAATTGCACTATATTAGTAATCGTGTTGCAAACTTATCTATACTAATATTATAAAGCTGAAGAGTTTGTTTGTTTGTTTGTTTGTTTGTTTGAACGCGCTAATCTCAGGAACTACTGGTCCGATTTGAAAAATTCTTTCAGTGTTAGATAGCACATTTATCGAGGAAGGCTATATAACATCACGCTACGGTCATTAGGAGCGGAGTAGCAACGAAAAATGTTGCAAAAACGGGGAAATGTTTGACCCATTCTCTTAGGTGACGCAAGCGAAGTTGCGCGGGTCAGCTAGTAACTAATAAAGTATCGTCTGACGCCATTTAGAGGTTTCTTTGTCCGTAAACAAATGACTCAGGTATCAAACCATTAAATGCTAATTGAAATATATTCTTACAAGAACACGTCAACGTAAATTAAATTCGATATTGGTAATACGCCACCCAGAGGTTTAGTTTAGTTTAAACACGAATAAATTGTTCATAACCTTATGCATTGTCACAGTGATTCGAATATTTTGAACGACTGGTAATAATTACGTAAGTTTGGAATCCTTATTAGGAAATTAACTTCCTGGGATTTATTTACATGTAAAAGTAGCCTTGCTGTCTCTGTAAATCTTAAAATGGGTTTAGTAGTTTAATCGGGGGGAAATCGTAAAAAAGAAACAGGAAAAAAAACATACTATTTTTACTATTATAAATATAAATTTTCTAATAATCCGGAAGATTTTATTAATATTCAAAACGCACTTGATAAAATATTATTTTATTTCTATTTGTAGAGAACTATTTATTATCATACGAAACACATAACTGTTTAGCAATGTGAACAATTGCTCAAAGAAGGAATAATGTGAACTTTGAACCAATAAACAGGATCTGTATTAAAATACTTTTTGTAAGTTTTAGTATAATTATACGGAAACCTTTCAATGACAGTGTACTATACAAATAGATCCTAAAAATACCTCGCTTGATGCAACAATTTCCATAGAATAAGTATATTATTTCTAAGTAAGACGTAAATTTTATGTAAAACAGACATGTTTAGTGTGAATTCATTATTTCGTTTGTCACTTGCGATCGATAAGTTTATGTTCGTTCGCTGTTGGGAGTCTAGGATTGTGACAACGGTTAGGACTTTCAAAATGTATCTGTTGAATTATATTACCCTAAATTATAATATTAAAATCTGTTATTTAGGCTTTAGAGTGTTTTTTGTTGAATAGTTTATGGGTGCTTGTAAGAGAGTTAAGTCTTATCGTTTCAATATTTATTTGTGAAAACAGCTTAACACGATTGCATTTAAAATTTAAACGTTGTTTTGAATACTGGTATACCTTATTCTGTTTTAAGGTAGGCGATGTTGTGACAAACAGATCACACATATCTACTTCGATTCCAAATTTTTATGAAGTTCACCGTGAATTTGATTTGAGAGTTACGTTTATTTAAAAACCTTAAAATAACAGTACTTCCTATATATTTGTCTTTCCGAAGGAAATCTACAAAATGACAGGTTTTATGCCAAAATAAAATCAATAAGACGCGAAAGACACAAGCAGAATTGATGGAGTGACCAATAAATACACTTTCAGGACTAACCACGGATTTGAGGATTTAAAACGAAAAAAAAAATTTTTTTAACAAAGGAGTTTGCCAAGAAGTGGGACACACAAGGAAACATTCTTAGATACTTTCAATCTAAAAACCACCTGTACCAAAATAATGTCACCAAATTACTCTCACAACAAATCAAATCACTTTCTAACCATTTAATTCAATGTATCCGCTTCCTAAAACTATAACAGTATATAATATTATGTACTAAATGTACTAGTTACATTGAAACGTCGGCCAAGCGGACCGTGGCGGCTCCGAATTAACTAAGGCTTTGCGCAATTAACGTCCTGTAATGTGTGATGTGAATTTAAATGTTTTAAGAAATTTTGATACAAGTGTCTAATTATAAGGTCATTTTAGTTGCATATTGAGACAATTAATGTACCTAATTAAGAAAGTACTGTAGTAGCGCAATTGTTTACAGTCGGTACTATCGAGTATCGAGAGTTTGACATTAAAAATGTACTGCCAAAATAGTTCTGACGAAGCCCGGTAGAGGCGCTAAACAGATTAATGTGTAAAATTTATCGATAGCTAGCCAGTTGTCGGGAGTCGATAGCAGTAGAGAATCGTGCTACAGATGGTGACATTACACTGGGTTAATTGTGTTTACATATTCCTAATTGTGGAATTTACTTATATGACAAAATACAAACATACATACAATTTGACAAATTTATATTCGTCAAATAATCAAGCTAAGTTTCACCATAAGATGCAACAAGCGGTATGTTATGCGTCACTTCTCCTTGCATCGTCATGAAATATTGGACCTTTACAGAATATATTTTTTTGAGATATATAAATCAACTTAGACTATAATAGGAGACGATCGCGTTTTGTGTCTAAGCGACACACATAATAGGTATTACCTTAAATCTCATCAAACAAAAAATAACTGTCGAAAATAGCAAGTTTTATGGTTTTCTGTTCCATACAGAAGTCAAGTATATTAGTAAATACTTAAAACAATGTATCTGTTGTTTTAAGACTCGTAAACCTCTCAACAACATGCATTCTTAATACAGCAGTAGTCTTTTTAACGACATAAAATACATATGAAATCCACAGGCCCATTCGGCGAGTGTCGAACACGTTGAATGAACTATGCCCTTTTACTTCACAATTAAAGAGCGAACCGTGCCCACTGGGAAAGTTTATGTCCCACTTGATAAATGATCATTACATATTTTACTTCCAATTAAATTGATGTCAATTAGCCTTATTTGAGGTTGTAGCACACATACTCAATCGAAAAAGCATTTTGAGTTACGACTCGCCTTCGTTAACTAATTATTTGTTATAAAAACCAAAACAGATCTGCAGCTATAACAGGTTAATTTTGCTGTTCTATGAGTAATGGCTCAACAACAGCTAATTGATATCTAACCCACAAGTGGTAGGCAAATCAAAACTTGCTCGCTTGTTTATTGCAGTCATTATCGAGTACACTAAATATCCAATTCTTTTAATACCAACAGGTAACCGTATATTATAAAATCCACTGCACACTGCATTAAGTTTTTAAAAATAGTAAAACAAGTATACACTGCTTAAACTATCCTTAACAGATCAGCAACTCCGGCTTTAGTAAGTTGCCATTAAGATGAGACAAAAGGCGGTCCGGCAACAATCCTACCAAGAGAAGATATGTGTACTACGAGTTACTTCGTACAGTTGCCCAATAACCCGTCCGTTTGGTTCCAGAGGATGTGCATTAAGCAATGAATGGCGGTAGGTTTAATATATTAATTAGTTGGTGACTCATTATCGGAAGTAAATTAAAACGTTAAGTTTTCCCATAGATTTCTTTAGAAATAAGTGAGAGGGGATTATAACAGGATATAAGTTATAAGGCGTTAATGGAGTGAGAGATTTCGATGCATTAACGATCTTTTTTTTTCTCCGAGACTAGTCGAGTATTGAATGAGATAGAATGAAAAAGATAATATTACTTGGTATCTTTATTTTTTTTTAAGAAGGATCTAGAACTTTATACTTGTAAAACTAGAAAAAGCAGACTCAAAGTGCATAAGAGAGGCCATGACCAAACTATACTTAGGTATGGTTTTACAAAACCAAAAAGCATTACAATAGTCCTACAACTGTTTTATGAATATTGTCACCTGCGCTTTGTGTATAAAGAACGTATGTCAAATACTATAATTATCAGAAAAATACCATGCTGGCTTATCAATGGGTATCCAAAACAAGTCCAAACCTGCACTCTCTTTCATAATCTCTCAACAGCACAAAGGATTTGAAAAGAATGTCCAACAAAGTATCCTACCAGTTCTACTTGTCAAGTTGAAACATGTCCATATTAGCGGATGGAACCGTTTGAGTTATATTTAGAGGAGCAGGTGCTACTGCTGTTGATGCAGCTTTGTTCGAATAGTCGAAGAATCGGTCTTTTTTTTAGCGAACATTGTTGAAGCCTTTTCAAGATTATCGGGATCGAAGGATTAACAAGAAAGACTAAGATACACTTTCTAAGGGTTGTAATAATCCAACTGTTTGGCTAATATAAATGCGAATGTTTGGATGTTTGTACTTAATAAAGCTGTATTTTATAACCTGAAACGTGTGTTAAACACAGAATCCTTTTTACTTCAGGGTGTCTTTTAGAAAAAACGAAGTCGAAGCTACTATAAATGCGAAAGTTTGCAGTGATGGGTAAATGTTTCTTATACTTTTACGCAAAACTACTGAAAAGATTTCGATTCATACATCATAGAGATACTTTATAATCTGGATTAATACGTAGGATACTACTAACACGGGAAAATCTTGGCAAACGGACTAAACCGCGGACAGGAGTGTGGTTAGCATTCAACCTAATGTCAAACGCATTCAAGTCTTGCTAAGGGTTTTACATAAAGCAGTATATATGTATTTTGTAGCATTTTAACTGATTACAATAGGTTGTCAGAACACAAAACTTGAATAATTTCTATGAACATAATCAACGAATTAGTCTTGTTCGTAACAAACCACGCCTTTAAGGCTTCATAAGTAACTAATATTATTTATGTAATAAACAAGTTCGCTAATGTTTGTTGTAAATCACTTGGTTTATTTGTATTTATATTATTTACTACGTCTTAATTATGTTTAGTTGTGCCTTGATTATACTTTAGATGTGAAGTTGTTAGACTCATTTGTTTTGATGCTCTTCATTTGCGATTATTGTTTGAGATAAGATTGTGTTTTGAGAATAGTCTTTAAAGCGCTTTGTTCTTCTAACTTAAAGCGTGCTTCTACTTACGCAGTAAATTTCCTTTTTAAAAGTATTCTAAGTGTTAATTTGTTAATCTGAGTTGATATTTATTCCATTATGCTATGAGTAATTTTTCATTAAAAGAACAAACAACAAACTGATCTAATAGTTTTGAATCGTCCTCCACGATAATTTTTACCGATTGATTGACATGTAATTAAGTTTTTGAAGATCAATGACTGTGCCACCTTAATTTTTTTCGACATTTCGGTCAAATCGAATCGCCGTTGGTCGCGAGAGTTGGTATGAACAAAAATTATTAAATAAAATCTACGACTAAACTATGTACTAAGCCCCCGTGACCTAAGAAAACAAGGTGCGTACTATTACCTAGTATTCTAGTACTCAAAATGTAGCCCAGATCACCTTGAACGAGTGGGTGACAAACAGACATTATCATTTACATTGTATTGATACAATTTACAATAGTTTAACGTTTGTTTTGATTCTAATCTGATTTATAATATGTACATGAAATGTTTGAAGCAATTTTTGGTAGTAGTTATGGTGTAGATAATAGATTTATCCGACTGTTTAACATAAACTGGATAGTGTTATTCAAAATAATCATAGCAGACATTCTGGACTAAGAATCATTTTTAGAATATCAATGTAATTCTCAATTGTTTACTAAATTACCATTTTTTTCGTTGGGAGGTTTTTACTGCATGAAGGAAAATAATGGTAAAATTGATTCAATATAAGAAGGCTGACACAGATGACAAGACTTTACCGACGAAATATGTACACGTTATGAAGTTTGGCTTAATTTTGACCCTGGAAGCATAAGACTTGACATTTAAACCAAATTTTCCTATGCGAACAGATTCACGGACAGGCTTTAAAATCTATCTTATATTTAACAAACATTCATACTCTTCACAAAATATGCAACAAAAGTTGACGTATCACAAATAAAATGCGAGCAACAAACTGGGGCATGTTGTAATCGATCCATTTGCATGTTTTACACACATCCCGAACACATCCAATGCACTTTGTTAACAGTTAGTCAATTCAATTTTGACACTTTTTTATTTGATAGTTTTGCAATGTTTTATTAAGATAAATTAAGATAAGATAAATTATTATTTTTATTTTATTTATTTATTTTTAAAAGACAACTCCCGCACTAAGAATTGCTCTTGTGTCGCGGGGACTTTTACAAACATACAAGCAACGGACACAAAGCACAACCAGACCCGAAACAATTATTTGTGGATCGCACAAATAATTGTCCCGTGTGGGAATCGAACCCACGACCTCCCGACGCAATGGTTGCGGCTTGGTGACCTAAACCACTGCGCCACGGAGGCAGTCAAATTATTAACATCTATACCTAAAGTATAGTACAATATAATATGTTTGTTCTAACGTGCCTAATCTTTGCAAATACCGATCGGAATTTTGAATAAAAAAAATCGTTTGTATGAATGATGTCTTAAATGGACAATCCACTTTGGGGCTTATGGGAGATGTGTAATTTCCACAAAGGTGAAAGATTTAAAAACTATCATACATACATCATTATCATAGCATCACGCCTTTTTTGCCATGGGGGTAGGCAGAGACCAAAGACAGAAAATGCTTTTAATAAAATATACGGCTAAACTATCACCCTGCCGTTGCCAAATTTCATCCAAATCAGCTCAGCCGTTTAATGTAAAAGAGGGACAAAACACGGACAAACATGCTTTGACAATAGTAACATTGGTAAGGATTTATGAGTAAAGTAAAGGTTATTCCACATCACGCTACGCCTTTGGGTACACTCCCTTGAGTGTGTATCAACCATCATAAAAACAAGTAAAACTGCGAGACAAACAGTAGTTCGTAATATGTTCGTGTTTTCTTTTACGTTGTTCATGTGACCTTGCGGTCGTCTCAAGGTTCCTTGCTTTAACTGTCTGATGGTAACAATTGACTGGTGTTTTAAAAGCATCTTCCTTTATTATGTTTAAGTGCTTTTCCTTTACAATTTATTTTATAAAGAATAAGTAAATTATTCTGTTGTAATATTTTTAGTATGTCTGTCTCTTTCTCTCGTTCTTTGAAGCGAAATTTCGTAAACGAATGACTTCGTTTCTTCAGTGACTGTTCAAAGGAGTGGCCAGGGGTTTCTTGTCAGCCCTTCACATTGGTTCTACTTTCCCAACTGATGACTACTCACATTCTTCAAAACGGAATGGTTGTAAACTCAATAACTATAACTTTGACAACCATAAATGTAATGAAAAAAATATTTAAGTTTTGTTTTTGTGTTAATATCCTTATACTGATAAATGCGAGCGGTTTTGGTACATTTTGAAAATTTCCACACAAACAATATGAAACCGTAGTAGATGATACGAATATAGGTAAGTATTGAAATTCCAGGCTCGCCTTTCAATACGTTCAACAGCCGAGATGTGAACCCATGATATTTAGCGCGAGGATCGTGTGTTTAATGTAACGAGGTCAAATGTTCAACTGATGTAGTCACAACAATGTATTTTGCATTTGACTTGAACTGATTCTCGTTTAAAAGCATCGATTTACATTCTTTAGCTAAGAGAATACTTATTATAGACGGGCGTTGTAAGTGTTATTGGTTCTTTCTTATTTATATTCGATTATTTCTCAATAGGGAAAAAATGGGGGAGGCCTTTGCTCAGCAGTGGGATCATAGGAGCTAAAAAAAGTTTAAACGTGCCCGTTATATTATAGCAATAGACTTGTCCCCTATTAGATGGAACTAATATTGTAAATGGCGAAACGGGATACTCTGCATACATAATTATTTAGGAGTGAGAGGCGGGATGTTATACATAAAATAAATTTGTGGTGTGAACTTGTGAGAACAAATTAGTAAAAGTACTCAGTGCAAAAACAATCTTCTTACAAAAAAAAGTTATAAGTACTATTTTTGAGTAACATACACAACAAATTTTATTAGTTTTAAGAAATATTTCGATATTCGTTAAGTCACATGCAGACGTATCTAAAAGCAAGTCACTTAATAATTTTCAGAACAGTTTTAATAGCTATTCAAATTCTTATGTGACATGTCATCATTCTAAAACAGGTTTTAAATTAATGATTCTTTTAGCGCATTCAACATTATAACGTGTTTCAAAGAATCTACAAAATTAAAGCCTGCACATTTGGCGCTGTAGTTAGTAACCGTAAAACCGCGTGTGGTGGGTTCTATCCAATCCCACCCGAGACAAATATTTGACTGATGAGCACGAGTATCTGTTCTAAGACTGGTTGTTAATTTATGTATTAAAATGTGCATTTAGAAATATAATCGTATGTTTATCATTTATCTGGTAACCATATCGCAAGGTTTTAGTTAGCAATCAGGTGAGTTGTCCAATGATATTTATCACCAAATATTACACCGGTCAATACCCCAAAAGAAATGTTTAAAGCATCCAAAATTATCACAATCTAACGCCTACTGTTTCTCAATAAAAATATTTTAAAACATACGCACGTGGATACATAGTGAAGATATTTTTATCTTCGGATTAATCGTCGCGACCGGTCAAGCGAGTGAGTCACGCGTGGGGTTCCCACACAATAAAGTGAAAAGTACGGACATAAATACATGACGAAGTAATGAACGGGTGAAATAAAAGTATGCACCGGTTTTTACGTGTTTTACGTACAGGTTTAAGGATTTTACCAAACTGTTATTAAGATTTTTTGGGCGTGGTTTTGGGACATTTAAAACTAGCTTTTTGCCGGAATTCCGCTCGCATGGACTGTTTCTTTGAAAATAGTGGCCCATGTCCTCTTCGGGTATATAATGTAAAATCTTACTTTCTACTAATATTATGAATGCCTAAGTTAGTAAGTGTGAATGTATGTATGTTTCTTACTCTTTCACGAAAAATCTACTGAACAGATTTTATTTAAATATGGTACACTGAAAGCTTATAATCTGGATTAAAATACATAAGATACTTTTTACGAAGTCGCGGGCAGAAGCTAGTTTAATCTGAAACGTTTTAGCCATTTTGGCGTCAAAAAAGGATTAACAAACATAATTATTTTCATATGTATAAATTAGTAGAATAAATTATGCACACATAAATGAACATTTTACAGTGCAAAATTCCTATGACACCATCAAAATCCGTATTACCACGTATGTTTGGCAGTCCTACTCGATGGTGAGATTACATCACCATTCATCACATGCTAACAGTGGAATTAAACACGAGTACACTGTGTTTACGAGCCTGTAGAACTGAAACTATGAATGAGGTCATTGTATTCTACCATACTTGGGATAGACTCAACTCGCTCCTTGAAGAAGACCTTTTTGGGTTTCAGAAAATGCATACATACATACATGTTATCACCCTTGTTACACTCAAAGGAGTAAGTAGAAAAGTACCTATATAATACACTCACGTTCTGCAAATTACAATGTTAGTCCAATGTAATGTTGGCAAGCCCATTATCAAAAACTAGGCACGTTATCATACTCCGGGTTTCTACTGAAGAATATTCCTATATACATTAGGAAAGAACAATAGCACTATGTCTGACCCGAGAATCAAAACCGACACCCCTACACGGCAGCCGCGAGGTAAACTAGAATTCAATTTATATTTAACGATTAAAAGTTTAAAATTAAGATATTAGAAGATATTTTATGAAAAAAATATCCTTAAAGTCGTAATAGTCTCACCACCTAATAATTTATTAAAAGTCTCTTTCTGGAACTACCAATTTATTCATCATCATCACCGGTTCTCTTATCATCAAATATCACATTTGGAGTTCCCCAATCTTCAAGTTCATCAGTCTTCCGGCAACGACGGTATTCCCGTTCTTTTCTAAATAATAACGGAATTCGTCCTTCAACTCGCTACATTTCACTTGAAAGCGTGAATGAAGTATGTGTTCATAAACTTGACGTGCGAAACGACTGTACCGATAGTGATCAAATAGCATTTATCTTGTGTGTATCTTGAACATGTGTTTATTATAAACGTACAAGACATCACAACTTGTAAAGAAGACATATTTTTAATGCGAAAATATTGTAACTTTGACGTTTTTGATAGATGTGCAGAATACAACGAAGTCTGGAAAACCAAAGAATCTAGGCATCAGCACGTAGATCATTGACAATGGCAAATAAGGTAAGGTTCCTGAGATTAGGGCGTTCAAACAAACAAACAAACAAACAAACAAACAATCAAACAAACAAACTCTTCAGCTTTATAATATTAGTATAGATATCTCATAGAGTAAGTCAAATATGTATATTATACAGGTTCTAACTTAACACAACTAAGTAACGATTTCACAATTAATTTTAACTTTACAAAATCAATTACAAAACTGCACAATTAACCTGTAAACTATAAGCTTATAAAACAACACAACAAGTAAATCATAGTGCACACTGTAAGATAACTGGAGGTCATCGTTCGTGGTGCTGGACCGGACGGCGGTATCTCGCTGATAACCCGTCTGTGCCTGCCTTTATCTGAGGCGAAGTCTCACTGCCAGCGGGGAGAGGTCATAGGTCGATGTTAAGTTAAACTATTTTTAATGTGGCTTTATTATAAGGTAAATGATTTTTAAAAACATATCCTATGCAGAGATATACTTAAACAGTTTTACCGCCCAAGACCTAGGCCGATGTTTCTGGGGCTAAATGTCGGATGATAAATATTTGAAACCTTTAGATTAGAATGGTATGTTTCAGTCTAGTAATATATCTCCAAATTCACACATTTTCATTATCCATTAGTCAGACTTAGGGTCACCCAAGGTAAAAAATTATTGACCCAAAGACACAAGGTATGAAGTGTATGGCAGTGTTAAAGCTGTTGGTAAGGCTAAGATAAATACAAAGTCTCGAAAAAAGCTGAATAGCGGAGTATGACGCAAATAAGAAATGCTGAAATCATAGACTCAAAAAATTCAAATGACGAGATGTATTACGAAATGTATGTTCTTGAAACAAAAATTCCAGAAGATATCTTTTAAAAAATGATCCAATGTTTATATTTCCGTCTTGAATCTGACTCAGATTCAACAGTCATGCTAGAAGCTCTTAATGTATTTTGGCAGCAATAAAACCAAGATCAACGGTACTAAATGTAAATAAGGTGACATAACGTCAGCCATTGTTGAGGATGAGCGAATCGATGATCCAATCATACGTCATTGAATCTAAATGGGAACTAAAGTAGACGGAAGAATTAATTATTTTGAAGAAATCAGAATGTGATTCTTTTTGAACGCGAGAATATTTTTGCATAGGATTTGATGATACATCTCACTGAAAATAAAGTTGACGTTGTAAGTGAAACTTAGCCTTGAAAGCTAAGTGCAAAGAAATTGGATAAAAATAAGCTCACAAAGACACATAAAGCAGCAAGATCCAAAACAAAATCTATGAATTTTGAAGATAGCAGAAGACTTAAAATCTGCTTAGAAATATCAGCATACAACAAATCTTTCAGAAAAATCCTACAGAAATCCATCACACAAGAATCCTACAATACAGATCCTTGATGGATTAATATTTGGATATACCTTCAATTTCCCGGTGAATTTTATTTACAAGTCTTCGCTGAATCATAGTTTAATATAACAAAGTCTATCGATAAATATTACCAAGAGTTTATACAAAACACTACATCAAAAATACATTAATGTTTCCAGCGATTATTTTCTAAAAAACTAAAACAAACAAATTCATCTGATTTATATTATATGAATACATTATCGCTACACCCACTCTTTTAGACCAGTGCTTTACGATTTAACATCCAAATTAATGAGACCCTTGACTCTTTGGTCAGACAAATGAATGGAAGGTCAGGTTATAATGGACGTTGTAGTAATAATTTAGCTGGACACTAGTCTGATAGCGGACATTTTGTGATCATTAAATATGTGACCCTTCTACATCATAATGTAAGGTGGTTACTGGTAGGTTAGTTTCGGTTAATTGAGATGTTATAGTTAGTTTACAGATAAACATTGTAGTTATTAATAGTTCAGTGTATAGTTATATTTATAGTTTATTCACGTAATATTTGTAACTTAAGCTATACATATAATAACGTAATAAGTCTGCTACAACAAATAAGGAACAAAAGGGTGGGTGCAAAGATTTCGTGTGTAGAATTCGCAAAAATTTATGAAATAACGGTTTATACATATAATGTACACATATCTGAAGTGTCCGGAATCAAAAAGTACCTAAATCAAGTGATATCTATTCAGCAATCTCTATCCATTTAGACAAATCAGCAAAAAATTCGCACAAAAACGGTTTTCATAAACAAAATCCTGTCAGAACCAGTCAGTGGCGTTCTCTGATCAATGCCTACCCCTATGGGAATAATGCGTGATTCTGTGTATGTATGTCACTCACTATCACTGGTCGTGTTGGTTATCCGTCCCACCAGACTATGAGAGTGATGGAATAGAGAATGTACCAGTGTATTGTGCACACACTTGGACACTATAAACAAAGTCCTGCACGGATGGCCAGTTTGAATGAAACTGACCGCCGTAGCTGGATATCGGCTAGGAGGACATCATCATGTTACTCAAACCTACGGAGCCGTACGCAAAAGTTATATAAAAATAAATCTCAGTTGTCATACAAAGCGCCAATTACAGCATTAAACTCGATAGCGGTGCAGATAAACAGCATTTTATTGCTCGAAACTTGGCACGAATATCTCCACGATTTGACTTCTCCTGACATTGTTGAGAGGTCGTGATACCGTGTTATATCGGATCTGTAACTGTTATTCAATATTAGCCAAAACAATACGTAATGAGGTGATAATTTTATGTTTTAATTGCAATTATGAGTTAGGTTTATTAAACCAGAAAGTTTTGTTAAAAGTTATGTATTGTCATGTTATTGCATTTGTGGTCCAGGCGGTGTATACGTGCTGACCACGAGATCCAGGGTTTAGTGCCCAGGTCCACTTGTCTTTTTTTAGATAACTCTCAATAATCTGGAGTTGGGTTCCGTCAATTGACCCCTACTTCATCGGACTACCTACGTAAAACGTATATTTTATACTCTGCATACACCTTTGGGTATAACAAACCTAATGTTACGCATAATATGTATGGATAAATGAAAAAGAGCATAATTATCTAAGTGACTCTTAAACTAAAGAATACCTAAATCTTTTTAGGATGTCAAAACTTTATTGGATCAGCTCCAAAAGAAAAAATACTCAGGCTTAATGTCTCGTAACTTGAACATCAACATAAATATCGGATAAGGTTATTTCACAGAATATAGAAGCCATTTTGAGTAGCGAAAATTGTAGTGTTTCTAAGAAATCGTGAGAAAACTTGACATTGCTTAATAATTCTACCAGTCAAGTCTTATTAGGTGACGTCTTGTCACTTGTCGCTTAAGGTATTAACTGTGAGACATAATTCATTATGTGACAGCCTCTGATTGGCAGACACGTATAAATCAGATAGTGCGAAATATAGTCAAGGATTTATGTTCTTAATTGTCGTCTAAAGAAATAGGTATGGAAGTGTTGTGCGTTGATATTTTGTGGTCCAGACTTTAGGGTATCTCTACCAGAAATATGCTATGCGGTGCGAGAAAGATGTGCTATGAAGATGCGCCGCCGCAACACTACAACACAACCGCCACAATGCTACACCACTCGCGACTATCCATAGCACGCATCCTTCCATATAAAAAAACATAATTTAGATTTTCATAAGAGCAGTGATAGCCGAGTGGAATAAGTTGGTACCTCCCACGCATGTGGTCGCAGGTTCGAAGCCGAGGCAACACACCAATGACTTTTCGAAGTTATGTGTGTATTATAAATAATTATCACTTGTTCCTACGGTGAAGGAAAACATCGTGATACAAAAGTACTTAAAAAAACTAGCTACTATGCCGATAATACCCAGATCGACGACACGAAAAAAAATTTAACCTAGTCACCAAAAACCGTTTGTTCTAAACTGTTCAAAATTAATTGATTGACAATGACCAATGTTGTGGTCGATTGACCTCCAAGCGCAATTGAAACCAATGAGCAAGATATTGACCAATATCTAGCTTACTAACAGTTTTTATGTCTCTGTAATGGTTTTAGTGTTAAAATAGGTGATGATATTGACCTAGTTGCCTTTGACTGGTAACACACAGACCGAGAGTGACTAGAGATTAACTACTTGTGTATCATAAAACATATACGGGCTTTACGACGTAAGATCAAACAATTATCACGGGCCTATAGCAGACCTCAGTAATATAATGCAATAAATATAAAGAAAAGGTACATTCCTTCATTAAAAGCAAGTAGTTTCAGGTTTCTAAACCAAAACTATACTGCCAAAAGTGTAAAGAAGAACTGATCATATTATAAGGTAAGTTCTTGAGCTTTTTAACGTAAGAAGATGTTACAACAGACCAGATTGTAACAAAACCAGGTCTACAAATCTATTCCCATCCAATCATATGAAATAAAATTGATAACCTAACTAAAAGTTATAAAGAATAAATGTAATTTAGTTGATCACCTTAATGCATCCATTTGTCACTAGATGACCTTTGACCTCAAACAATAACATTAAGAATGTTTTGTCTGCCACTGCAGCGAATTCGCAAAAGTTTATAAAACATATCATTATTTAACATCGTGTCTCGTTGTCAAGTGAATACCACAGTATTCTGTAGAATAATACCCGACATTGTAGAAATATAGAGAATAATCTATGTACATGTGTTGACGAGAACACAATGCGGTACAAACAACCCTTCCACTACAATTCATGCATTCATCATTTATGTTCAACAATATTAATGCCGCAGAACATGCAAACAACACTGTACTCAAGAATATTTCAATAGAACATTTTATATAATAATATTAACTTATTTATGTTTCTGAGTTCGGATCTCTTTAAGGGATTGATAGTCAGTCTGTTGCAATTAACTGATTAAAAAATGACATGATTTTAAGAACTACGAAAGTAGGAAAAGATTGTGATGAAATATTGCATGTCTAAAAATTGTTTAATATATTTATTGCGGGCATGCAAAGTGCCCAACCCGCACTATGCCAGATCGCTGGACTTAAGGCATAATGCCTGCCCCATTTGGGCGGAGACCCTTGCCCAGCAGTGGGACAATTGGTTGAAACGACAAAGCACTTTATGTCATACAATTGCAATAATTTATTCACTCTCTGTGATGCAAGGTTTTAATAAAAAGTTCAACAGAAGGCTTAAAGACTACAATAACTTGTGCGAAAAGCAGCCAGTAATATTGAATATTCTGGTCGTCTTTAAACCAATGTGTCATACTACATTTTTAAATGATGAAGTTCCCACACTCACCCACTTGTTTCAAGGACCCATGAGAGAGATAGGGTCGTCAATAACCAACCCTTTAATAACGCCTGTCTATCACTTCACCCTTCACAATAAACATTTACATATTAATAAAAAAAGCAAAGAATGTAGAGAACGAACTTTTTAAACGTCAACATACCACCCCTAAAAATTCTTTTACGAAACTGCTTTCTTAATGATCCGGTTTTTTTTTCATATATTTACGCATTCATACCGCATCCTCCCTCTCCCATGTCGGAACATGTTACTAAAACAGGGCTGTCGCATATTCTAATTTATTTACAGGACGCCCGTGCCAAGATTGTGCAAAGAAAAGGAAACTGTATGTATGAACGTAAGTAGAGGATTTGGTTTGTTTTGTCAAGTAAGTCACGGAAATAAAAATGTTTTGGAACTCTTCGAAATGAAGACACTAAACAGTTAATAGTTTAACTAATCTTGCGTTAAATTAATTCTAACATAGTGTACTTTAAGCTGTAAACCAATTTAATCAAAACCTACTTATACCTATACTTTTTATGCCAGTGCTTCGGGGTTGAAGAACTTCAAAAATATATTACCGCATCTCGGCCGAATGTAAAAATACCTTAAAAGAAAGTTTTAATTCACATTACAAAGAAACAACCACACCCATACAGCAGCCCTATCAAAAGGAATGCGCCGTCAAGCAAAGGGCAAACAGATTCCTGCGCAGGCGCAGGTTGACACTGACGATTCACATCCGAGGGGGGGAGAGGAAGGGAGGGGGTGTAAACGTGTTCCGCTGTCCGTTTTCGGAACTCGTTGCGTAAGGAACATCGTTAAAGTTTAATTGCGAAGGTCTGGTTTAACGGGACGTTGAAGCGATTATGAGAGATCATACGGCGTTTTGACGTGTGAAACTTGTCCGGAACGAAACGATTGGCACCTATGTATTTATTATTTAAATATGGGAAAGTCTGTAAGGTACTTCATACCGTTTATATTCTAAACGAAACCAAGTCTTGTAAATAGTGCTCTACTGCATTTGAAAGCCCTTAAAAGAAAATTAAAGATGAATGGGTAAGGACATACAATAAAAATAAAGGCTCAAATTCTTACTTGGAATAAGATCAAAATTCCATACACATATTTTAACTTTGTTTTATAGTCATATCTGAAATATAGTCATATTTTTATTTTAAGTCATATGGGTCCAAAAGTCAAACGCTTGGGTGATAACGATGTGATAATTATGTGTGAAATATTTGAGGCCATGCAAAATTTTGCGTGTTGAAAATAAAGTTAATTTTGCAAACCATAATATTGCATGTTAAAGTTATTTTTGTAACAAACATACAAATAATACGGATACAATCTCAAATTCTCTGTAGGTCATTCATAAAATTCAAGTTAGTGTCTAAAACAATGTATTAATAGCCTCCTTCTTATCGTAGTTGGTTAAAACATGTAAATTTTATCTAAGTCAGTCATAAAATAAATGTAAAAACGACGTGTGGGGTGTGATGCTTAACTCGGTTACCACACAACTATCATTGCTTGAGCGTTGTAACGTACATATCTTTGAAGAACAATTTATTATTCGTACTATACAAAAATAGCGTTACGACCAGAATTATTACATTCTGGTCGTAACTTGTATCCAAAAGTTACAGGTTTGGTTGTACTTTACATCCTAGATTTGCAAACACATTTGATCAACCACTACGATAAATGATTTTTTTTTGTGGTACTGTAACTACTAGCCCAGTCCCACTGCTGGGCAAAAGCCAACTCCTAAAATCCATTTTTTCGACCTTCTGCAAAGGTAAATTCTTTCAGAATGAGGAAAAAAGCTCAAGTTTCAAGAGCTATTTTTATAAACCACATGAAATAATCAATAGTCATCCACTTTATTGGAATTTCAATGGCTATGGTGTAAACGGTACATAATAAAAAGAGGTTTAGTGAAAATCCCCTGGTATTAGGAGATACGGCAAAGCTCTGTATATAGGTCAGGTGCTGGCTGAGAGCGAGTAATGACGAGATGTATGGATGTAGGGGCTAAAGTGTGTAGGATTCTTGCTGCATAGTGGTAAGACTTTGTATGTAGTTTATAGTATTAGTATGTTTTATAGCACGTGATGTTGATATTACTTATACGATTTAGTTATTTTATATCTGGACTGATTAAGACTAAAATTGGTGGCAGTCTAAGAGAGTTTCTAATTATAGACTAAAATAAAATATTTATTTATCGACGAATCAACTTTTTAGTGAGTAATGTAACCTGTCGATAATAAATACATAATTAACTGTAAAGTAGGAATTCGAATCCACAATAAAGCGTTTTAACCAAAGTTGGTCAAAAGGTAATCTATCTAAGGAAAATCTTAAAGTCTATATTAATTTCAGCTTGTATAAAAATGCAGATGATATGTGAAAAATAGAAGCAACAACAGTAGACAAATTTCATTCATATCAACTTCCACACACATGTGTACTATTTTGCCGCTTCCATCAAATAAAAAAAAATCCATGTCATCTGCCATACAGTTTCTGTTTAACGACATTATCTTATCAGTTAGGGTCGGATGTGATATCACACAGAAATGTTCAGCAAACACTTGATTCGCGGCATATTTCAATGTATTTTTTATTTGTCCGTATTATATCGTGTTCTATTTGCTGTGTAGGAAACAGCTGATAGAAGTTATCTTTTTATGGTTTATTGTGCCTCAGTTTATAAATGACACCTGTTTTTATATACTGGCCGTTTGTAATTAATTGGAAGAATGGAATTTAACTACATTTACGCTAAATGAAGGATGCTAAAATATGATTTACAGCGTAATATTGGCCGACGACGATGCAGATGTTATGACGATAATGTCATTGTCTTCGGGAGACCAAATTGGGGGGGGAAGGAGAAGACTAATTAATTACTAAACTTGTTACAAATAATATCTTACCATCTTAAAGCAATCCTAAAGAAAATGTCATGTAAAATGCTGCCTTATTAAAATAGAGTCAAGTATTTAACCATTTGTATTTCGCATTAGACTATGACATACACAATCAGATTAAAATATTAATAACAAAAACCTGTTCATACATTAATGACACAATAGCTTTGAGCTTTTATAATTAAAAACAATCGTATTAATCAATAACAATATTGATTGAAAAAGAAACTATTTTTGATTGAGCGAGCATGTCGCCTCTAGCTATAATCATAGTAATAAGTATTATAAATGCGAAAGCTGTATGTCTTTTATATTAAATATGTTGTACTGAGTTAGATGCAGTTTTATATAAATAGAGATATTTCGAGACCTCTTTTTGAATCCTAGGTAATAACCTACTTTTACTAAATCACTCACTTTAAAATGAGTTAAAGCTATAAAGAGATTGAATAGAAACTAGAAATAACTAAACTAGAACAGAACAAGTATTTATAAAGTCCACTCGTGCATATTATAACAATAGAATATTGATTTGTAATAACGTGATTGCTAATAAGGAGAAGCAAATCTGGAAAAAATCTGGATAAAATATTCTTCTGCCATTTATTACAATGAAATAGCATAGAACTCTACTGAACCACAAATAAATTTGAAGATATATCTGAAAATAGTACTACAATTGTAACAAAGTCACAGTTAAGACTAGTAACAAAAGATTGTCCGAGACGTACTAATGAGCAAAGTGGCCGGTCCTGATAACTGGATTACAGGAAGTGGGCAAGTAGCTTTATGAATGACCGAGTTAAACAAGTAGGTGTATCCACTCGTTTGATTATGTAGCTTAAGTGTGGTGTCAAAGGTCTTGTAGTTAATGCTAGTGGCACAAGATGACCTATTTACTGCCAACATCTGATGTATTTTTGTTTGAAACATGAGCCATTCCGTAATGAAATAAACTGTGGTAACCATTACCTGGTTAACACTTCTGGGTGACGTAGACTGACTTGAATATGAGCTCTTCATGTCTTTTTAATCAAGTATGGAGGAGTAATATAATAGTAATGCTACTCAAAACAGAACTGGTAAAATATTTGTATAGTTCCTAATTTCCTTGTCTTTGATAAAACCTGTATTGGCCGTAACTTTACTATTAATTTATTCCATCACTATCACCGTAGACCGACGCGACACCTAACTCAAGTCTTCGAGCTTAGTTGACGTGATCTGAAGAAAACATGTTGTTCCAAAAGTTGGAAATGTAATATAATAAAAGACACATAGTGCTTTCCATATTTTATGCAGTACAAGCTTCTACCCGCGACTTCGTCCGAAAGAATTAAATTCCTTGAAAGAGTATCCTACGTGTTAATCCAAGTTATAAACTATCAGTGTACCGATTTCATTTAACTCCGTCAAGTAGTTTTACAAACATACATTCTCCCTTACAAACTTTCGCATTTATAATATAAGTAGAATTTATTTTAAACTAGACACATATTTGCGAACAAAATCAAAGTAAGAAAAGAGGCACAAATTAGGGCAATGCAGATTCCTTCTTTTAAAAAACTTCCAAAAGAAAACATCGTTCCACTCGAAAGCCTACTGGCTTCTGTTACAAATTACAAGTGGTGTTATCTGCAGTAATTAACCTTGGAGATAAGACGGCGAAGATAACGAAGTAATTAAGCTGCTCCATGAAAGGTCACAGTCTCTTTATCTGTAGTAAGGGTAGGTCGGTATCTGCACCTAATGAAACAAAGATGTAAAGAATAAGAAGAATTTGAATTAATTGAGGGTTTTGTTTGCAGGTTGGAGTAAGGAGTAGAAGAAGAGCTCGGAAGAGGTGACTTACTTAAAAGCTTGGTTTGAAAAAACACGACAATATTAAAGAACATATTGGAGTGTTAAGTCCTCAGACTTAGCTAACGTTTGGTGGACTCAAGGCATGACCTATTAACTGACGGAAGAAGACCCTTGACCATCAGCAAAACAGTACTGGATAATTTTTATTTACTTGATTACTTAGTTTGATCGTATATTATTATACATTAATTTATCTCAAAAATTCGATGAGATCGAGATGATTTTACAACAAAATTAGTCGAGAATTTGTATTCAATTTTGATACATAAATAAATGTGTAAACTGACTATTTTTGCCATATTATTATCATTTTAATTAATTCACAAATTCTAACTTGTTTAACTGATCTTACGATAAGATCAAAATCACAGACACATATTAAAACTAATGTGTTTGAAGATACACATCGAAAAATAGTTTTCAAATTAAATTGGTCTAATCCTTAAAAAGCTAGAACTGTCTATCAATATCCTTAGAGACAAAGGCTAAGCCTTCTGACTTATTAATACCTATCGATACATCAGTCACTCGAGACGCCAATAACTTTGTCTCCGTAGCTCAAGTCTATTCAAGAGCTGTGGCTGTCTCAAAGTGCACTTTAAGCCGTCGATCGGGCTTGTCAAGCCAGACATCGGACGGTATGCCAATTAGCGAGGTCAAACGTCATTCAGTCCGTTTATAGACTGATCAGTGGCACTAAAGCGACCTCAGCACTTCAAACGGAATGAGAATGTGGTGAAATGTACTATTTGTGGAGTTTGTTTCAGGATTTATTTTGCTACTGTTTTGTGAACATCTCATATTGCTATGCCGTTGACGAGCGCACTGGTAGGCGCTTGGATCGTCCCTTCGTTAGTAAGTAACCACGCACAAGTATTATACATAATAATATGTGTATTTTTAAATATCCTATCAAATCGGAAATCAGCTTAATTCAGAAACGCAAAGATGCAATTCGCTAATCATCGATATTCTCCTAAAAATAAGCAAACCAAACCCTGTGTATATTTGTGCATTCTATTTCGAACAAGTTTGCACTACTTCCTCTCATTTACAGCTACACATGCACTCAACCGTCGACTCAAAAAAAAGGATTTCGAAAAAAAATCTCAGAAATCATAACCTTTGGGCCCGCTATCGCATGCTTTCGTATCCATTCAAGGCTCGTGAGAGTTGAAACCGGTTTTAGGAATTCGATCCTCCATTTTATCGTTTTTTTTTATACATGTGACGATGGACGTCGCGCCATGCAGCCAGGAGACGTCAGTGATTGATCGCAGACGCTTGGTCTTTTTGGAAGCCTTAATTGTTGTTCCATAGTTTCGTATTGTTTGAAGGCTGGCGGGAATGAGATCATTAGGTTGGTAATGAAAAGGCTGATTGAGTTTTTGACTTTTGACATTTTAATTAGGAATTCTTCTTTCAGGTCTAATATAATCAAATCAAGATAAACTAACAGGTTTTTGTATAGATGGAAAGATTATATTTTTTATGGTGATGGCAACAGATAATAATGAATAAATACGAATAAAATGTTTGATTAATTCATTTTAAATAGTTGATAAAAACTAAATAGAACTTTAATTTTATTATACCTACTAAAACGTTAATAAAACGTTATCTTGACAGTTTATCTCATTCGATAAAAATATTTTTTCCGTACAAGCGTAAATTGACTAAATTCAGTGAATAAATTATGATAAGTACAGATTTATTCCGAAAAAATAGTAATTATTTAAGTAAGACTATTTAAGAGACTTCTAGATAAATATC
Organism: Anticarsia gemmatalis; assembly: GCF_050436995.1. NCBI lineage: Eukaryota > Metazoa > Arthropoda > Insecta > Lepidoptera > Erebidae > Anticarsia > Anticarsia gemmatalis. The sequence continues at coordinate 12,101,059 of NC_134756.1, forward strand.
AAATAGCTTAGTAGGTTGAATTTTGGCAGTTATTTTTATACTTTTGCTGCTACTAAGTCATTGCATCTCCATATTTGCAGATAAGTCATTAAGAAAATATACAACTGTCCCTAAATCATACTTTGCCATAAAAATTGGGAAGCTAAAAGTCTCAAGGCCCCCAAAATGTTCGTATGTTCATTTCAAAATTCTTAACAAACATTGTTATACAAGTTGTTTCACGTTGCGTCGTTCGTGAAAGTAATTACGCACCATCTGCGTTCCTTCGTGACGATGGGGCATGGGGGTGCAAATGAGTTGAAAAACTTGTTGAAACTTAAAACGCACACGTACGCTCTCTGCGTGCTAACGATACTTTTTTTAAACTTTTTTTGTATGGGCGCCATTGTTGTAAAACACTGTATTGGATGTTATGGAGAGAAGTAGCTCTTCACTAAATGTTTTAAAATAAAGTCTCCCAGTCTGTCTGCTTGCGATAAACTTAAAACCTACTGATCAAATTTTCATGTGGTTTTTACCATAGAAAAAGCTATACCCGAGGAACATTTATGTGTATAATATTTAACTGGACATAGCTTGGGCAAAGCACTAGTTTTAACTAAAATCGATACTAATCTTTGTGATTGGTGTCACATCTGGACTGTATCTCTGCCAATATCTTTAAGTACCGATTTCACAAATTATTTGCTACATAAATGTCAGCAACGAAAGGTTATATTTTACATTTTTATGTGACATATTAACGTATAAAATCACACCTTGTTCCCATAGGTATAGGCACAGGCAAGGACACAATTTACTCCTTTCTTAAAAAACTTAGACACTTTATTATCAATATTTATTAACTATGAAGGACTTGAGGATACTGACATTGGAATACTGATTGGAATAATATTTTTTTTAAACTTATTGCATAAAATACCATACATACATTTCATTGAAAAACTCATATACATCAAAAGCAGATTTAAGTTCCGAGACTCATTACCAAAAGGTCTTAAAATTATTGTCACCATGAATTCAATGTTTCATCGCTTTCACCACACTTTCTTTTCTTACCGATTTAAAAAACCGCAAAACCGTTTAATTCAATAGTATGTGAGTAAAATTTATGTTTGTGTTACGGTAAATATAAAGTAAAATGCGTAAAATTACGCGTTAAGTAATTTTTATTTCCCAAAATGTTGCGCAATGTTTGGGAATGTGGTACGATGCCGTGGTAATTTTTGTTATTTAAGGTTTTTTATATGTGTTATGTTACTGTAGAATCGATGTTAGATTAGTTAATCTTAGTTATGTTATTGTATAATCCGCCATTTTTCTCCGTAGTATGTTTATTTCTGTGTAAATGAACTTTGTTTTTTTTTGTGATGTTATTTAAATTTGATATTTCCATCGTCAATAACTGTATTGAAAAATAAATTCGACTTTTTAAAGGGCAATGATGTGTGTAAAAGTCTGTCCACACTTCAAACCTATTCCTCCTAAACAAGCGTTAACTAACGACGAAATAATAGACCCTTTAAAATATTTTTTTTTTGTCTAGTGCACTCTCCAGTATTAGTATCATATTTAAGGCACCTTTTACAGATCAAAACAAAAGTCCACTAAAGGAAAAACTACACACGACATAAAACCGAAGCAATAAATCTCGCAACTTCAATTTCTAATACTAGAAATTCTATAAATAGTACAGTTATCGCCATAACAGTACAGTGACATGCAACAGACATACACCCATACATGCCACACATGCCATACAGAACGTTTCCAAACATGAACAATAAACAAACCGACACTAATTGTAAATATCGTATGTAGCGACGGATATTTGGACGTTGGGGAATTTTGAGTTACTTAAATAAAGCAAGAATTACATACAATTGTTTTCGAAATGTTTCTTTAGTAACTGATTTTCTTTCTGTCTTTGTTTCTATAGCTAATATGTTAAGGTACTGTACTGTACTAAGGTAGTATACTTACTTACTTGTACTTACTACACGTCGTTTAGAATACATATAAGGCTCTAATATTGGCGGAGTAACACAAGTAGGTACAAAAGTGTAGTCTTTAGATGCGTATCAACTTATTACAAACCAGTATTATTTATTTCAAATTTTAGAAGACACATCCTCAGTTCTTAACATTAAGCTATTAGTATTCAAGAGATTACAAGACCTTTGGACGCTAAATAGATTTTCATACAAAGTTTTTCGATAACCAGCCGGTTGTCGTTAGATAATTTTGAGAATCGCGCTACTGGACCGCTTATGACATAGAAGAAAGAATAATCTATTCTATATTGACAAGTACATACCTAGTTGGAATTATAAGTTCCCTTCAAGAATAGAATTCCCAACAGTTTGCTCTCCCAATCAATCGATTTGTCACCTCATTAGGCATCGCTGCGCACGACCAAGCCCTTAATGAAGTACTAATTTCAGTGAAAGTGTACGATCTTACTGCGAGCTCTTTGTATAAACAAACACTGAATTGTAAATAATACACGAACTGCAGGCCTAGTGATGACATGTTTAGAGTTTAACATGTGTAGCTGGGGTTTCAGTAAGTGTTTATTGTATTGAAACAGCGGTGGATGTCTAATTTGATGGACATCCGTCCTTGTAGAAGACTAAGCTTTGGTAACTATACATATGACCTTGTCAAAGAAAAGGCAATGCTGAATAACTTTTATAATTTTAGATGCTATAGGAAATAGCGTTAGATGACCTTCTGACAAGTGACGATATGCATAATTTTGTACATTGCCTGGCAACAGTTAGAAAGAGCTAAGGAATAGACTCAAAAGAGTAGGTATTGTTGGAGACGAATCGAGGGAAACAAGTATTGGTGCTGATTATATAAATGATTTAGTTAGGTATGGTAAAAATGCAAGAATGCAACTAACTTCAGTGCACAAAAATGTACAATTACTAATTCCTACAAAATAATAATGCATGATCAAATACCAACATAATTTCTCGATCACTGAATCATATATTTCTAAATGATTCATAGTTTATTTCTACATAACACGTGTAGTACATGTTTAATAAACATAGGTACATAGTAATTGGGTACATAATACGCCAGTAAATAATAAGTACATATATACTTGTTCCAGTGAAATTCGTCATCGGTACCACGAATCTTCTGAATGAGTATCATGACTAAGTAATTGTTATGACTACCGTTGTTTGAATAGAATTACATTTTAAATGCACATTTTTGGCAATCTTTGCTGAATTTAATTTTTATAATGGAGAATTTTACCGCTAGAATTTGATGTTACAGTTTAGTCATATAGAATATGTATGTAGTATTATTGTGTGTGTGCAAGGCCAGTTATAACGATATCTTCTTAAAGACAACCCCCGCGCTAAGAATTGCTCTTGTGTCGCGGGGACTATTACAAACATACAAACAACGGACATACTTTTTCATACATAACACACATACATGTATAATATCACGCCTGTTATACCCGAAGTCGTAAGCATTGGTGTATGAAATACACTTACGTTTGTAATGATAGTCCCATGTAATAGGGGGCGAGCCTATTGGCATAATGTGTAATCGTCTATATTCATACCGTCTTTATGCAGGTATAAGTGAATTACTATCATGTTATATGATTTGAGGAAGTAGGATGAGGATGTAGTTAAGAATTCATATAGTTGCATCATTGTGTCGGTTTTTTATCTAACATACTTTCAAACCACATACTAGATAGCTGAAGGCTTTATACATAGTTTCCCTAGAGCATAGAACTTTACCTTTTTCAAAGACATAGTTACCCTTATGTAGGTACCTGTAGAGCTCGATAAAGGAACGAAAACCGCGGAATATCTCCTAACTACTAGGTACTAAACAATCGTAAATGATGTGTACATATGAAATCGAATCAACATCACAAGCCCAGGATACATTCTTGTTATAAAAATAATCACACGGACTTATGTAGGGTATACCTATGTTGTATACATAAATACATTTTCAATTAAAACACGTCTAATTGTTACGGATCCATTCGTTTATTGTGTTTCAATTTTTCAGAGCGATGCGAAAGCCTTTTAAAGTACTACCGAGCACGATCGAAGGCTTAAGCGGTGCGTTTTCATTATTCGTTAAATGAACCATTTAGGGTTATTACCTAAAATAAATATTTTTAAATGAACATATTTTTGTATTTTAGAAGGCTATTTATTAATGCTGTTGACATTGTTCGTTATTCACGTTAATTTGTTGTTATTAGTAAGAATATTTTATATTGACATATATTTTTGAAATTCGTTTAAACGAAAATATTACATGAGATACATAGATATTCTTCGGATCAAAAAGGAAATTGAAATAACGTGGTTTTCTAAGATACCCATATACCTACATTACTTAAGTAAGTATATGTTCGTTTTTCAAGTATTTAAGTGTAAGCTTTGCCCTTCAGAAAACACAGATTTTCATCATCAGTTTCCACACCCACACCACGATTCTTGTGGACATTGCCCGCTTCCATTCATAATTAATTCTAAATCTAATCTTTACCTAACCTTCCAAATAAATCCATTCTAATATAACTTACAAAAAATAACTTGTAGAGAATTGGAAGTTTGCCCGACAAATGGTTACAAAGGGTTGGGTGTATATTACTCGGTGCGTGGGAGGACTATTCTCACCCACGTCCCGGCTTATAGACGTAATAGCTTTATATAAAGTAATGTTCTAACATTAACCCCAATTTCTTACACGTATTGTGATCAGATAGGTTTTGTATTAAAATGCGTATTGGAAAATTCTCTTTCGATACGGAATGATGTAACTTCATAAATATAATGTTTGTAACTAATACTTTAAATATTGGTCTAGAAATTGTTTGAATGAAATTCTTCACTACTTCCATACTCCAGTTTAGCCCGGTCTGAGTTAATCCTAACAAATTATACACTAAAACTGGAGAATCAATCAATCTTTTAATGGAAACCGCATGACTACTTGTTCAATAGATTTAGAGTTAATCGCGAACGGGCTGACCAACAAACGCGGTGAACGGACTTTATAATATGTAGTGGAAAGACGTCTTCTTAAAATCCTTTCTATACAAAATGTATAAAAGACAAAGTAAGATTTAACTCCGGTCAAAAGAATTCCATATACACAAGTGATAAGTCTTTGCTTACTCAAAATTACTATTTCCATTGAAACTCTCAATGTTGCTCAATAACTAAAGCACACATTTCTTCAGTTACCGATAATTGCATTACGTTCAAATATTGGTCGAACTGTCCAAACTATCTTTTACAATACTAAGTAAATAATAAATACTTTTAGAAAGAAATTCTTTCGAAAGTTAACACGAAAATAAGACCAAGTTCATGTACGGCTTTGAAATAAGCGGTTGGTGAAAGACGGAAACATAACCACGGTACCAAAAAGTCTTAACTCTATCATTTTGATTTTCAACTTTATTACCCAAAAAATTAAGTACAATTTACTTTAAATGTTGAAACAATTACTGTTTGAAACCAGGGTTTCAGGTAGCCAGGCATCTGTTTTGTTTCTTTTGAACAACGTTCATGGCTAATTAGAAGGATCAGTTACCGTCATTTCTGTTTATTTAGTTGTACAAGAAATATGGCTTCGTACTGGGTTTTTACTGCTTTCGGTTGAAATTTTGATTATATAAGAACCATTAAAGTTGGAAGTAATAGTCCATACAACGCTATTTTGAGTTTAACCTTGTAGAAACTAATTGTTTTTTATAGAAAACTTTCTCATGTTCTTATTGACTTCTGTAACGAATAATATTTTTTAGACATTTAATGTCACGGTCGGATATAGGAGGCAAGTAAAAATAAAATCTTAAGGTTGCCCTTAAAGTTGCGAAAAAAAATGTAATTTATTTATTACATTAAGAAATAAATAAATTAAAATAGACTTGTCAACGTTAAGATTCATAACATTAATCGCTAAAACATCAATAATGAAACTAACGCATTTACAGCAAATCGCACTCAATTTCGATAAGCTAATGTTATTTTTACGTTTTAATAAGGTGAGTAACTGACAAGTTTTGTTATCTAAAAGTTTCACTAAGTGAATTAGAATCTAATCAAATACAATTACTCGCTCCCTTCAAAGCCCTACAATGAAACGTGCCCATACATTGAATGAAGGTATCAAAATAAGCGGTTTAGTACCTGCCTCGTGTTATTGTAATGCACATTACATTAGTAAACATCTATTCACGTACTCTGACGTAGTATCAACTGTTCTGTTTGCTTTGATTTTTATCTGAGCGATTAAATTGCGTCTCAGATTTTTTACAGTAAATATATATATATTTTTTATTTCAATTGTGCCTACTGTTTTCGAAAGCCAGAGATACACAGTTATAAAATAGATTCTTTACTTAATACACACTACAAATTTTTATATGCCATGTATTATGGATTGGCCCATTAAATCATATTAACTTAGGTTACCTAATGAAAATATCCTATTCGAATAAAGTAACAACTCTATCATCCTGACATTTCATATGAAGAAATATAATGAGATAGAATTATATATGTATGTACATTGTAGTATCTTATACATTAGATTATTAAATAGGCCTTATACCTGAGCATTGATTGATACAGAACCTCAAAAATTGATGTTTTCATAAATATTTTATCCATTTTCCATCGTCTACAAAAATTGTTGTCTACGGCAAAATAATATTTAAAATAAACTACAGTTGTTTTACTTTTAAACCTCTATACGTGACTAGTCATATAAAAATAAAACCTATATTATGATTAGTTACCACAGAATTATCTAGTGTACAACCTACCGGCCTCTAACCGCATCAGCTGTTAGTTTTCCCATACGTTAGTTCACGTCAATTACATGGTGACATCATACCGACCTTAGGCTCCACAAACGTGTTTATATTACTACGAGTATAGACAGAATAGTATGTTTGCAATTGAAATTACTGGGCGACGACAAATTGTTTTGCTTTATGTATAAATTGAAGTCTCCGTGTCTGTTTGTTTGGAACAAAGCCGAAATGTATAAAATGATTTCCATGCCAATTTCACTAAAACATATAGAGGGATTAATTTAAGTATGTAATTTTTATGTATTACTATTTACTCGGGCAAGTCGCTAGTGTAAGATATGACACTCCTCCAAGTTGCAAAAGTAAAAGGGATACTGGAAGCGCTGGATTTGATTCTCGATTGTACAGTATCCATAAGGGGTTCAGGTTGTCTAATTCTAGGTAACACATTCTCCAGAAAAAGCATGTAAGTCATGACTCTTACATCCAATTCAAGGTACAAGCATATCAAAATATTCGCATAGTTTGAAGGAAGCTCCATTCAAACAGTATCTTGGATCAGCCATAGTAAATGATATGGATGTATTAATTCACTTCCGTCTAGTTCGTGTAAGAATGTTTCATTTTTCATAGATGACTGTTAAAGTTCTATGAAACTATAAGGCCCTTCTCCCATTACGATACTTGTAGGGTACGATACTCGAGTATAATACTAGTTGGATACATGTTCGCTACCCGATGCTCGCATATTATGCAACTTAAAAGTTACTAAATTCATCATTTGTGCAAACTCGTTTTTTGAAGACTGACGTTATGTCGAGCGACTCCAGTGACGATGAAGCTCTTGCAGCAAAAAGCAGCAGTAAAAAAAAAAAAGCAGTATAAAGCAGTTCTCAATTTCTCACAGTTTCTATAGCACCTAGGAGCTGTGAGGAACTGAGGAACTACCTATATTATCAAATGTTAGATTCTGTCAAACTTGAAACGTGGTGGAACTATATAGTTCCGCGAACATGTTTCCTGAACATAGTTCCAATTAGGAAATGAATGATTCCATGTTCAATCCGCTCCCGAACATGTAGCGCATGTCTACGCGAGACGCGACGCACAAGCGACCAACACGGCGGGTATCGCGAGACTAGTCGCGAACGCGTAGAATACCAGTATCGTAATGTGAGAGTCTCCATACAAATGTATGTGAGATACTTCGTGGCGACTAGTCTCCGAGACTAGAGTCGCGCGGGCGTATCGTAATGGGAGAAGGGCTTTATTCTGCCGTGAATCATTAGCAATCATATTCGACGTTTTTTTTTCTAATATGGAAGTAAATAGTTTAAGTTATTTCCTCATCCTTAATGTTCTATTTTTAGTTATATACTTACTTATTACACTATGGTCAATATTGTATTACTTGTGAAATGTAATTTTACTAACTTCATAAGTAAATATGTCCTTTGAATGATAAGGTCAAGGCAATGATGATTATATATTATGAGTTTGTTGAGTTTTGACTATTTTATAGTTGACTGACTGTTATAAAAGAGAGGTACTTTAATACGCTAAATAATTGTAACTACCACCATACCTAAGTTACAATATTTGACCTAATTTAATTTTAAGATTTATTGTAAGTCTGATTAGGTTTAGGAAAACTAATTATTTCTTCAATTCTGCACTTTTTAATGCCTATAGAATCGTTCAACCAAACACGTTACACTAACTAACACATTATGTGAATTCGTCATGGATGACAATTTGTAAGAAATGCTTTACAAGCAAACAGTTTTACTACGCTTTCCAGTAAGTTACTGAAGATATACGATTAACAAAGAAGGTTATCTTTTCCAAATTATATTGGAATATTTTCAATAGTTTAAGTGTCCAGTAGAAGGCAATAGGGTCGCCCCCGATTATTTAGGACTAATAATATATTATTAACGGCAAACGTGGGTGTATTTCATAAAACTCTGCCTAAATCTTCGGGTACCTATTACAGACGTTATAATAATATTATGTATGTAGAAGTATCATCATTTACACTTTCTGACCTTTGCAATTTGAAACGTAAGTTTAACTCTATTGTGATACTGATTATGCAGAATTGAATTTATTTTCAAAACAACTACAGGTAATTTCACCTTCTGTAATATTAGCTCTAGTGATAACGCAGTAATACTTAGGTCACTACTTATATTTTGAGCCTTGACGAATCTGATTGTTTTAGACCCCATTTGGTGTTTTCATCGTAAAGTTTGACCTTTTTGACTACTACATTCCTAAGAAAGTTTTGGAATCTGCGCTGAAAATATTTTCAATATCGTCGATCGAAAATTGTAAGCGTGCGGGAAAATGGTATTAGGATGTTAACATTTTCGTGCAAATATTTTTTACGACTTTTGACGTGACTTATAGAAACAGTCGTGTCTATATCGACTTATTTATTATTTTGGTGATAAAGTCCGATCTTTTGAAAATTTAAAACGCTAATATGTAGAGTTCTATCATGATTATTTTTCCCTCACCAATGAAATTCCTGAAGGGCGTCCAAGGTCACCAGTTGTGTCCGGAAAAATCGATGCTGTGCGAAAATTCATTATGCATTTTCGTTTCCTGACACATCAATAGATCGATACAATCTTATACATTATTTCCACTCTTAGATATAAAATATTTGGAGAGAACATTTCCGATTAGAAGCTTTTTTCTAAATGAGCCAATTTTTTTTCTACAAGAATTCGCAAAGGTACTCGCGCCGATTAGTGCGAACAAATGCTTGAAAATTCTATCGTTTTGCTTCAAAATACATGTATCCAATTGTGACAGACCACAGATCTAGGATCTATGCGCATAAGCCGAAAAGTAAACGTCAGTCGACTTTATGGATGCTTTAAGATTAACCAAATCCAGAAAAAAAATTTCGCGCTCGAAGCACTTTGAAACAAATAGTCCCTTGATTTTTTATAAAAACTTTGTCACGGCCCAAAATGTGTTTAGTAAAATGTAGAATGGTTAATTCTTATTGATTTACAATCAAAAGTTTACCGAAAGACTGGTTTAAAATATGGAAAAACCACAAAATCCTACAGGTCGAGTGCCATAATGACAATGCCCGCCCCAACACATCTTGTTAAACAATCGGCTGTTATGTGCACGAAAACAATCGAATAAATTAGTTTCTCGCCATACACTACAGTTTGACATCAAATGACTTTATTTAGTTCCAAAACATCAAGAATAAATAGCATTAACCTTGATTTTTCATCGGCACAAGAAACAGGTTATGCTTTTAAACACCCTGTTTTGAAGGGGTCTTCGGGAATTAAAAAAAAATATTAAAAAAATATTTCGATCAGATAAAAAATTATCTAGATCATGCATAAGAATACCCGAGAACACGATAAAGTAGTTTTCACTCACATATTTACCGTTTTTCATAGTAAGGCTCAAAATATAAGTAGTGGCCCACGTACATTCGTCCTAATACGTCATTGTAGGTGACCTAGTCAAGGTGATGAAGGAAGGTAATAGGTACCATCGATCGCTGTGGGAAACCTATGACCTGACCTAAGGCAAGGGCATATGATATAACTTCATACGATTCAATCGTATGAAGTTATATCATATGCATATATACATATATCATAGTTTACTAGTGTGTTGTTTAACTAAATTAAAGATAGGGCATTTTCATAGCCTTTATAGAGATTATTTTACCCGAAAGCAGGTTTCATCATATTTCGTTGACATAAAATCTTCTGATTTTGTTTGATAAATAATGTAGTTCTATAGATCTTTGATCAATTCATGAAAGATGTCTTGGTGTGTTTGTGTATGAAAATTTTTCGTGAAAAATTATAATTCTTGAATTGAATATTTCTGAAAAAGTACTTCAACCAAATTTTACAATTCCAGGCAAAATGAGGCAAGTAAAGTTTGTAAGGCTCGTACCGGGCGGCGAGCGGTGTTCTTTGGTCTCTATCTACTCCTATGTGAAAAAGGCGTGATATTATGTAGGTACCTATGTATATTATGTATGTATTTATGTTATATCAACTGTCTGAGTTAGCTGGTATATGATAAAAAGACCAGAATATTGCCTCAGGTAATTCTATCCCGATTTTACTGAACATTCCAGCTACGGTACTATAGAAGCTCATAGGTAGTAAATAAGGTAAATGTAGATGTGGGTATGTCTGGTAGATGCATTCCAAAGTCTGAAAAATGAATCAAATAGGTATGTAGAGGTATATAAAAGGTGTATGTTTATTAAGGAAAAATAATTCCTTGTATATAAGGAAAATTGATTCTGGATGTGCTATTTCTGTTTCAAAGTTATTCATAGGTAATATTAGTCATGTTTACAGTTAGTGTAATAAAACTCAATTTATGGATATGATTATATTGCAATTTCTTTATTGTATAATTAGGGTTAGTTAAAGAAGATTTATCGTTTCTGGAAAAATATCGGTTAGATGCACAAGAGGATTTTTTATGTAAAATTTAATACATTTCCTGACACTTCATCTATGGAATGAATTATAAGGTTAGTGGTGTAACCAACATTTAATATTTTATTACTTTAAATCCGGTTTTCTAAAATCGAAACTTCATATTATCGAGTAGGAAGCGCTTGACATTCAAAATTGCTTGAAAAACTGTTGCAGAATAAGCTAAAGGGGCTTTCAAATCGTTATTCTGCAGCTTAGATAACATCATAAGGACGTTTGAGATGAAACTGCTATACAACTTCGATGCAACGATGCAACTGGTCGCACACGCGATGCAATCCGTTATGCATTGCAGGTTCAACTAGTTCTAAGCCATCTTCCTGATTGAAATAAACGAGTGAATATTCCACTATATTATGATGTACCTAAAGCTATTAAGATACTAATTTGTATCTATGATAAGGCTTATGATTATGTATGAACGTAGAAGAAATATCGATCGTTGAACCTGAATACATGCATGAGTGTAAAGCGTGATCATTTGATACTTCCTATAATTTAATATATATATATATTCGCTTAGCCTTTGTTCCAAACTATGTTGGAGTCGGCTTCCAGTCTCACCGGATGCAGCTGGATACCAGTGTTTTACATGGAGCGACTGCCTATCTGACCTCCACAACCCAGTTTACTTGGGTATTAACACGATACCCTTCGGTAAGACTGGTTGTCAGACTTTCAAGCTTCTGACTACTGTTAACGACTGTCAAAGATCTTCGAAAATGACAGCCGGGACCCACAATTTAACGTGCCTTCCGAAACACGGAGAAACTCGTTATGTATAAGATGGTCACCCATCCACGGAACAACCTCGGCAAGCGTAGCTTAACCTCAGAGATCGATCCGTGCGGCTGTTGTAAACTAAGCCACGAGCTCCTCCAACTTCCTATAATTTAATATGTAAATATATTAACCTTATGTCAAATCTACATTTAGAATATCAATGAATCATACCTTCAAACAATACAAGCTAATTAGTAAAACTTTACATAACATGAATAAATCAAGAGTTTCGGCAATATAAATATTTTGCTAGTTAAGTAAATGTGCGTAAATAATACCTATTATCTCCAAGGTCGAGTGAGCAAACTGTTAATGTATTTAAATGTGTGTAAAGTGTAAAATTTCATGTATTTAGTTATGAATCATCAAATTACCAAGCTGTTTTATACTTAAATCGGTAAGTAATTAAAATACTAGGTCATAACACCACCTGCTTAGTTACTCAACTAAAGCTTGCAAGGATGAATAAGGCACTACTAGTCACTTTAATTGTAAAAGGCGTCGATTGTAATAAATAAATGACTTGAATTACCATTCGTTCGACCTAGCCAATATTACCGCTAGGTCCATTATTTTACATAAAATTCTATGTAAGTACATCATCTTCATTAAATAATTACGTGTTTATGTTATGAGTATAGATGAGGACGTTTGTCAGGAATATAAATGGAATATTCCTTTAAAACACAAGCCTCGATCAGGTGTGTTATAATAATATAATTATCCTCAGGTGTTGAAAGAGCTGATATCTCTGTACTTATGTTCGTGGGTACTTATATTAGTTATATTTAGATGGTATTTTTTATGTTTATATGATTTTTTCTTTGGTCTCTGTCTACTCCATATGGGAAAAAGGCGTGTTTTTATGTATGTATGGATGTACGCATGTTTCATAAGTGTCAGTTAGTATAAGTTTATTTCCAAAGAACCTTTGTTTTCTTTGACTCATTCTCACTAATTTCATGTATTCGTCACCTCTAATGCATAAAGCCGGTTTTCCTTATTGTGACCTAATTTTGTGAGGATGTCCGGGGTATTTGACGCTTTTATTCAGTCAACAGTTTATTAGTTTTCTGTACCTTTTTAGCTGAGTCATACTGTTTGGTGTATTTTTGATGACACACTAGCGTAAAACGGCTTTATAGGTACCTCTAAATTGTATTAGCTACACAAGTCTGTACGAGAAGAATCAACGGAATTATTATTAATTATATTTAACTTTTTTATTATTACCCTGAAGAAAATGGATGCTGAAAGTGAATAAAAAAGCTAATATAAGCTATAGAATTGACTAGTACTAAGGTGATTCCTCACCAAAATTTTGACGGCAGTATCATTATTTTAAAATGACCGAGAACAGCTCTATCTACAGTACAAACCAAACAATTATAAAACGAGACGGGAATTAGGCTAAACCCATATTCATGAAGAGGATTTTCAGTCTGAATATTTAATGTCTGAAATTTCTGTTAATATTTCGTTGGTAGTAAGCTCGGAAATAATCGTTATAATAGTTCGGAGAGAGTTCTGGGTTAAATGCAGTTAGGTAAGTCACCGTTTGAATTTTGTACTAAATGTAGATTTCAGTACTCTTTAACCTTCATGATATTTGATTTGATTCATCCGGTTCGCAGTAGTCCAACGGCAATGGCTTACACAACTAAAGTGGGTAGGTTTAGTTAACTTAATCTGAAACTAGAAAGTTCTTAATGTAGCGTGAAATGGTTGCCACATAGATACGTGGGGTAACTATAGAAAATTTGTTTGTATGTTTTGCTTACTAACTAACAATATTAATGTATTAAGTGGTCCTGTACACACCACTTTGCTACGTATAACAACAACAAAGCACGTAAAATATATTTCTCCACAACGCAAAAATGTTGAAACCAAAGCAATTCGAGTTTAATATTTCTCTACCGCATTTATTCAAGGCACATAAATCGTAGACGTCCGCTCATGATACAGCGGACAAAAGCCTTCTACAACAATCGTACCGAATTGCATACCGGTTTCTGAACATACCAGGACCATTTCAATTCCAACCTCCCATATTTGGTACATTTTATTATCTACCAGCCCTTTTTACTCCCTACTTTCCCTTTTAGTTTTCTATTAAGAGTTGTTCATCATACGATTTGAAAAATAAGATCAGACCATACACAAGTCGAACAATGGTCATAATACAAGTAACGCACACATAGAATAACGAGATCTCATTGGTTAGAAAGTCGGACAGACGCACACATAGATAATGTGGTTTTGTTGCGAGAACTCGCTCCGCTCTAGTGCTTTTGTGGTGGAGTAATGTACGCACATGTCTTAAGTTAATGTTTATATGTAGTTTTATATTGGAAGTGATACTACTTGCGGCGTTATCGGGTTTTATTGCAGATACAAAGGAAAATAAAAGATTTTATGGACTTGAAACTACGACGACGTTGAGGATAAAAATACAATGTATTCGGATGTTTAAATCCTTTGTATTGTGGTCACGGAATGTCATTTAAGGCACGACGAGACGAAAACATACGTTTATTGTCAAAAGCATGAAGATAAATGTGTAATCAAGATAACATTGACACGATATGTCGACGATAAAACAACTAGTACTACATCTATGGATATCGTAGATAAAAATGACACTAATAAATCCAAATTCGGAGCATAAATAACAGACTTAAACAATAAACTGGAAACTTCATAGTTGCTAACACCTAACAGGAAATAACTTCAAACAATTCGCAACAACACAATTCGCATTAAGCCCCACACATACGTAGTAGAAACTAATAAAAATTACATTTACGAGGCTACAGTAACGCAACTACCCTCAGACGTCAAAAGAAACTGCGCAAGTTTCAAGCACCGCACTAAAACAATATAGCGCAGAACTTCAGCATTCAAAGTCAAAGACGAAGTTAAACTGCTCATTAAAACGGCCAACTCTAAAATTAGTTGTTTCCCTCTGAAGGATGGTATCAAACGTGGCTCAAACCAGTTCTTTCTTACTACAGTAGGTACGATTGTCCGTGCACCATGAGATCGTATCATAAACAGGTTTCCACTACATATTTTGCTCGATATGAGGAGTGAGGATAAAGTGAGTAATACACTTGTTTCAATTGCCTAGGAGAGTTAATACCGCAGTCTTTTTATCGCTTATGGGGCCGTTTTTGTACGCGTGCGTTTCTCTAGTGACATACTTAGAGATACAATAAGGCGTGGGTGATAGATGTGCGAGTAAGTACCTACGCAAAATTATAGCTAGACAGTTTATTTTGCTTATTATAAACTACTTATAACTAAGTAGGTATACTGCATGTGGCGCGCACGGTCGTGTATGCGACTGCCGCGCAAGCGGTCTCGGGTTCGAATCCCTGATCGGGCCCAAAAAGTATTTTCTAAGTTTTCTGATAAAATTCTCAGAAATTAAGCAGTTAGGAAGTTGAGGTCGAAGACCTGTGTATTGCGCACACACTTAGACACTATAAACAAAATCCTGCAGTTGGTCAGTTTCAATGAAACTGGCTGCCGTAGCCGAATATCGGCCGCTGGACATTAAGTATCAAAATACTCGTGTACTTAGATACATGAGCGAAACAGGTTGTACACTACTCGTATGTCTATTGTCCCCTTTAAAGACGTATGCACGTACAAGCTGACTCTATACATATTATTATGCTTGTATCAGTTGACTCACCGCGTAACAAACACGTGCTAACATGCCTTGCTACATTTAAACGGTTCAGAATACAAAAATACGACAAATATGTAAAGTAAGCGTTAAAATCGGTATAACAGATTGTTGAACGTCCTTGATGCAGAGAAAATGAGTGTTTTAGAACGAGGACATGTGCACGTAACATGTTTTATCTATGTTAGTGAACGGAAACTGATCTGGATTGTATCTCCGCTGTGTGTAATAGCAGGAAATAAAACAGTTTCTCATCTATGCCGATGCAGGGAAGCTAGAGATTGTTTCCTACGTTTGTTTTTCTAACTATTTGCGTTGTTGTTATGGGGAAGTGCTTAAAATACCGCTTTAATGTTAATTGCTGACACTACATTATGTCCATGTACCAAGTCTAATGAAAAAGAAAAATATGTAATGACGTGATGAGATGAAAACTAACTAACCACAGGAGCTACGATTCAAAATGCATTTTTAATCAAATTGGGGATTGAAAAGCAATAGAGTTAAGTAATTTCAGTCGACCTTATACTATTACATACATAGATATTAATATTATAACCATTCAGCAGTTATTGTTGTGTTATGAGGATAATATAACATTATGTAACGAACGGGAAATTCATCAATACAATAATACTACCTATGTTTTATCGTAGTAGATATCTATACTAATATTATAAAGCTGAAGAGTTTGTTTGTTTGTTTGTTTGTTTGTTTGAACGCGCTAATCTCAGGAACTACTGGTCCGATTTGAAAAAATCTTTCAATGTTAGATATTCCATGTATCGAGGAAGGTTATAGGCTATATATCATTGCGCTACGACCAATAGGAGCAGAGTAGCAGTGAAAAATGTTACAAAAACGGGGAAAAATATTACCAATTCTCTCTTATGAGACGCAAGCGAAGTTGCGCGGGTCAGCTAGTAATATTATAAAGCTGAAGAGTTTGTTTGTTTGTTTGTTTGTTTGAACGCGCTAATCTCGGGAACTACTGGTCCGATTTGAAAAATTCTTTCAGTGTTAGATAGCCCATTTATCGAGGAAGGCTATAGGCTATATATCATCACGCTTCGACCAATAGGAGCAGAGTACCAGTGAAAAATATTACAAAAACGGGGAAAGTTATGTTTCTCTTATGTGACGCAAGCGAAGTTGCGCGGGTCAGCTAGTACCTAATAAATTACGGGTCTATGGCAATTTAATTAATGATATATGCTTTATAGGCAAATAGATATAAGCTTTTTATCAATTATAAAATTGTATATTTTGCAGGAAAATATAGATCAGAAACTTGCTGATAATAATAATATATTTATTTCTACTGTATCAATGATTCAATAAAACGCATATTTTAATTGAGGAAACGGTAAAGGTATTTTCCGTAAGGAAATATTGGACCGCAAAACCATTTATAGTACGTCTCTTCATATAAATTCAGTCACAAGGACAAACACTTATAATGCAGTTCATGCTTCAGCATTTTACTTCAGCTCGCTATTAGTTTGGGCACAGGTACACTGGCTTAAGTCTAAACGTCAAGAAAACAAAGTAAATAATAACTTTACTTTGGTTGACATTTCAACCAAGCTTCACTTATCTTCTCACTACAGCAAAATGTCTTCATTAGTACAATACAATTTTCTATTCTTTGTGAAGATAATGTTAAAGCTAGCTTTAAAGTTCTCTAACCAGTCGTAACACCTATAAATAGCTAGTAATACTACCTATTTAGCACAGACACACGTCCCATCCAATTTCCTTCACTGTAATAAGGGCTCAAGCATAGTAATGAGTTAACTGACTACCGATCAGCCGAAGGAAACACAACCAGTTTAAAGAAATAACTAAAAAGAAGTGATCACGACCGGAAGGTGATTCATAAAGATATGAACCAAGTACGATCAATGGCGCGTTCATATGCATGATTCATTGTCAATAATTATGCGTAAAAATGTTAGACGATGTTATTGGTTATACAAAATAGCTGATAACATAGCAAGGAACGTTTTATGTGGAGATTGCAGGGTTTTGTTTATCCAGACCCGTATTATTAATGGAAAATCGACTGCCTTACTGTAATCTTTACAGAGCAAAGCTGCTGAAGAGACACGGATAAAATTGCAAAGACAGATGATGACCTAGGACTAAATAGACCCAGGGCTAGGGACTATAAAGGATAATTTTAATTTCAAAATGATATTCTTGGGGCAACATTGCACATGGCCGCACGGACTAGCGGCCAACTATTACCGTAATTATGATCAGTTTTTCAGAGATTAAGATGACATATCATACAATCAACGTATTTATCTAATCCTCACATGTTTCAGTGTATCGTAGTTAGAATTGGATGACTGCCTACCTATCATCAATTAATTACCAAGTGATGTACCTAACTCAAAGTGACCTAAGACTGGCGGAAGACGGCGAAACCGGGAGCTGTCACCACATCCTTGCACTATGTCACAAGTGGGAAACGATGACATTTCCATACATAGACGGACCTAGAACGTAAAGGGGCTCGGTACATTTAGCCAGATAACTAGACTTCATGTTTTAATCTAGGAATTTGAGCTTCTAGCTCAAAGATTTTGTGAAACTAGCAAACCCTCTCCCCTGGATCTGCTAGAGGTTTCATAGACCCATGCAATACTTGAAAACAGATTTTTTGTAATAGGTACCAACAACACTATGGATGGCGGATGTATTTTCTGTCTGAAATAAACGATTTGAAAAAAAAATAGTGCTGTGTATTTAAAATACCTAATGAAATTATGTAAAATGCCATTGGTTGTAAAATCATATTTATTTTATATATTTATTTGCCAAACTGTAGGTAATGTTATTTTATTTATCATCATCAAAATAATAGTTTCGGAGGCCTTCATACATAGGCGATGTCCGTTCATAAGAATTCCAATGAGTTCAAAGTCGTTGTGTAACAGCCAACAAAAAAATATGACTTATGATATTTCATATTAAGTAATTTAATGAAATATGGTCATTATTCTGTAGGCCAATAGTGCTTAAATCAGATTTTTTATGCGTTTTTGTATAATTACCGTCATGTCTATAAATAACGCAGCCAATAAGCAAGTTAGTACATTAATTATACTTTTTATATTATTTTTTCCATTTTTGTAAGATTCTTAACACAAATATATAGTGTCGGATACCACCTAAATACATTTCTGAAACAGAACCTGTTTTATTCGTAACAAAATCTATTAGTATCCAAGTCTACAAAGTAATTAATGTCATAGCAAAAAACCTCTCCTAAAATAATATAACAAGATAAATAGAGTTAGATTATTTGAAGGAACCAAAATACAACAGGAAAATGTATGAATAAATATAGCCAATGATGAATAGAGACTAAGAAACGAAACGATTCATTTTTTATCATTTGTATAGGCAAGGCCACAATGCTATCAGACTTATCAAGAATACGTATGACTCATAGATCGGGCGCTTTATAAAGGTACATAAATTACTGAGATTTGAAGTCTATGAAAATGAGACATTAACTCGTAATTAAGGTTTAGCATTGTACTAATGATGAACTTAGAAATTCTATTAGATTAGCAAAGGTTAGTACAGGCGTAAAGAATTAATGTATGATCTAAAAGGAAAGTTAGTGATAAAATGTGAAGCTCTCCATGATGCATCTAAAGGCACATTTGGCATCTGCTATGAAGACAGTAAATTAAATCGCAAATAAAAATTCAATGAATGGAATTTATAAGTTATTATGTCAACAAGTATCTTTAACCTTTTCACCGCCACGGACGTTAAGAGACGTAAAATTGAAAATCGCTCACGACGCCATCGACGTGATAGCACGTCAAAAATATCACTTTTTTATAGTTCAAAATAAACATACAACAATACGTTTCAAGTGTTTTCTTTCTCCTGTTATTATTACCTAAACATATTTATTACATTATTACACAAAGACATATAATAATTAGACAGTTGTACCTGAAAAAAAAACAAAGTAAATCATCATGCAAAATGTATAAATTTAGCCCGCAAATCCACGCCACAGACGTGAAGACGCGTCAACTAGTGATGTGCAAGGAAAAGGACTACAATCTAAACACTTTATGCAATATTTCGAAAACAAATTGAAATACTTCACTCCTTTCTGAAAAAAAATTTTTTTGTCTGATATGTTTTAAATTAGATTCAATACAAACCTAAATATGTAATAAAACTACCATATCTAGTGATAAACTCATGACTAAATAAGTGCAAATCGATCATTTTGTGGCAACTCTCGCGCATCTCTATTAGCGGAATCCCTTACAGTGCTTCGTACGCCACTGACGGAATCAGACGGCGCGCTCTGACGTCACCCGCGCTGCTGGACACTCGTAGTGTTGTTGCAATACGTTATTAATAATAGGTACATAAATTCTTGTGTATAATAAATTTTTCGTACACCATCTGCATATATCAATAATGTCGTCCGAAGTAACTTGGGTTTGTTTATCGGCGTAATTGACTTTTCTTTTTTTATTTAAATTGCTAATTAGGCTTGGTGAACATGGACGAGAATCTTTAGAAGTAGACATAATTAGCAAAATATTTTCGTAGTACGCGGAATAACAGTGACATTTCGAATCATAGAGCACAAAACATATTTATTTTACCGAGTCATAGAGTTCTTTCAAACTGTGTTTCCATGTTACTACATCAAAATAAATTTTATAGACTAGAAAAATATTACGAAAATTTTATTTCTACATTTATTAAAATCGTAAGATACGAGTACGAAACAATTGTGCAAAATTGAGTATTGATTATAATTTAACGTATTCAGATGAATGATTAAACGTAACGATATATTATACTTCACTCCGACTTGCCACACTGGTACATCTCTAATATAAGGCGGCAAAATTTGAAATCGCAGCGCTGACCACGCCAGTGGCGTTTCTTAACGTCAAAAGGTGTCGTCACAACTGGGATTAGTGCTGTGACTTTTTGAATAAAATATTTGAATTAAGTACTTTTTTTATGCAAATTGTTCGTGTATATCATTGTTATTTTTGGGTAATGAGTACTGAGTAGTGTAAAGTTGACACATGGGAGAAATTCAATAAAATTTTGTGGTACTTTTATGCAATTTTTACTCATAATATAAGAACACGTAAAATTAATCGAAGTTTTATCGATATACACTTTTCCCGTGACTATTATTTTGTAGGTATAAACGAAGGAATTTATTGCTTGGCGTGGGGAACACCGATTTTCAATATTACTCTGGCGGTGAAAAGGTTAAAATTGGTACATTAAACATCAATAACGGTATAATTTGCAAACACAAAAAAAGTTAACTTTAAAGGTAAAACGAAATGGTCCTAAAAGTAGACATGAAGATAATCGCATCTATTATAAATCTCATGTATTTTCCCAGTCATTGTACAGACATACTGCTAAGCTAATATCACCACCTGATACTCCTTTAATTTCATCCATCACAACTTTTGTTTTCATATCATCTCTCATACAATCCATACATTTCCCAGGACACATTCAGTAATGTCATAAAACACAATCATTGTAAAAAAATACATCTTCTACTTACCTTCCTTACCTACCGTTTCCAAACAAACCTTTTGTTTCCAATCATTGGTCACTCGCAGACTCGCAATGCTGTCAGAGCATTCTGCTCACCAAGCCAGTTAAAGCATGACTGAATAAGCTGTGTTGGTGTTTCATGGAAGATGGTGAAGATGTGGCTAGTTGAAAAGCTTCAAGAGAAATGTGTTGTTGTGAAAAAATCAAGTAAGAAAGTATGGGATACTGATAAATATCCAGCTATGTTTGATAGTGTGTGATGTGTTTTATCTATGTCGAAAGTCATAGTAAAAATACACACTGTAAAAGGTTTCCTTCTGAAATAATAGTTAGTAAAGAAGAGAGATAGTGGTCGGTAAAAATGTGGGTCAAATGATACGGCTCATATAGTTATGAATGCAACTGTCACAGTTTCTAAAAGCATTGCAAAATCGTCTAAACTAGATCTAAAGGTTATAGAAGCGGGCGAATTTCTGCGTTTGTGAAGCCTAGGTACCATAAATTACTTCATCATAAGTCAACAATTACCACGAATGAGGAAAGTCGAAACCAACTGTTAAAACCTAATGATGCGTAGTGAATGAAATCGCGCGTAACCCGCTTAAAAAACCTACTTTCCGTCTATTACGTCATGTTTAATCTTGAGCCAAATTACTTTTTTTAACAAAGATTTCTCTGTATTTGAATGGCTGAAAATTAGTTTTATTTCATATTCCATTTTTAAAATGATATAACGAGGAAATGACGTAGTTGTCATGCCACCATTGTTTGGCGTGCGACTAAACCAATGCCAGAAATAATATCTCCAGCATACAATTTTGTGATTACTTAATTTTGCCTTCAAAGGTCAACTTTGCATGTAAATAAGGCTCGGATTTTATATAAACATGGAATAATCGATTCCATCCGCCTTTTAAATACTACTTTGGTCTTAACCTTTTCACCGCCACGGACGTTAAGAGACGTAAAATTGAAAATCGCTCACGACGCCATCGACGTGATAGCACGTCAAAAATATCACTTTTTCATAGTTCAAAATAAACATACAACAATACGTTTCAAGTGTTTTCTTTCTCCTGTTATTATTACCTAAACATATTTATTACATTATTACACAAAGACATATAATAATTAGACAGTTGTACCTGAAAAAAAAAACAAAGTAAATCATCATGCAAAATGTATAAATTTAGCCCGCAAATCCACGCCACAGACGTGAAGACGCGTCAACTAGTGATGTGCAAGGAAAAGGACTACAATCTAAACACTTTATGCAATATTTCGAAAACAAATTGAAATACTTCACTCCTTTCTGAAAAAAAAATTTTTTGTCTGATATGTTTTAAATTAGATTCAATACAAACCTAAATATGTAATAAAACTACCATATCTAGTGATAAACTCATGACTAAATAAGTGCAAATCGACCATTTTGTGGCAACTCTCGCGCATCTCTATTAGCGGAATCCCTTACAGTGCTTCGTACGCCACTGACGGAATCAGACGGCGCGCTCTGACGTCACCCGCGCTGCTGGACACTCGTAGTGTTGTTGCAATACGTTATTAATAATAGGTACATAAATTCTTGTGTATAATAAATTTTTCGTACACCATCTGCGCCACAAAAATGTCTTCAAGTCAAATGACGACAGAAGAGCTGTTGAGAGTGTTAGAAGGTGTAGAAGATGATGTTACATATTCTGAAGCAGAATCTTTAAGGAGTGACGATTTAGAGGTAAGTTATTGTTTGAATACATTAAACAAACAATAAAGGTATTATTAATGTTGTAGGACTAACAAAAAAACACAGTTATCATGCCAATACGTACTATCTATGTTTATTGTACCTTTTAGGTATAGTTACTACTTTTGTCGTTATTCAATATTAGAAATATGTTATCACTACATAGTATATTTGTATGCTTAAATCTTTAAAACTACGCAACAGATATTGATGCGTTTTTATACGAGTACGAAACAATTGTGCAAAATTGAGTATTGATTATAATTTAACGTATTCAGATGAATGATTAAACGTAACGATATATTATACTTCACTCCGACTTGCCACACTGGTACATCTCTAATATAAGGCGGCAAAATTTGAAATCGCAGCGCTGACCACGCCAGTGGCGTTTCTTAACGTCAAAAGGTGTCGTCACAACTGGGATTAGTGCTGTGACTTTTTGAATAAAATATTTGAATTAAGTACTTTTTTTATGCAAATTGTTCGTGTATATCATTGTTATTTTTGGGTAATGAGTACTGAGTAGTGTAAAGTTGACACATGGGAGAAATTCAATAAAATTTTGTGGTACTTTTATGCAATTTTTACTCATAATATAAGAACACGTAAAATTAATCGAAGTTTTATCGATATACACTTTTCCCGTGACTATTATTTTGTAGGTATAAACGAAGGAATTTATTGCTTGGCGTGGGGAACACCGATTTTCAATATTACTCTGGCGGTGAAAAGGTTAATCGTGTGTTTTAATTCAATGTTTGGTTAAAACACATTTTGGTTTGAGTCGTAAAGGTCAACTTATAAATTAGGTAGGAGCATGCATTACCATCTTAAAATACTTTAAAACCCATTCATTAAAACTTATGAATGTTTATTATTAACTTAATTAAAACTCTGCTTAGTATTTCTTAAGATAAAAAGTTAGTAAAATAATACTGTTAACTGAATTAATTCAGAATAATTTTACTCGCTAAAAGTACCGATGTAACATTGTATTAAGCCGCACAAGGCTCCACCAACTTATAACCATAAATTGTAATACATGCAAGCGTTGCAGATGCGTGTAATAGTTATCCGAATCCAGTTCTCGAGAACATCTGGCGCGGTGGCCTCAATAAGCGCCATTTTCGCCATGTTAGGCAAAACGACCATTTCCCATCAAGATCTGTGTGGCACGCACGCTTCCACTGATTTACTACACAGGAAGACCTCAATTTGAGTCTCGACGAACCACAATCGAAGGATGTACCGAAAGGAATTTATGTGACTGATTATACTGTGGCGCAATACCATCCAATAATGATTGTAGGTGGACACTGCCTGAATATCATTTGTTTGTGTTAAGTCTTTCAATGTTAATTTATCTCCGGAGGTCTGGTGTGAACGGAATTTGAATGGGCCGACGATGTGTCAGGACAAGTTTCGGGTTTGAATTAATGAGGATCGGATCCGTTCTGATGTCCCATTTGTTGCTAGTCGTAATTAGGAAGCGGCGCCAACTTAGCCGTTGCCCGTTTGAATTTACGCTTCGAATAGATTGTATCTTTTTGTCTTGTAATTTCCCTACCATAATGAAGTAAAAGCGAGAACGCTCCGTACAGAATCTGTTACCAAACCATCAATCATACAAAAAACGGAGCGATGATCTAAATCGGTTTACCGCAACGCTGGGTAAAAGATCGGTACTTTCACGTGCTTTCACCACGTGCAAATTTAACGGCGAAAAACTTGAAAATGTCGAACGTTCCGCTGACTCGACAACAACATGCAAATTCGCCACTCGAAATGCAACGTGACATGACGTGGGGGGAGACAGCATTCCTAGCGCGCGGGGCTCGCGGGGGCGAGCGGCGGTCATCGACCGTCCTCAGCCGGCCGCGCATAAACTACGCAGCCGCAGAAGGTCAATACAGCGCGCGCCATCTACGACCGGTCTCCGTCACCGGCCGCTCACGACCACGTTTCGAAACTTACTATTGTTCACGTTCGAAAATCAATTACGTAGCCACATACGAAATATAATTTGCGGTGTTGAGTAACAGGCGCATTATCTAAAAATCATTGGACGTAATCCGGTCCGCTGCCGGTTTGTCGCTACCCGGACGATCGGGTGCCCACTTTTACAATGCGATTAAGCCCGAGCGTCGCGTGAATGGGGCCGATATACATAAAACATGTGCAATTTAACGGATTACGTCGTTTTTCTGTATGTGTTGCGTCACCGCGCAAACAACATGTGCCACTAGACGTGTCACCTGATACAATGATTCACAAAGTGATCTACAAACATCACTCACGGCTACCATCAAATATATGCGAGAAATGAGTGTTCCAGTTATTGTAGGATAGCAAAGTTTACAAAGTAAATTTTACACTAAATTCAGCAGTAGGTGTCGCGAATATTTCCTAAATGATATCACTTAAGATAAGATAATATATTAACAAGTTTGAGTTCTTCTGTTCAATTTTGGTTGTAACGCAATGACAGCATAAGGTAAAGAATTGTTTAAAGTATAACAGTTATTTAGAATGCCAGACGGTTTGTATAAATAAATCAATTTTAATGCAAGATAGCAAGTCGTATGATATAAACAGCTACACAATTTTATTGAGACTGACGATGACTTCATATCAAAGTTATTTAGATGTTCATTCTGCAAGGTTGCTAACCAAAAAGGTCTTTAAAATAAGATCAGATGAAAGGTATAACTAGTTTTGTACTTACTTTGGTCGTTGTTGCAAGGACAGACGGCTCTTCGCATGCTTATTACCAATATAATATGAACGGTAAGTATAAGTAATATTAAGTGTGAATGGCTTGTTCATTGTTTTAACATCCGCTTGCTTTACATACATTGCATTTACGTCCGGAGAGTTACCGGTGATTTAATAAGTTCCTTGAAAGTATACCGACATGATGCAAGTCGGAATTGATCAATGCGTAACTCTTTTTTTACCAGAAGCCTCATCAGCCGTTACGAAGATACAGGCAGTGAACATATTAATGATAAAGAAAACAATAATATTGTACTACGAGAGGCGCGCCATGTGACTAAATTCTTTTGGACTACTCTTTCTACACGAACAATACGATCCATAGAGAACAATGGTAAAAGTTTCAGAGCACCTATTCGCTTTTCGCTTATCTCAAACGCAATCTGAATATTACCACACAAATGCTAATTACGCTATTCAAGTAAGCAATGTAGGCTTAAAATATAATTAAGAGGCTTAATCTACGTTCCAGTAGTTGGTAGGTGAAATTAGGCGCGCCGTCTCCGAACAACAAAACAGACTTACTTTCATATCCAGCCGTCCAGGACCACATGGAGACCATCGCCAGCAGCCAGTGATACATGAGTCCTTCAATCTTCCAATAGAGGGGGGCGTACAAGGATCTGAGGATGCGCAGCGCCATCATCCACATCACGTAAGCGGGGATGCAGTATAAGTTGTTGACGACCGCGAATGTCGTTCGCGCCACGATCCGCACGTACCGGCTGAAACAGCAGGGCCGCGTAGGTTCATCCATGACCGTCTCGCCGCGCCGCGCACACCTCGCTACCCCCGTGGGCCGGGCTCAACGCAACGACATACACATGATTGGTGATATGAGATGTGACGTGCTGGACACCACACTTGAGTGACACCACCGACAAGGGTTCGAGATCGAGCGAGACGAGGCGGGATGGCACCGTACCGCGTTCACCCTGCCGACAGCTGCCGAGACGCGGGGGCTTTCGTCTTGCGCGGACAATGGCGCTGCACACTACCGCCGGCGACAATCAAACACAGTGTTATATTCGACGATATTTATTTATTGGAATCGTTCAGGGCATCACTGTCGGATATTTCTTTAAGTAGTGAGTACAAATTTTTAAAATCGCCCGTCGGCGAGCGACGGCCTCGCTCGCCGGCGAGCTCACATGCGATTTCGTTTGCGACACACATTTTACACCGATCGACGTAACATTAACTCGTACGACGCGAGCACACATAGACAGACATACACAATTTTTATTACGATGCTTACTGTGGCACGACCGCGGCCGGCCGAGCTCGTCGTGTAAAATTAATACAAATTTCATTATATAAAATTAAAAAACGACATCGGACCGCAGAAATGATACAAAAATTACAATATTAATGACTGTACACTATCTAATATATACAATATCTGCCAGCATAGATATGTGCGGGGGCTTTATATACAGGGCGGTGGGGTTGGTGTCACGGGCCTCCCACACGAGGCGATCACACGTTATAGTCGTGCGCGATCAGGCCGTGCACCTGCTCGAGGCGGTACGCGAGCCGCTGTTTCTGCGAGAACTCGTCCTCCTCGAGGGTCACCGTTAACTGCTCGTTGTACCTCTCTGCATACGTGTACAGCTCGTTCAGCGCACAGTTCGTGTTGAACTCTTTAGTATGGAGGCGCGACTCCTCCGCGAGCATAGCGTTCATATCCTGATCGGATATCGCCGGCATCAGCTTTATATCAGCGTAGTAACGCTCCACCCACTCCTTGTAAACCGGTATGTCTTTCGCGTAAAGAAGCTTGGACGACGGCGAGTCTTTACCGAGAATATGATCGGAAGTGGAGCACGAGTCCATGAAAGTTTGCGCGATTACCGATAAGCAAGAATCTACCGTGTTTGACTTATGAACATCGAAAACGAAGTTAGGATTCTTAATTAAATTCACCCAAAAACGTAGCGGAAGAGAATTACTCTTCCAGGTGTGCACCACCTCGGGATCGGAGATCGTGTGTTGCAACGCCTGATCGTCGAGGAAGTCGAACATGTACTTTATAGCGAGAGGAAGCGCCGAGCCGCGGTGCGCTGTGCTAAATATAGTCTCGAATAAATCATCGACGAACTTTTGCAGAGTGCCCTTGGTAGCGAGAAGACGGGTGAGATATATTTCAGAGACCATTTTATTGCCACGCTCTCCCTCTTTGCGTGCGTCATCATCGTGATGTCGCACCAGATGCCAGTATTTGAAGCCACCGCCATGTTCATATTTGAGGGGACTGGCAGGTGGACTGGCTGAACCGTATTTACCGCGATTGAGCGTTTCATAAGTGTGAGATTTATCGTTCTTTTCCATGTTGGACAGATTATAAACGGAACTTTGTTTCGCAACGAGACTAAGACAGGCACCGTCTGGAACGCGATAATGATTGAGAGTGTTTAGTTTGCGCCATTCGCCTTCGCATTTAGTAGTACTATCCTCATCGTAGAGGATCAGGCGACCGCAAGTACCCGTGCGCCATTCCAAGTCGAGGTCGTCACGATTCGGTCTCTGG
Source organism: Anticarsia gemmatalis (assembly GCF_050436995.1). Classification (NCBI taxonomy): domain Eukaryota; kingdom Metazoa; phylum Arthropoda; class Insecta; order Lepidoptera; family Erebidae; genus Anticarsia; species Anticarsia gemmatalis. Next base: position 12,129,511 of record NC_134756.1, read on the forward strand.
GAATACGGAGTAGCGCGGTAAATCGCGTCCAAACACTTCTCTTTAACTTGACTTATCGTATCACAGTCAAGAACTTTAACCTGAACGTTCTCGGTAGTGGCCTCTAAGCCACTTACGAATAATGTCTGTTGCGATATGGACACGGTAACCGTCATGTGTTTGAAATCTATCGACTGCCTAATTAGTTTCTCTTCGCTGAGGGAATAACGTGCCTCGGATGTGATCGCGTCTACGGGTCCTTTATCGACTTGACCCTTCATTGACCTAAACAACAGATATAGTGGTTCGCCAGCGCACTCACGAAGGAATTTATACAACAGGAAAGTAAACCAAGCGCTCAACATCTTTTCAGCGACGCTCTCAGTGCGTCTCAACAACAACTTGGGGTGGTTCTTTCCTTCCATACACTTTTCTATTAACTCCGCTAATAATGTCTTTAATACATCAGTACAATACTCCATCTTACTCTGAAGAGTAACCATAATAAGAGAAGCTACATTAACACGATCACGCATTGAAAAATATCTATTGCTTTCTAAAGTACGAATAAATAATAGAAGGAATGTTTTGTTCATAATAAGCTGCCCAAACATTCTGAGACCTTTTTCTTTTCTAATAAGCTCTGGGCGCTCCCACGACAGGACGGCATGGTCGTCGATGTTAGGGAACAATATTTTCATAGCATACGTACGATAATCTAAGAATGGTATGCCGCCCGTTACGTCTCCAGTCAAATCAGTCATTTCCGTTTGCAACTCTGCAAACGCTTCCTTACATTCAGCAGCCACTCTTAACTCTAGAATATCCATTTGCTCTTGCATATTTTTTAATACTCTAATATTTTCAGTTGATTTTCTCCTATACATAACTAAAAATCCGAAAAATATCAAAAGGAGAATACCGGCACTGACGCCGATGCCTATCAAGGCTGGCTTGCCGATGGCTGCCTGCAAGCCGGCCTGCGATGAATAAGATAATTTGCCAATCTTGTACGTGAGGGCACGTCCGACTTTGACTACGACTTCGGGTGTATCTACGCCATCGGGAAGTTCATCGCGCGACGGAGGACGGCAAGTCAATTGATGTCTCGACACTGAAGTCACGTTACACAAACTATCTCCTATGTGAACCTCTACATCACTCTCGGTACAAGCACGATCCAAATTTTGACCGTTAATAGTTAAATATTCAGACTTATAATATTTCACATCTTCGTCAAACTTCTCATAAACGGGGTCGGGATACAGAAGGAATCCTTCGCCTGATTTGGTAGTGAGATTTTGTACACTTTGAACATCGTCCATATTGAAACCGTATTCTAATTCTAATGGTCCGTCCGGATCTAGCTTGAGACTAGCACTTTCAATCCCGGGAGATTCACAAATGAGATGCGATTGATCGACTCTGTGACAAGGAGCTATGTAAGGTCGGTTATCGTGATACACGTATATCTGCGGAAATTGAATTGTATGGAAATTCTGACCGGTCACTTTGATGTTTATCCCGCCGGATGGAATACCCTTGGGTTGTTTTCTTTGCGTCGTTAGTGGCGGACCGGACTCTACGGACAAGACAATTGGATCCTCCATATATTCGAACTTTTCTCGTTCTAAAGTTCGCATACCGTTATCGAAACGCATTCGCAACGTGCCCATCTTATTTTGGTAAGAATGGCTAGTTCTACAAACGGCTTCCTCGTGCGATACAGATAATATAGCACACGGCAAGTCATCTATAAATGCTTGTATATTACTCCCTGCGTTGAGATATTCGCCTGTAATGCGTAATTTAGTGCCACCCGACTGTGGACCATATTTCGGTTGAATAGAATTAAGTTTCGGATTCACGAATGCATAATGATGCTTAGATTCACCACGATAATCAGCGACGCGGACAACCACGGGGCCGTCCCGAGGTACTTCCTCGCCGGGTCCGTCTACAGTACACACAATCTGCTTTGTCTTTACGTAAAGCTCAATAATAGGCTGACATTTAATTCCTGCGATAGTAACACCGTTATAAATATCCGATATATTACGGCCTAAATTGATACCTTCGATTGTAATATTAGTGCCTCCATCCCATGGACCCGACTGAGGCCTAAAAGAGTGAATTTCGGGATTGGGACAAGTCTGCGTACGATTCAACCATACACTAGGAACACCACACTGTTCCTGCACTTCACATCTATCCGATCCCTGACACCACCCACATCCAAACTTCTCCGGGAGTGCAAGGCACATACCACAATTATCTGCCATATCATTACAACGGTAAATAAGTATGTGAGTATTATCCGGATTATCTAAAGGCTTCGAGCCTCCCCATATAACAGCGAAAGAAGCGGTAATATTTGGAGCACGCGATGTGTAAGTAAATTCAACGGCTTCACAATAAATAGTGTCAGCGAGAAGTTGAGCGTTAACATGAGTCACTCTCCCCTCTATATTGAATTGACAAACGAACCTTGTCTGAACGATAAATTGACCTATTATGTGGACTTTAACTTTTATAGCTTTCTTTACACCGGATGGAACTAAAATCTCGTTGGTGCCGTCGGACGTCGAGTTTATAGTGGGACAGAATCCCGGACCGGAGCGATAACTGGGACCGATTCTACTGACGCCGGTAACTAAAATGTCGTTTCGGCAGTTTTCGGCTGTGTCGTGAGTACATCGGTGTCCGTCGACACACCAGTCACAAGGGAACGAGGAGCTGACGCATTGCGTGCACGAGCTGTACGTGTTGCAGTCGAAGAACGTGAAATTGGTAGCTACAAAATCGGGCCCCTGTGTAGTGCGCACCGACAGTTTCGCCGTGAAGTGATGCTGACCGGTGGGGATCGATGGGAGCGTGTCGGTGCGCGGAGTGGTACAATTAACGCCATAAGGCTTCCTAGTAGCATTGGTTATGAGAGTACGATCTAAAGCTGTAAATGCACACAAGAATTGTCCATTGAGCGTGGGCAAATTTTCAATAAGTAAATCTAATGTCCTAGCTGTCGTTCGTTGCAATTGATTTGGTGTTACTTGAGTTATAGTAGTACATCGGCCGCTACGATAAGAGATCCAATACAACGGATCTTTAGCTGCATCTTGACAGTCCGATCGTAAGCTGCACTTATTTTCTAGAGAACACCATCCACAATATGGGTCTTTGGCTCCGAGACACGTTAAACACGATTTATAGACGCTACACTCTTGAACTTTCACTTTAGACACTTTACGTTCAGTCATCACATATAAATGCATCAATTGAGTATCGAAGTATAAGTCTTTATTGACAGCGGATCCCTCATCGACGACGATATCACCGTACTCGAACGCTGAGGTAGGGCTCTCAACGACGATCTTCTTCAGGTGTCCCTGCGCGGTGCCGGCGAATACCACAGTGTAATCACCGGTAGCTGTCGCTGCCACAGCCGTTAGCCTCTTCGAAAATATTGCCACTGGTACTGCTTCCACTGGTTGCTCGCCTCCTAAAGGCGTGTTGACGTCCAACCCACAAAAGTCTTCGCTTATCGATTGCAGCTTAGTTCCAATACATGCATGGGAAGGTGATATGAAGTCCAGTCCTCTAGAACCGTTGCCGCTAAAGCAAGTCTTTATATTCTGCATGAATTTACGTCGAATAGCTTTGAGGGAATATACACAGAGAGCAGATAAATCTGATGGAGTATTTGTATTAATTGATTCACTCTGACTAAATGCAGCGAACAGCACGTCATGTTGAGCGGTAATTCCTAGCTCTCCAGCTAAAACGGATCCAGCTTTTCCGACAAACGCTGCCTGTACAAGGTTATAGCCATAGTTTCCGCCTCCTTCTCCAGTACATGACATGGGAATTTCAGTGTAAGAATAATAATTCTCGTCATCATGGCAAACTCGGACTAATTTACTGTAATATGTGTCGGAGCCTACACCCCTTAATTGAGTTGTCAAAAAGTAACTGAATCCTTCTGAGCTGAAGCCGTAGACATAATTAATTGGATAACGCTCGCGTGATAGTGAATTGACAAACATTCTCGTACCAGTGGTAACCGCCGTTCTAGCTATCATAAATAGACGATCATCTTCGAGAGAACGACTGCTCACAGTAGGAACTTCCGAGCGGTAGGGAGAATTGCCCGTGAAAGTGACGCCCACGTACATAACTTGTGTCATCGGTGGATTCGGCGGTCCCGGGGCGATGAACGCCACTGTGGAAGCGGTGGCGTTGTTCGCAACGACAGGCTCGCGGACCTCGCGCACATCGTGAGATATATTGTTCAAGTTCCGAACAGAACACAGCCCTTGCAGCACCGAACCGCACGTAATAAGGCGGCTGGTCGCGTAGTCAATCACTAGAGCTTTATTCACATTGTCCGTGGGTTTCTTCACATAATTAGAGGGACAGTCGAAGGTACAAAGGGCGGAGTCGTTGACGGGGCCCGTGACGATCGACTGGGCGACCTCCAGGTCGGGAGACAGCTGGTAGATTCTGTTGACGGCGCCGACGTACACCCGGCCGGTGTTGCGGTCGACGACGAGGTGATTGAAGAACGAGAAGGGCGCCGACACCGGGTCGGTGAAGGTGAGCACCACGTCCTGCGAGGCGCGCGCGGCGGCGCACGCGGCCCCCAGGGCCAGCAGCACGCGCCACATGGCGCGGGCGCATGTGTGCGGCACTCTACCGGCCGCGCCGCCGCCCACTCGTCGCGCTGCAGCCGCCCGCCCGCCCCATACATCTGCAACGCGAGACACCCACTCAGGCGCACTGCCCGCGCCGCTCTCGCCGCTTCGTTCCCATCGCACCGCACCGCTCCGCCGCCTGCTACTCGCCTAAGTGCTACTATACAATGGTCCAGTGACGCCTGTTAACGATCCATTGACGAGGACCTATCGCGAGCGTTTTACGAGTTATTACTGTTAGCATTCCGCGGTACGCACGAGTACGCGTATCGGCTCGGAGAGGTCCAGTGCGGTCGGAGCGAATTCGCGAGCGGGGACACGCGGTGACCCTCATCCCAAATAAACGATATTGGTACCAACCTATTTTCACATTATTACCGTTATCGATGCCGTATTGTTTGTTACGAGTCATTAGATATTTACTCATGGGTGACTTTCGCTTACATTGTTGTCACATCTACGTATTGTATGTCAGGAGCGATAATATAACATACCGCTATCGAAAATACTGTTTATGCATAGCAAATACATATCAATCGCGAGCTACTGATAACAAAGTTCTCTGTATTGTTGGAACGAAGTAGCTCGAGCACAACTTAGTCATGAACCAGTGACTAATCAATGAATCGATTAAAAATAGGTTAGTACCAGGATAGCGCGGGCGACCCCGACGCGGTCAGTGCACTGATACAAGTCACACGCCGACGAAAGCCTCAGCATCATCATAAAGGGGAGTAACTAAAATAATAATTTGGCATGCTGTTCGCAACGAGGGAGTGAACGTGGTAGCGTAACGATAAAATAATGAAAATAAAATCGGAGAAACGAAAAACATCGAGAATTCGAAACACCGAGTCATGTATACTCACAGAAATGCCATTGTGGTGTACGATGCGGGCTTCAAACGTGTATTTTGTTCTATATTGAGATCATAAGCATGTGAAGCGCACTCTCATAGTGCGGTAACAGCGGTGCGAGCTCGTGGACGAGACCTGAAACAACAAACGTCATATTTAAAGCCCGTTCGGGCTCAGTTTGAGCGACGTTTTATGGTCCGTTATTTCAACCCCATAAAGGTCATTCAGTTTATCATGGTCCATGATAAATATTACAGATATTGTAGTCATTTATTGCCGATCCACGATTACTGTACCTACTTTACGAGCTCAAACTGATTTTAATTACCTACACACTGATTACGTAGTAATGTTGTTTCAAGACTGTTTACGTACGACTCTTCGCTGCCTTAACTAATTTGTTTTTAATGTTATTTTTTACATTTCCTTTACGAAAATAAGCAAATAAATAATGAGAGAACCAAAAATAGAAATCTCTCCATTGTTCATTACGAGTTATCGAACAGTCGTCACCTTAATAAAAGATGATTTTGCAACTGGCAAGATAGACGATTTGTTAGACCTTCGACCTCAATTTTTTACGGCTATTTCTTCAGCAAAGTGCTGCAACAACTAATATATCACGTGTATCGGTGGGAAATATGCCAAAACATCTGATTCTTGTAACGGGACGGAGCTCATTCATACTGTTTCTCAACTGATCCATTAGTGTTCCCCCATTCGGGCATACGTCACGAACAATTCTGGCGACCTATCTTGTGACCTACTCTACTTCTCTTCGGCCACCATACTGAGATTTGTACGGTTAAATGGTAACCTATTTTCTTACAACGGCCTGTTGTTACGATGTTTTGGTGCGAGATGATTTACGACATGTTATTGTTAGAAGCTTGGAGTAAATTTTCGTGGCACACGAGAATTGTAAACTTTTCGCCATTATTCAGAGGCGAAGTTGCAAGTTAACATTTTTGGTAAGCGGAAACACTGATGTTCAGTGAAATTCGTTTACTCTCTAAGCCGATTCCAATAAAGTTGGGGAATATAGTGCTATGGCAGAAGTGGGGGCAAAGTCAAGAGAGAGAAATCAATACCATTTCCGAGGGTGAGTATCCTTGACGATCATGAAACATTCTCTAGTTAGCAAGATTTGACAATTATGACGGGAAATACAAGCTTATTTAATAAAAAGCTATTTTTTGAGTATATTTGTATTAATGATCAGGACAGCTAAGAATTATGTTTAGGTAAACCTCATTATAGTCTTCGACAAAGAGCGAAGACTTATCACATAATCAAACAAATCGTTAACTAATATGTTATTCACGTAATCAAGTGATTAACACCTAAAATTGAACATTTATCTTATCAGAGCGAAGGCGGAAGTAAACAGTCGTTGAAAATTACAAGTAAATTTAGAATCGAACCTAATTTGTTGAATTAACATAAATTCTGTAATTAACAAATAAGCATTAGGTAGGTTCCTCATAGACATTGACAATATAGTTCCTAATTTGCACTTTTGAAACGATAAAAATAAATTCCAAAGCAATAATTCTGAGGGGATTAAATCAGTAGCTCGAGTTCACAAGTAATTTGAGGTTTCTAATTAGAATATATTTTTTACGAAGAACTAACTTAGAAATGTACGAAAATGTTATTTTATGACCGAAAATTACCTAACTCTGTCAGTTAAAGAAATGTAAAATTTTGAAATCAAACCGTTCAGATTTTTTTGTCAGTAGAAACCACTTTAGGATAACCTAAGTAGGTAGGTACAACACCAAGAATGAATCTTTATAAAAATGTTTTTTGTGTCCTCACGAATATCGATTTCTATGAATTCGCGGCCTTGTCAATAAAAATAAGATACAGCAGATGGTTTTTTCATAAACTGTGGATAAATAATACTATTTGCTGAAATTTTGATATTTGTGACTCGTTCTAATTACGATTTAATTTTAAAGAATTTTTTACACATTTTATCTTATAGTTTCAAATATTTATTTTTCCTTCTAACATAAACTATAGACAGTGCATTTATTTTTTCTGACCAGATGCATGTCAATGTCTCAGGAATTCATTCATGAGCCGAGTTCAAAGTTCAATCTCAATAGGTTTAATTGAGCCCACTGTTTATTATTATGAAACGTAAATATGTACACACATCAAAAATGTATTCACAGGCAAGAATTTCGAAGCGAAGCTTCTCAGAAATAATAGCGTCATCGTCTTACAATCTTGAACCTTATTCGAGTTCAAACATGAAGCTCTGCTTATCGAATAGACAACAGCTCGGTGCACGACTGACGATCGCCCGACCGGTCTGCCAGGCCTGCTATGCCGCAACATTTTGATTACATTCCCTGCCTCCACCCACTCGCTGTAATCTACTGCCTACACGAACATTCGACACAAAAAACTCATCATATCGACACTGTTACAATTTTTATTCTTCAGCGGCTTGTATTCTCATCATTATCTGTGTACAAAATCCCTTCTATGAGAGAAAAGAAAGTCAGCCATTACCGCGCACGCGAGTCGATAAACGGAAGCCATTCCAATAAACGCCACGCGTTCCTTCTCCACGACTGGGCCGTTGCACTACAAATAATTAGAACTTACCTTATTACAGATTATCTCTTTGCTGGTTATCAACAATCCTTTAGAATCCGGGATAAGTGAACTGCCGTGAACACTATTGCACCACACACAATATTCTTTGTATAATTTTTCACTTATTCGTAATGGAACACTAAACACCACAAGCGACGGTTTAAATCACAACATTATACTTATAAAAATACCTCTGTCGGAATCAAAGCCCGTTTTAATGAGTAAAATAGCACGTTTGCACAAGGAGTCCACGACAAGAGCATCAGTCTTCGTACATCGCCGTGGAATGATTTTGGTTTCGCTTTTCGAACGAGTCTAGGCGTGACTGACCCGAGAAAAGCCGAACATAGCCGATTCGATGAGTTAATGCGCCGCTAGAGGCGCTAGTGTATTCCGATGCGTTCCGAATATGACAAATTCAACAAGCTGTTTTCTAATCTACACCACTAGGAACTTATTTTGTATTTGGTCTAAATTAAAATAACAATTAGTGAAATATTATTTATAAGCAGTTTTTATAATATTTATACCATAATAAGACTACTTATCATAATTTTTGATTTTAGCCATAGATAATATCACATGATGCGCTAGTGCTTTGTTTTAATCCGCGTAATTTATTTCCAGCAAATACCTAACTACTTTAAAACTTTCATTAGTAATCGTGTAGTATAAAGTCAATATTTTTCTTCAAAAATATAATTATTAATAATCGTTATTTTTAATTTGTCTTACGCTTATACTATAGTAATCAAACAGCGCAGTTGTTAGTATGATATTTCTGAACATGAATTAAGGGAAAATTTACAACCGCTTTTATGATAATAATTTAACATATTGCAAGCCGTAGCGCATATTCAAATTGTGTCACATGTTTTTACCTTAAAAGACACGCTCGCTGAAATAGTAATCTAGTACCAAATTTCAGGTCGATTACACACTGAACCAAAGTTTGTTATAATGAGCTTTCAAGTTCGAAATAGATTACAGATTTCCTGGTTGCTGTTTTAGACAGTATGTTAATATATTATTACAAATTTGATTTGAGGTGCATTTTTACGCTGTAACAATTTAAAACGCGAAGAATTTGGCATAATAAAATTCAAACTTCTGAAAACATCTCAAGAAGATAAAGAAGAGATATCTAAGTGGTTTCAGTACAGACCTACGCACTATTATTGCCTGTATAATTTTATTGGAAGAATGTAGTCATTAAATAATTTATTTTAAAACAGAATAGTTACCAAATATTGCGTTAAATATAACATCACTAAAGCATAGACAAGTCAATTTGACATTCTATATTTTTAGTCTACGACGTGTCAGGAGGACAGGAGGTGGAAGATACTTTATTTTGTTTTTTAAATATAGCGGAGATACAGTAGAAAATCATGGCTTCGTCTATGTTTAAGTTATCTACCGCTTTGATACAATCCTCGAAACATGCACGATGCGTCGCTGGACTCGAGGGCCGCATTGCAAAATGCAATATTGGAACTACCACTGTCAGACCGGTAAGTTGCATAATCTGAAGTTTTGCCAAACACTTTTTAGCGAGGGCAGGACCCGATGTGTAGTAGCTTTTTGTCCAATTTACGTTAAATTACATACGTCTTTTACTGTGAAAGTGGCCAGTTTGATTTCTTTGATCAAGCACTTCGGTTTTATCCAAAGTTATGTTATCTCAGTGACAGTTATTTTTAGCAATAATAATCTTCTCCGGTCAAATTAGTACTAGATTATTTCAAAATTTAAACAAATTAGTCTGATTTGATTGGTACAAACATTTTAATATTGAAATTATATTTCTTGGTTATGTTATGATTATTATCATAAATCTGCCATTTTTAGTAAATGTCAAGTTGAATTGATAATAATGTAAATAGAGACAAATACCGGTAAATATACTGAGTACTTCAGAGTATTTTTATATCTTTTATACTGGTAGGCCTGACACGAAATATAAGTATTTTGATTGTTTGAAAAAATGTATTCCAGTTATGTAACATAGTTACAGTGAAATAAACAAACTTTTTATTGCGACAATATGAGTCACAATAATATGAATATAATAAAGATATTTTCAAAGTTAAAGCAACATAAATCTACCATAACTATTGTCAGCTTATAGAGCATTTGTTAAATACCCAATGTCATCAATTTCAATATGTCATCTTAGCCATATGATAGTGAATGCTTTGTTCACTTGTCACAGGTATACATAATAAGGCCTGTTTTTATGTTTTCCTGGAATTATTATTTGGCCAGCACGGTGGACTCAAGACCTCTCCGTTGCGGAAAGAGACCCGTATCCAGCTGTAGGATATTAATGTGTTAAATTTATTTTAGATTATTTTTACATGTTTATTTTGGTGATCCAATTAATTAATAAATAAAAAATACCCCTTGGGTGTCAAAAAAACATTCTATCTATGTTATGATAAGCTGCTACAGTGGCTTATTCATTTGCTAATAATGCCCTTACTGTTATTGTATTAATCTCTATCTACATTATTGACAATGATGAAGAAATACTTAGCAATTGCTTAAATAGTATATTATTACTAGCTGACTCGGCAAACGTTGCTCTGCCATATAAAAAAAAATGTGTCACTTAGGTGTATGAGAAATAGATTTTGGCCGATTCTCAGACCTAGTCAATATGCTCATAAAATTTCATGAGAATCGGTCAAGACGTTTCGGAGGAGTATGGCAACGAAAACTGTGACGCAAGAATTTTATATATTAGATATCTTATACAGCACAACTAGTCCCTTTTCTGTTTTTTTGTAACAGATTAACAGGTAAAGTCATTTTAGTGTATATAATGTGGCTCAACATTTACTTGATTACTTTGTAGACAAGCTTGAGCCGCAGCCAAGCATTTCAGTTGCATTTATGTTGGTTCCTGTAGTCCTACCTACCTATTATGTTATAGTGTGTTGTTAGTCTTTTTAAAATCAAACAGTTATTTATGTAGGTATAAGATTATTAATACATTGAATAATATACATTGTACATATCATAAAATTTGTTACAAGTGATTTTAGTAAACAAACTCAGTAGAGTCAGTAGGTTTTTAAAAATCTGCTAAATTATTACATATTGTAATGAGACTGCAGATTCTCTATTAAAACCACATTCATATTTTCCATATTTGGCTCTTGTATGACCTATCTTAATGATTTGATTGAGAAGACAAAACATTTGTTAGACTAACTAAACCACAGTTTAGTTCGTGTCATAGGTCATAGATGGCGTTAGTAGTTTCAATAAAGTAAAAATGGAATAGTTAATTTCCTATGAATACCCAGACTTCAAAAGGAATATTCAAATTAAATGATGATACGACTAAAATATAAAATGAAATTGCACTGACAAAACAAATAAACTTGACTGACTAGTGACTATTATTAAAAAGCTTAGCTAGTGTTAATATGATAACACAATATTGAATACATGTAGGTAATCTCAATCTTCGACTATTATACCGACTCCGAAACTCGTTATGACTGCAATCCAATGTCAGCAATCCCAAATAAATTATCAACAGCTGCAAATCTCATTACACTACAAAAAACAAAGAGTCTCACGTATTTTTATTTCCTACTTATAAATACAACAAGAAATGTGGCAGAAATTGAACGGTTTTCAGTCTTACCGGCGGGGATTTATACCGGTTCTGATAGTCTCTTTGCCTTTCATTACGTTACGTGGGACTGAAACTCGTTTTGCTCCTAAATGCAATTCTAAAACGGCACTCCACTTTAATTCACCGGTTTCTTTTATTGTCAGTGGGCAGCTTTACACCCGACGCCATTAGCGGATTACCATTAAAAAGTAAAAATACTGGCTGGCTGTATTCACTTTTCAAAAACATGTTTAAAAAAATAAAAAAATGCGCCGACATTGACGTTTGAAGTATTAACTTAGTAAAAAAAATCGCAATATTATTTCAAAATTATCAGTGATAAATATAATAGTTTTGGCTTAATTAAATTGTTTGTGTGTTTGTGAATAATTTTGTAGCAAAGATGCATTGTCCAATATGTACTGCTGCAATAGCCCAAGTGAAATTAGCGGGCCCCGAAAAGAGACCCATGGTATGTCTTTGACCCTGCAATAGCTAAAAAGTGCGATACTTTCGCGGGTCTTTTGACTTAGTTAATTGTAGCTTATCATGAATTTGTGATTAACTGTTTTTATAAGAAGTTTATATAAGTTTACTTATGATGAGTCTGATTTTTAGTTTTTGCAAGTGCATGTGTATTTACTTCGTGTAAAAAATAAAGTTACTGTTATTGAACTCGTACGAATACAACAAACATAATTACATTAAACTAGCTTATCTGCCTTGTAAAAAATTCATACAAATTTTAATAAAGAAAAGGCCTAAAGTTTCATAATGGCCTTAAGTTTATTTGCCTAATTAGCGAAAGACTTCATATCGTAATTACTCGATAAAGTTTAATAAAATACTCAATACAAATTCCCATGAGCACCGTAACATTTATTTACATGAGTCTGGTCATGTTTAACTAGCCCAGTATGCGTAATACCTAGGCTACCTAGCTAGGTCTCCGGACGTATTCATTTTACGGAATAATACTCTAACAGCTAGTTAATAGGTCGTTTGAAAACATGACCGGTTTGTGGCAAATGCACTTAGTTTTTTTATGATCAATCTTACGTGTAATTTATAATTGCATAGTGAAACTTAGTTTTGGCGATTCTTCCTGTTATTATTTTCTTACTTTTTAACCATTTTTGTCTAAGCCTAGTTTTTTCTTTTTCAAAAGACGTCATCACAATGCATTTGCAAGTGTAGTGAGATTTTATTCAGACTGTTTTTCTCATTAAGATTCAAATCATGTGTTTCCTCGCTTTATGGCTCAGGCTGTGAGATCGATTGAAGTATTCTGAATACTGACGAAGGTATAACGCTAGAAACTATTTCCAATATTGAAAATATGTTAATATATTCAATTGAAACGTGTTAAAACCTTGACCCTGCCTATATTTTCCGCCAACTATTTAATAAGACGTTTATAATTAACCGAATAAACTTAACACAAATATGCAAATTGATAACAGTTGCGTATCTGCGGTTATAAACCAATCACAATCAGTACGCCCACGACATTCGGTGCGGGCGGTTCAATTACATTTTGATAACAAGAAACTATAAATTGTTCCGTTCACAATACTCACTCACTACTAAACTTCGTGGTGGGGGCCCGACCGGTTTCCATATAGCCTTTTGCCTTTGCCATCTCATTCGAGACGTGGCGATTAAAGAACGCGAATTCATAAACGTTCAATTTAAAATACGAATTGAGAAATAAAAAATAAAACGGTGTTGCCGTAAGGAAAGACCGAAGCAGTGATAGATTTTTTTGCGTATTTTTAATTTAATTTTCTACAAGATGGAGTGTCAAAACTGCAAAACCAAATTGACGACTTCGGTTGGAACGGTAAGTCTTTAATTAAAGTTATTTCTAAGTTGATATTAATATTTATATATTTTTACGTAATCGGAATTATTATTTAAGTGGGCACATAACTGCTTGGGGTATATTTTATCTGAAGCATTTGGAGCGTAAACAATTTTGTAGGTAGTTAATTTAGTTTCAACATATCCCATTATTTGTTAGTTCAATAGGAGCACGTGAAAGTGACAATGACCAGCAATTTCCAGTTCAAAGTCATTATATTTAAAGTAGTTTGTATATGTTAAAAAGCCGGCAAACATTTGTGATTCCGTTCGCATACCAAAACTGATTTATACTGTCGTTATGTTAGTCGTATTTTGTCTAGTAATTTGTGGTAGGACAAGTTTTTTTTCGTATCATATTCTTGCCGGTATTTGTGTCATTTTACATGATATTCGCTTTGCAAAACAATGACTGGGACGGAAACCCATTCAGCCACGGCAATTTATTTGATGTTCCATTCCTATACAATGACGTGTGGACACAGAATATCAAAACATAATTTGCTGGTGAAAATACGGCATTTTTAGCTACTTTTAGTTTAAAGAATTTGCGGTACTGGCTGCCTTGATGTGGTCTAGCCATGGTATTCTGATACTTATCTATGGTTCTAGCCTATGTACCGTCATGTTTATGCACATCGCTTCGTGTCTACTACAGACCTAACAATAAACTTAATATTATAGCCACTGTAGGGGGTGAAATTCCAGGGAATCTACCAACTTGGACTCACTTGGCCAATGTCCAAATTACTCCCTATATCTTCTGCTGTACCTGTTAAGGAGTCACGTGCAGCAGTAAGACAATAATTTGTAAAAAAGAAGAAAAAAATACGCTTTTTATAAAACAAAAAAAGCTCTTGAATATTCCGTTGGTTACATGAACAGTTATGAAGTTTTTCCTTAAGACCGAAGCTTACGAGTTCAGCGCTCTTCGTACCGGTATAATCAATTACCGAATTTATATTGCGAGAGAATATTATTATATGAAACTATTTTTGGAACTGGCTATATTCTGGTTACGTAATTCACATTAAGTAAACCTAGTCCATTTTATTCATATTAAGGTTATAGTTCGCTGCTATAAAGTAAATTAATTAATTAAGCCTCAATATATGTTAAGTTTTATGCAATTTTCCTCTGTACTTAATTTATGAATCGGAACAATATTATTTTTTTATTTGGTTTTCTTGTCCTAGTGATTAATTAACTCTTTTTATCTCTGTAGGAATTATGATTGTACTGAAGTTATAGTTTAGCAAACGGTTACAATTATAAAAAGGTAACCTACTGTATGATATCATTCTGTAGTAAAGATAAAATACCTAGATATGTGCTGTGCAGGATGGAATAAATGACTAAATCATTCTAGATTGCCTCTAACCTGCCTTGACATTGATTTGTCTCGTGACTTACGTGTTAGGAGTGGCTTAGGGCTTTTAAAAGACCTAGAACATTTCTAAGAGACAAAATCTTATTTTTATGCTCCTTTAAAACCTACAATTGTTTGCCGTTCAGAAGGCATGTGATGTCTGTAAAACACTTTTGCCTAATTACGGTAATCCAGTTTTGTGACCTTATAGTTATGGCTTTTTACATTATGTACAAATAAAGGTAGTTAAGACGTAACGTCGGCAAGGCTATAGACATAAATATCTAATTAGGCATTTTTGTACTGTAATAGTAGTTATATTCGTACTATTCGTATATTTATATTTTTGTGCAAATGGTTTAATAGAGGTCGTCAAAAACCATAAAGTAATTTTTGACGTACCGGTCAAATTCCATTTTTCAAAAAAACTATTTGACATACGTTTGGATGACATTGCGGCGGACTCGAATTTCTGAATTTTATTTTGTGTTTGGTGTGATATTTTTATAATTGTGTCTTTTTATAAATATTTTCAATAATGGCGTGCTCTCTGTGTCTGAATCCAGAAGGAAAGCCAGTGAAAATGGTAAATGTGTTATTTTGTCAACAAGTAAAAATAAAATGAAAGAATCAGTGCGGCTCTTAGAAGTTCTATTAATTATTATTAGTCTGGTTGCTTTTGCTCCTCATCTTAAATTGAATTTCTTTACGGCAGTCACTTTTTACGTTCCGAGAGTCGTTACGACACTCGATGTATAATGAATCAAGCAAATTTACTTGCAATCTGTGCGTTTTAAAATACTACGCATTTAAGAGAACACCTAACGCCTAAAACCTAGGGTCTCTACATTGATTGATAGAGGCAGCTGGGGATATTATATCTTAAAACACTAAATTCTTAACGAAACATTTTCTCCAAATCGTAATAGGACTACCGGGCCAATACAACCATATCCTATTGTGACAAGTTACGATATCGTCTTGCGTAATAATGTGCACATATTTTCACACGATGCCTGCATTTATTGTAGTTTTTAGAGCGTGTAATTGTATCTATCACGCAACATGTGCAGCACATTGACTGGTGTCAATATGAAATTAATTATTTATGTACAACATACTACCACCAACTGTGTATAGTTGCAGCTGTGTCTGTTCCTTATTTATTGTTTAACACAAAACAAAAATGTTGAAGTAGGATATTGCCATGAAAATATTTTCTGAGGCATAATTTTGTACCAATATTTTCGTAAAAAATCGTCTTTGATTATGGTGTTCAGCAAAATCTGAGATTGTTGCCTAACAAGAATGTAAGTTTTCCAAAAACCTCCAACCGGCAGGGTTATTGACACTTGAAATGTAAAAGTCCTAAATTTTTGAGTTGTACGTGCTTTGCAATCCATAACAAATTGGCATCACCAAAAAAATTTCGATTATAAATCCATACGGGTTTGGGTGTCGCAAACCGATTTTTTTTTTATCTTGCCAATAAATGCACAATGCACATGCACTGAATACGACCTCAAATTATGACATTTTAAGGTGCTAAATATTCGATGGAGCAATGTTGGTTCTTACTGCAACTGCAAATTATGCACTTATGGCCTTAGCCGAAAGAGGACAGAAGGTGTTCGTGTCCTTTTCCTGAAGTTTAATTTATTGCAGTCACATTTGCACTTCGGGTGACCTTTATTAAGATTTCTCTTTATCATACAATGGTTTTATGTAGCTAATGTGGATAAATTGTAAAACTTGAAGACTTTTGACTTCAATCAGTCAAAACTCAAAACTTTAAATTGATATTTCTCATGTAACAGCATAGTCATTAAGCTGGCAACAATATTTTCTAATACACCGCCTTTTTCTTGTTTCGAAACATCAAGCAAAAATGTAGGTCACGTCCCTTGACTAGGTATATAGGTTTGAAAGATTAGATTAGATTTGTTTGACGAGAAATATAATTGAGCTTTATCCCAATTTTAATTAAGACACCATCTATCCAGTATAATCAAATTCAAGCTATAGTTACGTTGCAAATAATTTCTAACCTTATGTTTTCCATCGTTACAGAGGAAGGAACGCGACACGATGGGCGAGCTGGAGGTGCCCGATGACAGGCTGTACGGCTCTCAGACCGTCAGGTCTATCATGAACTTCCCCATCGGAGGCATTGAGGAGCGTATGCCTGTAAGTAACATACATCTTATTATAACATAACTAAGGTTGCGATAAAATGAATTTGTGTAGATATGCTACATAAATGACTAGTAACTGCTTCGGTAGTTCGATAGCCATGATCGCTCATGATTGGTTGGTTCACCGAGACCGACAATAGTGCTGTTGGGTGTTCGGCTGGAATGTTATCCGTAGTCCGGAGTTTTATGCCCGGTATTTGGCAAAGGGCTTGCCATAAGAGAGCAAACAGACAAATGACATAAAAAGGGTGTATTTCGATACCTCTATCTAACCCTGGTTTACCCAACCATGATATTTCTGATTTGAATATTATATGGGTAAAATAACTTTTCTTATGTAACACTAGTATACAATTTTCACAACAAGTCAAGTTGAAAATAGTATTGTCCTATTATCGGAATAATGAAGTTGTGATGTAAATGTTGCTCGACCTAAGCGATAACGGAACGACCTTTTGAATGGTTGTGATGCAACAAATTCGATTTCATAATACTGTTTCCATTCACGTTGTTTTCCATGCGGTGATAGGTATGAATTAATACGAATTGTTTATTTTCAGTTCCCCATCATCGTCGCGTTCGGTATCCTGAAGAAGGCGGCCGCTAAGGTCAACACGGAGTTTGGACTTGACAAGAAAGTCGGTAAGGAACTACTAGTTCTCTAAATAGCATGAAAAATCTTATACCTGCATACCTCGTTCTGTTTTCTATCATTTCTTAACTCTAGACTTCTTGAATAGCGGAGTTCGGAACAGTATGTTTAGGGTTTTCTCAAAACTTGTGCACAGGGAGGGTATTTTCGAGGTTATTTGACATGGAAAGCGTTTGTCTACAACATTCTGTAAGGTAGTCAATCACCTGATAACAACTCACTAACTAACAAATTATGAAAACACTTAAAATCGTTACTGTATCTTATATATATGTACTTATCTTTACTTAAAAGATTTAGCTAGAAATTAGCTGGCTTACGTTAAGCAAGAATAGAACACATGCATTATAGAAGTTGTAGAATTCCAGTGCAATAATAACTATTTGATCAGATCTTCAACTTGCTATTCTCACGTACAAACAATAACAATAATTAACATTGTTCACAGCGGACGCCATCATCCAGGCGTGCGATGACGTCATCTCCGGTAAGCTGTACCGTGAAGGACACTTCCCCCTCGTCATCTGGCAGACTGGATCTGGTACTCAGTCTAACATGAACACCAATGAGGTAAGTGGAAGAAAACTAAAAATATTTGAATAGGTACTTTTTTAAAGAAAAACCCAGATTTAATATAAAACCAAAACAACAGTTTGTGGATCATAAATATTATTATATCCTTGATGACAAAATTTAATTCGAGAGGTTAAAATTCAGTCTAGTCAGTGTTCTCTTGATAAAATATAAATGGTACAGTCATTAAAACTCAGATTACTCTTAACAGTTTTTCTTATTTGGTACAAAAATCTCAAGTCCCAGTGTTTGCGGTCGAAGTCCTTTGAAACGGCTTGGCCGTCTTTTTGTACACTCTATACGTAATCGAATACCGGATTTTTTTATACCACAAGAACGATGACTTTATAAAAACGAATAAGACGCAAGCGAAGCCGCTCGAGTGTTCTAGCAATTATTTAGTTTTAGAGAGCAGTTTAGGTCAACCACTATCACCTAAAATGTAAACTAATTTTCACATTTGTAATGGTACCCACATTCACATTAGGCAATCAAATAAATCTAGCTAATTAGCAATCTAGATTGATTAATTGCATTGTACAGTTAACACCCGTATTTCCATGTTTATCTCCGAAATTGCTAATTTCACTGTTATCGTCTAATTTGGCAATACTAAGCGGGATATAAGCAATTAATAGTTTCTAATGGAGGCTATAATGGTATTTAGATTTTGTATAGATGTGGGTTTTTAGAAGTATCCAACTATAATTTTGTTGGGTAAACATTTTCGTTTATTTTAATTGGCTATACCACTGGTAGATAGCTCCTTCTGTAATATTTAAATTATTTTCTGTTTCCTTAGTACTAAATCGGAATGATATTGAAGATGTCCAGTTTATTGTATGCCAATGTTTATAAAAAGTTTTAAAGTGCAAACCCTTACACTATGCATTGTTACTTTCTTCAGAGCAACTTATTATAGAGTCTTAAATCTTATTATATAATAGAAAAGCTTCTAAAATGTAACATATTATAGTCTAATTTATTGAAAAGAATCTGAACATGCCTTATACCTTTGATTTCATAACTAAAATACTAAATACAATAAAAAAAAAACTTTGACAACACCGATTTCCTAAATGGGCTGAAGTCCTAACTCATCCCTACATGCACTCACACTTAGCCTTCGTGGACTATACTTACATTTGTTTCCACAGGTGATTGCCAACCGCGCTATCCAGATAATGGGCGGTAAACTAGGCAGCAAGGACCCGGTGCACCCCAACGACCACGTGAACAAGTCGCAGAGCTCCAACGACACGTACCCCACGGCCATGCACATCGCCGTCGCCATGGAGCTGAGGGACAGGCTCATGCCCGGCCTCGTTGCGCTCAGGGACACCATGGAGACTAAGACTAAGGAGTTTGAGAAGATTATTAAGATCGGCAGGTTGGTTGATGTTTACTTGGAATTTTCTTGGCGCTTTTGTTACAAGGTCATAGAAATATTCATGGTTAAATACTATCCTCCTAGAATTTGAAGAATATTATTTAAGTTTATATGTTTTTACATTAGTCGGTTTGAAGATAAAAGCTACATTATTTAACCGGTTCAACGGATCAACAATATTAATGGGTGAATCATCGAGTCTGTAAGTTTTGTGAATTGATATACCTTACGCATCTAGGGAAGGTTCGATCAGTCCAAGCGAATAACACCCGAGTACTATGCTTTTATGTGGTACCTGGGTGTGAGTAAACGTAAGTTAAAAGCTAGAATCAATTTAAAACCTAGCTCCCAACATAACTCTTAACCTCCGGTTGCTATAAATGTGTCGTCTCTCCCCCCAGGACGCACTTGATGGACGCGGTGCCGCTGACGCTGGGGCAGGAGTTCAGCGCGTACGCGGCGCAGCTCAACTACGGCATCGAGCGCGTGTGCAGCACGCTGCCGCGCCTGCACTACCTGGCGCTGGGCGGCACGGCCGTGGGCACCGGCCTCAACACGCGCATCGGCTTCGCCGAGAAGTGCGCCGCCGAGATCTCCTCGCTCACCGGTATGTCATTCTTCATCTCACATGCAATATTTACCTAGCAAACTCCTCTGTTCAAAAGTGTTGACAAATTCAAATATTAATTATGTCGATCAGGGGAGTAACAAATAATATTGGATATAGGTGAGGGCGGGACTATGGGACACTACAGCCTTGAAGAAAGAGTTGATAAAGGCCGGTAGCTTTGGCAAGTCGGGATCGGATAATGTCTCTACTCTATAATAGGACAGATCCTTAAAAAGAGACATCCCCAACCTTATATTCAGATAGTAAAGCAATTATTTACTCACTGAACTCCTTTCATATCAAACCTTAACTTTACCTTATCCACGCGAAACGAAAAATATGCTCCATTGTATCTCTACAGCTGTCAATGAGCCGACAAATACGTACAATACTACAATTAATACATAATATAGGTATAATGTATATGCAATACAACAAAAATACTAAAACCATATTTACCCTCCAGGCATTCCCTTCGAGACCGCACCCAACAAGTTCGAAGCGCTCGCGTGCCACGACTCAATGGTGGAAGTATCGGGCGCGCTCAACACTGTCGCGTGCTCCATCATGAAGATCGCCAACGACATCCGTCTGCTGGCCTCCGGTCCACGCTGCGGTCTCGGCGAGATCATGCTGCCTGAGAACGAACCTGGATCCTCCATTATGCCTGGTGAGAATATCAAATAATTTAAACATCTTTTGAAAACATCTGCTGCAATTAGAATTTTACTTACTTCGCAAATGACTCAGAACATAGAGAGACTAAAACATACTACATCTTTGTACCACAATATGTATAAAATACATATTGCCTATACACATAAGATTTTATAATAAGTGTTAATATTCCAGGCAAGGTAAACCCGACTCAGTGCGAAGCCATCACAATGGCAGCGGCTCAGGTGATGGGCAACCACGTGGCGTGCACCATCGGAGGAAGCAACGGACATTTCGAGCTCAACGTGTTCAAGCCCATGATGGTCGCTAACGTGCTCCGGTCTATCAGGTTGCTGGGTTAGTATTAGCCTTATATTTTATACGTGTATTGAACTCCCAGATCGTGAAATTCGACCTGAATTATTTTATTATTCTGCACCTCCAAACAGAATTTATTCGTCTGCACGAAATGCCTTTAAAAAAAGCGCAAAGAGTGAGCTCATGTCAACAATTTTTTTAAGGAACGGAAAGCAACGCCTCCTTCCATCTCCGCGTTTTTAATCTGTAGAGGTTTATAATTTTATTAAAATACGGAGTGAATTTTATAACTAGCGGCTGTGCATAGTTTTTGGGAAACCTTTAATTATTTACCGCAATTTTTATACTGATTCGTTAAGAATCGAAGCTCTATTCCTTCACGACCTTTGTTTCTTCTGCGTGATTTAACGCCGTACGTGTTCAAAGTCAAATAAAAAAAATTTTTTATTGTTTGAAACAGGTGACGCGTGCCAGGCGTTCAACAAGAACTGTGCCACCGGCATCAAGGCGAACGAAGCTCAAATCTCCAAGATCATGCGCGAGTCCCTCATGTTGGTCACCGCGCTCAACCCACACATCGGTTATGATAAGGTAACATCATAATAGTATATTATAGTGACTTGTCTCTATCTGTTATTTGTATGTTTGTAAAAAGATAATAGGTACCTATGTTAAGATAAATCCGCCTCTGTTTGGTTGGCAACAAAATGACAATTGATAAGATAAACTTAACTGTTACAAATATGCAGAATGAAGTTTGTTTTTTGATAATGGTTTTAAATGTAATTTTTTTTGAAAATGTATTCATATTTACATTTCTTAGCAGTAGACCAAGCGTCTCTTTTTGATAAATTATTCGTTTGCCTGTGTTTACACGCTCAATTTCGGTAGACTATTAATATAATTCTGTAAACCAGATAAATTCTGTTAAATCATAGAGAATCTTAGTGGATACTGTCCTATTTTCACAATTCTAGTTTTCTAATAGAAATGTCCTAATTAAGTCTACATTAAAATAATGTGTCTAATTCATGATGTAACTTACCCTTGCCTTGTTTTCATTCCAGGCCGCTCAAATCGCGAAGACAGCTCACAAAGAGGGCGGTACCCTCAAGGACACAGCCATCAAGCTAGGCATCCTCACCGCCGAACAGTTCGACCAGTGGGTCAGGCCAGAGAACATGCTCGGACCCAAGTAAACGTCACCTAGCACCTACAAGACCCATCACTAGTATAATGTGATGAAGTTATACAGTACTTATAGTCTGCGTATTCGTGAACGAATTGTAAGAGTTCGTATAATGTGTCTTTATATCAGAGTTATTCGCTTCGAATGCGCGACTCTATTCATATAAACGTAAAATTTTACTCAGTTATTCGTGTTTGCTTGTTTGTATGAATACGCAAACACAAATAACCAATTAAAGTTTCACCTTAAGAAATTACGTGTGTGACAAATTAGCATAACGGTCAGCGCAAACTGGTTAACAGCCAAACAAACAATCACTTCGTTTTTCTTGTATTATAAAACCCTTTTATGAACAAAGATCGGTCTTATTTATTTTTAAATCAGTACAAATAGCTGTTAATCAGTTTGCGCTGAAATCATTAAGATTACCGAACTTTAAACCTCTGTAACGCCACTTCTAGACGCAATAGATTTTGATGTTTTTATTATTTTGCTTTTAGCAACTGTATCGTGTTTTGTTCTGTGAACGATGTGTACAAAGGTCGTCTAGATGTGGCATTGAGACGTGTACAATTCTACAGTATTGTTAAAAATTGTAACTTGCATTTATGTTACAAAGCACGTTGAAAATATATTATTTTGTAGAGCCGTTTTAGAGATTGCAGTCTCCACTCGTTGTCAATTGTACATTTTGATGTTACATTTTGTTTTGAAATGTTTATTTGTTATTGTTGTAATATAAATGAAGTTCGGATTCTATTTTTGCTTTTTATTTTAACTTCCTACCTTTTGAACACCAGCGTTTTTTTGGGAAAACTGAAAGGGAGATAAAGCTTAAAGTTTAGCTCATTCCTTATGCAATTTTTTCAAAATCGATTTAGCCGTTTGCACATGAAAGAAGAACAAACGAACACATCACACCTGCATGAGCAGATTTTATATGAGTGCCAGCAAGAGTCTAGTTGCAACAAATCCGTACTGGACGACCAGACTTTTCGAAATTTACTGCGTATCATAAGGAAGGAGGCGAAAAGAAAGGCTGAAAGAAATAACCCTCACAACAATCTTATTTCTTTCTGTTACAAAGTGACAAACCATATATTGAAATTATATTGAGGTAGCAAAGTAGTAAAGTTCTCTTAACGTAAATGGCTATTTTAAATAAAACACATACAAATGCTTCAACTACATTATAATTAGCGATAATAATGATCTGTGCACTTGGCGAATACACAAATAATACTAATTTACAACTTTGGTTTAATGTATCACACGACTTCTTTGTAGAGATCCTGATTTGGAATGTACAGAATTTTGTTTAACAATAGAGAGCAAATCAATTTAAATAACTAGAGGGATATATTTGTACCGCTATATTTAGGTAAAATAGAACAATATAATTAATATTTGGTGGTGAGTAGGTCGAGGTACCTATGAATTACCCATATTTCGCCTTTAACAAGTTTTATCTCATAACGTAGGTGAAGAGCCTATTGCCGTACATTGGGCAAGAGAAATTGAATTTATAACAGCACTAGGCTCGACTAACGCTCAGATATAGATTCCGTCGAATATAAATTCGCTCAGATCTATAGGACAAAATTAAATGTTACTCACATCATGAACTTTTAGTCATTGACAGATTGTTACTATGAACATTAAACATAACTTGTCTTTATGTATAAGATCTCTTTGGTAGTGTCGACCTTTCTTACACTTTCCCTTTAATGAGCTAGTAATTTTAGGGAGCTATAAAACTATAAACTACTACAAATTTATCAGGCCTCAATCAGTAGGTACAACTGACCACTTCCTTTCACAGTTCATGGCCTAGCCTAGATTGTCCTTGGCCAACAAAGATAAAATTGTGGCAGCTGTGGCCAGATAATTAATAACTATTTTATATAACAGTTCACATAGATAAATAACTGTTATTATCTTACAACTATTTGCATAACATAACAGTGATTTTGGGATATAACAACAGGACAAAATATTTACAAACTTAATTGAATTCCTAAATATAGCGGTATTACAACAAATTAATACATAATTAGGTGGAATTATACACTAATGACTAATTCAGATAAAAATGGACTAGACTTTAGGCTACAATAAATGCATACAGCATGATCTGATATTGTGGAAGGCATCATAAGCCTGCCATTAAATATGCGACCAGTTGTACAGCTTCAGATTTTTATATAACAAATATTATTTGTAAATTTTATACAACAAAAATTGCAAAAGTACTCAAACTACACTTGACCAGCATGGTGGACTCTAGGCCTAACCCCTCCCTTGTTCGGGAGGAGACCCTTGCCCAGCAGTGGACAATTAAAAACAATATCTTTTTTGGTAATCAAAACTTATACAATGATTAAAAGTGCCAAGTATCAAGAACTATAAATTGTGGTGAATCACAACAGAAAAATTATGTTAATGAAATTCATGCTGCACTTTACAGGTTCATACAACTTGCCACATATTTAAATAACAGTATTAAAATCATACATTATGTATAAAATTGTACTCTTACAAACTTACAGTAATTACATAAATACATCTTTGATATTCTGGAATTGTTTCACAGCAAGGTCAACAGGCAATTCAAAATTGTATGGAGTCAAACGGTCTAAACTCTGTAATGCATCTTGGAAACCTGTGTTAACAACATAACTGGTAGAAGAATAGTATGCATCAATCAAAGATCTGCTTTTAAGAATAATATTCAACCAGATAACAAGTTTATGGGCATTCAGAGCAGCACAAACAAATGCTTTGAAATGAGCATCATAGCTCCTTTTGTAAGGCGTATGGGAAGCTACAATGCTCCCAATTGCACTCAACAAACTCTGCTTATTAGTAATTGCAGTGCCACCAACAATGTCTAAATTAAAACTTTGACTCAACTTTCTTGCTGGTGTGGAATTAAATCTATCACCATCATTCAAGTCATAATAACGTAGGATCAACTCCCAGATATGTGTAGCACGTGAAGTGGAAGATCTTCGGACAGGAAAGCACCCAATAATAGGTACAAGAGAGGTTGATTCTGGACCTGTGAGTCCATGGTGAAGCAAGTCTCTTAAATTAATAGCTAAGTGTCTTCTTACTGCAGTAGTGAGAGGAGCATCATTTATGACTATGCCCCCTTCTTCAGATTCACTGTCATAGTTGTCTATCATAGTATGAGATGGTCTTTCTCTTGATACCAGATGTAGTACAGCATCAACAGACATCTCAAGCTTGGCCCGCAAGTTCCCCCAGTGAGTAACAATAGTTGATGATTTCCCTTCATATCTCCTGTTAGCATTAGGAGAGCATCCAAACTGAGATACAGTGAAGATTTGTATTAATGTAGAAGCCTTTCTCATTAAGTTTATAGTCTCTGCTCTTAAATCATCATTGGCCTTATTCCTATTGAATGTTTTCTCAAATTTCTCTGATTTACCAATGTTTTTTGATTCAGGTGCTGGTTTTTTGTTTTTAAGTTCTTCAGTTTTCATTAGTTTAATGAATTTCTGCATGTCCTCTATGTGTGCTTGTAATTTAGTTATGATTTCATCCTTGGATAGTTGTCTGTCTGCATATTGACGGACAGCACAGTTGATCTGATGTCTCAGTTCATCTGCAGTGAGTGGTTGATGGCATCCTTCTTCCAGAGTTTGGTCTATTTCAGTGCGCAAATGTTCAATCAATGTTCTGTGCTTACTTTCGCCAGTCGGAGGTGGGTTTGCAGCAAATCGTTCTAGTTCCTTCAATTGAGTTTTCAACCGTTCTATAAAGTGTGCTTGCTTAGTTCGTTGCCGTCGAATTTTACGTTCTAACTCTACACATTCGCTGCACGACGCGTCACCAGAACTTCCCTGCGGTGCAGCTCTCGAATCAGGCACTCCTCGCGATGTAAACTCTTCAAGGGCTTTCAACATTTCATCCTTCTCTTCCGGCGGGGCTTTCAAAATCTGTCGTAAACGAAACTCAACCTGTGCGAGATGTGAAGTTAAAGAGAACACGGACGACGATAAGATTTCTTGCTCTTCTTCCAAAGCGTGTAGCCTGTCTCCTTGAGCCTGCTCCGAGGTGTTTTCATCACATAGAGTCTCCTTGGGCGCTCCCAAGGGTTCACACCGTGGTTCTTGCCAAATAGGAAACTCATTTTCGTCATAATCGCCGACCGTATCCATTTCCAGGTATTGTTGTTGAAATTATATTACACAGAAAACAATAATCTATACATGTTTCATCGATTTTTCATAAAACACTGAAAAAAACCCTGAAAACTAAAGAGACGTCACAAAGGAAATGTCATTTTCTTTGACGTCATTGCGACTGAATGAAATTAAGCGACTGAATTCTGAAACCAAGTTAAACTGTTATACATCTTTCGATATCAATATATTATGTGTTTTGTAACAAAGATACAAAAGTAAAATAAAATTAATAATTTAAAGTGCAATAAATACCAATGAACTAGAGTATACAAATTAATTTACAAAATTATCCTGTGGCATTAACAGCGACATCTATTAGTAGATAACGCAATGACGTACAAAGCTTACTGTAAGTTTGTCCTTTGTTTCCATTCTACCACAATAACTTATCAGACAGCTTATAATAGAGGGCAGAATAAGCAAATTACCGAACCTGTGTTTTTTTTTAATTCGAAGCAAATTTTTAGCTTTTAGATCAAGCCTGGTAACTGAAATAATCCTTTAATTATTGATGAATTATTAATAATCCTTGAGCTAATCCTTCAGGAATCGTTAAAATATTTTAAAACAAAATTACAACGAAAGCACTATTGTATTAAAAATTATTTTTAAACATTCGTTGGTTGTTGTATTCAACGACTATCTGACTTTAAGGCTGTCAATACCATAATCCTGGTGCACACTTAAACTAATTAAATTATTTACCCGTCCTTCGCAAACACACCTAACAAAACAGGCGCAAACCCTTAAAATTCTTCCGTTAATTTAATCTTCAAACTCGTTAATAACACAACATCACCGCCAATTTCACGATTAATTCGTATTTGTACCATAGATTGTGGGACAAACTGTTGTCAGCAGGAATGAAACTAGACATTTAATTAATTGTCCGGTGGAAAATAGGTCATTAGGAAAATGTTCCACGCGGTAATATCGGAGCGGTATCGTAATGGACTTAATGGAGTTTGCATTCATATTGTGTGGCGTTTTGTTGACACGTTTTTGTTTGTTCCGGGGTACGTGTTAGGGGATGATCACGGGGATTGAGGCTTTTGAGCGAATGAAAAAACTACACATGGACACTACCGTAGTGGGGCTAAGTTGCATTATATTTTGAATGGCTGGTCTTCCACAGTTTGATTCGTATTTGTTGCGAAGTAAGTACTTTAATTGGGCGAGAACCATATAAAACCGTTGTTAACTTTTTATCGTCTGTCTGTTCCTTTGATAAAGGTAGAATCAGTTCAATTCTCATATAAGTAGAAGAGAAACTATAGATATTTGAATGAGTCACAGAAGATTTATCTTGGTAGTTATTATTATTGGTATAGTATTTTATTTGAGGCGCCCATAGCCAGTTGCGCTCTCTGGTCGGTAAACGATCTGTGGGTTAAGCAACCCATGGCGCGGCCATTCCATAGATGAGTGACCGCATAGTGGTATTTGAACTGGGCGTCTCCGTGCTTCGGAGGGCACGTAAAAAGTCGGTCCCGGTTGTTATCTACTTCGATAACAGTCGTTAGGCCACGTCAAAGGCCTTCGGGCGGCTTGAACAACTTTGACACTAGGTTTACCACTAACCATACGATAAAAGAAAAAGAAAGAAAAATTGGTTCCCGAACACATAGGTATATTTGTAAAATAAGTAAGTAAGCGCACAACATTCCTGGTTTCATAATACACCTTTATACTATTATTATGCTCACCGCGAAGAAATAAATTGGGTCAATTTTCGTAGGTGTTTGTTTTACGTCCAGGCGCTTTTAGTTCATGTGTGCCTGTTTAGATAAATACGAAGGTGCCGTGTGTGCGTAAATAAGTACGTAATTTTACCCACGATTTCCTAGTGTTGTGTTTGTATTTGATGACAAACGAAATTGGATGATAACTTTCTATTTATATATTTAATCCGATTTTATTTTGGATATCATTTTCTTGCACTTTTTCTAAAGTTCTGTTGGTATTGATTATTACAGTTTATCAATCCATTTCAGTAGAGCAGTCGCTATCAGTGTAGAAGTGCAATGCCTATGACCCTAGCCTGATAAAATAATCTTCTCTCAATTTGGGATTTTAACTGTCATAGCTATGTCATTAATACAAAATTTTATCCAAACTACACAATACTTCTATAGTCCATTGAAATGTTACATGAGTTTTACATTTGTTAGAGGACGCAATTTTATTTTTGGAACATGTAGGGGGGGTCAATAGAAGCTTAACTTGAAGTTTGTGGGGTCGCCACTCTTGTCCCTCGGCCGCCATCTTTTTTCACTATAGCTCGGAAACTATGCGTCTTACAATAAAATTGTAAAAGCATAATTTGTAGCAAACTATTTTACCTACATATATGTTTGATAAATTTTTGCCCTAAATTAACAATTAAAGAAGCTATAAGCAAAAAAGTGATTATTTTTTTATAAACTTTTTCTTTCCGAACCCGGTCTACTTTGAACCGCCGTAACTGAATTTCTAATTAATTAAATTAAAAAAAGCTAAAGCCAAAAATTTTCCTTAAAAAAATACTCTACAAGTTTGGTCTTTGGTAATAAAAAAAAAACTAAGTTGATTTATATACATATATAAATCAACTTAGTTTTTTTTCCAAACTATGTTGGAGTCGGCTTCCAGTCTAACCAGATGCAGCTGAATACCAGTGTTTTACATGGAGCGACTGCCTATCTGACCTCCACAACCCAGTTACCTGCTATATAACACGATACCCTTCGGTAACACTAGTTGTCAGACTTTCAAGCGTCTGACTACTGTTAACAACTGTCAAAGATCTTCGAAAATGACAGCCGGGACCCACAATTTAACGGGCTTTCCGAAACACAGAGCAACTCGATATGTGTACATTGGTCACCCATCTACAAAACCACCTCGGCAAGCGTGGCTTAACCTCAGAGATCGATCCGCGCGGCTGTCGTCAAAAAAAGTTATAGAGCGAAAAAGAAAATGTTTGTTAAAAAAATTTCACTTTTTTGCTTATAACTTCTTTAATTGTAAATTTAGGGCAAAAAGTTATTAAACATATTTGTCGGCAAAATAATTTACTACAAATTATGCTTTTACAATTTTATTGTAAGACGCATAGTTTCCGAGATATAGCGAAAAAAGTGTTTCCACCCCCTTTTCCAAGATGGCGGCCGGGGGACAAGTGTGGCGACCCCACAAACTTCAAGTTAAGCTTCTATTAACCCGCCCTACACGTTCCATAAATAAAATTGCGTCCTCTAAGAAATGCAATATTCGGCCCTCAAATTGTAACATTTCAATGGACTACTAAACTTATGTATTAAATGAAAATGCTTTATCCATAATGATAGAGCCAGTAACACAACTCTATTTTAAAGTTGAAATCTCTCAAAAGTGACAGGTGTCTACCATAGACTAGGCATCGAGCACATTGACCCATTTCAATCATGATTATGAAAACTCAAGCGAACGAGCTCTCCCACCTTTTGTTTATAAATCCTTTTTATTTGAATTATTTATACGATTACCTACTGTGTAAATGTATTTACATTGTTATTGTCGCTATTGCTTTTATGTGGAGACTTTATTGAAGTACTTTTGTCTGCATGGATTCTCATTCCTAAATAGTAAATAGCGATTATTAATTATATGACGACAACGTTTAAAAAATTGTAGGCAACTAGTTTGGTCTGTCTGTATGACCATACCTACCTATTTAATTAACAAATAAACAACAATCTTTTAATCGCGTATCATGCTATTGAATGAGGTAGGTAAATGTGTAATTTTAGGGAGTAAAAACAGAACATTTATACTGAAAACAGTTATATTCAAGTGCTTGTTTTAATTTTAACAAATACTTCTTACCTACGAACTAAAATTTCCATAATAATATTTAAATTAATCTATTAACTATTCATACACAAATTAACGGCATAAGAACTACAAAGAGTAGTAAATTATTCAGAATTTTCCCGGTACTGCAGCCAGCCGTTTATAAGCACTAAACATTATAGCGTTTCCTTTATAACGAAGGATATAAAAGTGTTATTATTCTGATGCAATTTCAGGCTCATCTTACGCGACACCCCGGGGAAATGACGGCTTTATAGTGAACAACCGTTTTAGAAATATACTAAGAAGAGCAAATTAAAAGTTACATTTAAGTAAGACTTCGTACTTGTGATGTAACATTTTAACAGACGGAGCTTTCGCATATTATAATTATGTACTAAGTAGTTTGTTTTTTTTAAACATCATCAATCAAACTCTTCAACATAACTAGGTAGTAACTATGCCTTTTGTATTTTTCTGGACTTTACAAAAAGCATGCGTTTGTCTCCTCAAAATAACTAAGATGAAGCAAAGAGTTGTTTTATGGCAGTTGGGGGCTTTGAGAGGAACCTTTTTGCAACCTTCGCATTTGAAGGTCTTAACAACATTATTTAGCTATTAATATTATATAAAATCAAGCATTGATTTGTGGTCAACTTCTTTACCAACAGTATTATATAAACTTCTTACGATTGCTACAATAATAGTGTAGGTAGGTACCTACATACTTACCTACTAAAATGACTACGCGCCTATAACTGATTTAAATAACTAAGTATAATATAGCTAGCGTTTTATGCAACACAAACAAGACACGATGCTACAGACAAATGTGTTGCGATTTTCCAACAAAGCATTTGCCAGAACGTTACATTAGAACGATGTTTTTCAATGTGCACCCACTTTTACACGTGCTTAAACAAAATGGCTGCCTTCTCCCGTGTGTCAACTTTGTCAATTAAAAGTTGTCCGCAAATCGATTTCTGTTTGAATATTGGTTCAGTATTAGATGGAAGGAGACCTGGGAAATTATGCTTTGCTTGTTTCAGAACTTTTCAAGAGTATTATGAAAGTATGAATGGATATTATTTAAGTTCAAATTAATTTAGATAATGGACTTCAGTGAACAATGCATTGTAAAACGCCAAAATAAGATAATTGTTCAAATTATATCACAATATAGGTACCTACCTATATTTTATTATAAACATTATACAACTTAATCAAAATAGTTTAAATTGTTGTCGTTAAGTACGTGATTTCAGCACGGAACTAATGTAATTTTCATCTAGGAAGTCCTAGTTTCTGGTCAAACTGAACTGCTACTAGGTGTACTAAGTGCAGCTATTACATTTTGCAGTTCTGAAAGAAAGCGTAAAGCTCACTATCCTAGTATATTTAGTTAAAATATCACAATAAAACTTATCACACATAAAAACCGCAGCAAAACTTAATTTTAAACCGAGCAAAGCCATGCAACCACTAACAAACTCGTTACTAAAAGGAATTCGGCGAGAATTCCCCGCGAGCGACTGATAAACTTGTCGCTGTATTTGTTTAACGCGGGAACTAAACCGATATCACCGCAAATTACTATTTATATTGCTTCTGTTTTATACTTTATTTGAAACTTAGACCAGTATAGTGCTATTCGTCTGTTGTTTATTTAATTCTGCTTGCTTGCTTCCTCTGTTTTATAAGCGGTGCATAACTTGTGATAACGAGGTTTGTTTACATTTTCGAGTATAGTGCTATTGGGTTATTCTAATTCATATTCTCAAAGTTCGAACTACAATTTGCTTAACGGTTTGAACTAAAAACAACCTAGATTAATCTGTACAGCCGCATAACATAATGACTGAATTATATTTTAAATTGATATTCCAAATATTAACAATTCAGCAGCAAAAGTAGCACAATAACTTCGCCTAGAAAATGCCATACTAATTTAAAACACGAACTCCTCAAACATCACGTTCATATCACTGCAAACAGACACCACGCTACCTAGTACAGCTATAGTGTATAAAATGGAAGGTTTGCAGGCTTTTGTTTACCGAACAACTTTACCTACAATACAATCAATGGCCGTCGGACACAGACTGAGCTAAAGGTCATTTTAAATTGTGTTACGTGTTTCACTTTTGAATAACGCTTTTCCGAGAGTATTTTTCTTTTTATAGTCAGAGAGGTTCGACTTACAAATACAATACATTTTAGTATAATGAAGGAACAAAAATGCGAGTTTCTTATATTAGTTTTCTTGTTTTGTTATTATTATCTATTTTTTAACCCCCTCGAAGACCTTTCACATGGCTTAACGACTACTGTTACGTTTATCGTAGACAAGAAGTATTAACTTTTTACGTGCCAATTTAAATTCGACAATCTAGCTATTGAATATCCAAAGCTTGCTTACTTCAGTCCTTTTTGCCGATTTACGAAAACAATTCTATATGAACCTTTCCTAACCTAAATCTTTGAATATAACTAGACTGCAAATAGAGTTGTCCCAAGCAATAAGCATATAATGCATTTATTGCGAACGCGGTCGTACCATCAAATCGCTATTGCCACATCGTTTCATTTGCAATTGTATTGAAAATGTTATGTTGTCATAGAATAGGTTATTTGTTTAGTATCCGAGTATATAGTGTTGTAGTAAATTGATTTACTTATTTAGTGCGTGAGGATTTGGGAAAATGCCTTCGAGCTATGTATGTCTTTGTCTCTTTTTTGCGTTGGTTTTTGTTAACTTGATTGATTTCCCTATTTTGTTCTGAGATTTTAATGGAAATTATGATGAGGGACCATTTTCCGTAAAGCTTATTCTTTTTTCGAATTAAAAGTCGTAGTTACTATAGATTCGGGCAAAAATGTTTTAAAAACAGACGTTAACAATTCATTCGTATAAAAATGTACCTATTAAAAAAAAAAACGCAACATAACTGTCAGAGTAACGCCGCGTTTTTCATAGGTAAACTTAACGAGGTAAAATTGGTTTAAAATAACGTAGACAAAGCCTTAAACAAAAGCTCGTATATTATTTAGTATGTAAAGATAAAATAACATAAAAAAACACTCATATCTAGCTCTTTATAACATTTAATTACCCACATAACTAATGCTTTATCAACAACAAACTTGGAATATCTAATTACCAAAAATAAACCTTAATACAACGTTCGTTTCAAAATACCGTATAATTCCAAGACCACCTCTTTACTTTCATTTATATCTCGCTATCTGATTCAGATAATGTTGAGAGCGAATTAAAAGAATAAAAGAACAAAGAACTTTTATCTTTGGACAGAAACAGAAGAGATTTATTTACGGTAAATTAAACTAATCATTTGGAAAATACGAGCGGTTCTTGGCAATCGAACTGTATGTTCTGTTCTGTTTCTTGGATAAGATCAGGGTGAATATTACTGTTATGTCTGAGGTACACGTGTTACTTTAAAAGGCTATTCAGAGCTAGGCATTTATAATTTCCTTGAACGTGTAAAATACTGGGACGTGCTGGGCGCGTTGATTAGTTATTGATATACTTGATATCGATGGGAAAGGGTACCTTTGTTGTATGTAATCTTCAAAAGGAGTTTCGAGAGTTGAGTTTATTTTTATATATTAGCAAAATTTTACTTTCCTGAGTACACGTGCGTGTTTATATACTGTTTAATTATAAAGTTCTCGTGATAATTACGAACGGTTTGAATTATTTATTACGGAAGTAATTTATTAGAACTGTTTAAGTTAATAAGGTAATTGAAATAAAACTATATTCAAAATAAAACACTCTTTATAAACCATACTACAAACAGTTAAAAATACCACACACCTAAACACGCACGCTTAAAAAATCACAACACTTTATCCAATTCTATCGATCTAAAATTATCAGCATATTTTCATTCTTCAGGCTCCTCATTTTCAACTTGCGTACCCACAATCAAATGGAACTTATATACAGGAGAAAGTAGGAACCTGTACACTAAACCAGCAACTGATCCTCCAGCGAGCGGCCCCACCCAGTAGACCCAATGATCATACCAGATATTCGTCATCAAAGCTGGTCCTAAACTCCTTATTGGGTTCATAGACATTGTGTACGGGTGGCAAGCACAAATACAAGCTGTTATAGCTAGACCTATAGCTAAGGGTCCAGAGCCAAGACCCCTAGCTCCTCTATTCATGTCAGTGACGCTTAAAGTGACAGCTACGACTAAGAAAGTCATGAGGAACTCCAGTGCGAAGATCTCGGGTACTTCTGATTGTGAATATGGAGTGGTTGCTCCAAGGTTTCCTCGGAGACTATTTGCGGCCACTGCGTAGGCTACTGCTGCACCTGTAAAATGATGAAGTCTCTTAATATCCATGACTTCGCAGCAGACTTTTATCCCTTTTTAGCTTTCTAGAAATTGATATTGGCAAAAAAAGCTTGTGTTAGACACCTGTCTTCGACAATACATTCTGAATTGTATCAAAATCGGTTCAGCGGTTTGGCCACGAAAGCGTAAAATATACAAACAATTTTCGTCGTTTATTTGTAATGAAGTACGGATGGTATGGATAACGTGAATATACAGACGATCCACATTTTTTTCTAGAAAATCTTTTCATACGGAAGAAGTCGCAGGTTAAAGATAGTATCTTTATTATTCCATCTTTTAAAAAAAAGCAACGCAAGAAAGATTCCCAATTTGCTTGAAATTTACCTTCCCTAATATCAGTAACGAGTAACAAATATTGACTTGTCTTACCGTACTTTGACACTCTAAAGCGAACCAAGTTCTATCGAGAAAGAGCGGGACAGATTTATACAAGCTGAATAGCTCTATCTCTTTCTATCAGAGGAATATTGCCTGTTCTATAGTACGACAGAGTGCGGCCCGTAGAGAAATATTTGAAGTTAAACTTAGATATCGTGTTTACGTTTTTGCGCTTTTGCTTCGTTTGAAATAAGCACTTCTGGTTTGTTTTCTCTGAATAAAGACAAAGTATTTAGTTAGTGGCTTGCTGTTTTGTTCGCTAACAGTCTATTAGATTATTTAGTTTAAATTCAAAGGGGTGATGACTATTTCGAGTCAGTCCTAATTTTAGGTGACTTTTGAATAATAATATGTACAATACTATATCTCCAGTAAAATATTACAATATCAATGATAAGTAAGTTGTAGTGGACATAT
Organism: Anticarsia gemmatalis; assembly: GCF_050436995.1. NCBI lineage: Eukaryota > Metazoa > Arthropoda > Insecta > Lepidoptera > Erebidae > Anticarsia > Anticarsia gemmatalis. The sequence goes on from NC_134756.1 coordinate 12,165,314, forward strand.
CCCTAGATGTTGGACTTGCCTTTTGAGAATAACCGATGGTTAACTACGTATGATTATAAGAAATTTTTCACGCAATTTATAATCTTGCAGCGAGAGCAAATTCTTTCAGCAAAATAATAAGATATACATAATATCTTACTGATGTACATTATATCTTGTTAAAAAGCTTTTTCCAATAATTTCTACCTACGCCTTTACCTAGTCAGGTCGTTTAACTATATAAATCGATATCTTGAGATACTTTGCACTAACTATAACTACTACAACACAACCAATTTGCTTGCGAGTCTTTCAAAAGTCTTTAAGACTTTAAATAAGTCTCTTTTAATTAAAAAGTGTCTTCAAGAAGAAAATATTGTATTGAACGTAACTTTTGTGTTTGCTGTTAATTAAAAACGTTGAGTAGGCTTATATCAAAATAGCTCTTTTATTAATGAAATATAAATTAATGTAAGAATGTTTGTTTGTCTTTCTTTCATTGAAATAGCCTAACTAGTGTATACAACTACCACGCAAAGGTGGGGTTTGAATCCTGGGTTATGCCAAAAATATTTCTGAGTTTTCTCGTCCAGTAAGTTGCCTCGGAAAGCAAGTAAAGTCCGTCTGCGCTTGACCTCTCACTGGTCGTGACTATTATCCTTCATCACCGGACTATATGAGTCAAGGGAAGGGAATAGATACCTATGTTTTGTAACGCCTTTGAACATTATAAACAAAGTCTCGTACCGTTGACTGGTGTCAATGGAACTGGCTGCCGTGACCGAATATCGGTTAGAAGAACAGTACTACTACTGGACGAAACAGCGGGCATTAACTAGTTTAAAGTAATTTATCTATAGTTCAAAGTTTAGAAGCTTTCCCTCAAATTACAAAACGTGGTTTTCAATAACTTGTAATGTAGTTTATATGGAGTTTTGACGCTAGGCTCGAGTTTATAACTAAAACTTAGATATGTAATAAGACGTATTGTGTCTCGTATATTGATGCAGAGTAATTACTTATGTTTTATATAGGTGGCGTTGGTATCGAGCGAACTGTTTGTGGCAAAACGTTTGTTGTAACTTGTGCCAGGTCTGCCATTTCAGTCAGTTCTTATTAGCAATTTCATTTGTCGGTTGAAAAAGTTGCTTTAATAAATTGCCGAATGACTACCATCTAAAAAAAATATTGATGTAGAGAAAATGTTAAGTTTTAAAATTCGTCTGAGCAATGAAATGATAATATATTATAATATAAGATATTTTATATTAGGCGTACTACTGTTCGCCTAATGTAAAATATCTTAAATTGTCTTTATGCCGTATAGTAATATTAATATGTAATATTAAAACGTGAAACATAATAAATGAACTATGTCTTGTAGTAATTAATTTTAACTTAAGTTAATTATGACTCTCGGTAATTAGTGACAGATCATTAAAGTAGAAAACTGTTTGTATCTATTGAACGCGTCTAATTTACTAATTAATTGAATGTTGGGAAACCACACGAAATTTGAAGCTTTTCTTTTAAGAACGTTTTCGTGTGTAAAAGTTATTTAAAGCCTGGTTGTGAATTTATCTATATAAGTATGTATTTAGAAGTATATAAGTATGTTTATCAGTTATTTGGTTACCATAGTACAAGCTCTGCTTAGTTTGGAATCAAATGACCGTGTGTGAATTGTCCCACTATATTTATTTATTTTATTTATTTATTTATTAAATTTTGATGAAAAATAAGTGTTATTATTGGATACTACTGAAGATGCTGATGTTATTTAAAGCAACACATCAGCCACTTTTGAAATTATGATTTTTTTTTATAAGAGTGAAAAGAAACGTTGCATGCCTGAGATATATTTAACACTTTTTAAATATAATATACAAGTTGCTAACCACCAGTTTAGTGTGCTCGAGACCTGACTCCTCTCATTCCGAGAAAAGATACGTACCGTAAAAAGTAACAATAAAGTAATAAGATATACAAACAATCTTACCTGCAATTGATCCAGTAACTTGCGCTTTCACATAAAGTAGAGCCTTCAGAAGCCTGATCCTGCCACAAATCAACGCTCCCAAAGTCACAGCCGGGTTTATGTGCCCACCAGACACATGCCCAATGATGCCCACAACACTGGCTACCACTAAACCGTTAGATAAACCAATTAAAATAACCTTACCGCCGATATCGTTAGTACGGATATTGCAACCGGCGGATAACACAAGTGAAATGTACAGAAATGAACCTAGTAATTCGGCTAATACTTGTCTTATTACGTGTTTGTAGTTTTTCTTGATGCTTTTTACGCCTATGAAGTTGTCTATATTAGGCATTTTGTTGTTGTTGTGGTGACAGGTAATCTAGGTGGTGTGGAAATTAGACGAGTCAGTGTAGTAGTATGAAAAAATACAATGTGTCACCCAGTAAATTAATCATGTGGTGTTTTAGAAAGCAAACTGAACGTAGATCCAATCAAAGGACAATAGCTATATATATTTTTCAAAACGGACATAATATTTGTTTATTAATGTCTAGCGAAATTGATCAAATTTTTTAACGGCACCTATAATTATTAATGCGCGTGAAGGTGATAAGTACAATAACATTTCTACTTTTATCACTTTTCGAAACCAATATTTCGTCAGAATCGGCTATCATTCCATTTTACATTGCTGTTAATACAATGAATAATGAGCACGATATATCTCAGGCTCATGTCGTTAAATAAATCAACGAGAGATTTAATTGCCATTCACACAAAAACAGTAATTCAGTAAGCGTAAAAAATGCCCTTATAGGGTAATCATCTCGTATTTTCTTTAAAGTTTTGCAAATCACGCTTGACTAAACAGTATAAAGTACAAATAGTAGCATTCCACCATTTGAACTCTAGTATATTTCACTCTTTACTGTTCAATATCACTTGTCTATTCGAATAATGTTTCGTTCATATATTTAAGAGGTGTGTTATATTCACAGGTTGACGCCCAATCCCGTCCAATCACGTTACGCAGTTGATTTGTTTGTTCAATCCATTTTTCACGTGCAAATATTTTCGTTTGCCGGTAAATCAGTGTTTCGAGTAGCGGAGTATGAAATATGGTACGGCGAGGTGTAACTGTGAGCGAATATTTCTATATCGATGTATTTATTAAAACGTAAACGTAAAAATATCACAGGTTTTATAGTATGTGTTGTGAAATATATCACGGGGTTAAAAAAAACATTATAGAAACTTATGTGAAAAATCACGATTTCGAAATCCCGTGAAATCGTATGGCTGTGAAACATCGCTGTCTTTATAAAACATCTTTATTTTAAACTAGCTGACCCACGCAACTTCGCTTGCGTCACATAAGAGAGAATGGATCAGAATTTTCCCCGTTTTTGTAACACTTTTTACTGTTACTCTGCTCCTATTGGTCGTAGCGTGATGATATATAGCCTAAAGCCTTCCTCGATAAATGGGCTATCTAACACTGAAAGAATTTTTCAAATCGGACCAGCAGTTCCTGAGATTAGCGCGTTCAAACAAACAAACAAACTCTTCAGCTTTTTATTATTAGTATCGATTAACCTTGAAGTTTAAAACAAAGATTGTTTTTTTAGCACTAATGATGAAACGTGTACTCGCTTTCCGCTCTTAAACTTACTTTAGCTTTATCTATGTATCATATTTTTTCATTCCCGCGAACATTTCGGTTGATTATAACACAAACAGACGATTGTGTTGTCATTGTTTTGTTCTTTTCGTCGTTTCATAAATATTTGCCGGCGGCAGTATTTTGTCCAAATGTACATCAGCCGTTTGAGGGTTGGGACCAAAATACGTGCGAACGTGATTTATTATGTTTATGTTTGGAAGAAATTAAGATAGATTTGCTCTCGTTTTAATTACTTTGGTACGCTAATGACGACTTAATACGATGGTGTATTTAATTGTGATAAGTCTTAGGATAGATTCAGGAAAACTGCAAATATAAAGTATTCTGATTGGTTGTAGTATGTATTCATCCATAGTTTGGATTGATTTCAGGCTATAGAAAGGATAAAATTAAATCTTTCATAATATTTTTGCAAATTCTTATACGACCCAAAAAAATCTTGCTCTATTTAAAAAGCCGTTCTTAGTCGGCGTTTCTATCTGAATGATTTATAACCTTTTTATAATATCACGCGGGTAACCTGGGCAAGATTGTGAGTCAAAAAACTCTCATTAAAACCTATCTTTTCATGTGCCACGAATACAAATACCTACGTGCGGTGTAATCTCTCTTTTTTTACGTTCCACCTATATTTGTTCGGGGTTTTTTTAATTTGCGTAGAGATAGAGAAATGTAGGTTTTATGCGAATGATGTTTTTATTACTTTTTTGGCTACATACGTACAAAATTTATTAATGATTTTTCTACAAAATTAATATTTAGTGTCAAAACTAAATGTAAAAAACCAAAATAAATGTTAAATGATTTAAAACCTTTTTAAATATTTTGCCGAAGACGATAGTGGTGATCAACTTAGAAATGCAATAATACTCACTTTGAAGATAATAATTAGTATTATTACCCTTACCTACATTGTTCCACTACTTTACAAAGGCTTCCCTATAGTTTATTTCAAAAATAATCATTGGATATTTTGCTACTTGATCAAAATTAAACTCTCCTTCCTGCCATATCATCTATAAAAATTATAAATCTTTGTACTCGTAGCCTCGTAGCATGGGGCCTACGGCGTAGACATATCCCGTAGCGCGGCTTTCAAATCGAGGTCAGTAATAACTTATGTCCGCTACATTACTTTAATGGTACTTACATATTTGCTTTTCTATGTTTTATTACATGAAGATAAACATTTATTTATTTTAACATGAGGATTTGCTCGCAACTTTGCTTGCGTATATTATTCTGCTTGATTTTCAGATAGGTGTTATTAGATGCTTTTTCTGTTCAAACGATTAGTGTGAGATCAACTAGAGGTATCGATTTCTGGGTCCGGTAATAGGGCTCATCAATTTTTGTTCAAAATCTGTCAAATCAGTCGCCTATAAAAAAATCTGCCTTATTTCCTATTAGTAATCTAACCTACTATGTATACAACATTATACTTTTTGCTGAAGTAGTACATACTATTGTTTCAGGAACAGACCAAATAATTGTTATATTTTCCTTAACTTGAGGGTGACTTTGTCATAATCCCACCCTTATCACGCCCTCATTATACAAATATTGGCGTCGGAATTCCACTTAATTGCTATTTGCTGTACTGATTATGGTAATACTACATAATTATAGTATCGTTTGCTTTATACACTCATTATTTAACATGATGGAGGAGAAAATACGGAAACAAATAGTCATTATTATACGATATACATACATGATGGATTAATTACAAAATTTCGAACCCGATTATGATACCTGAGCTTGGTTGACAGAGCCTTATTGCACTGGCCTTAGTTATATAATAAAGGTGAAGAATTTATTTAATCGCTCTTATATTTGAAAACAAAATAAATGTTGTGGACTTTTTGTTTATAATAGCCATCAACTGTTCTGTAGAACCATCGATATCACGTTAAGTCATACGGGAGAAAATTAATCGCTTCTACTTTAAATGAAACTCTATAAAATAATATATAATAAGAGTGTAATGCGAAATTTTAAAATTAATCATATAGGATAAATCAAGGTTCTAATTATTACGAAAATAATTATAAGTGCGATTCAAAGACGACTGTTTTCGAGAATGAATTCTAACAATAAAAAATCTATGTTCATAAATTAATGCGAGATCTATTTTTAACCCAGAATTAGTCTCCAAATAGTTAAACATTAACGACATCCTACATCTCAAATTCCTACAAAAAGTGCTTGAAACAAAAAAATCCGTTCACACATTGTTTCAGCTTTGCAATCGGAGTTTTACAACCGCAACAAAGTCAAACCACTGGCCCTTCGTCCTTCTGATATTAGACCTTTTATACGATACTTATACTGATGGAACAAACCTTTGGGTGAGTGGAAATTGATCTGGAGTTTATTTTAGTACCTACATGCTAGCACGCGTGTATTCGTTTGCATGGCATATTTAAACGATTTCAATAAAAGAATGATGTCGTCAATATGCTACTTCTAAATAGCGGATAATGCGTTAGGTAAATTAAAACTTTTTTGAAAGATAGAATTCCATACCCTAAAAAGTCCCATGGTGATATAGATTTCTTTTTCGAAGAAGGTTCCTAGTCCACCTCGGTATTAAAGTATTGACTAATAATGCATTAAAGAACTTTCAGGCATGCCGAATTTCTATGATATTTACCTTTACTGTCTTGACTAAATGATAAGTTTATAATACTATCGTAATAAAAAGGTTTTGAGGTGTCGAAAGTAGTGGTTAGTTTTAACGCACAAATACTGTCGAATAGATAAAATGTTCCCGTACTTTTTGGTATTAGAGCGTTCAAACAACAATTTATTGTTTTCATATTATTAGTTAAGAAGTTTTAGTCAAAGGTACTTATCGAAGTGTGGGCGGGAGAGTGGGAAGCTCTCAGATGAAAGGTTAAAACTTATTGCCCTTCTAAAACAGGTGTGATATTTAGAAGTCTCTTGTTTCATTAGTGAAGGAAAATGTTGGGAGGAAATCTGAAACTTTTTGGAATACTTAGATATATTATTTTAGAGTGGTTATATAATGGATTCACCCACTGCACTGCTTTAATATAGATGTAGTGACGTCACCCTATGAACAGAAGTCTAGACTGTCGGATTGGTAATATAGGTAGAATCGCGTATGACCAATGACCATATATTTATGTCACTATGTATTGAATGAAAATGAGAATTATACATTCATGTTCTGAAGAGTATTGGAGCCAAAAATTTCCTGGCAGTATTGCTATCGTAATCCTAGGCCAGATGGCATCAACTAACTTGTCTCGTTCGAGCGCTGTTGTGTAGGCCACTGTCGTCTTTTGGTCATGAGGTCTTAAAATCGAACCTCGGGTCGGTAGGAGTTTTTAAAAACCGTAGAACATTCTCGTTAAAATTTGGTACTATAGTTTGCCACTTACTTAATCTTATAATAAAAAACACTACAAAATATATTTCACATAAAACGGGAACTATTGTTTTACTCTTTGTTTAAGACAATACACTTTACAGCGAGTATCTCTATGGTCCGTGAACGTTGCATGAATAAGTAAGTGGAGATCTGAATTGATTTACATTCCCACTTTCAATTCATGGTACAATTTGAATTGAGTTTACAACTTACTGGCCACTGAGGTTAATTTTACGGTTGAGTCTTCAGAATAGGTAATTTTAAATGTATTTTCTTCGGTTAAAGAATGGTTATATGGATGGTAAGGTGGATGGATGGATAGATGAAATAAGAACAGATCGATAGATAGAAGAACGAATAAACGTACGATTCAAAGTTATGTATATGTTACTGTAAAAGCCCGGACTGTGGTCAATCCTAAGATTTTCCGGTTAAACCTAAGATTTACCAACTCTCAACGGTAAAAGTCCGAATAACTCTATTATTTCGAACTTTTACCCCTATTCACTTGGTAAATCTTAGGATATACCTCAAGGGCAGGTAAATGTAGCTAATATAAAATAATTTAATAGTTATAAAGAAGGAGTTTTCGGCAAACCGACATGGGTAGGTTAGGTTAGAAGGCTGAGGTGGGAGCGAGCGAAGCGAAGCTCCCACCTCAGCCTTCGTGGTTATTTTTTTTTAAACCACCCAGAAGGAGGAGCCCCGCGAAGCGGGGCTCCGGCGACATCTTCAAACTCTCATTATAATTATGTTACGGCATATAATTATATCCCTAGCAATATCATTATATTACGGCTCAAACACATTACAATATGATTTTATCAACTTTTACCGTGTCATTATGTAAATCCTAAGATTTGCCAATGAAATGGTGGTAAAAGTTCGAAATAAAAGAACGTTCGGACTTTTACCATTGAGAGTTGGTAAATCTTAGGTTTTACCGGAAAATCTTAGGATTTACCACAGTTCGGGCTTTTACAGTAACATATATAGGTAGTACATACGGAATTGTGATTTTATGATATCATTTTGAAGAGCTACTTCAAAGACATTGCAGAGAGTGTGACTGTCACTCGAAAGATACTTGGTTTAATTTCTAAATGTAGTTTCTCTGTATCATTAAGGTTAAATACACTAGAATTCAGAGGCGAAGCTTGGATGCTAGGAATGCTAAATGCACGAATCTACAAAAATCAAGCTTATCAAAACAAATGCAATGCATTCTTCAGTAATAGAAACACTAAACAAAATAAGGCTCTATACTTCAACACCCTGTATCCTACTTTTTCAGCACAGAAAAACATACAGAACAAGAGGAAAGCAAGTAAATTACCTTCGTGTATATCTCGAGTGCTTAGTGACCGTGAATGAACGAGAGTGACCGAGAGTGACCGACACTTCTAGTCGTCCTAAACAAATACAACTAGTGTTTTATTTGATACAAGTGTTTCTTCAAGAGCAGTGATAGCCGAGTGGTATAAGTTGCAACCTCCCACGCAAGTGGTCGCAGGTTCGAACCCGAGGCAACACACCAATGACTTTTCGAAGTTATGTGTGTATTAGAAATAATTATCACATGCTCCAACGGTGAAGGAAAACATCGTGAGGAAACCTTGCATGCCTAAAATTTGTTTAATGCATTTATTGAGGACATGCAAAGTCCCCAACCCGCACTTGGCCAGCGTGGTGGACTCAAGGCCTTACCCCTCCCTCATTACGGGAGGAGACCCTTGCCCAGCAGTGGGACAGTAATGGGTTAAATTTATTAAGTGCTTCTGGAGTAGGTTGGTATGTATCTATAGTACCATACTTTGGTTCAGTATTACCTAACGCGGATCACCTATTAGTACCGTTTTTTTTTTGTAGCTGTTACTTATATAAAATATGGTGAAATACCGTGCTTCTACTTTCCGAAAGCGAACCAATGTTTACAGATCGTTTTCATAGAAATTTGAAGAACTTATTTTACGTTTCGGTTGCACTACTGCTGAGACCATAGCGAGAAAAAAAAATTTAAATAAATATGAAATGACTTATTTATAGCAAGCTGGCTAACTAAGTAAGTAGTTTATTGGTAATTATATAATACAATTATTATTTATTGGAAAGGAAAGGAAATAAATCTATAGTAATAGAACCATCTCTAAATCTAGGTTTTTTAACCTATGACTGTGTTTCCATTGGGACAGTCCCAAGGTCTACGATAACAATATATTTTATAGATTACGGTAGTCGATAAGACATTTACGCGTAGTAACTCACCTTAACGACCGGCAGCTTAACCTACTGACCTCTAAGGAACAAGATTTTGTTATTAATGGTAACCCATCTGGGTATTGACCTTGAGAACATTGCTTAACATCGGTGAGTGCAGGTTATTAAGGTAACGGCACGGTTTTACATGGAGTGGTCATGGTGTCCCATCGACCAGAAAATAGTATATTATTATTTTTGTAAAAAATGGTAATAACTGCTTTAGATACAAAAAACAAAAAGCTAACCGCAAGAAATAAAGGTTTAGATAATACTAAATTTTATTGACCTTAAATCATATTTATATTTCATTTTGCCCTATAAAGAAATCTCATTATATACCTTATACAACCGAACCCTTGTATTAGATATGTCTTAAAATTAAATCATTACTTTGGTAATAAACATCGCCACCAACTGATAACGTTTAACTTCAGTATAACTCAAACGTAATGTGTACTGAACCCAACAAGTCACATACAATGATTATTAATTCTGATTTGTGGAGCACGCGGTACCCTAATTGCTCTTTATTGAATAAGGTTGCTACCGAACACTTTCAGGTTTGTGAAATATTTTAGATTGTTATGCAGCTTTACAATTTTTATTTTTTATTTAATCTTTTGCTACTTGTTTACATAATCCGAAGGGGTTTTTATTAAATAAAAAAAAAATACGTTCATACATATAGGTATTGTACGATAACTAGGGCCAATATTTTACGTGCCCCCTGAAGTACGCTTAGTTCATATTATGCCACTTTATCAAGAAAGAAGCGTTAATTAAACTTTAGTTTAAAAAGCTTTCTTCAATATTAAATTACTAAAAGGTTTATTAAGTTAATTAGATGGAAAAAGTTGAGAGTTTATTGGTTAAATTCTTCGTATAAAAATTAATTGACCGTTAACTTCTGATAATAACCAACAACATTTTATTATTATTTTCTTAATGGTTAAAGAATATCGACTTTTACGAAACGATGAATTACGTTTTACATTGCATAACCTGAAATGTTGCATACATACTAGCAAATTACACCTGTTTCTTACGGAGACAGATAGAGCTTATTACGATCCCTACAAACTTATTTACAACTACAACTTCTTTGATGTAAAAAGCAGCGATGTTTATTACCTAGACATTAGTAAAGTTGTTTTAAAGCTAGATAACGATTGGCAAGTGAATAAAGACTTAATGGGTCATTCTTGCAGTATTTTACATAACAAAATATATTTTCAGTGGTAGCCCTGACCGGTGCACGTAGATTCACGTAACAGTACAGTGATGTACAACATAATTGCTGCGTCGTTTAAGCTCGTGATAGTTTAAACTGGAATTCTGTGATATAATGCTACGAAACGCACTTTTTACCAAAACAAAATGCAAATATTTTTTTGTAATATTACGATTATTTTACATATTTTTGAGTATTTTGAGCTTAATATTTGTCCAATGTTCAATTCCCATGTTGGACAAAGTTCTATTGGCATTTTTCTAAAGGTTATAAGATTATTCTCAATAGTCGTCTGGATTATTGTAACTTTGTCGTTTACTAAAAATAGACATTATGAACAGCCTTTTACTTTCGAGACAGTAAATTGTTCGCCATAACTTTGTATTCCAATTAGATTCAATATAAACTCCTTGCTGATTAAATTTAAACGTGACATAGTTGATTTAATATATTGAAACTATGTTGTGTTGCCAAGTTATGAGCTATTAAGTTCAGTCTTGAGTAGAGAGAAGTATTTCCTTCTTGATTTACTGAGAATATTGTGAGCTGGTAACACTAATGTGTTATTTGAATTTAATTGTTACAATCTTATGTTAGTTAGTCCGTGGTTACAATGATGATGAGAGACCTTAGCTATATTCTTTCGAGTTAGGTTTGATTCCCACGGTAAGAATATTTGTGATAAAAAAATGGTAAATTTTAGTTTGAACGTTTTTAATGCCTTTTATTTAAATTAAACGTTTCCACATCTATATTATTATTATTTATCAAGTACACTCTACTGTCACAGTTAAAGCATTCTGAACTGTAGCAATATTAATCAAATCTGCATGAAAATATTATGAAGCTAAATGTTAGATTTTTATATGTGTATGAAAATTAACATGAGCTTAAATAATGAACAAATTCAATTTACGTTCGTCACACCGACACATTGAACTCCCACAATAAACATAAAAGAAACTGAAGGCCACAACTAGTGTAAACCACACATCTTAAGTTCAGTATTTAAACATTATAACAAAAGCTATCAACATTCAACGATCCCTCTAAATCCCTCGTTATATATTTAACGTTATTCGTAAACACAAAGACTTTGCAATCATTAAATCCCTTAAAGAAATCCCTGAGGGCATTCTTGTAACTAATCATGCTTATTTCAAAGAGTAATTAGAGAGCGCTTTGCGATATGCCCGGCTATTTAGGGTGTCGACACAGAAGGCGTATTGTTTGTGGCTTATTGAATGCGCAATTATTTAGATCACACACTATAGTTTTTTTTAAATCGAGTCACTAGGTTTGAAATGTTTGTTTACCAAATGACACTTGCAAGTGTAGATGAAATATATTAGTTAACAATCATAACAGTTTTTAAGTAGTTTGACAAACGGGTTGCTCTAGATTTTTTTCTAACTGAATAAAAATATATAACTATATTTTTTGATTATATTGTATGTAACGTTATTCATTTTTTTGAAAGAATGGACTTTACTATTCTACTTTGAATTTGCTCAGTAGTTAGTTTGATAAAGTTAGTAGCAAATTATTTGCCTCACGAGTAAATACATCTTTAAGAAAAATGTAGGTAAAGTGTCGGAACAAAAAGCACTTGAGAGAAAATTTTAATTTTCATGAACATTTATATTTCAGTTTTACGGTTGACTTTTTTTGAAGTATTGAGGAGGTCCTTGACCTTTTGAGGAGTGCAGACTTTTTTAATGTAACTTTTTTATAAATTGGATGGAAAGAACAGTTGTTTGAGTTCTTAGAAGTCAATTTATGTTAATTGGAGGTTAAAAATTTTTTTGATGGACATTGTGGTCTTGATTCTTTTTAAATCTGATTATGAGCTCAGATTAGAATGGCTTATTTTAGGTTTTCGAGTTAAAGGGGTTATCGACTTCATTAATATCCTATTACCGCTCTAAGACAAAGAAGAATCATAATAGATTAAAATTGGCACGGATAGATAGAGCTAGTGTCAAACATAAATGCCGTTTGTATTTAGAAACCGTGTTCGCAGTCAGCTCTTTAGAAATAGAAAAAGTAACTAACTAGTGTTTATCTTCCTTTGTTTAAAACGAGTACGTACAATGTATTTAGTCGAAAGTCGTGTACCTTGTCCAAACTAGGTTGACCACACAAAGTAAAAATACGCAAACTTTGTACACAATTCTATTTAAACTACAAACTACGGTTTCACGGGAGTTTGTAAAAACCAACCTAACTTGTTTGGTCAACTTTAAGCCAATTTTTAGTTAGACTTTTTAACTTTAAAACTGAGATTCGAGTTAAGCGATGTGCTTCGAAACTTTTGTAATTAATTTAGTCTTGAGTGAGAGAGAAATTAAACGACTCTTTTCCTAAATTATAGTTAATAGTTTTATGATGGCTGTCGCATCAATTATCCCTCATCTCGTACTGAAATAAAACCCAAATGGAATATTTTTAAACTAGAAGCCTTGTGCACGTTAAGGGTCTCAGCACACATATGGGATCGGAAAGGGATCGTAACCGTAACGCCTTTTGCCTCGCTGTCAACCAGGCGTCAACCTACCGTATGCACGTAACGAAAGCGTATCAGCAGCGCCTGTACGTCAACTCGGCTACGGCTAGGCGACACCGCGCTTACGCCTCGCTTATGGATATTTTCTCACTTCTTCAATAAGTTTCTCCCTTTGCATCGTTATTTTGTGTTTGAATCAAACTTAAAATTTAAAATAAAACATACGCGCAACACGAATGAAATACTCCTTGCGAATGGCGGCGTCTTTAGCAGGCAAGTCGCGGGAGGGGAAAGGGGAAAGGGTGGACGAAGAGATGTGAGCTCGGGTACGGAGAGACGTAAGCGCGGGGACGGAGAAACGTAAGCGCGGGGACGATGAGCCGTAAGCGCGAGAATTCAAGTTCGGAGCCTGTTCCGAGGCGAGGCGATTACGTTATTATTCCGATTAGTGTGCGTTGCAGTAGGGAGTTTAATACAAACCATTCTGAACGGCTCGAGGCGATACGGTGACGATCCCTTTCCGATCCCATATGTGTGCTGAGACCCTAATGTGTCTGATTATAGGCTAATGGGGTCTATGGTATTAGGGCCATTTATGGCACTATTGTTTCATTTTCAGGTTTGAGGGACAATTTCCTAATATTATTGAAGTTTGGGCTATCGAGTATCGAGAACAGGCTAGCCATCAACAGTTTTTAGCGATAATTTGATCAATCCCTCTTCCGGGAGTCGTTGGAAATAATTTTGTAGTAAAGTACTGTCTGCAGAATGATATTTATACAGTCATCATCATTATAGCTATAAAATACCATTAAGTCTAGCCTTATGTGCAAAGTTTTAAAAAAAATCACTATTTCAATCATCAAACTCGCGAGCTTGTACTAAGTTAAAGAAGAACCACAACAATTTATTGTTCTACCTCAAGAATCGAACTTCGAGATGAACAGCCGGAGTTCTTAACGAAGCAGCTCTAAATCTTAGTAAAGCTACAATTCTACTTGAACGCAACTTGACACACATAAACTGTGTTGTCAGTGTAACAACGTCGTATGTCAACTGCTACGGTTGTGTACGGTAGTTTTATTAGACGTGATAGCGAGGCGGCTGATATGTACCGTAATATAGGACTAAAGAGTGCCAAGAGCCGAATGTTGGCTAACAAGAAGAGGGTGGAGGAGATTGTCAAACTTACATTAGTCAATTTATAAAATATCTAAAAAAATACTAACACATTTGTGAGCTTTTTTAAACATTATTTTTAGAAAGGTAAATCAAGAGTTTCGCGTTTATTTACTTAGTAAATTAAGATCTCTTGTAACACACCGAGGACGTTTTTTTAGGGAATTTTACTTACAAATATGCTCACTGTAGTCGATAGTTGTAGGAGTTCATGCCTCAGTTAATTGCTCTAATGAAGTAATTCACAAATGATTTTTTTTTTTTACATTTTTACTCCTATTTGTATATTCATTAAATGAGCCTAATTACACTTTAGGTGATCCATTAACTTCCTGTCTTCATAATCGGTTGTTTGCCATTTGGATTTCACTAATTCATAGAGAAAAGTTTCATTAGAGGTTGGACGCACTATTTGCCTGTATGTCACGTCCAATCTAATAATATTGTACGTACGTTGACTATATGAAAATGAAATTCTAGCTGTTAGTTTGTTGCGCTACGTTACCTTATAGAATATTCATGATAAAACTAGTTTACTTTGAGTTTGTCATTTTAGGTGATGGGTTTGTGGTCATATATATGTAGGCATACATTCTGTGATAAATTTAAGATTTATAGTAAATCTAGGTATTAATATAATTGTATAATTATAGTATGTAGTTATGGTATAATTATGTCTTATCTCAGTAATGTGAAATGCAACCTTGTTGAAACTTCATATTGTTATCTGAGATTCATCAATAAATATCGCTTAGCTAATATGTATTTTGTATAGATGCATAATGCGCCTCTAGAGCCACTAGTCGTTTCTGAAGAATAATGTTTATTACTTCATTATTTTCTTGCAAACTAATGTGCTATAATATGAATACTCTAACAAGATTTTAACTTTATTTAAATACAAATTTTCTTGTGAAAGTACATACCTTCTTAATGTTATCGGTTAAACATGTCTTTTTTTAAATTTCTTTTGTTTATACTTTCGACTTCTGTTCAACAAAACTTCAAGTCAAAAGCGAGCTAACATCTTCGTGTGAAAACAGAAAACTACATAGTTTTCAGTAGGTGTCGTAAAAGCGCGACAATTGGATTCTGTCATACGGAGCAGTCGCCAGAGCATCGCTTTGAAGTGCCGTATAAAATATACAATTGAACATTCTATTGGTGATTGCAGTTGAGAATACTACTGGTAGAAAGTTTGGATATTGCTGCTGCAATATCATATCTTTAGATAAGGTTTGGGATAGATTGTTTGATTGCTAGACGACTATACAAGATCATAAATAGGATAATCTGGGAGGATATGTAGGTCTGTTTAGTTTTTTCTCAAGTGCTCTATGGATTTCACGAAATTATGTCTAAAAATCAGATCCATTAATGTAAATACGTTTGGTTCCTAACGAAACATGGGAGTTATTAATTAAGCATATGCCTACTCTTCATATATCAGACATAATACTTCATAATAAAATTGCGAAGAAACACATTTAATTCAGTTTTTAAAAAAGGACTTGAGTAATTTTATCATACATGATAAAATATCATATACTACGGCTATGTAGAGCACAGCAGGTGTGGCATAGTTAATCGTTATAAATTTATCAGCATGTAAAGTGCTGTGTCACCATAAATAATGAATGTTACGTTACATAGCTTGTTTTATTGCTGTATGTTGTTTATTTGGCTATATATTTTACATGTTAAATTGGGGTTTATTTATTACATTTTCTATCAGTTGCAATTGTATAAAAAATTGAAACCTGTAGCGCGATTTACAACAGTTGGTAGGTACTATAGAGTATCGAAAGTTTGACATTCACATTGTAAAGATTTTCATATAAATTTTATCTACAACCGACCCGTTTTGGATATTCAGTAGTGGTAGAGAACCTTATAATTTCCTTCAGCTCTTTTATTGTAAGATTTTAAGTTTATCTACAGATTTGCGTTGAATGTTGAAATATATCTTTTTGTTCGGGTTAACAGTTTTAACAATAAAGAGCAAATTACATCGATTAGCTATGGCACAATCTAGAAACATTTCTTATAGTCTGGTTACGTTTTAAGCTATTCGCTAGCGATGTCCTTACAAATATGGAACAACATTTCTTTTTCCAAGCCGAGGCAGTCGTTCAAGCCTACGAAAGGTTTATATTCGATATGATGACGATATTACATCACGGGTCGAGAGGTAGATAGCCGGGGTAGGTATATTTCAGGGCGGATTTTGAGGCACATTTCGTCAGCGATATCTTACGAAATAAGTTTATCCATTTTGGGGGTATTTTGTAAAAGGTGATGTAAGGGTTGCCACACTTGCTTGCGAACCTTACTCGCTTATTCATTGAGATGTGCGAATAAATAATGATTATGATTTGTATGCAGATAGAATTCAAGTAATGAATATATTGGGATAACGCATAACCTAAATCTTTGCAGTGTATGTCTTACCTTACTTGATAGACTTACTCAAAAGTTTTCAAAAATCATAGGTTGGGTTACATATTTCGAAGATCCAAGTGTTAGCAAAAAAAATACTTAACCAACACTTTTGGTATTGAATTATTTTTACTCTTTTAATAAGCAAAAGCGTTTTTGATGAGTTTATGATAATTTAGCCACAAAAAACAAAACTAAAATATATTTTTTCAAGATTTTTTAATAAAATGTTATTTTTATAAGCCATCCCTATCCCCCATTGGCAGTAGAACGCGTGTCGTCGTCGTGTCGACCCCGTCAAGTCGTCCGATTGCGCCAATTTATATGACAGAGTATACACGGACAATTTGTAGCGAGCCACTCCGCTGATTCACAACTAACAAGATTTATACCGTCTAGTCTGTGCTTGACGCTTTGTGAATTAGAATAGAATATTTTTATGTTTTTGCTGTATAATGCATAATATAGCTTTATATTTAATGTATTATATCTATAAATATAATTATATAGTGAAATGTAAAATGCTATCTATGGTATTGCTCAAATATAAATTATTATTAACAGTCCGATATCTTCATTAGTCTACCAGGCGGTACAAGATTTCTATGTAAGTACTGCGTATATTTTGGAATAATGTGTTTATAGGTATATACTGCTTTAAGAAAACCTGAAAACTGTTTAAAATAATATATACACTGAAAATACTTCTAATGTTTTGAAATCACACGAAATCTTTCGAAAAATCCTAATCCGCAAAAAACCGTATAATTAAACCAGTCCAAACCAGTTCTAAGTAAAAGTGTGAGTCATGTAAATACACAGATAAAACCACAAAAAGCCAGCACTGTAGGCTAAAACCCCAATTTCTAGAATCCCTATAATTCGAAAGCATCAAAGGATATACGAAAACGCGAACGTATAATCTTCTTTTACGAAAGGTTACACACTCATTGGAATATAAAGCTGAATACACATTGGATCACTTTAAATTATACAGTTGGTCTTCAAGGCAATGCTATTGAAATATTAATATGCTATGTCTGCTCTCCTAGGTCGCAGAAGAAATACATAACCAAATTTTGATAGACAAGTTCTAGTTATCTAACATTATAAGACAATAAACGTACCTAATAATTAATTATTTATTCTCGTTGCTTGACGCTTCGAATTTGCATCAGTTCACTACCAAAGAATACCAAAATTAGTACGTGCAAACATCGTTAACACACACTTTCAGGAAGATATCCCTAAACGCTCTAATGTGTAACCTCCTCTAAACAAATATAAACATTTAAATTTAATATTTAAACATCACGAAACATGGTCGCCGGAGACTTGGTTTAATTAAATACAGAATTATGTGTACCAAAGTGAAATTAAAGTATTAAGAGTTTAAATATGGACGTGTAATTATTTCACTAAGCAACGCTTGAAACGTGAGGGCCTTTGAAATATAATACAGTGGAATGGGGAGGAACTATTTATAAAAATGTCTGTTTCGCTGCTAGTCCTTTGCTAGCTCTAGGTAAGAGAAAACCCCAGATATAAACTAAGCTGAGTAGGACGTTACAAGCAACGTAATTCTTTGTCATAGAAAATTTAAGACATAGGTAGGAATATAAAACGTAGGATCACAGAAAGGATACAAAGACTTATTTACTTTCATAATTCGTGTAAAGTTTTCAGTTGTATTTTTAACTAGCTGGCCCGCGCAACTTCACTTGCGTGACATAAGGTAAAAAAATTCCCCGTTTTTGTAACATTTCTCGTTGCTACTCCGCTCCTATTGGTCGTAGCGTAATGATATATAACCTATAACCTTCCTCGATAAATGGGCTATCTAACAATCGGACTCGTAGTTCCTGAGATTAGCGCGTTCAAACAAACAAACAATCAAACAAACAAACAAACTCTTCAGCTTTATAATATTAGTATAGATACACTATATAATATAGTAGACTATTATTAATTTTTAAATACTTGGCCATGGACCATCAGCTGTCAGTTACGTAAAAAATATACATAGAAAACAAAAGATTAAGATGTTTCGGCATATTTTTCCTTCCTTCAACTTTATTACTTAATATATTTAGGAAATTAAAAATCCAAAATATGTTGTACGAACAAAGAATAATGTCGTCAATTCGTCTGAGCACCGATGCGGGAAATGTCATAATTAATAATTCTGATGTTACAAATCCCATTTTCTTAGAACTCGGTTTGTTATTGAACGTTTTTTGACAATTATACCTGAAAATAAGGAAACGAAATGAAAGCGGCAATCGTTTCTGCTTTTGAGCTATTATTTTAGTTAATTAATGATTCAAGATTAAAAAATAATAGTGTTTGTGATTCTAACAACAGTGACTATTTAAAAGATGTCTTATCTAACATGCATCATTTTGTTTCGTATGTAAGTTTCAAGCATTTTCTTCAATAATTGTGCAAATACTTATGCAAATAAAACTTTCATGTAGTATTAAACTTTAACCATCTATATTCTTTTAGAAATACTTCATCCGAAGCCTATAAAAATATGATTAAACTAAGATACTAATCAATAAAGTCATACCTATTTCGTGGTCATTTTACGTTACCAAGAAAAAGAAACCTAAAATTGGAATATATCCTGAAAAATACATTGATAGCACGTTGTATACAGGTAATTATCGAGCTATCCACCTTATTCTAAGAATTTGCTGTAACGATCGTTGACGAGACTTGTTCCAACCACAAATTGGAACAAATTACACTGGTTCATAGTCATGTTCAATTATTTTAGATTTTTATTCGACTTACAGGTAAGAAGAGCTCATTTTAAATAGAAAAGAAAATTACTATTGCTTGGATAAGATTTGAAATGCTGCTGCGAAAGTTTTCTCTGGAATTTTGTAACCCTGTTGTCTGACATAACTACAAAATATTATGTAATCTATATTTTGTCAGTGTAAGATTTTCATCGTCTTTCACTTAAAGTAAGATCAGAAGCGAATTCAGGATTCTAGTGTTTGTGTGTTGAGATCTGGTGATCTGGAGATTGTGTGTGAGAGATAAACTTTGGTACTCTTTTGCACATGAGCGCCCTAACACTCCATTAGACGGCTACTGACTAAACTACAATAATAATTAAATACACAATAACACAATACACTAAAAAGGAGAGCCTCTCATAGCCAGTTGCGCTCATCGGTCGATAAACAATCTGTGGGTTAACTGAGCGTCTCCGTGCTTTGGATGGTACGTTAAAAGTCGGTCCCGGTTGTTGACAATTAAGATAACAGTCGTAAAGCCATGTCAAAAGCCTGTCGGGTGGTTTGAACAACTTAGACACTAGGTTGATGATACGATAAAAATAATACAAATAGGTCAGAACTTTTAAACAATGTGAATGATTTTTTAACATTATGCCGGGAGAGTCATAAATCAAAAGTAGACTCTACGTTGTTCATTCACATTTGCATATAACTCGAACTGTATTTCTGCCAAATTGGTATTATTGTTAGCATAGTGCCGAGCGCCCGCGGCGAGCGTCCGACAGCCGCGGAAACCATTCGGTAAATTAAAATATTAATATCTGTCTTGTAATAAATAACAAACTGAATGATGGTCCACGATGGCGTTGTATTAATCAGGATTTTGTTTTCATTTGTCATTTTTAAAATGATTGTAAGTGTTGTTTTCCTTATTCTAGCTATTAAAAGGTGCTTAAAAGCATATATTTACCTTTTTTTTTTAATTATATGACGGGAAATTGTTTTATATTGGTAGTAAATAATTAATCTAAGGTTTGCAAAACGAAATATCTTATAAATAATTGTAATAAAATTAGAGGAACAATTTGCTTTTTTGCTATGATAAGCACAAAATTAAATCGAGCTGGCTTAGCCGAATTTAAAAAAGGCCTCCAAATTAACACAATCGAAAATGTAAATAAACTTATGTTATGAAAAATATATAAACAAATATTTCAAAAGTAACTGCCCAATAAAAGCATTGTCCACTATTCTTCAAGGCCGGTGTTGTGGGAAGCGAGTGAATAAATAAACGGCCGAAGTAATTAACCCTTGGCTATCGGCTCCATAGTCCCTTTACAGCAGTGGCTCTCAAGCTTTTTATAAGGAGAGACCATTAAACTCTTGTTTTGTTTGGTTATGGACTGTTGAAATCTGGTTCATCTGATTCCTTTTTTATTGTTGATTGTAGTTATGCCATTTTAAAATATGTGTCTTAATAAAAATGCGATCGCTGTTGTCACTCTTGCATGCGTCTTATTAGCAACGGACGAAAATACGCTTTTGCTAGAACTATTCCCGTATCTGATGCTCTCTGAATCATGTGCAATGATGACATAGTAAATTAAAGCCGCATAATAAAAATAATGTCTCAGAATGGACTTAATAAAACGTAGTTTTTTATTGATTGCTTATAACTTTTAGATTACTGCCAGATCAAAAATGCTCTTTCTGAATTTTTAGGAAACTTCGGAAAACACTTACGCAAGAGTGTTGCCTTCGTAATAACGAGAAAAACGACTCAATAACAGTGTGAATATTGGATTGTGGCATCTGTGACCGCCGGTGGTCCAAAAACCACAGTTTAAGAACCACTGCTTTATAGTTTATAGGTCGAGTGACCTAGAACTTTTGGCACGGCTACAGCTAGGGGAAGGTCGGAACTATTGAAATTTAAAGGAAGCAGACCCTCTAGTTTGTCTTCCAAAATTGCCGGAATTTCTTGTGAGAAATGCGCTTTGCTTGTACATATTATAGTATTATAGAAATTATGGTGATAGATTAAACTGTGAAGGATTTGCACCTTCTATAATTTGCTTTTAAAAGATTCGTAGCAATGTGAGTTGGCTTAATGACTAGTTATATGAGTGGGTGTCTTTGGTAAAGCTAAAAACCGACAATCTCAGTACCGCAAGTTCAATAACTTAGCTATTGAGCTAATGGGATAACCGTAGCTTATAGTATTAAGTAATAAAAACATATAGGCCACGTTTCCATTTATTTGTTTTTTGTTTATGTAGAGTCACGGTAGATTTATACGATCCGAATAGTAAAAATAGAAATAAATTGCACTGTTAATATTGAAACTACCGAACGAATATTTTTCTCTATGCAGATTACAACGGAATACCTAATCGCTAAAGCTCTGTTCGAAAAATATTTCTATCAATATTTTGATCTCCGGAAATTGTTTGCGGATTAATCTATACAAAAAACTATGATAAAATTCATCAACGTTTTTGCCTGAACGGTCGCCATCTGGCACGGTGAAATGGATCCAATCAAATCAAGTAATGAACAGTAAGAAATTAGATGGAATCGAGTGTCCATCGACGATATTAATTGATGTCATTATCTACCTGACGGGCTTTAATATGTACTTATTGTACTTATTAGATAAAGTGGTATTAGGTTATCAATTGATGATAAAATTATATAAATTGACACATAATAAGAGTTTTATATTGATAGCTTACCTATAATTATGTATTCTGCATGTACAAGAAAACGTCTTAATGAGATTTGTTTTTTTAATTTTCATAAAATCTTTCTTGTTATGTGCTGTGTTTCCAAAAAAAAAATAATACTATTAATATACAAGAGGTGTAGTTCCGTGAAATATGTACTACTGACTAAGGCTTTGATTGTTTTTTTAGACCTTTAAGATACGTTTTTAGCTAGTTTAATATTTATCTCATATTCGCTGGTATGCCTATATTATATTATCGCATATTCGAATAAATACGTTTTTTCAAACACTCGGTGCAAGGACTAAAAACTTATAAATAAAATTTTCTATAGTATGTAGTTATGTAAAAAAGCTAATTGCGATACTCCACCGTACAAAAGGTCCTTAACCTTTTTGGAAATTTAATAACATTACTTGAACAATCAGATATTCTAATTAGAGGCTGAAAAGGTCCACAGTCGACCTGCCAGTCCCTTTGTGAAGACATATGAATAGAACCGATCTTGAATAGGATCTCAAATGAATATACAACGCTAATTATAATTTATATATATTATATAACATTCGATAGAAATGACCAGAATATTCGTCTTATACATACTGATTCGTTAAAACAAATCTAATAACATAAGTATATTAAAAATACATAATAATATAATATATTCTTAAATAATAAATTAAGATTTGTACATAGTAAATAGTAGATATCTGTGTTTTTTGCGAAATTAATAATAGCTGTTGTACAAAAATATGAAGATCATCGGTACCTTTCTTTATATCATTGTGTAGTAAAAATGTCCACTAAATAAAAGGGAGATATGCATAATATCTATGTGTATCTCATATGATGGAATACAAATTAAAGATACACTTCTAAGAAATCTAATTACTTATACATACTTACATTTCTTCTCAATTATTTTAGCTGTTTACTAAGGCTAATTGAAATAATACTCATTCTTTAAAAAAAGTTGTTGTTACTATGCCAAGAAACTTCAATTTTTACAGTACACGTAGGATGTTGAAAAATAAGATTGTCAGAATACAAAATTGAATCGGACCATTCTACTAAATGAGACTTTTTGTGGCGAAATTTTATTTAAGGAAGTTTTCCAAAATTAGCATTAGGATGGTAATGCGGTTTAGTCTTTTAATACAAGTGTCCTAAGATACAAGAAGAAAAAGCTCTTTTATCTGAAAAGTAAAAATTTTCATATTGACAAGAAAATTTAAAAACGATAGTTATAAAGGCTACTTTTAAAAACACAGAATCGATCCAATACCTTTTTTTTTGTAAGAGAAGACACCCCTACGTAGAATTCTTCATGCATACTTGTGCTTGCAGCAATAGAAAAAGTCATACAATAAACACTTCAGGCACAAATATTTTTATCGTTATGTTATAAAAAGTTCTTATACTATCTATTCCTAAGCAAAACGAACTTAAAAAATAACTTAAATTTAATAAGTAAAATGGTAACTTACTACCGTACTTGGTAGGGGAGAGTGGGTTACAGTGAATCGCGGGGTACAGTGAATAAATCACTATCACTCAGTGCGTATTACACTCAGGCATACGTAAAAACGTGTTTTAGCCATTCGTCCATACCCCTCTCCTCCTAACTAGGCGTCGATGCGCTGTCAAAGCTAAAAGTCCAACAGTTGCAAACCACTCAGTAAACAAGTAAAGAAATATTTTTTAACGATTTTTTGAAATTTGTATTATCTCCTAGTTAATTGGAAATTCGGATATTTTCATTTTGTCGTACGTTGTCTATTGTCTACATGAATTGTTAAGAATGTTGTTTTGTCAATAGGAATTGTAGTTTTTATCTTGTTTATTTTCTCATTCAATAATGGCCCATGGGTTACAGTGAATCTTTTCTTATTGGGTCACAGTGAACTGCTACTTTTATAGGTAAAAATACCTCGTAATCGGGTAAGAAAAATTAAAATCGGGCAAAACTTATATTTGATTACCAAAATTCTGAGCGGTTGATAGATCGACTGGTATGAATTCCATTTACAACGTCAACGTCTTCTAGTCGTCATAATGTTGATAATAATAATGTTAAAATGTCTAGCTAGGTATGTTGGCTGGAAATGGCACCAGAGTTTTGAATTTAGATAAAACTAATACTATCATCATCATCATCATCATCATCATCTCAGCCGGGAATCGTCCACTGCTGGACAAAGGCCTCCCCCATCGAGCGCCAATAGGGCCGGTCCTGGGCCGCCCTCATCCATCGGACTCCGGCAACCCTTACCAGGTCGTCGGTCCATCTTGTGGGGGGCCTGCCAACACTACGTTTCCCGGTTCGTGGTCGCCACTCCAGAACCTTTCTGCCCCAACGGCCGTCGGTTCTGCGAGCTATGTGCCCTGCCCACTGCCACTTGAGGTTCGCAATTCTTAGGGCTATATCGGTTACTTTGGTTCTCTTGCGGATCTCCTCATTTCTGATTCGATCTCGCAGGGAAACTCCGAGCATAGCCCTCTCCATTGCCCTCTGGGTGACTTTGAGCCTTCTGATAAGGCCCATAGTGAGCGACCACGTTTCAGCGCCATAGGTCATCACTGGCAACACACACTGGTCAAAGACTTTCGTCTTGAGACACTGCGGTAATTCGGACGAGAAGATGTGTCGGAGCCTCCCAAACGCTGCCCAGCCGAGTTGGATTCGACGAGTGACCTCTTTCTCGAAGTTGGACCTACCTAACTGGACAGTTTGTCCTAGGTAGACGTAATCGTCAACAACTTCGAGTGTAGCGTCGCCGATCTTGACAGGGGTGGGTCTGACATGGCGGTTCGACATGATTTTTGTCTTGTCCATGTTCATTTTGAGACCCACTTGTTGGGATAAGCTACTGAGGTTATCGAGCATTGCGCCTAGGTCTTCCATGGTCTCAGCCATGACTACGATATCGTCGGCAAATCGAAGGTGAGTCAAATACTCGCCATTGACGTTGATGCCGAGTACTCTCCAATCCAGAAGCTTGAAGACGTCTTCCAGTGCAGCGGTGAACAGTTTCGGAGATATTACATCTCCCTGTCTCACGCCACGCCGCAGCTGGATAGGTTTCGAGTTCTGGTCTTGAAGGCGGACTGACATGGTGGCGTTTTCGCATAAGCACTTCAACACTTCGATGTACCGATAGTCAATTTGGCACCTCTGGAGAGACTGTAGCACTGCCCAGGTCTCGATCGAATCGAAGGCTTTCTCATAGTCCACAAACGCCAAACATAGGGGCCGGTTATACTCCTCGGACTTCTGTATAACCTGCCGCAGCGTATGTATGTGGTCTATGGTACTAAAGCCTTTTCGGAAACCGGCTTGTTCGTGAGGCTGGAAGTCATCGAACCTGTTAGCGAGACGATTCGTAATAACTCTCGAGAACAGCTTGTAGACGTGACTCAGGAGCGAGATGGGCCTATAGTTCTTCAAAAGAGCTTTATCGCCCTTTTTAAAGAACAGCACCACCACGCTCCTGTGCCATGCCTTAGGCGTGGTACCCTCGTGAATGACGGAATTAAACAGTTTTCGGAGAGCTTCTAATATCGGCTGTCCGCCCGCTTTTAGAAGCTCTGCTGTTATTCCGTCATCACCTGGAGCCTTGTTGTTCTTGAGCTGTCTGAGAGCCATACTAATCTCCCACAGGTCGATGTCCGGGATATATTCGGTATAGTGTCGGGTTAGTGCGGCTCTTGGATCTGTTGCCGCACTGCAAACAGGTGATCGTGTGGACGTGTATAACTTTCCGTAGAACTTCTCTACCTCACCCATGAGCTCAGCTCCGGAAGATATGATTCTGCCGTCCTGGGTCTTCAGTTTGGTCAGCCGGCTTTGCCCAATGGACAGATCCCTGGCAAACACCTTAGAGCTCCTGTTCCGCTCAATAACCTCTTCAACACATTTGGTGTTGAATTGGCGTATATCGCGTTTCAGGGACTTTGAGATCCGTCGATTGAGCCGCCGGCAGACTGTCACGTCACCGGAGGACTGCAGAACCATCCTACGTCGTTTTTCCATGAGCTGTAGGGTAGGGTCTGAGAGTTTTTTAGTTCTTTTTGGATGCTGGGTCTTAAAGAACTTGGACCCAGTCATCTGGACAGTTTCCACGAGCCTGTTGCTATAATCATCCACATCTACGCACTCACCTAGGCACTCGAATCGGTTACGTAGTTCGAGTTGAAAGCTCTCGGGGTTTTGAATATGAGCAGGTGCCGGTCGGAGCGTGGACTTCATCAGTCGTGACCGTTCGAGCGCTATGTTCAGATTCAATGTGCTTCTTACCATTCGGTGATCGCTCCCGGTTTTCACCGCATTGATCACAGAGACATCATTGAATATGCGGCGTTTGGTCGACATGATGAAGTCGATCTCATTTTTGGTCGCACCATCGGGACCCACCCAGGTCCACTTGCGGTGATTCCGCTTCCTGAAGAAGGAGTTCATCATAAAGAGTCCTTCCCTCTCCATGAAGTCGGCCAGAAGTTGACCCCGAGCGTTTCGTTGCCCATACCCAAATTGCCCCACTTTCAACTCATTACCGCAACGTTTGCCCAGTTTCGCGTTGAAGTCTCCCATGACAACGGTGAAGTAGGTCTGGGAGCTATGTATAGCCCGGGAAATATCCTCGTACATAGCCTCCACCTCATCGTCGGAATGTGCCGAGGTCGGGGCGTAGACCTGGATGACCTTCAACGAATACCTTTTGGTAATTCTGAGTATCAGGTACGCCACCCTTGTCGACACACTCTCGATCTTCACCACGTTGTTCACGAGGGACTTGTGGATGATAAACCCGACACCACCCTGGGACTGCTGGTCGCCCTCCCGGAAATAGAGCAGGTTACCTGACTTAAGGATTATTGAGTCCTCCCCCTGTCTTCGGACTTCAGATAACCCTACAATGTCCCATCGTATCCTGCTCAATTCTTCCTCCAGTTCGACTAACTTCTCGTCGGTCCGCAGTGTGCGCGTGTTATATGTTGCCAGGGCCAGTTGTCGTCGATTGTGGTAGCCTGATCGCTGCCGGGGATTCTTAGCACCCCTTGCCCCGCCGTTACCATGACCGCTACCATAGTCAGGAATAACGGGGCTGCCGGGGACTAGGGGCCGATCTTTTTGTGCCATCATTATGGGGGGGTTGTGCCATAATCGCCACGCTTGGCAGGCGGGTTGGCGATCGCAGTGGCGGAAGGCTCATCACAAGACGCTGCTGCCCGTCTTGTGTCTCGCTATTTCCTTCCGCCGTGTTAGAATGGTTTGACCGCCATTAGTCGGTTGACTGTTTGCACTAGTGGTACTAAGTACCTCTAGTGGGCGGTGGGGTCGTCACGTCCCGACGCCAATTACTAATTTAATTCGCGTCAATTAATAACTAATACTATAACAGGGCAAAAATGTGCTAAAGTATAGCAACCAAACGACGAAGACAAGTATCCAAGTTCTCCTGTCTAGTGTTTTTCTTTATAAATACTTTGTGCCCCAGTGGATTCACTGTCACCCAGACATTAATCCACTGTGACCCATATCCGGGTCACAGTAGATCATTTACCATTTTTGTTTAAAGTGGCTATAACTTGAAATTTTATATAGTATACGTCGTTAAATGCCTTTTTTTATAAATATTATATACCTACATATGTTATGATTTAAATACAAAGAGGCAAACTTTAGACGTAAACTTTAGACATACATCGTTTAAAAAAAAAGTGATCCACTGTTACCCACTCTCCCCTGCAACTTGACCGAAGTTTCACAGCGACGGGAAACATGCCAAGTCTTTATGCGAATTAAAATATTTGAATGTTAAGTGAAATATTGAATGAGTTCATGTAGAATAAGACGAGATAAAATCTCTTTTGCCAAGTTTTTTTGAAGTTTTTGTTATAAGACTGACCCACAATAGATGTGCGCGTTTTTCGGGGAAATGCGAAACGCGCGTCAGCGTCTCGTCTTGTTGCGTTGTGGCGGGTGTGGAGCGTGACACGCGGAGCTTGCACAGCGTGATCGCGGCGTGCACGCAACGACCGCGCTTTGCAAACGCCCGATACGCACATCTAATGTGGGGGAGAAGATTATAATAGTCGGATGAATATATTTTTCTTGTCATTTTCTAAATAGAAGAACTGCTATGTTTTTTTTTACATTAGTCAAAATGTATTAAAGATATAAAATTTGCATTAATGTATTAGGCAATCAGTTTATTGCACTTATCATATAAATATGGATAGAACTTTAGTATTTTTATATACGATGTTATTTACGTGGGAATTTGTTTAGCTATTGTAATACTATTTTATAATACATTACTTCTACTTAGGTTTTTCTAAATAAATATCTATAAAAATGCTACAGCTAAATTTACATAATTACTTTACATTTTTATATTAGTTATACTTAACTAAGTCGTAAAGATACAATCTCTAATGTTCTAAAAACTTAAAATATTATTCATAAACACTAAGCAGCAGATTTATTAAATAGTCTACTTGCATGACTTTGGTGTATAAGAAACATGGTTAGTTTTGTTACTTAAAAACAATTTTTAATATAACTTAGAACCACTTATTTTTGAGTCATTTAGTTTATTCGGTTCTTAAGTTATAAGAATTCATTATAATACTACCTTGACTTTACTTGACGTTTCAGCCAAATAACTTAGGGACTGTTCGCAAGCTAATAACACTGCATATTAGTGTTTACAAATACTGAACTAATAACTACATATTATCATAATCATTACATACACCTACTTCATGTCAAGATTCTGTTTTCTGTGGCTGTTTTCCATTCTCCACACCAGAGTCTTCATAGCCTTTGACAAGATTCTCTAGTATGAACTTAATAGTCAGTTTGTATA
The DNA here is from genome assembly GCF_050436995.1 of Anticarsia gemmatalis. Classification (NCBI taxonomy): domain Eukaryota; kingdom Metazoa; phylum Arthropoda; class Insecta; order Lepidoptera; family Erebidae; genus Anticarsia; species Anticarsia gemmatalis. Next base: position 12,194,326 of record NC_134756.1, read on the forward strand.
TCTCTTCGATGTTTGGTGTGTATCTGTCGCCTAGAGTCGTTTTCGCTGCTTGTAGGAATGGTTCTTCAACTTTCTGTAACAGGAGAATTTTATTTGGTCAGTGTTTAATATCAATTGTGTTGTTGTCGACTCCAACGGGTAGACAGTGACCAGGTAGACTCTGGAAAAGGTAAAGAGACGAGCTAGACATATTCAATCCTGATCGGAGTCAGACTATCAAAGACAGGCTACAGTGGAAAGTTATAGGGGAGGCCTTTGCCTAGCAGTGCCTAATAACGTATTTAAAAATGAAAATTTGAATTGCTTTTAACTATTAAGTTAAAACCGCTGGTTCTTAGAAAACTCAATGAAATTTCGCGTTCTCCGAAACGGATGAACGTAGTTGAAATTCTTGAAACAAAATTTTGGAACGAACGGACGGTTCACACAAAATTTCGAAGAATACTCGGTTTTCATTGCGACCCACAGTCATCTATTTTAACTCATTATTTGATGAGGAAGATAACTTTAACAGGAAATCTAAAGTTAAAAAGTCTGACTTAAGTGTAAAGGGAAGGTTTTAAAGAAAATATTCGGAATGTGCATTCAAAACACAAACCAATGTGGTGGGGTTTTGAGTCGTCAAACTAGAGCGGGATTGGGCTGACCACGTCTGTTGCACGTCCGACGCTTTTAGCGTTGAGCTAACCACAGGCGTGCGGGACTAGACGAATACGAAACAACGATTGGAGTACTCGAATTTCGGCAAAATTTTTGATGAACTTGTACCAGGTAGAGAGATTTGGCTAGATTTATCAATGCTGTACTTAAAGTAATGTAAAACATGAATCTAGAGAAAGATAAATACAATATTCTAGTTTTTGATCGGCAAAATCTTGTTGTTATCTCATGATTTAAGTGGCTTTATTGTTCGTAAAACGAACGATTATCTTTACCATACATCAAAATCTTGTTTTTAAGATCCTGTATGAAAAGTTATTCAAATACGTTTTTGTACAGACTTTTTTTGCTAAAAGACTAGCTATGCCAGGAATTTTCGCAACGGATTACAAATTGTATAGTACTTTCAATATTTAGACCCTAAAATATTGGAAGGGAATCGAATATATTGCTCACTTGACCGGAAAACGGCTGAAAACGCTTTCGTTTTCTCCATTATTCTTTGATAAGTGCGGAAGCATTTTCTCATTGTACGGAAAGGGAGGATACCTATCGTTTTCTTATTCCCGTACCGCGAGGAAATAACGAATTATTTATAATGGAGTATTTCATTATATTACGGGAAGGAAACCAGTGATTTAGAGATGCTATTGTTTTATTTCGGTGGCTCACTCCTGAGCTATTTCGTTAGAAGGTATATTAAGTTGAAAGATGTCTGGTCGTTTTTGTTTATCTTCTGTTTCTCAACAGCTCTGTAATTCATTGTTTACATTCCAAGTAGATTTACATTTGCAGATTCAGTTAATGTTTTTTAGATTCCTGCATATTATATTGAGAAATATAATACTATGCACAACAATACAATTACGTCAGTAAAACTTTGAATTCTTAAATACAAGGCAAGAAACGTTCACATAAAGCAAAATACCCTTTAATAAAACAGCATAGTATGCTGTAATTCAGTATAAAAATGTACAGAATAGTCTAGACTTCGTAATACAGCAACCCTCAGTATTCAGCAAATGAAATCTTCATCACATTTCTCGCTCCGGGCTCGGACTAAAGACAACATTTTACTGAGCGACTTCAGTCAGCATATTTTAAATCGCGTCTGCTATTTTATTTCAACATTTTTCTTCAAATTGTGCTTAGGACTCAAGAAAATGCATTACTTATACGTCTCGCGCTTCCAAATGCACTTTTTAAAACATCACCGTCTCTCCTAAAAGTGCTCTTTGGTGTTTCTTTTTGAGTCAGTTGCATAGCTGTTTTTAGCAAATCGTGCAAATTTTCTACCAAAAATCTACAAACCTTTCAATTTCGTATCTCTATGTTATATTAGCGTGCATGATATTAAAAGTATCTATCATACTTTCTATTTGTCATCTACAATTTTACAACAGAATAAACTGTGTTAAGGTCAATTTGGGTATCATTGACAGTGGGAATTTGAACTAGTTTCGATAATTTTTTCATATGAAACCAACACAATTGATAAAGGTTTGTTTTAGTTTTGCAACTTTTATCAATTGTGTTGGTTTCATATGAAAAAAATATCGAAACTAGTTCAAATTCCCACTGTCAATGTTACCCAAATGATTCAAAGTTACCCAGGTTGACTGTACTGAACAAGTATAAGAAAGAACGACTCTATTGTCAATTACATAGAAAGCCTATTTCAATTCTATGCAATTCATTCCTCAGAAATGTTTCATAGTTTAAGAATCACCGAGATCTCGTTACCAAGTCACATAAGTAATATAAAACTGTCGAGGTAAATGCACTTTTTCCAATTTTCATTCAGTACAAATCTTTCTTCAAAGTTTGTATTTAATTAAATGGAAGACGTTGTTATTTCAGTTAATTAATTTTCAGCTAAAGTACTGTTCTTTATATTTGTTTGCTTGTAATTGAAATGTGTAGATACTTATGTTAATTTTACTTTGTGGAAACTTGAGTGTAATAGGGTCCTTAAAATGTTGGGTATCATGTTTATTTTGTTTGAAGTTAGGCGGTTTTGTTACTTTGTAGGCCAATGAAACGTTTTGTATTTTGAAAAATACATGAAAAGATTCTAATATAAACAGACGTAGGTACTTCCGTTTTTGGTGATAGAACTGCAATCTACACACAATCAAATATGAAATTTCGCATTTATTATGTGCCGAGTTTCATAGTAAAAAATAACAGAATTATGATTTATTCCTTAACATAAAAGCACATTAAAATAACTTAAAACGAGTATTTAGTTCAATTTTCAATAAACCCACCCAGAAATTCTCTGCCTTGAAGCCAGGTACTTGATGATGCGTAGCTCCAACATGCCTGATGTAATCAAAGAACGCGTCCACATTCCCCAGTGACTTGATGCCTTCGTCCAACGTGTGCATCACCTTCGTCGCATGTTCTGACAACTCCTCAGAACTGTGCAGTTCACCGTTCTCTTTCAGTTCAGCGAATTTCTCGAATAGATGGAGTAGATCTTCGTTTTCTTCGAATAATCTGGAAAAGTAAAGTTTTATTTTACTAATTGGTATGGAATTATGGGCCATAGAAGTAGACGAAAGTAAAAAGTAATCTCAATTTTAAAGGCAACTCTTAAACTGGTTTCGTGGGAACTTTAACAATATATTAGACAACATACATTAAGCTAAAGAATAAAAACATTCTGTTTTGGTAATAGAAGTATTTTGCTCTGTTTGGAAATCGAACTTACTCCGGATACTGTTTATAGGTAAGGCGTAGTGACCATTGTATAAAAGAAGGGATATCGTCATCATTTATCAAAAGAAAGTTCAAATCACACAAGCTACACAGAATTCAAACTTTCCTACGCAAGTAAACTGAACAACGGTATTACAGACTAATTTCTGCATACATTTTTGAATAAATTCAACAAACAAGCGTAACACAATACCGTGCATTACTTTTGTTACATTAAGGCTTTGTTTCCGAAACAAAGCTCCATTCACTCATTCACTCGTTCACTCAAACTTTTGACAGTTGTAATGGATACAGAAATACACGTACAATATGGTTTAATTTTTGAATGAATTAATTTAGAATACGTTGCTTGTGTAATTTACATTCGGGTTTCTGTTTGAGACGCAAGGGCTTGTTTCTTATTTAGGTGAATGTACAATGTATTAAGAGATTGCTTAAGAGATTTTTAGCAGTTGCTTGGAGTTAGTGTCCAATATGCACTAACTCCAAGCAACTGCTAAAAATCTCCTTAAAAATATTTTAGTGAAATAGCTTATCTGAAGGAGTCTAGGATCAACTTAATTATATTAAGAGTCCACTTAGGTGATTGATTGTGCCACCAAACTTGCAATCTAATTAAGTATAACAGAATTTAACTCCTGAGCTAAGAATATAAAGCTAATTAACCATGTTAGAGAACTTACTAATGCCTTAAAACAAATACACTAGCATTTCCACTTCATTAAGAAGACAAGTTTCTTTGACAAGAATTTCTTAAAGTTAAGTAACAAGAAGAACAGAAGATTCCTTTCAATAAGCCTTTAACAGGACAAGTCTTCAGGTACAAGAGGCAGTTTCAAATGATAAAAGCAGCTATCAATGGGAAGTTTGACTAGCTATCGGAGAGATTCCACAAAGTAATAATAAACTTGAGTTTGTTGAAGTTGTTGAATTCGATGCCCAACTCTTTACGAGTGGATAGGGTCCGGTTTGAGTACTTTGGATGTTAAGGCTCCTTTTATTGTGATGTTATTTGAAAAGTGTTGCTTTAAACGAGGTAAGGACGGTTTTCGGTGTAGTTTAACGTTGTCAGTACTTACTTACACAATAACTGGGCCTTAGTTTCTTTAAAATACTGCAGCAGATTGTATCCCAACAAAAGAAATATTATTATACTATTTTCCACCCAGAATCGTCAGCAAAAACCTGATTACGGTATAAGATATATACAAAGCATAATATTGTGTCTATGACAAAGTTACACATTATGTTAAATAAATAGCATAAAACAATATTATTTTATTTAATCTAGTGAAAAAGTATGTAGCCAATATCTTGTCGCGTTTCATGGCGTTTCCAAGAATACAAAACATTTGCTGTCGTCACCCAAGTGATATCTCTTTGTGACATGTTAACAGAAGTAAAACACGTATTCTCGGAAATTTAATAACAATTTGGGTAGAACTTAGTCTTTTTTTAGTATTTACCTAGCTTTTTTATAATTTTAAATATGACAAGGACACTTTAACACAACCTTAGTCTGATTACCTATATTAGGTACTAATGTGTTATACATTTTCCTGGGGCTTACAAATCTTCAATATTATTAGTATATCTGGATTTTTTAAGCCTACTTTGCAATTTTGCAAGCCCTGTTTCGTATCGAGAATTTGTCGTCTAAAACTCTAATAGCCTCTTTGTATACTTAAGGTATTGAGTAGTGCACTATTTGGTATAACATTATCTTGTTTCAAGTCCCGGCTATAAAATGAGCCTTACGGGAGGGAGGTTCCGTTTGTCACCAAATTGGGCAAGTTTGTGACGTAGTTTATTCTTAATTACGGCTGAGCCAATTTAACTTTGTACTTCCTTATGTTTGCTACCTTAGATGGACCTTTGGTTACGACACAAATAAAAAACAGAAGAAAATGTATTATACGTTTTTAGAATATTTTTTTTTGCGGTAATATTACGTTATAAAATTCTTTGTCTTTCTCAATACCTTTGTATTTTTTTTGGTTGTCTGTGGGCATATCATATCTTTCAAGTAACTAAAATAACGTGGTTTATTATCAGAATAAAAATAACGGATAAAAGAATGATGCTGGGTTAAAATAGGCCTCCTCAACTGAACTGTTTGGAGGCCATACACATAACACAACTTGATTTACCGTAATATTAGTCGTTTGCTATTTTAAATGCTAATTACAACGGCCCTACATATAAATGCGTTTAGGATGTTCTTCTATAATAGAATGGTATGCAAATAATATTCACAGTTGACCAAAAGTCCTTAATCGATTTATCTATAGGCTATAGACAAACGAGTCACGTGCGAATTTCCTAACATGGCAGAGTGGCGCCAAAGTGCGAACTAGGCTGTTCGTTTATAGATATCCTAAAGTAATCAATGTCAGTTTGCACGTTTATACAACTGTAGTATGTTGTTAGGACGTACTTTGCCTAAATTTTGGGCATGCTATTGCTTTAGAAGTGAAAAAATATAATGTTTTTTGAGTACTTGGTTATTTTATCCATTATTTAAAAATATTATGTTATTGTTTTTATAAAGACTGACATTGCCTGACGATTTTTGTTAAAATGCTTAAGAACAAGCAGCGGTTAGTTAGAATATTTACCTATTATAGAACAAACAGCACGAAGTTCCTTCAATACCTGTTTAAACTTAAACTTCTGAAAGTAATCTATGAAATGACAATGGCGCGACAATTCGCTGGCGGTATCCGTATAAACAAAACTTCAAGCAATTTGTTAATTAGTTGACCTCCAATCTACTCAAATTAACTGATTCACAAGTTTTGACAACGGACTTTTGCTTTTACATCAACTAATGCATTATCCCTCACTGCTTCAGAAGGTGTTTCAAGTAACACATAATCTCTTCTAAATTTACCTGGTTTAAACCACTGGTTTAAAAACTGTAGAATGAACGTACGGGAGAAGATAAAATAAAAATATTTTTATGATGTCAGTTACACTAAGTTTTGCTTGTATCGTGTATCGTTCAAAAGGATTTAAAACCAGCAGACTATCACCTAACTGTTAGTTTAAAGCCTATCACAATAAATCGTAACTTCAAAAACTCTTGCAAAGTAAATAAACAAAGTCTAATATCCGAGTAGTTTGAAAAACTCTGACTATTCAATTTTAATAATAAATACGAAATACAAAAAGAAATATTTTCATTACTAATGTATGTATTATATTTTCCATTACCAATTCAACGTACTAGAATAAAATAAAAGTTATCTAAATAAATAGTTTATTAAGGCTTCGATGCTGGACGGTACGTTATAGTCGTACGTGCTTCCAGGGAGGGGCCAGTGAGGCTGTATCGGTTATTGAAGAGCTTACTATGTAATAGGAAATAAAGACTTCAGTACATTTGCTTGACTAGGTATTATAAACTTGTTTTGGCATGTGGACACGGTTTCGTAGGGTTACCTATGGAAAACCAGCCAATAGAGGCGACACACCACACTAAGGTAATCAAATCAAGTTTTATTTTACTAAAACGTATTTTTAAAAGAAATCGTTCACATGTATAAATGTTTGACCCGAGTGTTTTTAAAAGTCTGTGGTTAAATATTAGGTCGGGGAAAAAGTCTTTTCGCATTATACATAGTATGTATGAACTTGTAATAAAATCTTTTCTCTACACAAAAAAAACTCGATATTTGGGTACCTCACGAGCTCACTGAAAAAAGCCTTATGAACCGTGTACTCATTTATGATCCTTGAAGTCAAAGAGATTCTTTACAAGTTCATCTATACTAATATAATAAAGCTGAAGAGTTTGTTTGTTTGTTTGAACGCGCTAATCTCAGGAACTACTGGTTCGATTTGAAAAATTATTTCAATGTTAGTTAGTCCATTTGTTAAGGAAAGCTATAGGCTATATAATTATCATCACGCTATGACCCATAGGGACGGAGTAGCAACGAGAAATGTTACAAAAACGGGGAAAATTATGACCCATTCTCTTAGGTGACGCAAGCGAAGTTGCGCGGGTCAGCTAGTACATACTATAATGCGAAAAGACTTTTTACCCGACCTAATAATGAAAATGGGTTTAGCCGTAAAAGTGTAATAGACAGAGTATCGCATTTGTTATTCTAGTATTGACATTTTTAGTTTTGCGAGGACTACGTTTTGAGTCTTATAACCATAACGTAATATGCTATAGCTAATTTGTAAGAGAAAATATCTGCACAAAACCTTGTGTGTCAGGAAGAGTTTTTAAAACAGTTCTGGAAAGTAAGATTTACGCGACAGTGGGAAACGACGGAAGGTAATGTGTTTATCAGCCTTGTATGCTTTGTTCCTTTGTTGCTGTAGATAATTTGGAGCTCGTACAATAAATCTGGAGGGGATGTAAATCACCGAATGCTGTTGTTAATTATGCATGCGCTGCGACTGCGCTGCTGTAGACTAACTGACGATGTAGTTTGTTGTTTCTCGTATCTTGTACAATAGGCGGTACTAAGGAATACGAGAGTTTCGTATACTATACTACTGTCGGTTTTACAATAGTGACAAATCGTTACGAGTGGTTTTAAATGATATTCGATTGTTAATTTTAACAAAAGATTGATAGTCAGAATCGAAACAGAAGAGAGAGAATGGTAGGCGATATCGACCTACCATTACAAATGAAGTCTTAATAATAAGTAGACAAAATAATTACTATTACATCGGTAATTGTGACCGCTTGTATTTTTTTAAGTTTGTTTTGTACTATATCTAAAAATGTAATATTAAATGGTTTTAAAGGTAAACTTGACTAAATAAAGCTCTGTTAAGAGATACAAAATTGAAGACGTATTGAGTCTATACAGTCTAAGTTATAAACTTCAGGTGAAGTTGAAAACTCATAGTACTTCGAAACAGATTTAGCAGCGTGGTTGCAACAAGACAACTATGTATAAGCACGTAGTGTGGACTCGTAATTCCGTGGCTCTATGTGGAAATTTACGAACCAACTTGTGCCGGAGACTCTTGGTCTGAATGAGGTTACTTCTGATTAGATATTAATTGTGTTTGTGTTACGTATTTGTGATTGTATTGATCGAGTTTTGTCTTTGCTTGTGTTTCGAGTGGATATTGATGTTTTGATGGTTAAGGAAACGTAAAGTTAGTAGAAATAAAACTTGGTTTGATTGCCTTAGTTTGGTGGATAATGTTACTGCTATGAACAGGTTTCGAGATGGTGTTGTACATAAAATAAAAATAAAATATAGCTGAAAAAGATTGTTAAGTTTCTGTCAAAAAATTCTATGCAGCCCCTGTAATATGTAAGTTGGGGGAGGGGTAATTCATCATCTTGTCCTGAAAAACATCCAATAACAAAGTTACCTATCCGACTACGAGAATGATTGGATAGTGAGTGTAAAAAAAGTAGGTACAGTGTATGGATCACACACTTGGACACTGTAAACAAACACGAAATAGAAATAAGAACAATAAAATGTGGACTATCACCTCTACCCACAACTGTCTAAACTTCCTATAAATAATCCCATTTAATACAGTCGTAACATCGCATCGCAACCATCTTCGAGTTAAACAATTATCAAATACATAGAGATATGCAGGTTTAATTATGCATGCCACATGCCTCACCACTGAGGAGGAATCAACAGTGATTGTAGCTATACTTGTGAATATTTGACATGCATTGTGGAAATTCTGACGCAATAATATGCAATGACGGTTAACGTTCACATTTTATAACGTGGTGAGCAATTTAAAAACCTTAAAGCTATAATCTGTAACAACTTGATAATGTTTGTCCATCTAAGATTTTTGTTTGAATGGGCTAGTCTCTATATTTTTTAAACGACTTTTAATTCGATGAAAAAGGTTTTTTTTTTATTTGCCGCGCTTTTTGTTCTCCTAACTATGTTCATTAGAAATGTGCATAAAATCACGCTACAATTAAAACGAGCGCAGTAATCGCCAGTAGTAAAACTGCAAACCACAGCAAGCTTGTAAAATAAAATTCAATATAAGCATTTTTCATAAACTACGAACTACGTACTATATCATTAAAAATACAGCCCATTTAAATCTGTTATAAAAGCTTAAACCTACATGTCACATTTCGACAATTTAGACTCGCATACATATTTTTTAACTAAAAAATCTCTACAATAAACTGCAAACTGCCCGCAGTAACAATCACTGCAATACCCAAGGGCCCTCACTCCTGATGCTCCGTCAAAAGCCAACGATATTTTAAACATTCCAACACATCTCTTGGGATTTAACTTCTAAATTTGTCTAGAATTAGCTTGTCGCTACGGCACTGGGTATCTGTCGTTCTGGAATAATGGATTATTCCTGAGAGAATGGAATGAATGCGACTCTGACCGTGTCTCTAGTGGTTTAGCAGATGTTTTACGAACTGTTGGTACTTATATTTAGAAGTTCGGTGAAATCGGATATTCTGTTATACTTAGTATTGTTTATTAAGGTATATTTGCAGGTTTGCTATACTACGCGCAAGTAGATTAGTGCAAAATGTTAAATTAAATATTAAAACATTAGTTATTCTTAAAACTTTAAGTTTAGTCTTGATTTACAAAACGATGATATTGCAATAGTTGCGATACGAACCTACTATGTCACGATTGCAAGTCCAATAATATAATTAAGTCTATGGTATATTTATAATCGGTTTATTCCAATAAAGGTAAATTGTACATCAATCAAAATCTAAATTCGTTTTCTAATCCTTTTAAGCCAATCATTCCATCTTTATCATAAAACCAATGATAGAAAGAGAAAGCTAGTTTTCATATTAGAATTCAACTACTAAAACGGAGGTACTTTAATCTAAAACATCCGGACCCACGGTCCTGCATTTAGATTAACATTTCAGTTTCGAAATTTCGATTAAGAATGAGTTTTGCAGGCCTACTCTCGTACTTCTAAACGAAAATTGAAATGAACAAGACTGTAGGTACGCTTATGGCCTCGTTTTTATTTGCGTAAGGAAACACTTTGTCGAGTGAGTACTCTTTAACTTTACTAAACTTATATTTTTGAACCATAGTTCGTAAAATATTGGAAGGAATATTTCTTTTCTGGTGTTCATATTTTGATCATGTTTATTCTTAGTATCATCACCTCCTTTATTACTTCAAACGCTGAAGCCTATTAGCCGCTATGCTGTTTCTCAATCTGTAATCTAAAGCTTTAAAGTAACTGTAAACGGCGTTTATTCTATGCAGGTCATCTTAACCCAAGCAAATTGTTCCGTGCAATTGCGCCAAGAATCTAAAATTACTTCGAGCGTTTTTCGTGGAATTAGAGTAGACCCCCAAAGCCTCAGGGGTAAAAGATAGCGGAACGTTTTGGGTCCACGAATTCATTACGCGTTGGTTAAAATAATAGATTTTTTATTCGGACCAAATTGTGTTGTAATTTGAAGAGATGGACAAAGGCTCTTAAAATTGTTCGAGTGTGTTTTAAGAAATTGGTTTTCTTAATTTGTTTGGTTTTTCTCTCTTTCGGGTCGTTAGTTTACTAGTCTTCTTAATTGAGAAAAAAGTAAGTACATGGCTTTGGATTTCATAGCTATGGCTCAGACAAGGGGATATCATTGCATGAAATATTCCATCGTCATTAATCAACTCAGTCAAGTCTTAGTATAGGAAAGGTTTTGTGGCCATATCGTGCAGTTCAGAGCGCTTGTTTATGTTATCATCATACAACAAAACATCGGTCTCTTCTAATGGCTATAATCAATCCCAAAGCCCTCTTACTATGAATGCTAATAAAATCGAAGCTTCAAACTAAATTCAACAGTACAAAGTCACCCGTTTACTAAACAAAAGACTATATACAAAAATAAACGTGTATTTCAAAAGTCTATAAATAAACAGATTGAAAACCTTGCAAACGGCACAAGACGAGCAGTGGGGGGTAAAGCCTACCCACTGGGTTATAGGGGGTAAAAATAAGCCACACTTTGAGACCATAGAATAAAATAATACAGGAACGAGAATTGAAAAACCTCCAGTTGACCAATGAAATTGTATGGAAGGTTTTAATTCTACAACCCTTTTTACGTGTTTGAAGGTATTAAAATCGTTAGGTCTTTTGTTCTATTGTTAGATATGAAATAACAATTGTTTATGTTAAATTTTGTTTATTGTTTATCATTGTTTATAACAGTTTAAAATTGGGTCAGATGTTAAACAATAAGAGGATTTTAGGTATTGATATTTTATTAACAAAGTGTTATGTCTACCGTGTACAATAGACACCATTCCCATACTTGGTGAGTGGAACATTACCTATACACTTATTAGTAGAGAAATCATAATTAAGACAAGAGTAATCGTGACTCAACCTGAACCAGAAAATATTGATCTTTATCATCATATGAGTCGCAGGGCGTAACGTGCAATTACTTAAACTTCACTCAATTTAGAGTAGCGTTTAAAAGCTATGACGTTGTTTTTTTCATTCAACAGTCTTTTTATTAGGAGCCATAGCAAACCATAGGTCTTTCTTTCAATAAATATCCATTAGTTTCATGCAATGCTGCTTCAGCTTTCCTTACAGAAGGAAATGTCACGAATGCTTGACCCTTCATTCTGCCTTCTGAGTTAACTCTTTATCAATCCTTCTTCCACATATCGCTTGTAAATACTCTTTACATTAAACCTCTCGCGAGAAATATGCCCTCGTTTTTGAGAAATGTCAGAGACCACATTAGATCCAAGCATTACTCAAACTGAAGCACCTTTCCAGGCTTTAGCCGTTTATTTATAACACAGAAGATATTTCCAAGACTTTAAGGTATTTTTAGACTCATTATTTTAATTATATCTTATAGCAATCATTAATCTTTATAATACTTTGATGATTATGGAAAGTTCCTGACGTTTTAAAGGTCTCCAGAGTCCATTTTAAACCAAGGTCTATTTACGTTTATTTTCCTTTAGAAACAGAGAAAGGAAAGGTACTTGCATTTAATTAAATGGCAATGGATTTGAGTAACTGTGACAGTTGAAGGCAAAATATTCGGGTTTGTTTACGTTTGAACGAAGTTGAGTGAATGAAATTGGTTTTTAGTGAGTGCTTTCTTATTGGGGAAATCGAAGACACACCCTTTTTTCGAATGTTTTTGTAAATATAGGCAGGGCAATGACCTATATTGGATTACGTTGTCATCAGCGAAAAGAATATAAAAAGAGTGATTTTAACACTTTTTAAAATATATTTTTAAAAGTACGTAAGGTGTGAGTGAGTTTAATTGTTTATTCTTATCCAATGTTTTCAAAATACGATGCTCTATAAATATATTAAGAGTTAGAAGATAATTAGTTATATGACTTAGCCAATAACTAGAGTCCTCAATAGAAAATATCTATACGAACTTACAACAGATATTGAAGTACTAAAGTTTCAATAAAATCTGTCGACCATCCCAAAACAGTTCGATATCATTCTACCGAATGTCGACTGAAATAATGATCTGTGACGCGGCCAGGTGGAATGAGTGAATGAATAAGAATCGTTCATTCATTCATTCTATTGATTCAGCTCCCGGTGAGCAATTCTGTCGTAGCTTTTGTTCGTAAACTGTGTGGTTTTGATTCAGACTGTTTTTATATGAGGTGAGAAAAGAACTTGTAAAGAGAATTTGTAAAGACAGCTTTTACTACTATTTGAGAAAAGTATTTCCGCGTTTTGCAAGGCTCAGATGCATTTGAACAACTAAGTGAATCGATTAATTACTTTTACAGCTTACTAGCACCTGTGTTAATCATATTCAATTCACACTTTGACAGTTTGACTGGCTTTTCAGTCCAGTCAGCAGCAAAGAAAAGACTTTAATAATAACCAAGACACGCCCTAACTTGTTTCAAACTACTTATATTTATCCAGTACATAAAGTGACAGATAATGTATAACACCTAAAACGCTATCGCTTAAGCTATACGGTACTTTTCCAAGTTCAGTTTTGTCGGTTTAATTTTCATTGTTGAAGCGTATATTCTTAAATACACTGTGATTTTAGTAGTGAAAGCCGTCTCCCGCTTGGCACGATCTTAGGAAATAGCTTTAGAGCTCAGTCGGTGATCATTTCGCACCAACAGCAGGGTTATTTAGAGTTGCTAAAATATGGATTTTGTATATTGTTTTTGTGTCTCCTTTAACAAAAGGCAGGTGTTAACAACGCGGTTTGTTTGTTCCCGATTAATTATCGGGTGTCTGGCGTAAATATTTTGGCCGAAATGTCTGTGAGTAAACCGAAATATGTAAACGAAAATAATAATACAGTGAATTGTTTATTAAAATTAATTCTGTATTTGGCCTGCTTAAAAGTCGTTTTTTGTGTTCCTAGTGTTTAGATTCCATAGTATGCGCATCACACTGGGTACACTATAATGCCTCCTTTCGGTTGGTCTCTGTTTGGTTCAGAAAAAATAATTAAATGATTCAGATGTTGTTCAGATTTTTGCGTGACTGTTGCACTCACTATTGATGGATCAACAAAGCAGCAATTTAGGTTTACAGTAGGCGTATGGCTGATATCCATTTACTCAATACAGAAGCCGTACTTTCAACATCTAACAAAACATACATCACACTGCTGTCATCAGAAAACGTAATAAAAATGAAACAAAGCTTTACAAAAAGGAAATTACATTACATATAATGTGCTACTTTATGTTGGAGGGGAAGATTAAAGAAACATGTTGGCGAGGGAGGGGGGAGGGGGTAGCAAGTCAACAAAGCGCTTTTACGAGCCATATTCATTTCCTCCTAAAGTTTATTTCGTGTAGATTTTAAATGTAGGATAGTATAGAAGTATGTTGAAATCGTAAATCATGTTCCTTTATCTGCCTTACCTTAAGAAATCAAATGTCTCATTTTCATAGCTATTTTAATTTACGATAATGATAGTGTAGCTGCCAAATAGCTAAATTCCTGTCCGTTTCCCGTTTGCGAGAAAACAAAAGATGCAGTCGCCGACAAAATTACTTGAGGTCTTAAATTCAGTTATGATTATGGAGTAACCAAAAAGACTATTAATGAGACAGTTATTATTATATATATAGTGTTTTGTCCGAAAAATTGTATTATAGATTTGATATAGTAAAATACTAACTTCCTCGATAAGTACTGCTTTCTTTATCTAATGAATCAGAATTTGTCTATAACAAATATGTAGTAAACTAATTGAATATGAATTATTTTAGCATTACCTCAAAGTGTACATTTAGTTCATTAATTTGCACGACTATTTAATATTTAAACTAGTAGACCGTTTAATTGTGCAATTGAATTTCAGTAATAATGTTCACAGGAAATAATATTCAGTACTCATATAGGTGCTAAAATGATTTCATATTTCAACACAATAATGAGCTTACTACGGAAATGAGCTACATTAAACTGATTAATTCGTAATATCGGAACGTAATTTACATTTACATAATATTCAATTTGTTTGCGATATAGGTCAGACTTTTGGATCATCATGCTTTTTATACTCGAAATGTAGACAGAGGCGTATATTACACACACACCTACACAATATTTTGTGTTATGTTAGGCTTAGCTAGATAGAATACTACAGTAGGGATAATGTATTGTCGGTCTATAGTATCGAGAATATTACAACAAACTTTGGAAAAATTTTAATCGCACCGAGAATTGACTCTTAGACCTCGTATAAGCAGTCACACGTTACTTTTGGGCCTTTATCAGCTCTTGTTTACCTGGTCTCTTTTCTGATAGTCATGTTTATGTTAAAAAGTCTCATATATTTGTAAAATTTTGTATAGCCTTCTAAAATAATAACAGTTACAAAACACGATTTTGACAAATTGAACATTTAAAGTGGTTTTTCAAAGTCCGATTTTCCTCAAATACTAAACCTGTCGAGCCAACCTGTTTGTCTCTAGAATAATTTGTCATTTGTGAAAGCGTCCCTTTATAATTAATAGCAGTGGTTTTCTGCCTTGTAGATAAGTTGAAGGGTGAAAGAGCCAATAATCGGCATCATGATAATACATACCTACATACATAAAATCACGCCTTCTTCCCATAGGAGTAGGTAGAGATAGATAATAGAATCACGATAATAATTATGCCAAACATTTTCAGTACAAAAAAAAAACGATTTATACATTTTATGCAAAAGCCTATGTATTATGCTTTCGCTATTGAGCCACTGGACCGATTTCCAATAGTTGAACACCTAGTAAACAAAGTATAATATGAGTTGTAAGAGTTGACATTCCAAAAAATACTTTGTAGAGCAACTGAAAATTCCTAAAGGAAAATAAATACTGAACCGGACTCAGGACTTCGAATAATGATCAACAGTCGCTGACTACCATTTTAACAATGGAGGTTTCACAAAGAACAATGAAGATTTTCGTGTAAATAAACAGACGGTTATTTTGAACTGAAGTGTTACAGATTTACCAGTAATGTTTATAGAGTTACTTATTGTACTTTCAACGCGGGTGGTAAATTATAATGCATTATTTAGGCAGAACATTTTAAAGAAGTGTGTAATGTCAGTATTTGAGAGATATATCAATCATCTTTTTTTATTCTTGATTTAAAGCATTACAAATATATGCAACAAACGATGCAAATAATATAACTACAGGATGACGCATTACAAATTTCGACATTTTGTCGCATTACGTACATTTATATTATGCTAAACCTATTGTTTAACTCGTATCAAAGCGAGTTTTTTCTACTTTTTAGTCAAACTAGAAGTATATTGGCAAAAAAGCACACACCAAACGCATATTTTCCCACAAGAAACCAAAAACGTTATGGTGTATGCTTATTACTTGTTGTATCCGACAGGTGTGGATATAAATCACGTAGCACAAACATTTACATGACTTACACGTATTTACTCCCCTTACAGAGTTTTTGGTGCAGAAACTTTTGACTTAAGGTAGGAAAAACATTGAAGGAACGATTTGTCTTGACTGAGTTGTTTTAGATTTGTATTAGGATGAAGTTGAGTGGATAATGGCGATGTGCTTCGAATCTTGTCATTTGGAAGTTAGCATTTTTGAAATGTGTACGTGATTATGTAGTTGGTTAATATGTAGGTGTATTGTGATTTTTTTTGCTGATTTAATAAGCAAAATTATGAGATGATATTAGGCAAGAATCTCTTATTTCATCGATCCTACTATATTATACACTCTTTTTTCTTATTTTTTTTACATCGATCGACCACAATGTACAACTTTAAGATTACCGCAATATTTTCTGCTTGGCTATCAAAGTAAAATAGTTTTTAAATTCCTTTTATACTGAAAAATATAGAAAGCGGCATGCTACGTTTATATAATTGTTTAAGGGAAAGAAACTACTAAAAAAACTATGCGATCTCAAACATTCATTTTTGTTCATGAACATTCAAACAATGGACTGTTACTGCAATAACAGTGTCAATTTCTAGCCAAATTCATTTTTATTTACTTGTTTCATGAACTAAAAACGACACCAAAATATTGGTATTGGCAAATATTGTCCGAATATAAGCAATAACGTGAATTTTACGACTTTTATGAGGCTGTTCTCTGGTCAATAATATACAAATTGTACGTTACTATAACAATAACCGTTGGTGAGTATGGACTGTCGAACATTGACTCTTATTGACCGCAAATAATGAGCAATTGCGCTGAAATATTGGTGCTTTTGAGTAATTTACTAGTGCAGGAAATACGTATTATATCGTTATCAGTGGTGTACGATTGAGTTCGATTAAAAAATTGACCTATTGTATTCAAGTTATGGTCTTTTTTACCATAAGCAGATATCTGAATTGCAGGAATCATTTTGATGCATCTAACTACATTAATGTAGGGTAATAGAGAATTTGTCTTGGAGTTAGTAGACAATACAAAATAGCCAATAAATAAGAAACATGATTTTTTAATGCTTATACGGTATTTGATACGCTTATGTATACGTATCTAGACTTGGTTTGCTCAACGTTTGGACTATTGCAATATGTGAGCAAACTGACTGTCCGATGACAACTCCATAATATACACTCTCAAACTGTAATCAATAGTGGTTCATACGTTCAGGAGTGTGCAGTACTTCGCGTAGCACATAAAGATATTGCACTATATTTTATAATAAAACGTAATCTAATATCATCCTTCCAAGAGCAGCCTTATCTCCTAGCGATTGAGACTCTATAATAGAGACTAAAAACTCACGATCAGCAGTTTTGCGCTTCTCATAACGGAGTATTTATTTTGCCATTGACAGTTTTTCGATAACGAACACGGCACCTAATTTCCTCAAGTTAAAACGAATTTGTGGTAAGTGAATTTAATATTTTGTTTAAGAAACTTGTTGTGATATAAGGAAGCTGGGGTAGACACAAGACACAAGTTGTACACAAGTATTAAAAATAAAAATATCTACTTTTTAACCTATGTCCAGGGTGATGGATATCGGAGTCATAATGTACAAAAATTGTTTTTGTGAGCTCAAAAGATGTAAGGTTCTGTAAATTCTAAATTTTTTTAATACAATTCAATCGTTCAATTGGTTTGGTATCTTTAAATATTTTGCAGATAATTTAATAAATCCTATGATATTAAATAAAGTCTCAATTTCACATATTGCAGACAAGCGCAAAAGCAAATTACGAATTGAAATAAATATGTCATCAAAGCAGTATTATTTAGAATCCTTTGATACATCATTAATAGCATCTAAAACGGTAAAATACATTTCTTTTTCTACAAAACGCTCTATCAAAGCGACAAAAAAGCAATATTCAAAGAAAAGCGTAATTACGCTCAAAGCCCGATGTTCTTTTAGGCGAATATATATTTATAGCAAGTGCCGAGAACGATGTAGCTCACCCCACGAAACAAAGGCGTTGTTTGAGGCCTGTGTCGCGGGAACAATGGATGCGCAGTAATGATGCCAACTTAAACCTCTATACAACCAACTATTGCTGTTGGAATGAAAAATTAGTTTTTTTGTCTCACTCTTGTGGATATGGATATGAGGTATGAGTTGGGATTGATGTGTGACGGTTTTCATGTGTCATTGTTGCTGATGAGGGAAAATGAACTTTTAGCAAGAAATTATAGACAATATAACTATTCATAGTAGTAAGTATACATAAATTTGGTAGACAGTTGAAATTATAGAAAATGTTTTTTTCACTTCAGCTTGTATTATTTTGAGTTTAGTTTTTAATTGTAAAATAGTATTCGTTTAAATATAATCCTGCTTCAATAGACACTACTAACTCATGGCGATATTCATAAAACCGTTTTAGTAAAATAACTAATCAAAATTATGGAAAATCGGCTCATAAATGCTCCTCCAAACATCTGGCTTTCCGCTTACTCCGCAAGTATACAAATAATATAATCAATAAATAAAAAGTACAAAGTCTAACTAAGTTAAAGCCTTTACCCCAGTCGTCAAAAAACAAGGAGTTTTATCAAAGCGTTCGGTGGCCACAGACAGACTCGCTGTGAAGGATTTCAGACCGGCTGTTATTAAATACTAGCTGACTCGCGCAACTTCGCTTGCGTCACATAAGAGAGAATGGGTCATAATTTTGCCCGTTTTTGTAACATTTTTCGTTGCTACTCCGCTCCTAATGGCCGTAGCGTGATGATATATAGCCTATAACCTTCCTCGATAAATGGGCTATCTAACACTGAAAGAATTTTTCAAATCGGTCCAGTAGTTCCTGAGATTAGCGCGTTCAAACAAACAAACAAACAAACAAACAAACAAACAAACTCTTCAGCTTTATAATATTATAGTATAGATTAAAGGGGACAGACTATACTTGTACCGGGAATCGAAATACAGACGGACGTGGAAATTCTGAAATGTTTGTTTCATTTACACAGTTATGGAGAACCATGAACACTTTGGTTCAGAATGTGTAGTAGGACCAATTACCCAAGTTTTCGCTTGATTTTGTAACACAAAAATCTAGAACATTTCCTATTCAGAACTTATATCCTATGAAACATGTAAAATTATCATATAATTTGTTTAAGGTTTTTCGTAATCAATTACCGTGTTACTGTTGGGCGTATTTGTACATTTCGCAGAGCAACAGTAAAAGTTTATCTATTAACAATAGTGTACAAAACTTACCATTATGTAATGTGATAAATTTTAATTAGGTAGTTTTGTTTTAGTATCTTAATTATGTCTGTAGTCGTTAAGTCAAGATAAAGGTTTTTGAATCAAAAAGATTACACATAAAGAAAGATTTCTTTTCTCGTAATGTCTATATCCATTTTCTAAAGTTTCTAGATCCATTTTCTTAAATTGTAGAAGACATATCGTAATGGCATTACTTGTGAGAAATTGTTTCGATTTCTCTGATTTGACACAAGAAATAGCCAGGGAGCCAAATTCTGAGAAAGACGGCGTGTTTTTTATTTCGGACACAATTTATGACAGTCTCCCCAGAGGCCCAATCAATGCCCGAGCGACGCCATTGGTGAAAGCATGCGAGCAGTGAGTGTTTTATGAGAATCTTGTGTGCAATCTGTGTGCAATTGTCTGACCATTATAGGTTATTTATTATCAAGTTATTTTATTTCTGCTGTATTTTTTTCAATGTATAAATAAATTATGAGTTTTTCATACTTTGTTTGTATACCTATAACACATAAAAAATCTTACGTAACGGTATATTTTCCTAAAAAGGTATTTTTAACAAGATGATTTAATTTGTACGTATAAAGAGAGATTCGATTTTTCAGTTGACTTAGCACATTTATCGGTAAATGAGAAGTTGTTGAACAATTTTCTTAAGCTTATATGTGTTTTTAAATAGTGAGAAATCTTCTTACAGCCTTCGTATAGAAAAATAACCGAGGCTTATAACGACGTTGCTATTTTTAAACAAAATATAAACTATGCTCCCGCATCCCATATAAAAACAAATAAAGCTCAGGAATCGTTTAAAAACACTTCTTTTGTTTAGCTATCCTAGTTATACTAAAATGTAAGTACTTTATAAACGTCAGACAGTTTCTAAGCGTTTTTATAATAACAATATGTACACTGCTTGCGACTTTATCTGCATATTATTATAGAAATTATAATTTTCTACATACATATCGACTGCTTACCTATCTTATATCTTTTAACACTTTCGCTGCTAACAAACCTACTTAGTAGGTTTTCTGAACTCACTCAGTGAGTTGCTGGCAACCAATGTGTTAAACAAAAACAGTTTTATATATCAAATGTAACCGAGTTGCACCTACAAAAATATTTTTATGCTAGACTTGTGAAATTCACATGCATCTAACAATTGCAACGCTCCTTATCAGCTAAGTTACATCACTAATGAATTATTCCTATTCACTAGCACCATGGATTACTCCGTCCGTTTGTCAAAACTCTGTGACAATCTGTTTGATAGCTATTAGGATTATCACGTCAGACGGACAGACGTAACATCTTCATATTATATTATGATGAAATCATTCTCATTTCAGTGAACCGCGTTCAGTTTTAGAACCGTTATTCATGCCATAAAAATGCTATATCGATAGAATATATTTTCTCTCTTTCTTTCATAACAAACTGTTTGATTTACTAGTGAAACATTGGAGTTGTTTTAAACTGATTGGTATGCATAGGCTCGTGATTGCGATAATCCTCTATATGGACCCATTAAATTTTAGTGCTGCTAGTTTGACTGTAGTGCTGTTGTATATTGCAATAAGTTTGGTATAACGTTGTATTGCGTAATGGGTAATAGATGTATAAAAAAATAATGAAATATACATGCATTTTATGATGTACATAAAACTGCTTTTTGTTTGAATAGTAACGCTAATTAGTGTTAACTTAAAATAATCAGAGTAGCTATCGCAAAAGAACTTACAGACTATATTTAATCAATAGTCATGTATACTTAATTCTCGTACTAAAATTGTTGAAACAGGGTTGTAGATTATATTCTCGTGGAAGCAGAACTCTCAGGGAAGCAGAATTTTCGAGAAACACAGGATAATTTGGAATGCGGACAGAGCTACAGGTAGAAACTAGTTTATGCAATATTAACGAAGATATTAAAACCATTTGAGTGACTGCCAGTAACAACACTGACTAGAGGTTCAATACTTCACGATAAATTTAGTTTTTACATTATTCTGTTACGTAAAGGCCTTGGGATTGAGTATTGAGATATTTTATCGCAGTTCATATTTCCAAGGTAGATTTTTGCTCGAAGAATCTCATTTCCGACTGATGGGTAATGAAATGAAACTGCGGAACTATCGTTTGTGAGTTGCTGTGAATAGAGGAATGGGAAATTGCTGCTATTATACGATATTTTAAAAGGTTAATAATATTGCCTGCTCGCTGCTATGAAAAGTGGTCAGGAGTGCAATTTGTACGAAGTATTAGTTTCAGATTTTTATGTAAAGTGGAAGATGTTGCGTTCCTCATTCTTTGAAAAATCAACTTGCTGGCTTTTAAGTGTGAGTGGTATGATTCGATTAACAAGCAAGTTTATTCTTAGGATACGTGATTTAGAGTCTTTGATGCGGTTTATAATGAAAGAAAAATAAGAAGCTAAACTAACCCGTTACTATTAAGTCATAATCATTCTTAGCAGTTTTTATTTTCTAGATAGCTTAAGCCTAATCTCAATAACGCCAGCCATGCTCATGCAAGATATTTTAGTTTTGTAAGATTTGTAACGACAAACAATAACATAATTTCAGAGAGTTATTTCATTTTCTAGATAACCTATGCACGATATCATGCTCATGCAAGATATTTAAGTTTTGTAAGAATTGTAACCACAATCATATCATTTCATAAACTTATCTACAAACCTTTTTAACTTATATATTATATTGTATTATATTGTACCAAATACCCAAAAATCATCAATTTGTAACAGAATCAAAGTGATTTCCACCATATTGTTCCGGCTTCGTTCATCGCCGGCTGACGGTCACGAGTGTCCTTCACGGGGACAATTTACGCGGTGATTGATTACTTTCACTCACACTTAGTTGCATGGCTATACTAGTATGGTATGGTAGAATTTGTTGTCATGTGTTATATTAGGTGTTATAGGGTTTAGGGATAAAAATAAAAAGAAAGCGGGGATTATGGCAAATAGTGTTCTTTCATTCCTGTCTAATTTCAGAAACAAAACGTGATTTGTTACCGATATAGTTAGAACATGTAGGCTTGTATAATTTAGTTGATGTATTAACTGAAAAATATAGACTCAAATCGGTTTTCAGCCATATATTTTGAATAATTGATTGTTGACCTATCTCCAGCTAGACCTGTTGATACACAAAAGTTAATTTTATTTAATTAAAAAATAAAAGCCGTATACTTACTATCTATTTAGATAGTTAGATATTAAGCTCCAAGGGTTTATACAAAAATATACATTTGGCAGATCCCAAAACAACTATTTGTGAATCACCCAAAATCAAACACACAATTTTCTTTGGCATATTTGAATAATCCTTCTGCGCAATTCTACCTACTATTTGAAAAGGACCTCCTATTTCCCGTATCATTAATAGATTTCTCGCAACTTGATGCGCGGTATATTTATCATGCCGATATTAATAGTTTCACTAATGGTTCGTGCGAAATGAAAATATAACGGCAGGTGTTTGGCAAAATTATGGGTATAAAAGATACCGTTTCACTCAAGGGTGTCTATTAATAGTGCGTTCTAATGCAGTGGTTTATATTGAAATATATTGATTGGTTTTAAAGCTGAACGTCTACAATAAATTAAATTTAACGATCACTGGTTTGTTTTGTGTATCATTCATATTATATTTAAAAATGTTGAACAGATAACAAAAAAATATTACTATTATTATTTTTTAGCATAATTATGATACGTGCGTCATGACGTTTTTACCATAGTGGCTATGAAGATATTCACAATCACAGCATGTAGTAAAAATCATGTAACGTATGCTCAATATTACTTTGGCGGAGTTCAGTATGTAATAGTCTACCCCTATAGAAATAAGGCGTGATTTTATTTTGGATGCATTCCGATGTTAAAAAAACATAAGAAATTTTAAAACTGCTACATTTACCTTTAAACCCAGTCAAATGAAAACATTTAGCACCAATATTTCAAATCTCAAGTGCAGTTTTCAATCTAGGCGTTCAATTTCCGAGCACCGAACTGCACGTCATACGTCACAAGCTATCGGATAGGGTGACGGAACCAGGTCAGATGAGTGATCGGAACCATTGCTACCGTTTGCACAAAATATTACACGTGTAAAGTTAGAAATATTTCTACATGTCGGTATAAGTTAAACGGTATGTATGTTTTGTAGGAATAGCTGAGCCGATTGTGATGCAAAATAATTATATGGGAACATGGTAATGGGCTCGCCCCTATTACATGGGACATCGTAGACGGCGAAATGTGTGTGTATAGCTCTACCTTCAATGACCTACACCTACCGTTAGATGGTGTGATCAAATTGAACAAATGAATAAATTTTCCTGAAATACTAGTATTTAAAAGAAATACACATTATAATAAACTGTTAAGATAATGAGGACGATGACACATTGTCTAAAAATTGACACTAAAGTGTGCTCAAAGTTTTTTAGGGAGAAGCAATGTAATAAAATAATTTTACTGGTTTTATTTTACTCAATTTAGAAACAAAGAAACAAGATACTTAAAATATTTTCTGAGGGAAATCTTTAGTAAAACAGCTAAGGGAAATAACAGAGACCATTAGATTTTTTTAATGACTATTATTGCGTTTTATGCTAAATTAGCTATTATTAATTCTCCATGAGTTATTACTATTGACTACTAAGAATGTACGTAATCATATTGTCATTAATACAATATGTATTTTCTATAGCGAAAGCAAAACTATCGTCACACCTTGCCCATTAGCAACAACATCACTACTAAGTGAGTTTTTATGTTCTACTTCTGAAGATATACATAATAATAGATCTACCCCTTAGAGAAGGTAAACGATAAAAATATTTGTTCGTACGAAAACTTCGGTCAAGTTTGTACAGCTCTTCGAAACTGTATGTCTACTTTCGTTATTCGAAATGAAATTTCGCGAAAGGACATTGTTCGATAACGACCACGAATATAATAAAAATATGTCAACGGTTGTATTTAGAGACTTTTGTATTATTATGGGACAGGGATAGTGTTGTATTAATGCTAGTGCTAAAATCTGTTTAAGGAATGAAAAAGTCCACCACATGCGGGTTGGGGACATTGCATCACTACAAGGACTGTATAAATACGAGTATCACAGTGTTTTGCTTTCCCATTTAATTTAATTATCCCTTGATAATTATAATGACTTTTATCTTTTTTTATACACATGTATAGCTGGCGTCGCTAGCCAATATTGGATAAGCATTCGGACAAGCCTTATTTTATTGTACAGTATACAGAATAGCCCGGTAGCTGGCAATAGGCCCGCCCGTATTGCAAGGCATTGATATAGTTAATGGCGAAACGTGGGTGGTATTTTTTACATGTCTGCCTACACTTCGGGTATAACAGGCGTCATATTAGGTATGTAGTAAATAGAACAAATAAAAATGTGGTATAAGAAAAACACGAAATTTCACAGAATATTAGTTTCTCATTGGATTTGCGTAGGCCCTATCTAATAGACATTCAGTTTTATTTGTTTCTCTACCTATAAAAAGTTATTGAAGTCCGCATCCACGGCTGCCGTTGTTTTCACCAACTTTACTGTTTAAAGGTTCGGTTATTAGGGATTAAGATTGTAACATTCCATTACCTAGTAATGGCTGGACTTTGTAATTTGCTCTCTTGTGGTCATTTATTACAGCAATCTCATGGATTATGGACTCTATTATAAGGTTTTCTTGTCGAGGTTTTTATTATTCTTGACTTTGTCTGGTAGGTTATGTATAATTATATGTCTATACCTTAATCACCTTATCAGGTTTATTAATTCACGATTTTCACATATACACATTTATGTATCTTTGTTGTAGTCATATGAGAGTTCGATACTCTTCGTTTGGAAGAACTAAGTTGTGGAGTAAATTCTGACACTATTTTCTTCGGAAATATATACATTTTCTCTCAAAGAAAACGCTAGACGCAATCATAATCCACATAGAAATATTCCCGAAAATCAAAAATAATTGGAACCGATTAGTTCTGGAGTTATTAAGCTTAGTTTGACAAGGGTTAGTGTTCGACGGAGTGTTGAATAGTGATAAGAGCAGTCACTCTCACCATTATGGCAAGCCTTTGAGGGGGCGTCAGCTTAAAGATGCGTGACGAAACTTATTCTTGGTGAAAAAGGGAGAAAAAGCATTTTTATTGCCTTTGAGGTTTCTGTTCTTTTGTTTGCTGTTGTGCTTTATGGAATTACAGTGTTTTGGTTAAAAGATTTTTGTTGTAGAGAATACCAAGCAATAAGTAATTTTAATTATGTTACAAAAAACCCTCTTTAATGTGCTGTTGTTGATTATTAGTATTAATTATACTAACATTTAATATGGTTTATTTAACTTCCAGGGAATTAGAAACCTATATCAAAGTTACGAAAAGCGTAAATATTTTCCCTAAGCCTGTTGCAAAAAAATTATATTAATGAAAACTACATTGGAATAATGGATAGCAAGATCTACTATTAATACCGTTAAGTAGTAAAAAGATCTAAGCAAATCAAACTGGATGTTTTGACACATACTAAAGTCGACACTTTGAAACCCAGACAACGTTTGATGATGAAACCAAACAAAAATAAATAGACTGTAATAGCCAACACTACGTACAGTCAGCTTAAAAAGTGGTTGTACAAAATCATTTAAAAACCTGATATTTAAGGCCTTCTGAAAGCCTTTGACATAACTTAGGGCTGTTTTATTTACTGTCTTAATTATTTACGTCTTTAAGTGTGATAAATTCTAAGCGGTTACCCATCTATGAAGTGTCAACGCCAAGGATTACTTATCCCATTGATTCTTCTCACGAGCAACAGCTTTTCCGAAATGGTGATAGATAAAAAAACTATGACCATTTTAAATACTTGTAAAAAGTTTAAGATATAAATAATTTCTTGACTTTCAATTGATCATTTACTGACACTAAAATGGCTTGAACAAATTTTATACTAGGTTGATTATACCATACGAATGTTCCTAGTATCTGTCTGTACCTACGAAGTCAAGTAATCAGTTTTTCTTTCATTCCCGAAATATCTCTCATTAACCGAATGTATACAGCAGTGGGTAGAGAAGCCGTTTGGTCCATTGTTGCCGCCCACGATACGTTTATGACGTACACAGTGGGTAGGAACAACATACACGCTAATTGAAATGTTTAGTTTCTATGAGGATATAGAAATAGTATAAAGCTTGGAAGTGTTAGTTTGATTATGTTTTGAAGGTATAATGAAGTAAGTAAGTTAAAACTTCTATTGGTGAAAAACAATAGAATATTATCATTAATTTTGTAAGCCTTTCCTAAGTTTTCTACTTATTATAAAGCCATGTTAGTTCTTCACCATTAAATAAATGAGAGGGAAAATTACTATTTGCAAGAAGTTTACAAAGGCAAGAAAAAAAATCTATCTAAATTGATTGGCAATTTGGTAGTGTATACTTGTAACCGCCTTTTAAGCAAGAAAATGTGTAGGAGTCAACTGTTCCACAAAAATAATGGATTTCAAAATTCTACACAAGTAAAACCGCGAGCATAACCTAGTACGTAGTATAAATAAGCAAAATTTTATAAGTAGTATCAAACCATCAAACCGATACCAGCTGCAAATATTCTCAAATACTCTACAAGATCAATTTCCAAGTACGGTATTGATCTAAAAGCGAGCAGAGTGCACACTCTTAAGTTTGAGTTCGGTCTCACAAGTTACGGTTTTAATCTGCCGATCGGTATAAAAGTTTAAGTTCAGCAATAAATAGCGAACTACTTTGAATGAACGATTCCGTGCTATAGCAGAGTGGAGCAAAAGTTTTAATGGGTGCACGATATTTGAGTATTTAGGCTGTACTTTTTGTATAATTGACTGGAAGTAGCTATATTCTATGTTATTGACATACTATTTCTTTCAATTTAAAATTACTGTTTTCGGAAACATGCGAAAACAAATAACAATAATAAAAAGAGATCAGTAACAATTGGCATGTTTCGGAAATTGAACACAAAACTCGACTGCTAAGTTTTTCAGTCAGTGTCTGATTAAGACTTTATGTTTTTAACATCTAGAAAACTATTATCAACAAGGATTTTTACACATAAGGCCATTAATACATGCGTTGGTGCCCTTGACCTGTTGAAATAGGCCACTAGTCTATAAAAGTAACTACTGAAACGCATAGCTCGCATATTTCATTGACGAAGCCAGATGAATATAAAACTTCATAGAAACGGTAGCTTTTTATTGAAGTTTCGAAACGATTCTCTGCTACGCATTGTATCGTAAAAAACTTACTTTAGTTCTGTCTACTGTTCGACATAGGGATTCATAGTGTGCTTGTATTTAACCATATTATTAGGGATTACTAAACTCTTGAGTACAAAGATTTTATAGATGATTCACTTTAAAGAGTCACTATTATTAGTCGCTAAGCTGCTAGAAATCATATGTTGGAATATTAATTTTACTCTCCGAAACAAAGCGATAATCAGCTTTCTATGACTCTATAATCCAAAAACAAAGTTTAAAAAATTCGCTACTAGTTTAAACCCTTCAAAAGAACTTAGGTGAGGACAATATGATATGAGGATAATATGAAAGCAGAGAGTCTATCTACTTTAATAAAAAATATTCGCTTGCATTTCTTCTGTTAGGTTTGCATAATGGCATATGAGTACTTCAAAGTTGTTAAAAATTATAGAACACCATCTTTTATCTATTCGACCTAATTTCCATTACACAATCAATGCTTCTGGACTTTTGACGTAGTAATCTAAAAATACCAGCAAAGAGCCACAGAATAGTTTTTATATCGGTATATAATTAATGATCGTTTGGTATGTGAGTGGCATAGTAAATGTGAAATTTATGGTACATATCATTAAGTTCTCATCAATCACTGCACGTTTGATGTTTATGAAACTATTTGCTCGATCGATCGCGTGTTAATTTATGATATTGACAGATATAGTGTGTTATTTGTAGCTGTTTTTTGCGTTTTGGTGTAAAGATTTCTTTTTACCAAATTCTACCTGTTTCAATCGTTTATTAAGATGAACAGATTTTAATTGAATAGTATGATACTTATTTTCAGTCTTTTTGCATAGAGTTTGACAATTTTATATGTATTGGTCAGTAGGTTGTAATTCGTTTTTATATGTGAAACTAGCTGACCCGGCAAACGTTGTTTTTCCATATAAATAAAAAAAAATAGTGTCAAATAGAGGTATGAAAAATAGATGTTGGCCGATTCTCAGACCTACTCAATATGCACAAAAAATTTCATGAGAATCGGTCAAGCCGTTTCGGAGGAGTATGGCAACGAAAACTGTGACGCGAGAATTTTATATATTTGATGTTAGAGTAAATAAGATATATCTAGCTAGGTAACTGATATGTCCTTGTATTGCAACAAAAATTAAAACAATGGCATTTAATATACAAAATCTAGTATTTCGCATGCTTGACATACTTTTAAAATTATTAATTAAATAATACATTTAGCATAATAGCTATAGTCAAGGAAAGGCAGTATTCGTATGCAAAAATGACAAATGAATGACGTTTCGAATAAAGATACAGCGTGGCTTAAAATGTTATATAAAAAGTTAAGGATAAATCTCAATTCTAGGTAGTGTTTACGATATTTAAAAAAGTCAGGTTTCTTATAGCTTGTAGGTATATGTTGTTCTACCACAGGCTGGGCAGAGGTCACGATGGTCTTGTGACGATCTACATTTTTTTTGTAAATTTAATAATAACTAATAACTAATTTAGTATCTTTTATTTGCCAAATTCTTTGCATTTATATTTCCGCACTATTATCATAAACGAATATAAATAAAGCGTTGAAGTTTTAAGCATTTATCTTATTCTTTACGATCTAAAATAGTTCACAGATTATAAGATAAAAGACATACTTGTCGCCAAACCTATTAATAATACACTAGCTTTTTCCAGCGACGTTACCCGTGTTGAAAGATTGTCTTTGATATTCGTAATTTCATAGTATTAACAAAACTTATAAATTATATTTTTAGGAAACTGCATATCAGGGTAATGGCATTTTTTCATAAAGTTATTTACCAGGGTCTTTACGTCCACTTTAAACAAAGCGCTTTTTACTACTTATACAAAGGCTATGAGCAAAAATATTGTAGAAACTATGAAATTAGACTTAAATCGTTTACAGTATATGAAAGCTAATACGAATACTGTTTTAGTAGTGTAGTAGTGTACTAGTAGAGAATTCATTCCTTTAACGCTAAACCGAACCGGCATATTATTAGAGCACCTTTATTCAGAGCAACAGAAATGCTTTAATTTATAAAACTGAAAGTAAACACAACGGTTCAGCTCAAATTCGTAATTTTTTTTAGTAAAATACAAAACAACTGCATAGACAAAGTTAAATTATTCGCGACACTAATATTTCCACTATAATAACATTTAAAATATTTCTCAATTATAGCCCGGAATAAGGTAATTTATAGGCTCGCCATCTTTTACCTGGGACTAAAATTGTTAATAGCGAAACGTGGATGTTCTTCATACACTTTTGTCTTTAGTTTCGGGTATAACAAGCGTGATATTATGTGTGTATGTAATATATTACTCAAACGCCTAAATAATTGACCAGAAAGTGTCACCGCGATGCCAAATTACGTTTCAAATAAACGGCTTTACGTAACGCGTACGTTTTAGTTTGTTTTCACAATTGTTATTATCTTTATATTCTAAATATAAAGGACTATTAGTATTATGTTCACGTGTATTCTCTCGAGACCTAGATTTTGTGTTAGATACTATTATTACGTGTGAGACTAGAATTTTAGGTAAATGTTTGAAAGAATGTGGAGTTTATTAAACGTGCTCGTACATAAAAAAAAAGAAAGACTAGCTTATACGTACGACTTTTCTTGCTGCAAAAGTTTACCTGTAACTAATCAATCCTACTAAAGATCTACAAAATTGAATCCAAATTTTCACAGGTACAACACACTTTCTTGTTTTTTTGTGAATACAAAAATAATTCTTATATTCACAAATTAGGAGTAAAATATATAAGCAGAAACCGCTCAATAGGATGATTTTTTTCCATTCGGAAAATCTTTTATCGCGGACGAAATCAACGGCAATGGTTGCAAAGCGAGTTCGAGGCTTTATAAAGTATATAGAATTCACAAAAATAATTTAGAAAATTTATTCAAAGTTACACACAGTTAAAGTAATATGAAGTGCTTACACGATTACATCTCGTATATAATTTAATACAAGAGTGTAGCAATAAAAGTAATTCAATTTACATAAAACAAATTCACATAAAATGTACTAGCTAGACGCTTTACGTATATTTTAAGACACGTTTTTATAACACAAATTTTAAAAGTTCTTTTAATATAAGTTTAAGAGTTTATTAATCCTACTGTCTATAGTATAGTACGGATAGATGCGAAAATCTGTCTGCCTTGAACGCTTTTATAGCTAAACCACTGAACTGATTTGGATGATGAACATGAAGATAGTTAAACCCTCGAAATAAAACGTAGGTTTCTATACTATGAAAATTTGTCTCCTGAGTAAAAAAGGCTAATTTTAGACGCTGTACGCTTGTCAAAACACATGGTTTATCAATTGACTATTCATGATGTTTCATAAAAAAATACTTAACCGATCTTTATGAAAGTTGACACACTAACGGTTTACAATTTAGATTAGCAAATATGCCAAAAAATATTTCCACTCAGTGGATATCACAGGAGAGAAACTAGTTATTTGATAAAATATAACGTTTATATTTCATAATATTGGCATCAGTTTATAAGTTTTCTATAATATTTATTCAGTACATCCTTTCCTTTGTAGCAAGAATATTGAACTGAAATATTTCTGCCAGGTATTTCTATCCGCAAAGAGATTATGACAGGCATATTTCATAAAGTTTCCCCTTTGAAATCAAATTGTAGTATGAAAATATTATATTTAAATCTTCGACAGTAGAACGGAGTAATACTTTAAGAAGCCAGAAATATACTAAACATAGAAAAGTTTAGAGACTACTTTTCATTTTCCGTTACCTTGTTTCGAAAGCGAAACTTACCATTTTGTAAATAACACTAACATAAATATTAACGTGAAAGTCATTTCGTTTGCTATACTTGCAAAACCTTTGTACTGATTTTAATTTGCACAAAAATGTACCCCTTAACCGATTTTAATTCGCAGAATATGTTATAATTAAAAATCATCAACTATTTGGCTGGAATAAACCATGGAATTTTGTACTATGGTCTGACTACCTAGTAGAGAGCTTTGGCATGCACGATTTATTAAGATTTTAATTGCTAGTTCTGTGTTTTCTGAGATTAAATAGCCTTATAAAACAGGCCACTGTGAACTGAATGAGCCTTCGTGTCAGGCATATGGTTAAACAGAATTTTGTATACCACAGCCTTACGTGCAACTTGCATCCAAAGGTCTACCAAGTTCTTAATCTACGCCGTTGGGCTACTAAATAATAAATACAAGCACTTACTTGATAAATAACGTGATGCCGGTTCTTTCAATTTCCCTGAAGATTCCTTTCCACGATGCCATTATGCAGTACTGTTGCTTCGGGGTCAGCGGTGACCGAGGATCTCCAGGCGGAGGAGGTCGGTCGATAACATCCTGATGGTTTAACTCCGAAGCAGCTAATTTAGTTAATTCACAACCCATTGTAAATTTTTCTATTCACAGAAAAAATGGCGGAACACTTTTTTGTTTTTTTTTTTCTTGGCGTTCTTAATTTGAATTTAGAATGTCTCAGATAACACTTTCTTTTAAATGTAATGTTGTGGTTATTTTGTTAATCACTGTATTTTGAATTAAGAATGTATATTTTTTTCTTTTATTGTAATGTTTATGTTTTTTTTAGGCACAGATTAGGAGACACGGTATTTTTCACACAACTGGTCACAACTAATATCTATAGTTAAATAAAATAAATTGAATATTAATGAGCGTTTAAAGACTGCCGAATACTAACGCCGTCGGTGCGAGTACCCGATAGCGCTGTGGAAGCAAATGCAATAAATTGTTTGCTGGTTTAAAATTAGAAAAAAGTGCTTCGCGCGCTTAGGCGTACTCGACACAAAACTGCGACTAATATCTGTGGCAAAAAAATACAGTTTACTTTTTTTATAAGGTATTTTTTTTCTACCAATAGATATTAAAAAGGCGTTTTATTAAAAAAGTTATAGGTACTAGTTTCTAAAAAAAAAACAATGTTTTCTACAGTGAGATTGAAATAACGCTTTGTTACACAGAAACACAATATTTACCTAAAATAACCAAAACAATACGATTAAAAATATATTAACAGTTATTTTAATACTATCGCGCACTATTATAAATCAATTAAGTCACTATAACTCGTTATTGAATTATAACGATGTCTAGTTATTTTCCGTTATTCGATAATTCATTTAAAAATAAATATTTGTTTGACTAGTTCAGTTATTAACTTTTGACAACTGAGGCACAATAGCCGGCACTAGTGATGGGAATAAAACGTTATTTATATGAATAACTTTTATTATGATAAACGTTATTGCCGATATTTTTATTATGACATTTATGATTGCCGTGAAAGTTTACCTTATGTCAAATAAAACCGAATCTTGGAAGTTTAATATTCTATAATATGAGTGGCGAATTTGAAAGCTATATTAATATGTTGCACAATTTTTAAGCGAATCTATGTATGTATGTATGTACCATATATTTGCTATGGAAATATTTACCTGTTTATTCATGTTCAAGAGAATTTAATAAATCTTCACTTTTATTGTTTTGCTAGTTTTTTTGTTTGAGTAATTGATTATAGCATTTGGTCATAAAATATATTATTTGCTGCAAATAAACACTCAAATTATTCCAGACGTGGCCATTTAAGTGCCCATAAAACATTTAGGTATCCAATTCTCTCATACATTTCAAAGTCTGATGTACTCGTATATATTTTTAAGATCCTTTAAGAAAACAAACAGCCGAAGTACACCCACGCGGCCATTAACGTAGTTTTTATTATTCGCGTGCCGTGGACAATTTCGTTGGCCTTAGAAATCCAATTTGAAGATGAAAGTATAGGCCGAGGCAGACACGACAGCGATCTGGGGTAAATTGCCTCATGTAATATTACATAAGTGCGTCTGATATGACATTATGATTCGGTATGTACGACGCTTTTTTCGGATATGTTGCCAACGAATCTATCTGAAACGAACTGTGAAATTTGAGGTGCTGTAATGTGTGGTAAATAATGCGGAAATAAGGTTTTGTGGATTGTTAAGTAAAGGTAAGATTTTTGGTGTAAAAAAACCTTTTTTCATAGACGCAGTTCTACATTTAAAAACAAAAATATCTTCACTGCATACAACATTAAAAATATTTTTTCAGAATTCATTTCAACAACAACAGTAATAACACGAACTATTTAATATAAGATACATTTGGCTGTAATCATAACTAAAATAACAGTAGTAACAACTAACACCCCATCACTATTCAACAACGTCTCCCATTTTTATGTCCCAGCAATTGTATGATAATGTCACATCCATATTCGTAATTATGGCTACTGAACGTCATCACATCACTATCAAACAATGCCAAGCAATATTCCACCTTGTGTTTATAGATATAAGAGTTAAATGTTTGCAGATGTTATCGGTACACTCGTCATGAATGATGTCTTTTAAAGGAATGGTGACGAAATGTTCTGTACAGGTTTTCCTTTTAGTTTGATGATGAATGCATCCGATAAGCATTGTCTGCACTATATGTTTGTGTATGGAGTTGCTATGGACAATGGGTGGTATGTGTCTTGGTAGTTTTATATTGAGTAATGTTTTGAACTGTACACAAGATTATAACAATATTACCAGGACGAATAATGTATTGTTTAAAAAACGAATATAAATTCGATTATATTTTCCTGGATATTGACTGTCGAGCACGTCTTTACGACATTGACAGGCCAAATAACGATTAAGAAAAACCAAAAAAATCCGACATTTAAAATATAATGATATTTATTCAATTTTGTTTCAACATGGTTGCTTAACTTTCGGAAAAATGCGACCCTAAAAATGTTTTTTGGTTTTATTTTTTCTAAATACTGTGTTATTGGCAGAATATATAATGCCAGGATCACCGCCGACCTAAACAAAAAAAAACTATACCTGTCAAGTACAGTTTAACTATACTATACTTTATAATAATTTATAATTCAGACGTGTTACATATATATTATTATGTGTCACGACACCTCTCGATTTGTGCTTATACCGGACACACTCGCGAGATCCCATAAAGTTACGTAAGTGCTTACTATAGGATTATTATTGACATGTGATAAATATGTCACTACTCCTTTTAATTTGTACTTATACCGGATATACTCATTACTCGCAAGGTCCTATAAAGTTTGGTAAGTACTATTGGTTGTTAATTTTCTACCCAGGTGTGTTGCTACCCCCAAAATTGTACCATGAGTCATTAAATATGACAGTTAGTAATTAGTATGCGATGCGTCCACGACGGCCATACTTATAATGATGTAGGTTAACAGTCAGTATCGTGTTTGTTACTTTGTTAGTTTATGTGTGGTCTGTACATACCTTTGAATCGATATATAACAGCTTTTATCTTAGTAGTAATTACTTTTCATTTGGCTTTTAGACGACGCATAACCTGAAAATCTGTAAAACAACTCCATGTAACGTGGACGTTATTCCTCCGGGAATATATTCCTCATTTTCGGTCACGGGTACCCGTGACCGAAAATGAGGAAATATTGACAGATTTTTTTCATATCTAAAATCTATTTATTAGACAATGAGTTCTAATAATAATGTACCGTGGTGATTTAATCATTTCTTTGGAACAATGTGCACACGAATCATAGAGAAGTAGATAGTCTTACTACCCTCTTACAGGAACAAACATAAAAACCATAAATACATTTTCAAATAATATTTATTTAAAATCAAAGTAACACTTTATTACACCGACCTTATACATTTTAATACATGCAACACATTCATTGCTTATATCAATTCATTTAATACAACTTAGTAAGTACTTAATTATAATAACATCGTACATACAATACTTTAGTTTAATTCCAGTAACTTAGATGCGAATCGTAATTTTGTTTCAACGAGGAAAAATACAGACAAGTTAAGTTTAAATCGTGAAAGTTAAATGAACTCTATTTACTTGTTGAAGACAGCTCTGAACACAAAAAAACTGGTTTCTTAATATAACTGTAGTCAATATAAATAAACACTTTGTTCTGACTTAGGACATAAAAATCTAGTATTCTTAAATCGTGTAGTTAAACATCTTGCTCCGCCAAAAATATAGACAATTATTTTACCCCATTGCTTTTCGATTTAATTTTGTTCAATACATCACTGACCACTTTATTTGCGTTCGTACAATCTGGCGGTTATAGGTTTCGAGCCATTGACCAAAAATATAAAAAGCTAAATAAAGTATTTTCAGACTATCCCGTGAAATAAAACTCTCTATCGAAGCGACAACCGATATCGCTAATCGGCTTAAAATTAACTCGAAAGTTCAACAATAATTGCTTGTTAGTTGAGTTAGGTTCCGATTTCACTGAAAAACGGAGCCAAGGCAATTAAGTCATCAAAACTTTGATTTTCTTCACACAAATTGAGTTTTACTCGAATATTATAACTTTATTCAATGAACTCAATTTAAAATGCTCGAGTACTCAAAGTCAAACTGTCAGTCTGCTTGTTACATTTTTGTCGGAAACTGTTAAACCGATTTAGATGCTATAATAATATACTCAGTTTCGATAAACAAATGCATAAATATTATTAAGAGTGTTTAGATTGGTCGAGAATTAAACCACAGTGGGCGTTTACACAATAAATCTCGACAAGTTTGTTTTAAAACTGATTGTTTGAAGAATAAAGAAACACGGTATCGTTAACGTTTTTTGAATTTTTGACAGTAAAGTTTGGAAAAGTTGATGTTTGAACATAAATATTTCTTGATCTGTGTTTTATTTTGAATAATTTAAGTTTCGACGGATCTAGAAAATACGTCAACGGATGTTGTACGAATAAAAACAATACATTTCTGCTTGCCAAAATGGAATACTATACTGCAGCAGTAAAGCTTCGATAATAACAATACACAATAAACATATACAATAAGAAAACATTAAGTCTCAATACATGCTTATATTCGTCATTACATAATAGGTTCGAGACCAGGACACGCGGCGGCGGTGTTGTCAGGGTGACCACATATCTCTTGCACCAAAAGTGCAGTCAGTCATCGAGCACAATCTTTCTTAAAGTAAATATAAAATTCCAGCGTTTATCACCTTCTTGTTTATCTATAAGTATTTGCGTTTTCCTCAACAAATTCACCTGCCAATGTTATTCTTTCACCATAATTCTATCAGCGTCTTTGTAAATATTATGCTTATATTTGCGCACAGGTTTAGCGTTGTTGTGACGTCAGGGA
The DNA here is from genome assembly GCF_050436995.1 of Anticarsia gemmatalis. Taxonomy (NCBI): domain Eukaryota; kingdom Metazoa; phylum Arthropoda; class Insecta; order Lepidoptera; family Erebidae; genus Anticarsia; species Anticarsia gemmatalis. Next base: position 12,231,486 of record NC_134756.1, read on the forward strand.
AGTAGTTAAAATGAATTCCTTTATTTTTCTATATTGTTTAGTCGAAAAGCTCGGGGCACTTAAAACAGTTTAGTTATTATTGTATGTTTTCTGATCGTTTATATATAGAGTGCACGGCAGAGCATATTCTGTCAAGTGTTTGTAAAATTTATCAATTATTTCTCAGGTTTTAGAGCCCCCTTGCAGAAGACTTTTAGCCTTCTATTTTGTTAATTTTATTGTTAACGTATTTAAGTAAGTATGTATAATTAAACATAATTAGCAATATGTATGTATTAAAATTCAGCTGAAACACAAGGGAATTCAGCCATTGAGTTTTATCTTTAAGTTCTGTCCTTCAGCACATTTGCAAAATTTTCGTCCCGCCATTCGAGTCTCCGAGCAAAGTTTCACGTTAATAACTTTCACGCTTGTAATCCGAAAGGGACTCCCACGAGGGCACGCCAAAATATATTATTATTCCCGCACTCACATTTCGTCAACGATGGCTTTAAGTCCCAAAGGGAAACCTCGATAGCCTTATTTTTATGTATAAATAGAGAAAAGAAAAATAAATACTATCTGGTAAAGAATTTCCAAAATTGGTTTCAATTTAAGTTGGTAATTCATCCCCAGAGCTTTGCTGTTTCCATTTATTTTTGTGTGATTGAATTATTTGAGAACTTGTTGCCAAGATGAAGGCTTCAAATATTTTCAGATTATACTTTTCCAAATATACGAATCTCATCAAATTAAATCTAATCTCATAATTGTTTTCGATACTTATTGAATTGGTTGACAATATTTCCGCGATACCAATGATCTAAAAAGATCTCCCAATAAATGATTCTGACTATTATAAGTCTATCCAGCAAGATAATAAGAAAACAAGAAAAATTTTTGAACACAATCGATTGCATTTCGCATGTAAATATCTACAAAATAGTTCTCTATCCGTGGTGTTGGTCAAGGGACCTCGTACCACGGTATTCTCACGCGTAGCGATAACGACCGCGCTGTAGGGAAGTTGCTACGGCAACAGCGACAGTCGCCATTGCCAGGCGATCTCATAATTATTTCTCGCTGGATAGACCGTGTTGTAATTTTTTTCGGTGACTTTAAAAGAACTCGGACTTGGTGGTAGTGTAACTTTATTTATTGTTTTTCTACTTAGCTAAATCTATAGTAAAACTTGCTCAACATTTTGCAAAACTCTGGGATTTTATTGGTACATTAATCATATTCATTTTCTACAAAAGTAGTATGAGAGTCCCTTTTTTGCTTGCTGCATTTATCGTTCGTCCGTAATTATTTAGATTTGAATGATCTTTTGAGCCTTTGAGGCCTTTGAGGCCAAAATCACTATGACAGTAATTCCTAGCAATACTCGAAATTTCACCACACGATCTTAAATGATATCCGTTCAAATTACTTCTCAATTTGGTATTCAATATCTTATTAGCAGAATAAACCCTTAAATCGTATGTAACCAAAAGCCAATTACTATTTCATTGCCAAAGGTTATGTATTGAGCAATTAATGTGAAATAGGGCAACGTTCAATGTCACAGTAGATGTATTGGAGTTTACGATTATGATCACGAACGTACTGAAATATATTATTATGTGATGGCTCATTGATTTTGTATTCGGTTTTAGTGGTATTGCGATTTCATTTTATTAGACCTGGACCCTTTTGAATATAGGTGAAAGAATAACATTAGCGGTTCAAAATTCAGCTTTGTAATTGCTGTACAAATATTGCCAACGTACCGTACAATTTCTTTATATTTGAAAACATACAAATTCATTTCAAGTGACAGATGTATAGCTACAAAAAGAGAGTTACTATAATATGTTTTTGACAGGTTTATTCAACATAAAACTTAAATATTCTTAAATGATACGAGAAGGTATAATATTTTTTACAAAGTTCTTCAAGCAACATACAGTTTACAATTCACATTACATTTCCAATATTAATTTCGTTCAAGTGCTTCAACTTCACAAGTAGCAACAACACTCGCCAATTTAGCTCGCACGTGACAAACATATCGAAATAAAGACAACTCCTTCGGCTCACACTTCGAGACCCGAGAGATTTCTAACTTAACACACCTTTGTTGAAACAAAAGTACGATTCTAGTGAAATTTACAAGAATACGTTCAATGTAGACTTTATATCTGTTTTCAGTTTGCCAAGTTTAGTCTTCGATAGAATTTCACAGATATTTTTAAAGAAAGTTGATCCTCGTACTAAGACTTTTTTTTCACTATGGGAATGTGATGTAGCTATGAAAAACTTCAGAGTTGGTTTTTGGATAAAGTAGGTACTCTGATGTAAGAAAAATTGAGGCAATTTTACGAACTGTATGACTATTGTCTAATATTACACGGAGATTAGTGCTTTCATGTATTATACTTACTTTCGTTTGCTTGGCGTTTCAACTAAAGCGTTATGTGTATTTGCCATGTAATATTAGATGACATTTTCTAAGTTCTTTCGACTTTCTTATCTTTATTACAAAACATGTTTTAGAGTTGTTAGTTTTTACCTCAGACAGATGTTGGAGTAATATTTCTAAGATTAATCTCAAGTTTATCCATAAAACAAGTTCTGTAAAATTATGTTTCTAATTTTCATATTTTGTTTTGAAAACTTGGCTCATTTTTACATTGGTTATTAAAAATGTAAAAAATAATTTATATTTTTAAAATATCAGAGAATTACTTTTTGAAGTAGTTTGTTTCAAAATATTTGTTTGTTTAGTAAAATATAGTATGATGGAAAAAATCATCCGATTTGTGCATAGGTAAAGATAATCTGTAGATCTGATTATAAAATTAGTAAAAAAATATTAGTAATAAAGTCTAGTAATATGTGCTCTATATTTGCGCTATTTACTGCTTTAGAAAATTAAATGTATTTTTAAAACTGCCTATGTTTTAAAGGTTGAAACATAATCGTTTTTGAAATACTTATTCGAATAGTTGAACAATAACAAATAATTACAATTTGAAACATATTTATACTAAAGTCTACAACACTCACGCACGGAAGACGCAATTTAACAATAATTATGCCGAATAATTAAATTAAAAATAATTATTTACGATATAACAATTGTTGGGCCAGCCAACTCGTAAAACGTTAAGAAGAATATCATTAGAAATAAATATTATAATTATTAAATTAGTACTAACAAGCGTTTTGTGACATTTAAAAAAGTTATTTGGTTTAAAATTCCTTAGCTTAACACACATCTTTTCACTATATTATCTACATTTTGTTTCTATTAATTAAATTATGTAACTATTCAAAAAGCATTCTAATAATCAGTTAATGTTCCCATACTGAACAGTTAGTCCCATAATACCATACCAGTCTAAATACAGACGACCGAAAAAGAACAGTGACAACTATACACAATTATAGAATTATTCACATTATACACATAATTCACGATGCATTTAAAAACGTCTGTACACTTCACTTTTTAAAATCTCGTTTTAAATTGACATTTACTTGCAGCAATTCCAGACGTCTTTGGAATATTTCGAAGTAGGTATTCCAAAGTTTTGAACGCCTTTTTATATATACGACTAATGCTCCGGCTTCGTTCTGTTGAAGTTTTCAGTACTTTTCAGTTCTATTTCCAACGTTATATTCTGTACATAGTTGAGCTCACGTGGAGTTAGGTTTGCCGGCTTTCTCGTAGCCTTCTATGAGTGTTTCTAGTATGAACTTAATGGTTATTTTGTAGATATTCTCGACGTTGGGAGTGTAGCGGTCACCGAGCGTCGACTCCACGGCTGCTAGGAACGGTGCTTCGATTTTCTGTGAAAGAAAGAACTGGTGTTAATAAATTAAGAAGTGAAAAGTTTCTGCATCGCCCGTGTTGTGCAGTCGGCGTGGTGCCAAATACGGAAGCCGAGTGTTGGTAAGTGTTTTAAATTGTTTACGTATTTTATTAAGTTAAGGGCTTTTAACATTGCATTGTTTTTGTGCAATTAATGCCTTCTTACTGATATTCAGCCCAAATATAATTAAATCTACGGTTGAAAAACAAAACAAATTAATAACAAAATCTGTCTGTAGACATTAGACAATTTACGCTTTTACGTCTAAATAAAACGCACAAATTTTATTTTAATTAAGCTCTAAATTCTTCAATGAACACGACAACCAGAGATAATATTTTTTTTCTTTATATCTTGCTGAAAACATCAAACGAAACCTTCCTACATTTCTCAAACCTCTATATCACACCCAGTAATAAAATATGTAACATTTTGAACCAATACCGTGTATTTCTAGCTCACCGGAAGTGGCTCTTGCCCCTCATTTCCGGTTATGAAAGCCTTCATCCCTTTAATACTGACTTATTCGAGTTACGGTCAAGTTTGGTGAGGACGTTTTTGAGGTTATGTTTTTGAAGGACCGAATGTGTTCTGTTTTCATTCCATTTGAGGCTTAAAATCCTTTATTTTTAATGTAACACAGAATATATAAATGTGTATGGGTAATGTGTTAGGAAATGACATTCCTTGTCCCTGTCAAGTCTCTGAAATAGAGTTATATGATTCGTATATTCAGCTTATGTATCAAAAAACGATGGTAGTGGTCCCACTGTGTTTCACTAATTTAACTAGAAATGTAACTACGTAATATATCAATTAAACTGAAAATTGATTGTAATTTTTTTAACGCACTAATATCAGGATAACTAGGACTAGGTCGCAGGCGTTTGATAGAGATAAGAATGTAAAACCACTGTGAAGTACCTTAATCATTGAAACCTTACAACGTGGAATTTTCCCTAGACACTTTACTTATGTTAAAATTAAAACTACTTAGCCATAAAACTACACTTGCAACAACATAATTTACCAAATTGCATAATAAAATGCTTTCTAAAAGTTCTTCTCATTCTCAAGTTAAAAGCAACAAGAATTGTTGTTAACTCTAGACAATGTGGTATAAACTGTCTAGTGTCTAGTTAACCACTGTTGTTAATTAAATAAGTTTCATGTCTTTGTGTTATTTAGTTCAAGATAATAATATAAGCACTTTGTGTTATGTTTTATGGTATACTACTTACTTTAAATATGAATAATTGCGATCTTAATAACCGCAACAGTATTGATTATAATTGATTTCACCATAATCAAAAAAAAATAGAAATGTTGGGAGATAACGTCTTGCATATGCACCAATTTCGTAATGAAAAAAAAAAATAAAGTAAAAAATTAGTGTGAATTGCTCAAACATGAACTTATTAATGAGCTATACTTGCGAGTGTTTAGAATATGACACAGCCAATTAGTTGAATTAGCCGATTTATTACACTACAATAGTTCCCTCATTGAATAAACCCACTGAACTGCATGTCTGCATCAATTAGCCAAGTTGGTGAAGACAAGGTTCAACACTGCAGTTAAATGTTGCTACCTAGGCGTTCATTGCTGCGAAATTGACTGTAGACTTAATCAATTATTATCAATGTAAGGATACAATGTATACAAAACTTATATTTTAGTTCAGTCTTCTGCCCGCGATTACGTCCGCGTGAAAAGATTTTCCGAAGTAAAATGTATCATACTAACATCCATAATTACAAACTTTCGCATTTATAACATTAAGTAATAAGTAATATTGAAAGCTAACAAACGAGGTCTGATTTTATTGGAAGCTAGTAAGTAAATAAATCATTTTCGAGGCTACCAGTCAAATTGGTTTTCAATCAAGAAACAATTACTGAAATTCGGTATAGATGCCTCTATCGCTTTTTTATTAATAAAGAAAATAGAATTGTATTCATAGCGTTAATTTTTATACGAGCAAATATTTTTATATATTGAAGATGTAATTTTTTTTTTTTCTTAATAACAGACTAGATAATATAATTTGGGACTGTGTACGTTGGAACAAAATATAAGATTATAAAAATGCAATTAGCAAGTACATTGAAAGAGTAAAAAAACGTTTTTTCCGCTAAGAGTTTTTGTATAGTATTTTGGGTAAGGCGGCATTTACGCGGGCAAAGCAACAAGAAACAGCCAGTCTTTATTAAAGATCCACAGTTAGGATATAGGTTTTACTAGCTGACCCGGCAAACGTTGTTTTGCCATATAAATTAATTTAAAAAATCATTGTCCAGCGGACAAAATTGTGAATCTAAACTATTCTCAGATCCCCTTGAACACACACAAATGTTTCATCAAAATAGGTCCAGTCGTTTCGTGACATTCACACTTACAGAAGAATTATACATATAAAGATTAGCACTTTTCGTTACAAAGTACAATATGCTACTACGCCCACTCACTATCAATCTCGCTAATTAGTCAAGTGCGTAACTTCCAGCTCGTTTACGGCGCTCTTTATGATGCCTATAAACTGTTCTACTTAATGTACATTACTTTTATTCATTAGCTCTATGGAAATACCTACCATTAGCGCTATAGCCAGTAAGGAACTTTTTTCCAGCTTGCATTTGCTTAGTCTTCATGTAAACGATTATATGCATTTGTTTTTATGTTTGTTTTTGTTCTTAAAGTACTCTTTTACCCATATTGTCTTTTAATTTTCAATTGAACCCCATGTCGAGTGAAAAGCAAGATGCTTGGATTGCACCAGTTCCGGTGTTATGACTGTAATGTAATGAAAATAATGTTTTGGAGGTATCCCAAAAATCTCATTGACGCTATGCTAGACTAAAGAATTCAGCCCGTGACGTCATGGGCAGTAATATGCTCTTCTAATCATACTATAGAAATAAAGAGACAGAAAATATCGTGTAATTAATTCGATCACTAAAGTAACAAGTTTGCTCTCACAATCTAAAGTAGAAATCAAATATCGACCAGTTTATATTGTACTTGGAATGTAGGCTGTAGTACCCTTGAGCTAGTTCTGCTCAAATAGCCCGCCCTAGCCGCCCTGAGGCCGCCCTGCCCGCCCTGTCCGCGGTGGCTATGCAGCCGTAAAGGCCACCTGCGCTCAGCCGCTAATGGGTGAAAGGCTTTTATGTGTAGGATTTGTATGATACGTGGATTTTACCTGAAATCTTGTTAATACTTTATGAAATAGATAGTGTATTTTGCGATTGGTGAAAGTAGTTCAGGTTTTACTTGCATTTAAATTAATTGGGTATGGAATATGGCACCGCCTGAATCTAATAGCATATGAACAAGACGTCATTTTCACCGAAACAATAGAGATCATTTAGTCATACCAATACTAAAACATTGTGCAAATAAGTAACAAAACCGTTAGTTTCCAGTTTCACTAAGTTCTAGGAATTATTTTAACACTGAAACCATTATAACGTTTCCCTATCCAACTACAGTTTAATAAAATCAATTAAATCAAAGTCAATATCGGGAGCAATGCAAGTAATTAACGAATTTCAATAAAACCAATCACTGCGGGATTCATTCGACGCGGACCCGAAAAATATTGGTAAGCGAGGTAGGATTATTATACCAGTTAATGTCGTAAATTGTACAGAAATAATTGGTTTTTGTACAAAGTCAAATTGTTTTTATTAAAATAAAACGATTGGGTGTATTCCTGTCTAGTTTGTTGTTTGCTTTGATATTTAAATGAACTGAAACTAAAGCCTAAAGTTATTATTTTAATCGAAGTGTTGTTTATGTACTAGAAAGTACGACAATCGTGAGTTATTACTCTTATTATTTGCAAGAAATAATAGTCAGAAATAAAAACTTGTTCCGCATATTTCGAATCACCCAAATAGTTTTAAATTAGCTGATAAGTTGCACGCGCACGTTCTCTAATAAGTGACTAATCAACTTGATAACAACTTTTTTATTGTTATTCGAAGTCGAAGAAGAATCTAAGCAACTTAGTAAAATCGACAAGTGTTCACAAAGATACCAAGAAATGAATAAAATTACAGTTCCGGAACACATAGGTACTTCCTACTCTCAAAGCACATGGAAATTGCAAGTTCGTAAAAGCATCTGTCTATCGAATACCTGGCTATCGAAGTAGGGGTTATCCCCAATAAAATTTAATGATATATCCGGCCTTATTGAGATCGAGTAGCCACCTAGCCACCCCCTACCCATGCCATCCCAACGGACCCTCTACCTTTTGTAATTTAGAATAATATCAGTTTCAAGCAATAAAATTAAATTTATTTGCTTAATATTGTCAACGTTTTGAAACTGGCGTGGGAGTAATATCGCGATGATTGTTGCTTTGTTAAGGTCAATGACATGCAGAGGTCGGTGCGGGCCTGCGAGGTAGCTCTTAGGTGTACTAAAGTGATCTAGATTGGAATGGATGTGAACGACGTAAGGGATTAGGCATGGAACAGAAGTCGTCACAGCAGATATAAAATGCGGCAGTAAAACTTGAAGGTAATGGTTAACCTTTTGCGAAATTAATAAAATAAAAGAGAGTTGTCAGTCAATTACAATAAATCATCAGCTTATTGACAGTTGAGGATTAAGTATTTACTTGCACTTTAATATTTATCTATCTGTCTGCGCATTGCCTCATGATATTGAAGTCTTTCTTACTTCTTTATTTTTTTACTTTTTATGGTTAGTGGTCAATCTAGTCTCTGAGTGGTATTCATCCTGAAGCCTTTCTAATGTGTAAATAAGTAGCCATTACTTTTAAAATGACAACTGGGGTGACCAACTCTTAACGTGCCATCATAAACACAACACCCGCCCAGCTCAAAATGGCCACGTAACACTAACTTTAAAGTCTAAAATTAACTATTCTCAGATAAAGTGTTACTAACCCAAAAATACTCGACTTTGAAGCCAGGTATCCTTCTATGGCTGGCTCCAACTTGGTGTATGTACTGGAAGAAGTTGTCCAAATCGTCGAGGCCCTTGATGCCCTCGTCGAGAGTGTTCATCACATTGTTGGCGTGTTCTGCGAGCTCCATCGAGTTGATCTGTTCCTCCTTCGTCCGGCATTGACGGAATTTCTCGAACATATTCAGCAGATCTTGGTTTTCTTCGAATAATCTGCGAAAGATGTAATATGTTAATTTGATGATTGTGTATAATTTGAAGGGTAGATGATTGGACGTAGAATATAGCTATTAAATCGAAATTAACATGTTATTGTTGTGATGTAAAATCAAGCTTCATAATTTTCTATCTCTTTTTTCAAATTAGGGAGTCTGAAAACGGTTTTTGCTCAATTTTACATGGCGTACACAATAAAAATGCATTATATTAATTTGTTACATAAAGAAAAGAAAATAAAAGCGTTTCGAAAAACCATCAATTGACAGTGTCCGGTGGTTCACAAAAAACTTCATAGAACAATCAACATTTTTCATTAATGAAAAATCTATTTCTGTTCTAAGAAAAAAATCTGAATCAAAATACTCAAAGCTTTCGTCCAGAAGGGATTATAAAAATATTGAAGTAATCCGATTCTCCAAGGCAACGATTTGTATTAATTAACGATCAAGTTTCTGTCTCAAGATTTTTCCAATTAACTTTGTAACAATGTTATTGAAATGTTAAGTGTTTACCGATAGCTGTAATTAAGTTTTTCTTCGCAATTAACCTTTTTTGTTGAAGTTAATTTACGTATTTTAAGAATTCGGCCGGACTCGGGTTTGTAAACCTTGACTTACTTTTTTTTCAGGGGCTTATTTAGAAGTAGTTTATTTTTAATCAAAAATTTAAGATTCTCTGTATTTTATTTGATTGAAACTTTAAGAATATGTACGAAGGATCACAATTTATTTGGTATTAGCTGGGAATAGAAACCTTTTCCCTTCGACCATTACAGATTCTTTGTGAATTAACTTAGATTACCTCTACTTTCAGATCTTTATCCTGATGATATTTCCAAACAAAGTAAAATATAACACATAGCATAAATTATATCAACTTAAAAAAATATGCTGCCCCTAATTTCCTAAAACTCCGTAACAAAAGAGAACAATTTAACTACAGTTAACAAACCCGTGGCGAACAGTTAGGAAATCTGTTAAAAAGGAAACTTGTACGTGCGGCTGTGTCTGAACGATCGTGTTGTGAATATTAAAGGAAGGCTTCACTTCCCCATGCTACATGAAGTGCCCTTGACGAGATTGAATTGTTAGAAAAACAATTGCTAAGTTGAGTTTTGATTTATACTTAATAGCATGGAATATTGCTCACAAATAATTGAGCTTATTTCTGAAATGTGTTGTATCTAGCAGTTCCTCGCAACCTTAACCTGGTTTTGCTTTGAGCTTTATAATCAGTAAAAAAAAAATTGTGACGTCGCCAGTTCTTTGGAAATACGACAAATAAAATATGGTAACCATGACTGTATTTCACTTACAACACAATTAATTAAGATTACAGATAACTGTTTAAACATAATACAGTCTAATAATCTACTTAACGGAATCAAATTAGGGTTAATTACACTTCGACACAAAGAAGCAAAATAATTAAGCCAATCATAGCAAAGAATAACCCAACATTTTAACTTCAAAATCACCTTTAGAAATTCAACTCACTGTTCAAAATAGTTTCCTACCTCCAATTCTACATTACTATAATAAAACTGGTCGTACAGTCCATAGCTAGCCTAATATCATTGTCCATTCAACGCACGTACTCACATCATGAGAAGGCTAACCCTCTACCCTCGGCTCTACCTAGGGAGGGTGTTCCCTGTTCATTCTATTAACCTTAATGTAGGAAAAAAGCGATCTATTTTGAGCTTTTATACAGCTGAAATGGATATAGTTTTAAGTTTCATAAATAATAATATAACCAGATAGGACTATTACATTGTAATAGTGTAACTTAAAAGTCATTCAATCGACATTTTATCAAATTTTATATAGGTATAATGTTGGCAGATTGCAGTGCAACAAGTACCTACTTTGTTTTATGTATAAGAAAATGAACAATTTGTTGTATTTACTTATAGCGTACCTACACTACCTACCTAGTTTTTATATCGTTTTTTCCACAAGGTGCTACCATAAATGATAGGTATACAAATAATCAAAATCTATACAATACAAAGTATCGTAAATTCAAATCCGATAACTACAGTACATACAAAGAAAACTGATCAACGTTTTATAAAACGCCCGATGTAAATTTTATAGCAAACAGACTCGCGTCCTAAATTGCCGACAAATTGTAAATGCGTTTGTTTTCTCGCGAAACGCTTTCAAAGAAATCAGTATAATTATTATTTGCTAAAAATGCTTTATTAGACTTAATTCTGTAAATATGGATCATAAAATAGTTCAAATTATCTTCATAGAAAAGCTTCTACTAGACTACTACTACTATCTCAGCAATTCAAATTATTTGCGGTATATTATTACCGCTGTTGATAATAATGATAACAAAATATACTAGGAACTCTATTCAGTTTCCTTTATTATTTCATTTAAATCTTGTTACTTTGGTACATACAGAAATAATAGTACAATAACAATGTAATGTACGTTGTTTTAATTTAATGCCAAATCTACATTTATTTGAACAAAAGTATTTCAAATGTCACAAAAAATAAATTAAATTTTCTTGCACCTTATAAAGTACCTGATAAAACAAAAATCTCTCTAGAATCGTAGCTATTAGGTATAAATCTATCACATAAAACATCGTAGAGTGTTACTGAGAGCTTCCAAAGATTGATGTGTTCTGCCGACGACTGTTAGATTTAAGAGCGTGATTAAGCACATTTATTGAAGCGTCTAGACTTGAGTTAAGACATTATTGAGTTTGTTCAATAATACTTATTACCTTTAAGGATCTACGACTGGACTTGAGTAGGCTATTTAAGATTTTTATGAAAAAAGTAGTGTATGTCTTGGTCTACAATATAAGCTTTTATTAGGTGAACATTTTATCTGTAATAAATACAGCTAGATTAGTTTTTTCTCAAAGAAAAAACAACCTTTTCCGCAAGCTCTAATCTATAGTTTTCCTAATTCTCACTTAAATCAGTTCAGCCGTTTAGACGTGACAATGTAAACGACAAATGGTGTGATTTTATAATGTTGGGGTGTATTGTATCAATTTCTTTTCTGAGTTGTCCAAACGGATGAAAAATGGATTTTATGTTAAAAATCATAGTTTTCAAATGAATGCTACATGGTAGCGATCATAGAAAAACACCAATTTTATTACCAGTTAAAGTTAGCATACATTATAATGATAAGTAGGTTGTTAACTCGTTATCCAGGCATTTCTACTAACGCCCACTTTAACAGTTTTGTGACTCGTGATATATGACCTTAATCATCTTCTATTGTAAAGGAATAATGTGCTCAGAAACTACATTATACAAGCTACATTATATTTTGTATGGAGATCATATATAAAGGTCAACATACCCATTAAAGTTTCTTATTCAAGTAGAAAATACATTATATTATTATAACTATAATATCATAAAATACTTTTTAATAAAACTCTTAAAAAGAAATTCGCGAGCATTCTATTGAAAATTTCTTAAAGCGCCTTGCAATATATTTTAGCAACTTATTGTAGGAACGTGTTTGAGAGCTTTATGATATTTTCCCCAGGCGCTTTCTGTAGAATAGATATTTTACTTTACGTTTTATCTCTTAAATATAAGTTCATATAACCGTTGTTATTTTCTATATAACAAGTTTATTATTAAAATAACTAGGAGGTCCGAAAACAAACCGTATGACTATCATTAAGGTCAATATCTACACGTCTTAGGGTCATTTGAAATATAATATAAAACTTTAATAACACGCATAAAGCAGTGCTTGAAACCCTTTTAAAATGAGAGGCTTTTTATACCGACTATAAAATGAGTCTTAAAGAAGTAGCTTTAGGGATTAAACTGGCTTGGCAAGAGATAGAAGTAAGAATGTTTTACTGGCCTATAAACTGTTTTATAGGGGTCTGGACAGAGTGTAGGGAAACTTAGAAAAGTAATATGAAGTTTATTTAAGGTATTAATAAAGTGGGAGTTTAGTGTTACAAGTTTGTCCGGGAGGCGATAAGATTAGTTTATCTTTGTACATAATAATGATAATATTATACAGTATATGAAGTTAACAGTAGGCCTAATTCTGTATGAATAACTCAGATAGGGGCACATGTAAGTAGAAACAACAGAAAATGCATACATCCTGTTGCCTACCTATAGGTACTATATACTTACCGATGTTCAAAAGATATTCAAGCGTAGAAAGAAAACACACTTAATTATCCAAACCCATAAAGAATGGCGTCCGTCTAATTATACTTTCAACAAAGTTAGCTAGATTATCCCGCAATAACACAAACTATAATACTATCTTTTAAACTATAATACTAACCCCAGAAGATCTCAAAAAATAAAAGAAAATCTTCAAAAAATAGGCGAAGTGACAGCCAGAAATTCACAAAAAATATAACTAAAGTTATCAATTGTATTACTAAAGTTATGAATACAAATGTATCAATCAGTGATAGACAAGTATTCATAGTTTATTTGTTTTTGTCTCCAACAGAGTATTTTCGTAGACCTATCAGAATTGTTTAGCAATAACTCTAGTCCAAGGACTGACAGTAAAATAGTAGTAAAACTATCGATAATATAAATATCTTGGACATTTGAGATATTTCCTCTGAATCATTTGGTTTGGTGAAGGGCGACTTGTGTAAGAATTGTTTTTATTTGGTATTTTTAGACATTATAGTGCTGAAGCTGTACATTGAGAAAATAAATGGGTGAGATAGCTGTTTGACAAAATAATGTTAAAATTTAGTCAAGAAGTTAAATGATAATTTTGGTTTATCACAATTGGTTTTCTCTATTGTTGTATTCAAAACTTATTTTACTCCTAAATCGTTTTCCCGTAAAAAATGCTTTATAACCCTCAATGGACGTAAATATTTCTACTTTAACTAATATTGTTATATGCTTGTTTAAAAAGACAACTCCTTAAAAAGCTTATTTCTAAAATATAAATAAAATACAAAAAACTAGAAAAATCACAGTAGATTTTGTCAGAAACCAGCCAATTGGACATCGATAATTTGTACTAAGTTATTCAACCGTCTTTATTCATTCACTTCAAATTGACAATATCTTATCTTATTCTTATTACTTTCATTATAACTAAAATAAAACGAACCTAAATCCATAACACTAGTTTTCCCAAGAACAACAACAAAGCCTACAAAAAAGTAACCACTCTATATAATTGATAGGTGTTTTTCATCCCCTATTTTGAAGGGAGTCAATGATTTGCGGACCGTACTTGTATCGACCGCATGGACTTGACCCAGTTAGTGAGAGCAGGTGTGGGCCTCACTCTAGACTGTTTCCATAGTTTGTTTTGGATGTGGTTAAAACATTTTTATCTTACAAAAGAATACAAGCTATGCAAAAATACTGTTAAAGGTACTAACTACTGTGTTAAAATAGATCTGGGGGCACGGAAGTGCCCCCGCAAGTCGAGCAAAAAAAAAGCGGCACGGCCGTAACATCCTTTTCTCGAAGCAATTCGGGCTATTTTTGACACCCCTATAATTTCGTTGTGGATAATACAAGAAGCCTGGATTTTCAGCAACTAATTAGTCATTGTATAAACACGGTATATTTAAAATTTCAGTCAATTTGAACCAGTAGTTTAGGAATGACAACTTGTTAAAATTTTGAATTTTGTCACTCACTGATTCACTGACTCACTGACTCACCGATCATCAAAAGTCTAAGGTACTTCTAGCAGACTTAGAAGCTTAAAATTTAGAATACAAATAGGGTTTAGTGTCTTAATCATGGGAAAATTTTAATATTTTCTAATTTCGGTCCAGTTTTCTAAATACACCAACTGCAACAATAACTTTGTAATCTCATATAAATGTATAAGATTACAAGGTTACATTTGCAGTTAATGAATTATTATTACAGTAGAAAATAAAATAAATAGGTGTAAATAGGTACCTACTATATGAGACATAACGGGGGAGGGGGTATAGGGTGGATAAGGGTGTTTAGCCCATGAAACTGAACAACATTCCCATAGGAAAATATGTTGAATTATGAAAAAAAAACGTCTTTCCATACAAATTGGACTTATGTTCGCTCTACAAAAAGAAGTGAGATGCCATCAAAAACATTCTGTAAAAACCTCAAGTCTCGCCGTAAAAAGTTGTGAGATCGATATAATACCAAGTCGATTAATCTATTTAGTCTCTACTTAAAGGACCTTCTGTCTTAAGTTATTACGTATGTTATTATCATGCCAATTTAAAAAAAATACCTTTAAAACAATTAGATCGACTTGGTCATCGCAAGAAAACACAAATTCGCCATTAACATTTCAGGAGCATTAACTTCTCGTCGTGCTGTGTAGTGTGATACATACTAATAATTAAATCATGCGATGGCCAGGTCGGTCTATTTGTTTTAAAGGTATTTTTTTTAAATTGGCATGATAATAACATACGTAATAACTTAAGACAGAAGGTCCTTTAAGTAGAGACTAAATAGATTAATCGACTTGGTATTATATCGATCTCACAACTTTTTACGGCGAGACTTGAGGTTTTTACAGAATGTTTTTGATGGCATTTTCATTTACCGGTGTGCATCGTTTCTTTAAAATACTTTCTGAAGTTTTCGCGCGATTAAATACAAACATCTAAACTTTCGAATGTTAAACATTAGTAAAGTCACAAAATCTCAGGGCCATTAAAAGTAAGAACTCTTTAAACCACATTCAACCAGCATCGTCTTCAACCTGGTTTAATAGTATATTTTTACAATAAGAGCAAAACGAAACTCCACTTCACAAGTTTAGTAATCCAGTACGCTATAAACAAAGAAATCGCTATAACATTAAAATGTTATCCTTTTACGAAATCTGATCTTGAAGGTTTATAAAAACACCCTTCCTCTTATTATGACACACGAGTTTTTAAGGTGTGCATCTTTCTACCTACGTACGTTACTACGATATTACTACGCCAAAACATCTAGTAACAGTTTGGAATGCGTTAGAGACTATCAAGTCTGAGGTTCGAAATACTATGAATGCGACGGTTTAAACCATAACTTTTAAACTCTCGCGTTGCATGTTTTATGTATAATAGAATACGGGAATTAACGCGAATACGCATTTTACCTTAAAATGCCTAACGACGGTTTAAAGGCGGTACGTTTAGTATGTATTTCTGTATCTTTGTTTTCATCACCAAACTTATTTGGGTGAATAAAATATTTAAATATACCTATACTCCATACTATACTTGCAAAGACATCCTAAGACTATAATAATACCGCGAGTAAAGTCACAATAGACAACTAGTTACAAACTATGTTTCCGTCTTAAACCTTAGCTAACGTTATATCGGCAAATGGATTATTGATCACAGTTATGGAAGTACACAGGTGGACGCAGACAGATTATCCTTTAATCGTCTTATATGTAAGACGGGAAGGAGTATGAGAACAATGTAGATGACTAGTTGACCGTGGCTTCGTTCGCGTGTAATTTGTGTATAGTGAAAAAGGCTTCTAGGTGGTAGTTATGAGTAGAACCACGTGTCAGATTTTAAGTATGGCTCTGAGATGTATATTACCATCCTAATTAAAGCGGTATTTTTGACAAAACATGGAAGTAAAAGTAAAATAAATAAACTTATAAAACGCAAAATCATATTTAATTAAGAATGTCAATCATCTGTAATAGATGAATTGGTACGGGCCAGTGATTATGATGATGAATGTTAAAGTTGATCTCGGTTTT
The DNA here is from genome assembly GCF_050436995.1 of Anticarsia gemmatalis. Lineage (NCBI taxonomy): Eukaryota > Metazoa > Arthropoda > Insecta > Lepidoptera > Erebidae > Anticarsia > Anticarsia gemmatalis. Next base: position 12,248,209 of record NC_134756.1, read on the forward strand.
TGTTAGCAAAATCAATGTGTAAAGAAATTTTATTATATCAAATAATTATGTAATTCTTAACTGTTGTAATTAAACGACGACGAACGAAATCTGCTAAACAATGTTAATCATAATCACCCTCGTATCCGGCGACGTTTACATACAAATCTGTTTACATAACTGCTAAATTATTTACCTTCTCACATAATACATTATGTATGTGAAATTTCATAATTAAAATCAATTTCCCGACGTATATTTACCTCTACTCCGCATTTAAATCAAATAACAATCTCAGCGCCTGCAATGAATATGATAATTACTATTATTTCATTAATTTGCTATGCGGAATATGAAAGGCGCTATTGCCGTGAATACGGAATAATAATATGTTTTCGACGCGTATTTCAAGAGTTTGTTGGAAATTACATAACTTTATAAGCTTTCTAGACCTGAATATAATTTTAAGCAGTTGGAAGTGTAAATTTAGATTTGAGCTGTTTTTCAGTTAGAAAGTTATAATGATAACATCACTCAAACGAATTCATACTTTGATTTTATCAAAATGGCATTTGAAAAGCTGTACGTGTTTTAATTAATGAGCTTATTATTTCTTTCTCCGAAATAAAAGGTAATCAATACCGTTTTAAAAGTAAATCTAACCTTTGACATGGATCAGCTTTAGTTTAGGTAAAGACGACTATTTATCACTTGTATTATGTACGAAGACTCAGTTCAATCACATGAAGCGGCCACCCATTAACTAGCAAGCCACCCACGCCACTAGTTGCTTAATTCACTGTCATTCTACTGATAGTTGGTGATCACAAATTACTATCTTACAAAAAATATATTTCGTGCTACTGGACTGGCCCGACTTCGTACGAGTATAGTACAATTTGGTCCCATTGATTCCATCCCCATGGGAATTTAGATCCCATCGATCCCATACAAACCTTGTTCCGACAGTTACAAACATATTAAAAAAAGAATTATACAATATAGTTTAGTTGTTCAAAAGTTATGCGCGTACCTACATACATTTCGGGGATTCATTTTTGTTTATATAGATATAATAACTTTAATTAAAATGTAACGTTTTAAAACAAAACTGTATTTAATCATCTTTTATCCTGCAATTTGTAAGTTTTACAAGCCGTTATAAGCCGTGAAGAAATATTCACGAGTCGGTGCAATTTATTGACTTTCAGGCTTTGCGCTTTACAAAGGCTTTGGACGGAAGCCGGTGTTCAACAATGGATTAACTATCGATTCAAAGTGTTTTACATACTACATAGTACATAGATATTGGGATTTTTTGGAGCGGACGTGAATTGAAATTGAATTCGGATAGATAGGAGCGGGAGTTTTTGCATTTTGAGCTGATGTAAGCGAAGTTTATAAAAGGATAGTACATTCTGATAGCAAGCTTATTTAGTTCTAAATAAAGTGTATTTTAGATAAAAAGGATAAATTTGTGACATTAAGACGTATGTATGTATTATCCCTAACTCCAAACAGAAGCATATTACAGTTTAACTTTATGTGAGTAAAATATAAACCTTATGCACTTAGATTTGCGATATTTCCTTTTATAGTATCTACCGAGTAATTATTATTATAACCTAGTGCCTATTTTCCTCGGAGACGTAGGTAGATTAGATAGAATGAAGAGGTTTAAAATTTGAAAAAATCCTGTTGGCTTTAACTAGGTACTTAACTTATTTAACTCATGTTATACTTAACTTTATATTAGATATGTCACTATACTATTATGTTCCTGTACCTTTTAATATAATGTAATAATATGTCTACTGTTTGTGATCCAATATAAATAAATAAACTTATGACAACTTCTCTGAATCAAATCGTTTATCCAATTTGCAATCAAAACAAACGCGAGTCAGTGACCTCAAACAGCAGAATCAGCTGCAACAATCTCAATAAGTGTCCTACTTGTGGACAATAGAACATGTTCTGACGTGACGAGCTCTTTCACTCACTGTTCCGTCTGTTTCAATAGAAACAACTGCTAACTCGGAGCATACTGTTGTAAATGTCGTGTTTATTAGGTACGGTTTTGTTTTCATATTTATTGAGTTTTTTTACAACCTTTGTTGCAGTAGTGCAAATACCGTCTAGATCTTGAACACAGATCTCGGTAGAGTCCTTGAAAGTATTCGTTTTTTAAGTCCAGCGGAGAAGTTCTTGTATCCAAAGCCAAAATTTATAGTCATTTCCGAAGTACAGAATGTTGTTCAAATAAATAAATAAATAAATATTATTGGACAACTCACACACGGTCATTTGATTCCAAACTAAGCAGAGCTTGTACTTTGGTAACCAAATAACTGATAAACATACTTATATACTTCTAAATACATACTTATATAGATACATTAACAACCAGGCTCAGAACAAATACTCGTGCTCATCACACAAAGATTTGTCCCGGGTGGGATTCGAACCTACAAAAGATATACCTTTATCTTAAAAATGCAAAGACGTCGGCTGTACATTGGTCAAATCAGTATACTGTCCCAGTTAACCAGTGATAGAATGCACCAGTACCCGTGTTTTGTGCATGCCAGGCTACTTTAACTTTCACATCTCAACATTTTCTGTTTCATTGTCACTTTATTTTTATATCACACACTAATAAAGTTATATAAGTATGGCTGCAACGACCCCATAAAATAACAACGGCTTGGCTGATAACATCCACTATTAATTAGAATAGACTATGCATAGGCCTACATCAAATTACCGATGCACTAATATCTAATAGGTCAACAATCAACTAACCTAATTACAGCTAATTAATTACTTACTCCAATGATACGCAGATTGATATTTCGGTGAATATAAATTAGTTTACATTTGTATGAATATTTTAAACATTAAGGTTAGATTGTCCTATTTTCATTAAATTACCGGAAAGTAAGGAGTACAAACAAAACGCTTCGCCAATTGCAATGACTTATGTAAAGGGAAATCGACTCGCAATTGCTGTAGGAATTTTTACATAGGTAAAGGTCTTTACCTAGGTCCAAAACTTTACATAGGTTCAGGTCTTTAAGGGCCAGGTCTTCACATAGGTCCAGTTCTTTACGTAAGTACATTAAATTGAATGCTATGGCACTTGATACTTCCATACAAAAGATATAAACCAATTTTTTTAAGCCAATTAGAATTAATTAAATTAAGGCCAAACCATCATAATTATAGTTTCTTACACTATCAGAGATATAAAAAACTTTTACTATCCTTGTATGTTCTTAAATCTAGGAAACCTTCAGTAAAAACCTCCAATAAAATGTAACATGAAAGCGGTCCATTTGTATTGAAGGCTGCGATAACAAGCTCAGTTTCAGATCAGCTAGTATTAAGCTCTTCGGACGCTGTAATAGCTTTCAAATAAAATGTTCGCTTTTCCACTACGGGATTAAAGAGATTGTCGTATTGAGAAGCTGTTTTCAAGACTTTGTTTTTAGTGTTGTCAGGGATTGCTATGTCATGTTTAAATTTTCCCCTTTGCTATTTTCCGGGACTCATTAATGACGATGATCGTATGAGCGATAATCTGGAATAAAAGTCAGTAATTCTCATACCGGCGGTCTTGTGTGACAAGATATTTTGATGTGAATAAGGCAAAGGAAGTTTGTAAGCATCTTACGTTCTGTGGTCCTTGACTACCCCTATGGGACGTAACATTATTTATGTATGTATGTATGTTATTAATGATGACTAAATACCTGTTTGTGGTCACCTTTCAATAAAGATGCCCCCTATAAAGATCAGTAGTTTAAACTGACTACTATTGACAATAGATAAGCTACAGACAAATTTTGTATAAAATGATGTTAGAAATACATGATGTTTCTGGGGTAATGACATTTATAAACGTTAATTTTAGAGAACTCTTATAAAATGAGGGATTATGTTTTGAAACTTGCAACTATTACTTTTATTAACTAAGACAAGAACAGATAATAAACTCATCTTAATAAATATTCTTAGCTTACTAAAGTTGCCGTACCTACAAAATAAAAAGTAATTTTCCGTAAGAAAAGGTTCGAAACTTGTTATATAGAACACAAAACAGTTTGAATACGGCTGTCCTTAAAAGTTTTTGATTTTATTTGAAAGCAAATATTGTGAGTTACTTTGATTAGTTTTCTTCTAAAGATGTTTTTGAAGGAAAAACAGGGGATAAAATGTTTCTGAGTTTTGTTTTATAATAACTTTATTAGCTGAAGGGTTGTATTCAAAAAGTAAATTAGTTAGAGTACAAAAAAATCTGTTTCTAGATTAATTATACAGTTTCTTTTTTTATATTAATGTAGAAGTTTTAAGTATCTTTGCTACTGAAAGAAACTACTCATGTAGATTTTATATAAACATGGCTATATAACATGAATAAATTTTAATAATAGTAACGCGGCCAAACAATAATTTATTTACTGAGCTAAAAGCTAGATTGTTGAATAAATCTGAGTTTAAGATGCAGTTAACAATTGTGTAAAATATTTTGGTCAGAAGGCCAATATTACCAAATTCACTGATGGCCCCTATGAGTATTAGCTGCTAGTTATTTTCTACACACACTATCAAAATTAATATCATCAGATAAAACCAGACTTTAAAACAAAGCCTGCTTCAAAATCGTCTAGAATATTACACAATCATCACATCGTAAGCCTTACATATTCAGTACATCTAACCGTGTAAACGTGTTCTCAAATTGGCCTAGGTACAGCACAGGGTTAAACGAACCATTGAACCTTAACCGTCGGTGGAAGCTCATTTACATATTGCACTCCACGTTGTAAGGACCGAAATTTACGTACGTACATAAAGATGTCTGGTTGAATATATTCATTGAAATATTATGAATTGGCAAGTTTCATATTTTCCACTAGCTGACCCGCGCAATTTCGCTTACGTCACATAAGAGAGAACTGGTCATATTTTTCCCCGTTTTTGTAACATTTTTTCTACTCTGCTCCTATTGGTCGACGCGTGATGTTATATAGGCCTATAGCCTTCGTCAATAAATAGGCTATCCAACAGTGAAATATTTTTTCAATTCGCTGCAGCGGTTCCTAAGATTAGCAAACAATCAAACAAACTCATCAGCTTCAGCGATTGCTTTGGGGTTGATTTTTTAAATGAAAACATGTGGTCCTGATGTCAGGTTTGTAATTATTTTCATGTTGAATTTTATTTTGTGTAGCGGTGTAGTGTAGCGTCTTTCGTATTTATAGTATCAGTATAAATTTTATAACACAATATTTTAAATCTTTGCGGGCATACGATAATCCTATTAATTTTATTTCTCTGTTTACTTACTCTCCTTGTTTCTTTGTTTAGTTTTCACTTAAAGTCTAGAATAAAGTCATTATAATATGTATTCAAAAGATCCTAACAAGGGTGTGGTTGTGGTATTTCAGAATAAAGAAGGTTACGATCAAGGTTCATTATTTTGTTCAACATTCATATAAAAAGGAAAAGCCTTGAAAATATGTAGATTTTGCTGTAAAATTTCTCCAATAGCGCCTTACAGAAACCTCACTCAAAGCGAAATTAATTCACGGCTAAAAAACACTTCCCTACGTACTTGAATGGCGGAATCATTAAAATTCCAATTACTATTCGCTGGCACACTTTCTTTGGAATATATCTAAGTGACGTCATCAGAGGGGGGCGGGGGGAAAGACATCTTATTAGTCTTTCTCAGTCGGGAAGATGGTGACCCAATTTTTCCTTTTTTATGTCCTCAGAACGTAATTATTATGTATCTGTATATATTTTTTATTTTATTTTTTAGCTGAGGTTTGTTGATAAGTTCACAGGAAAATTCTTGAGGAAGAAATCTTAGTTGTGCTGTTCGGTGATTTAAGATTTGCGTTTGAATGAAAGCAGGAAGTATTTTTTTGTTTAGTAATCTAATTAATACTTCTTTTGAAATTATTATATTCTAATATGGGCAAATGGTTTCAAAAGATCATCTTTCCAGTTCTGTGAAAGGTAACTAGGTACTAATTGATTGGGACTCAGTAAACTACATTGTTTTATTGATCTTTTTCTATATAATTCATTGAGAAAAGCATTAATTTTTAATGATATAAGAATATTTCCTAGAACGACATAAAAAATCGGATAGGAAACCCATCCCTTTCCTTACCTTGACAACGTAACTTGACCTCAATCAATAACAACTGGCTAGTACTGGCTACTGAATCACTATAAATACTATACGTATACATTCCCTTACTCTACATCAGCTGGTTGTGTTCCCAGCAAACGATCAATTAGAGCTCTACTAATAAAGCCATGTAGAGACTCGTGAGTTATCGCTACGGTTGGACGGGAAATTACTTCTTTTTTTGTTTGTGGTTAGTAGTGTCAAAATTAAGTTTGTTCTAAGTTTACCACTTAATACGTACAGGTTTTGATTAGTTGCATATGTCTGGTTGACTTGGTAGTCATTACAATAGAGCAGGGATTGGAATTTAAATGAACACAGTCATTGACATTTACAATATCGGTTATTGTTATATAATTCGATATGTTATCATTTTGGTTGTTAATCGTTCCAATTGCAGGTATTCACTAGCAATAACAAATGTATAATTACTGTATTATTTTCTATAAAGAATCAGTAAGTTGGTATTCAAAAATTTATTTATGAATACCAATTAATTGATTAATTAATAATTAAATTTCCTCAAATAAAATCCTTAAAAACACTTAATTTCCTTCACAATAAAAACAAGAGTTCAGGTAGCAATCAAAGGAAAAACGAAAATCTTTCTTAATTTTTTTTCACCGCATATTTTCAACAAAATACAGCCGTCGTCCTCATTTCATTAAAACAATTCTTGCTAATACGCAGAAACATTCATTTAACAATTCATCCTTGAAGCGCTGTTCAAACACTACTATCTTTGGCCTACGATTTGTAAATGAAAAGGAAACAACGTCTAGTAGTGAATTGTTTGAGCCGACCACTGACGGAAACTGGGTCGCTTCTCGACCCCACTTCTTACTATTTGTATGTTTTACTTTAGTTTTAGTACTGGCTTCCCACTGTGAAGTTTTTGTAAGAAAATTATAACTAGTTCTACCCTAATGGTTTGAGTCTACGACAAGTTTTTCTTATTCATCCGAAACAATTGTAGACGCGAGAGAGAGAAGATGTAGATTTTGAATAGAAGTAGTTTTTTTGTGTTGAATAGCCAATTTACTGAGGAACGTTTATTATGTGGAAGTTGATTAGCGGTAATTTTTTTTGTGAAAACGAGAAAACTAAAGTCAATGCTGTTATACATATAGTAGAGATCAATAGTAGAGGTTTTAGACGGGATTAAATGATTTTTTTTATAATCTTTATTTATTGAGGGCTTTTAACTCTATGAGCTTAAGTCAGCCCCATCACAACAAAAACAAAAAAATTGACACAGTTATTTTCTTAAAACTATAAAATATAAATTTATAAACACATTTCACCTCACTGGCTGGATAAACTAAAAAAATGCTAAACATTCCTATGTCTAAACAATTCAAATTTGGGATTAAATGATAAATCAAATCTTCTTGATTAACACAAACTAGTAAGGAAAAGTTCATGAGATTACGAAAATAACGTGTATTCTTTAAGGTACACAACATATAAACCATTTCAGATTAGATTAATCCAAATAACACGCATTGCTGTAAAAGAACAGCAGTGAAAATTACAGTTTTAGATTAACTCAACAGTAACACATGATCTTATCTTATCATTCCGTTATCACTTTATCAGTAACAGTATCGTGTAGAACATTGACTCATGTTGTAAACATTAGCTGTTACTGTTTCAATATGATATGGTTGTTTTTTTCTAACAGTTTTTCAATTACGATATCATGGTCAGAAGGAAAAGGTAATAAATAAGTGACGTTTATGTCATTGTGAGATAACTTAAGCCTTTTTAAAACTGAATCGTTGAAAAGTTTCCCTAAAAGACGATTCGAGCACTATACATGATTGGAAAATATTAAGATACTATTTTAAAGAACGGTTTTAATAACATCATCTGATCCTAGTCTGAGTTCTTTTTTTTTCTAAGCCTGTGACTGTTCCACGGCTGGGTAAGGGTCTCCTCCCGTAAGAGGGCAGGGGGAAGGGGGATTTGGCCTTGAAACATTTTAGTAAACTATTCCTTAAACTATGAACTCAGAAATTAAGAATCTCGTGTTGAAGTTTTGACAAAGATGAGATTTTTATATTTAGCCGAGTGTGTCACTCGACGAAGAGATCAACATCGTCATTATAAGAATTCAATGCTTCAAAAACATACAATTCAGATTCTTTATCACTCAATCTTAAAGAAACCTTACTTAATTTTCCTCACACGTAAGCCTTCATCATGCCCACTAAAGGCTCGACAAAGGCTCTCCTAAACACCTCAAGGGACAGTGTGCACTTTATGTGGCCGGCAGTGTAATTTTATTAGACCACGTTACTTGCACGACAGTGTACGTAAGACGTTATTACAGTGAAGGAGAATAGGGTCATTATTTTGCATCAAGTGCAAGGTAATAAGTTTGCATTATAGAGGATCAACTTTTATGGTTAAAAAGTGTTATGACACACTAGTCAGTACCTGCGATATTGTGTAGTGTATGCCACTGCTGATAAAGAGGTCTTGGGTTAGTTCCTGTATTTAACTTTTGATTCTATATAGGGTCTTGGGTAAAAAGGCTTGCAATGTTTTTGGGAATTTGGGTATATGGTAACAGGTTTACCCTCTATGAGACGAACAATAAGTTAATAGTGAAAAATTCTTCTGGGTACGCTTTCAGTGTGCTAATATAAAGATGACAAATGAGGATTTCTAAAAATCCATTTTTATTCTCAGGCAGTATTAATAAAAGTACTTTTAGTTAGTTAGTTAAAATACGTTTAAACTATCTCTACACCTTAAACTTCAATCAATAGAGTTAACACTATGTTACACGGTGATTAGCCCTTAGTCAGGCTATCCGGTCAGTCCCGGGTCGGGCGACAGCCGGGTTATTTCCCTCGAGAATGAACCCGGTCATTGACAGTCGATACTCTCTTTAGATAAATTACTTTTATACCATTGGGGTTAGGGCGTGTTGAGGACATTCCTGTGCTGTTTGTAATTCATGAAAATACTTTTAAAAGTATAAATTGTCCTTTAAACGAGCACGGGATTTAAAGAAGATTTTTTTAAAGTCAAGGCTTGCTAGCTAAACAAGCGGACTCAGTGTGGGTTGGATCTTAGTATTCTAAGCTATGTTGCTTAACTTTATCTAATCGTGTTCCCTCAATGACACTTATATCACGAAGAAGCCTTACATAACGTCTAATGGTCTTTCAATTGGATTGATTTAAATTGACTTTGAAATTAAATGTTTTACTATTAGAAACAATTAGTACGCATAGCTACTAACCACTTAAAACCCTACCAATCATTAAATATTGGAAGTGACTGAAGAACGGAATTTCGCATGAGACGACAAAATACTAGCCGCAAATATACAACATCGCGTAGGATTATAATTCGCAAAAGAATTCTGCTCTAAATTCAAACGTTCGAAATAACGGCGTTTTACGTCAAAATCAAGTATTTATATGACATTAAATGAGGCAATTCAATAGGATGTGTGGTTTCAATGACAAACACTTGATTTATCCTCGGTCGTAAAGTGAAATGGATGGATTTGGATCTCTTTCATATATCAGATAGATAGGAACCTTGAAATTAGGTGCTCCAATTAATTTGAAAGAAGGGATTAATGAGATTTGTACGTAATTTGATTGCTTCGATTTGAAAAGCCATGTAAAGTTTATATCCTTCAAAACCTACATTCTAAGTCATTTGTGAAATATAAGCAAAATATTTTGAATCGCCTCATTACATCGAATTTTATATTTATTTTATACTAATCCCTATAAATATTATTAATGTGAAAGTAGAATGTCACGTTTGTATGTTTAAACGGCAGAATATGTTTGATCAAAATTCAGCATGAAATGGTAGATTAAATCCTGGAAAATAATTATTGCTTCAAATTTTCACTAAATCTACGAGACAGGTGGAGCCAGGATATTAACAGGAATATTGTAAAACAAACCATTTTGAAATTGATACATTAATTATAGCTATTCGAATTTATAACAGAAGCCGTTATTTTGAATATCGCATAATACTCTGGCCAAATTATGTTATTTGAAATACGATGCACATTGAACCGCTCGAATTATTTGAATTTAGAACATGTTGAACGTTTTAGTGATGTGCTGGTTGCGGTTTAATAAAGCGATTATGTGAAAATCGCATATTAGATTAATTTAACAACTATTTTGATAATAATATTAAACATTGCATGAGGAATTTATGGGGACTAAACATCTGTTAAATAAAATTAATTACGTTTTTTACGTAACATTCTTTTTCTTTACCACATAATTGATGTTTAGCTTATTTCACTGATTGTTGGGAGCTCATCGCATGATCAATTATTGTATCAACCACATTGTTAATCTTTTGGCGATTGAAAAGAGTGCCTGTCAGTTAGTTGCTAGCTCTTCTCGTAAGCCTCTACCACCTTTCCGAGCTAGTGATAAATTCAGTTATTGTAACGACTATCATAAGTGTCAATATTGGACCTATATAAATAAATGATTTGATATTGATATTGACTTTATGTTACATAGTTTGTCATGCATTATATTTTTTATTTATTAAAAGGCATCATCAATTTTATGTAACAAATTATGCGAGCATTTAAAAAAGGAATAAACATTTTGAATGGTCCTTTATTTAGTATTAGTTCTTAATACAGCTAGAAAATGTTGGCATCTATATAGCACTAAAGCTTTTATGATAATACTTTTAATACACTAAGTGCTATGCTCCTACGACACGTTTACGCATTTTTTCGTCATATTTCATACGTCTGATTACGACTTGAGGGTTATTAATTTTACTTTTACAGACAGGTAGTTTCAACGCTCGCGTTTTTAATGGTTTATGGGTAACGAGAATGTAATCGTGAACTTATATCACCTGTAGGTATAAGAATGTTAAAACGAGAAATTTTATGTAAGGTAATTTTCCTAATCACAATTTCTTGTAAAATTATATCTAAGTTTATGAAGGGAATGGTTAGAAACAGCTACTTTCTTCTATAGTTTAATGGATAGCGATTATGGTTTTTGGCTCAACTATTGTTAACACTTTGATATTTCAAAGTGTTATATAATAGTCAATTGTGTCACCTAAACATAGTGACATTCCGTTCCAAACTATTTAGTGGAGGGAAATTTGGCACCATACAATTCATAAATTCGAAATAATTGAGGTTCAAAACGTCACACGCGATACAATGCATAATTATACGAGTATAACTAAATGTCTGAAAGCCTTTAGTCTCACACAAGGGGGTACGGGAGTGTGCCGCCCAAGTTCTAAAAATAACTCCGGCCGGGAACAAGGGCGTGCATTATTTACACGGACCATTTCGTATCACTTTTCACGCCGTACAACAGCCGCGTCTGATGTGAGAGACCGCAACACATTTGGGAATAATGACGAGAGGTAACTCAAGATAGGCAACTTGAATTTTAAGTGGGAATTTCTAAATATATGCAAAATTTTAGAGCTGTATTATATGATAGACGATGTATATGTACAAACAGCGTGTAAATGTAAGTTTCCAAGGTTATAAAAGGATATTTTCTATGGCACGCATAATAATTAACTGCCATAGAATCGTGCCAATTTATATTGTATCATGGTTATTCAGCTCTGTTTTAATATTTTTATCATAACTAACATAATAAGATACGTACCTATACATCATGTCTGCTATATACCAAGATAAAACTATAGATAGTAGAATAACTTACTTTATAAACATACAGATGCCAGTCTTCTCCATGGCCCTCGAGATTCCTTTCCACGAAGCAAGCATGGAGTACTTCTGCTTCGCGGTCAAAGGCAATCGAGGGTCCGTCGGAGGAGGAGGCCCATCATTCACCGCATTAGGAGCCCCTCCCCTTATCTCCGACGACGCTAATTTCCCCAACTGACAACCCATTTTGAACACAGTCACTAATAAAACATTTTAACACTCAAAAACGCACAACACTATACTTTTGTCATAGTTTTTTATTTTTAACACTCACACTTTTTCATTTTCGCTAACACTGCTAAATTTTAGCTTTCACTTCACTATTTTATTTTTTTTAAACGTCATGTAATCATGGTTTGAAATACGATTTTTTTTCTCTACAAAACCAAGATGGCTGCTTTCTGTTTGATGTTTTGTTCGTTTCACGTCGCGATTATCACTGTGGCTTCCATAATTCTGCGGTTATCATTCGTCCTTGTCACATCTTTTTATCTTATCTGGCCGTAATGGCGGCTACCTGTAAAAGAAATTGAGATATAATTAGATTCGGCGAAAAACCTTTTTCAAGTAACTTTTCTGTCGTTATAGTAAGAGTCATAATAATAATTTATAACGTTACAGATAATGTATTAGAAGGGCTCTAATTTCGTGGTTTATGGGTGCTTAAATTATTACGAGTAAAACTAATCACTTTTGGTGTTACTATGCTATTCCATACATTTTTTTAATGATTACAAAAATCTATAAATAATATGTTGTATGGAAAATCTTACACAGTTATACAGTGATTCTTTTTAATGTCGATAGCAATGGTCTAATTATACTCATCACAATATTGTTATATTATTATTTGAAAATGAGTTTATTTCATTCAATAAATAAAATAGTACCTTATACAGGGTGTCCCAAAACTCAACGATAATCCGAGACAGGATGAAAGGCCAAGTCATACCGGTTATAGGAAAAATAAAAAAAAAATTCCATATCACTTAGTTCAGCAATAATAGACACTTTTCAAAAAAGTTGAAATTCCACACCCTTGGTCGCATTTTCAAGTCCTGTGATCACCAATGTCACTATTTCGCTGTGTTTTTTTGAATTTCGTGATCTTAATTAAATATGCTATTAATCGTATAACAAATTAATGCACAAAACATAGTTAATTTAATAAAAAAAGTTAAGTTTTAGTGAGTCATCTTTCTCAAAAATATCGTTAGTCAACTTTGACGCTTCATACTGAAAAAAAAATGTACTACACTACCCTTGGCAAGTTATTTCAAAAGTTGGCGCATTTAATCAAGATTTCGAAATGGTATAACACTTGCCACTTTTCTTGCCATTAAAAATGTTATTTTTATTTGAACGAAGAGTATCCTCGCAAATGGATCGGACGCAGTGGTACAATTTTATGGCCTCCTCGTTCTCCCGATCTAAATCCAGTAGATATTTTTTTACTGGGAATGCATAAAGGAAAAAGTTTATTCGAAATCAATACAAAATCTATCAGAACTTCGCCAGAAAATTGACACAGCGTCAGAAGAAATAAATGCAATGAATTTTGCTTGACTGGTGAAAAAATCTTTTGTACGCCGTTGCAGAGCCTGTATTCATGCCAGAGGAAAGCAATTATTTTTAGTAAAAAGGTAATTGAGTCAGTCCATAACAAATATTTAATGTAATAAACATAATAGGTTATAATAATTAAAAAAAAAACAATGAGCGAACCATCGATCTTATTTAATTATTCTCCTTAAACTAAAGTAATTCCGAATTGTTTTCCTCTAGCATGAATTCAGGCTCTGCAACGCCTTACAAAAGACCTTTGCACCAGTCAATCAAAATTCATTGCATTTATTTCCTCTGACGCTGTGTCAATTTTCTGGCTAAGTTCTGATAGATTTTGTATTGATTTCGAATAAACTTTTTCCTTTATGCATTCCCAGTAAAAAAATATCTACTGGATTTAGATCGGGAGAACGAGGAGGCCATAAAATTGTACCACTGCGTCCGATCCATTTGCGAGGATACTCTTCGTTCAAATTAAAAATAACATTTTTAATGGCAAGAAAAGTGGCAAGTGTTATACCATTTCGAAATCTTGATTAAATGCGCCAACTTTTGAAATAACTTGCCAAGGGTAGTGTAGTACATTTTTTTTTCAGTATGAAGCGTCAAAGTTGACTAACGATATTTTTGAGAAAGATGACTCACTAAAACTTAACTTTTTTTATTAAATTAACTATGTTTTGTGCATTAATTTGTTATACGATTAATAGCATATTTAATTAAGATCACGAAATTCAAAAAAACACAGCGAAATAGTGACATTGGTGATCACAGGACTTGAAAATGCGACCAAGGGTGTGGAATTTCAACTTTTTTGAAAAGTGTCTATTATTGCTGAACTAAGTGATATGGAATTTTTTTTTTATTTTTCCTATAACCGGTATGACTTGGCCTTTCATCCTGTCTCGGATTATCGTTGAGTTTTGGGACACCCTGTATAGAGTTTGCTGATAAATCTCATTATTAATAAAGTTAATATAAACTTATTTGCTTATCTCTAAAACAAGTGCTAATAAAATTTTACAACCCCAACAATAAGTTCTCATGAAAATTCATGAACAAATTGTACGAACAAAAGTTTTTAAGTGAATAAAGAGGTTTGAAACAATCGTAGATTTTGTGGTTTCGCCTCGTGGAGCTCGGTTAAGTTTGAAATTCCAATTTCGAGTTCGATTTTTTTCTTTTACGGCTTGAAATCCTTATTTTTGGTTTTTGAACATCGATGCAACTGATGAAATTATTTTTCGGTGTCATTTTTTAAATTTAGTTATAATTTAGTTTAGCTATGTTTTTATTATATGGTATTAATAACTATTATTAAACCAAAGAACAAAAATTGTCTATTTAAAGAAATTACAGCTCCAATTTTCAAAATTCTTTCTCTTATAAGGTGTTATACGAATATTTTTAAAAATAAATGAATCTGCATAAATCAGCTAGTTTAGATATTTTAACCAAAAGTTTAAAATTGCGGAGCCAATTAAAACTTAGAAAGGCGTAACTAAACGTAAAAATCATTGATGTTTAAAATGAAACGAAAACATTTAGAAATCACTCCTTTGAATTCAAATCGAAGCTAATCAGAGTCAAACTTACATAACAAGCACTTCTAATTAAACTTTCAACTATTTAATACGACTTTCAAAGTTCACTTTTATCTTATAAAAGACTTTTAAACACTTTTATGAAAGACTATTGAAGTTTATTTTTATTATTTTTTAAACTTTTAGCAACTGCGCAGAAGCGTCAGTGGGTATATAATTGGCACTTGACTAGGAAGCGTGCTTAAAAGGCAATGATTTAAATGCTAAAAGGTAGACTTGTTAAATAAATATTCACTTTTTTGCCACTCAAGGTTTTCTATCGATAAGTATAACATAATATGGTTATAAGTTTAAATTCGTACTATTGACTTTTTGACATAAATTAGATCGCATTATACCTAATTTTATTGATTTGCTCATGGCGATATATCAATGGAAAAATACTTCAAAATCTGTTTCCATCCCTGAAAAACAATGACGCCACTGAAAAATATGCAAATAATGTATTTTAATATCATATTTTAACAAAAAAATAAACCTATAAAACCTAGCATTTTCATACTATGTTACAGGGGAAAAAATACACGAAAAATCCTTTATTCAATCGCCATTTTGATATCGTCATCAAAAACTACACGTGTCACGGAGTTTTCAGTACAATCCGATAACAGAAAGTGGATGGAAATCCATTTTGAAAATCTCATTACTTAACGACGGTCATTGCTACGTGAAATTTGATAAAATCGCGCCAAAAAGAGACAGTTTCGGGCAATTTTTTAAGAAAGATAGTATAATTTATGCGCGACGATTATTCAAATGTAAAACGGAGATGTATTGAATGGAAAGAATTAAATGGATTGAAAATGAGTGATGATTTTTTTCTTTTTATCTATTGTTACAGTGAATGAATGTGAATTTATTGTGAGTAGTTATAGGTAAACTATCTACCTCTTTTAAGGCGTTCTTTAACTAATCGCGGAAGTAAGCAGCTTTGAACGATCCAACCCAAAGATTAAATTGGGATGAATAGATCGTGTACCCATTCGATTTTCAATAGCTACTTTAGAGATGTAACATTTGATTCTCTATGAATATCCAGTACGAAATAAAAAAAAAATTTGCTTATATAAATGTCCCTATTACATAGGACAAACATTGTTAATGGGAAATACTGTATATCAGATTACACCTTTGGGTAAAAAAGGGGTGATGTATATGTGTATAAAATGCCTTACAATTAAACATCGTTCTCACTATATTTAGTTAACAAGTTAATGTGTAATAGCCTCAACTTCAGTACAAAATTACTTCCCTTGTGTATAATTTAACGCACCTCAACTATTAGTCATATTGTTAAGTAAATGTCACGTGGACTACTAAGAACTACTTCTGTGTAATATTACATTCTATCACGACAGTATTTTGTAGAAATACACTGTTATTAACACCCACTTGACTTGTTGTAGTAGATTGGATCATAATAAGTACTAAATGTAAGTTTTTTATATCTATACTAATATTATAAAGCTGGAGAGTTTGTTTGTTTGTTTGTTTGAACGCGCTAATCTCAGAATCTACTGGTCCGATTTAAAAAATTCGTTAGTGTTAGATAGACCATTTATCGAGGAAGGCTATAGGCTATACCAATAACATCACGCTGGGGCCATTAGGAGCGGAGTAGCAACGAAAAATGTTACAAAAACGGGGAAAATTTTGACCCATTCTCTCTTATGTGACGCAAGCGAAGTCGCGCGGGTCAGCTAGTTTTCAATAACTAAACAACAGTTAAACATTTATTTCTGAGAGTTTATATGTACTAGCTGCAGTTGGACTGCAAGTTACAGACAAATATGCAGTTTGCTTGCAGTTTCAATGCGGTCAACTATGTTTAAACTGCAGATTGCACAGTCCATTAGCAGTCACTCTTGCTCTAACTCCAGCTCATAGAACGCTAGCAAAATGTTTAAGTATAGGTCAATATAATGGAAGAGAACAGAATGCGATTACAATAAGCTGAATTAAAGCAAATAATAAAAATAAATATTGATTATTTTAGGTAGAAATTGTTCATCAGCCTATAATTTTTTACAATTGAGCTCATTGTAGCACTGAAACTAAATCCCAAAGTAATAATTTTCTTCATAAAAATCCTCACAGAAATATAATTTGAGCTCCTACGTTTAGTTTTATCAGGCTATATCAATTCTTTCATAAAATATTTATTACAGTCCGTTATCAAATTTGTAGATACTCACTGAAGTGCTTGATAGCACTTTACTGAATGAAACGTTTTATTTGGTTACTTCTGTTTTTCACCTGTAATGACGTTTACGACTGCAGGATAGCCATGAAATTAAAAAAAATATATATATGCTACTTTTACGCTAATATACACACAAGAATAAATTATTCCAGATAATTAATCCATGTTAACGAAATTGCGAGCAGTTTGCAATAATTAACTAACGATAGCGGATGCGCGGATTGGGTTATTCCAATTCAATTGCTGGTAGTACTTATCATTGTTACCAACTTTTCTCATATTTCTAGTATATCAGAGTTTTATGTATAATTTTCGCCAATCTAAGGTGAAGTTTAAGCCACAAAAACTAGTTTCAAGACCAAACGCGTGGGTGTTACCCACGCGTTTGGTCTTGAAATAAAAATCGTATATGGACTAGCTAAAACAAATTTGTTCTAAAAATACTGTACATTTAGTTATTTTCGCACCTTGTGATCCTTCGACAAATCTAACGTAGTTTTCATATTTATTCTAAATATAACTTTTAATATTGCCAACCTTAGTGTATTGTATATCAATGCTGCCAACCTAAATATGTCAGTCAATCTTTTGTTCTTGGCTCGAGTACAATTTATTTCTTTCGATCCGTTTATTTGGATATGGATTGTATGAAAAAGATGAATGAATTGACGCGTCAACCATTTCTCATTCAATGTGAATGGGTAAAGGTTTTTTTGGTAACTTTATTCATAGGTCAACCTTTGAAATACTTATGTAACGACCGTTGAGCAAGCAATAGTTCATACTACTGTAATATCGATCAGTAAAGTTTTATGGAGTTTTTAATAGTGAAATCCAAAATCCGGTCGATGATTTTCTGGCATATAAAGCACGTAGGGACGTGTGAATCTCAATTTAATTTAAATCCGGACAGTAGCTTTTGTAAGATCAGGAAACAAACATCCAACCAAATATCTAAGATTCTAAACTTCCAAGCTTTGGATTCATGATATTTAAATAAGAAAGTACAGATGAATTTCCTTAAAAAGTCTCACATAAAAAGAAAACTTCAAACCTTTACACGCCATTAACCAAAAAGACATTTCAAATTACATTTAAACCTACATTTCAAACATGAGTTGGGACGTGAAAATTCAAGTCGTAAGTATTACTCGACCTTACGGAAGACGTCTGAAGTCGGAAACTTGGTTTTTATTAAGCCAATCTGACATCACGTTTCCGCTAAGAGTTGGAGAAATGGAAATAGTATTTCGGAAAGAATGCTTGGGTAACTTTGTTGGATTTGCTAAGTTTGGTGACAATGGATGTTAGAATTTCATAGTTTGATGTTGACGTTTTTAAGGATTGTCTTAATAATATGAGAATTTTAAAACTAGCTTAGAAACTAGCTTTGTCTGACTTTGACAAAAGATTTTCCGAGGAAAAGTATCATTTGTTGGTTATAAATCGACGGTCCCTACGTACAATAACCTAATTGCAAAACGCAAATTTTACAGGAGAGCGGTTTGAAGTTTCAAACACTTGTATCTCAAGTTCTATCAATCGCAGAGCTATGAAATTTTGCACGAAGTCTTTATTTGTTGTCTTTTATGAGAAAATAAAATAAAAACGTTAAAATATATTCATTTTATGTTCCATTGGTCACAACCGTCGTTTTAGATCGGAAACATTCCGACTAGCATTTACCTAAGTGGTACTTACTGATCTTTACATGGGGGATTGAACAACGATCTAAATTGTAACTGCCTTTTACAAAATTTTACGTTGAGTATAATATTGAATTACGGTGTTTTCATACTGGAAGCCATAAGGTAAGGGCTGATAATAAAATAAAAAGAAATATTTTATAAACTTTTTTTATTAAATTCACAATAGGCAACCTTTTTCTTCATCATAAAGATATAAAATATTACATAGTAATATTATTGAGCAATCATAATTAGGTACTTGTTGAATATGGTTGCTCGAGAAAAATGTTTCAAGTATACATCAACACTTCCAAAGAAGGATGATGAAGCCGAGATCGAGAAGGATCAAGAAGCATACACGTTAATATGCCTTTACTTAGAATCTCATCTGTATCCGTATGTTCAAAATCTTACTTACGCAAAAGAAGTGTGGGATGCATTGACAATATTTTTTTAAGACAAGGGAATAAATAGGCGCATAACTCTGATGAATTGTCTCTTGGATGAGAAGCTGGAAAACCACCGATCTGCTGTCATGAGTCACGCTCAAAAGCGTAAAGAAATCAATCAAAGTTTCGATGACGATTTGGTTGCCGTGGTACTTTTGCGAGGTATACCTGATGTTTACCGACCATTACGGATGGCACTAGAGCATTCAGGAATGAAGATTACTTCTCAAAATGTTCGGCAAAAGCTTCTACAAGAAGATAGCGCTCAGAGCTCTTCAAATAAATCCTCGTCGAACTCGGCTTTACTAGTGAAGAAACAAAACAAAACAAACAACTGCTTTTAATGTGGAAAGAAAGGTCATAAGAAGTCCGATTGCCCGATGCTGGACAAGGATGTGGTGCACGCACCAACGGTTTCCTCGAAGTCGAAGAAAGTTGCGTTATGCTGTTCAAGTGTTTACTGTCGGTGCACAAATCCTTCAGCCCCTCGACGTTTTATCTCGACACACATGAGTTTTCAGAAGCAGTGGTTTAGAGACTTTAAGGTTACTGATAAGAATGTTGTGACGTGCGCAAATGATGATAGAATGTCAAGTGAAGGCAAAGGTGATATTATAGTTAATGTGAAAGGAGTTTTGTTAACTGTAAAAGATTGTTCCTTTGTGCCTGGCTTGAAAGTTAATCTTTTGTCGGTATCTAAGTTGGTACAGATTGGATGGAGAGTTATTTTTGATTCTAATGGCTGTAGGATGTTTCACCAATCGATAAGCGAGATAACGAGTAAACTTGTGGTTACTGCTAGTGAAGTCTCAGGTTGTTGTTTTGCTATTGTAGATGGTGCTTTGGCTACGGTTCTAGTTGAAGACTCGTTGGCACTTTGGCATCGTAGATTAGGGCATGTTAACTTGAATGATTTACGGAAGTTGCCTAACATCGAGGTTGGAGGTAAAAGTGTAATGGAGCCTTGTGCTGCTTGTATAAGAGATAAGGCACATAGATTACCTTTTCCAAAGGGTGAAGCAAGGCGAGCGAAAGACAAACTCAGTTTATTACATGCTGATTTGTGTGGTCCCATGTCGGAACGTTCTTATGCGAGCTCCACGCTCGTAACATGTTCGTAATAGTAGATTTCACTAGTAAATTTCTTTCTCAGGGAGAAGTCTCAAGCTTTGAACTTTTTCAAAGACTTCGTGAGGCATGTGGAGAACGAAACACGTCTGACAGACCCAGACAGTATTGAAGATGCGGAGGAGAGCTCAGACTCAGCAGATGTGGATACAGATCCTTGTGTTGAATCTGTGGAGCCTGTGAATTCAAATGAATCTAATGCTGAACATTGTGATACAAGAGTCAGAACAGTAGGTGTGAATATCGAGAAAGAGCCTGGGTATCCTCTGAGGAATAGGCGTCGTAGCGCACTAAGTGGACTATATTGCTACAACGGTACATGCAAGTTAGAGGAAGAACCACGTTCGTACAAAGAAGTCCTTCGAAGACCTGATAGCCATGAGTGGATAGCAGCGATGAAGCGGGAGTTGGAGTCCATGAAGGAACACGATGTTCGGAAGGTGATTGAGAAACCCCCTGGAGCCAAAGAGAAGACGTCGGATGTGGCGATTCCAATATTTCTGCTATACTTGAATCTGACAGTATTTTATCACCGAGCAAATTTGAAGCTAATGGAGCCGAGGGTGGCGTAGAACTCATTTTTGCATGGATTTGAGCCAGATCTTAGTGTTCATCTTTTGATGCTAGCGAAAATGGACCCGAAAAAAGTAACAAAAAACAACGTAAAATAACAGAAATGGTAATTACTTACATTTTAAATTAAATATTCCCGATGTAAAATAACTTAAGTGGCATTTACTTAAAACAGTAGTATACAGGGTGTCCCATAACTCAACGATAATCCGAGACAGGATGAAAGGCCAAGTCATACCGGTTTTAGGAAAAATAAAAAAAAAAATCCATATCACTTAGTTCAGCAATAATAGACACTTTTCAAAAAAGTTGAAATTCCACACCCTTGGTCGCATTTTCAAGTCCTGTGATCACCAATGTCACAATTTCGCTGTGTTTTTTTGAATTTCGTGATCTTCATTAAATATGCTATTAATTGTAAAACAAATTAATGCACAAAACATTGTTAATTTAATAAAAAAAGTTAAGTTTTAGTTAGTCATCGTTCACAAAAATATCGTTAGTTAACTTTGACGCTTCATATTGAAAAAAAAATGTACTACACTACCCTTGGCAAGTTATTTCAAAAGTTGGCGCATTTAATCAAGATTTCAAAACGGTGCAACACTTGTCACTTTTCTTGCCATTAAAAATGTTATTTTTATTTGAACGACGAGTATCCTCGAAAATGGATCGAACGCAGTGGTACAATTGTGGGGTCCTCGTTCCCGCGATCTAAATCCAGTAGATATTTTTTACTGGGAATGTGTAAAAGAAAAAGTCTATTCGAAATCAATACAAAATCTATCAAAACTTCGCCAGAAAATTGACACAGCGTCAGAGGTAATAAATGCAAGGAATTTTGCTTGACTGGTGCAAAGGTCTTTTGTAAGGCGTTGCAGAGCCTGTATTCGTGCCAGAGGAAAACAATTCGGAATTACTTTAGTTTAAGGAGAATAATTAAATAAGAACGATGGTTCGTTCATTCTTTTTTTTTATTACCATTACCTATTATGTATATTACATTAAATATTGGTTATGGACCAACTCAATCAGAACTTTACTAAAAATAATTGCTTTCCTCTGGCACGAATACAGGCTCTGCAACGGCGTACAAAAGATCTTTGCACGAGTCAAGCAAAATTCCTTGCATTTATTTCTTCTGACGCTGTGTCAATTTTCTGGCGAAGTTCTGATAGATTTTGTATTGATTTTGAATAGACTTTTTATTTTATACATTCCCAGTAAAAAATATCTACTGGATTAAGATCGGGGGACCGAGGAGGCCATACAATTGTACGACTGCGTTCGATCCATTTTCGAGGATACTCGTCGTTCAAATAAAAATAACATTTTTAATGGCAAGAAAAGTGACAAGTGTTGCACCGTTTTGAAATCTTGATTAAATGCGCCAACTTTTGAAATAACTTGCCAAGGGTAGTGTAGTACATTTTTTTTTCAATATGAAGCGTCAAAGTTAACTAACGATATTTTTGTGAACCATGACTCACTAAAACTTAACTTTTTTTATTAAATTAACAATGTTTTGTGCATTAATTTGTTTTACGATTAATAGCATATTTAATAAAGATCACGAAATTCAAAAAAACACAGCGAAATTGTGACATTGGTGATCACAGGACTTGAAAATGCGACCAAGGGTGTGGAATTTCAACTTTTTTGAAAAGTGTCTATTATTGCTGAACTAAGTGATACGGAATTTTTTTTTTATTTTTCCTAGAACCGGTATGACTTGGCCTTTCATCCTGTCACGGATTATCCTTGAGTTTTGGGACACCCTGTATATTCTACCACGTAAAAACACTTATGTAACACTTAAGACTTTTTGATTCAAAACATTCCCAAGTAAAATAACGTCACTACCAAAAGCGACTAATTACGTCGGAATTGAATAAAGCTTGTTTAGATTACCAAAAAAGTAATTTAAGTTGATAATGTAATTAAAAATAAACTTTTTACTGACTAATAATTAAAGTTAAAGAAGGTACAATAAAATAAAACGTCAAATTCAGCTTACCTGATGATATTTTGATCGTTTTACCTTTATCTTTTACATTTTTCATTTTCTTTTTTGCGCGAGCGCAACAAGCCCGCATGTGGGAGTTACGGGGGAGGCGCGCGGGGGTGTTGTTGACTTGCCAATGTAAAATGTCTTAACTCTCACTAGTGACATTTTACATTGGAAGTGTTGTAGTTCTGGGGTTTGTCGAGTGTTGATTTAGGGTAGAATTAAAGCATTTTTACTAATTTTTCTTTAATCAATCGAAAGTATATGACAACCGGAAGGTCACGGAAACAAAAAAGGCAAATCCCGTAAGTACCACTTGAGGGAATGTACGTAGGGACCGTCGAAATTATCTGTGTACCTATTGAAACAGATATCTAATCATTCAAACTTTCATGTGAATAATATTAGTAAATAGTAAGATGTACAAATATTTTGGTTAACCTAAACTTAATCTTTGAAAAAGGGTTAAAACATAAATCCTGGAGAAGGTAATAAAATCTTCAATCGCTATCACAAAAATAATTACAAAAGCTTTTCAACATAAGTTACGTAAAAAAAAATTGAACTACATGAAAAACGCTACAGCAATTCCCAACATAGCAACTGACAACTATGTAAAATATCATTGGTCACGGCGTCACGCCTGTCTACGTCACTGTCAGGTGACAACCGTTTAGACCAAGACTTAATATTTTTGTCTCTTAAGCCGAGACTTGAGGCTTTTGTTAGACTGTCGGTAAAGTGATTAGTGAAGGATGGAACGAAAGTATTCTTCGAAAAACATGTTTTTTTAAAGTGTGCAGATGTTTACTGAGGTGATTCTTATGGCGTAGTGGTTAAGGTAGTCAGCACACCATTGTGTGTATAATAAGTTCTATTTATTTACTAAACAAAAAATTGTGTGAAATTGCTGCTTCAAGTGTGCTTGTGCTTTGTATCGTTTGTTTATAAAAGCTTCCGTCACAAAATTTTTCCTTGTGCCCAAAAACAAAAAAGGGAACCACCAAACTATCCCGATGCCTTCAATATTATTAGCTAATTTGTATCCAAAGTACCTACACAACTATAGAATTTACGAAACATGAGTTTATTTACACCTCTGACTAGGCCTTTCAGCACAACAGGCGTTATATAACATTGCTAGTATAAAATAGGTACAAACTTCAGTGTTGTAACAGTATGACAGGCAAGCTTAACGACTTGGTCACAGGTGCTGTTCAAGCCATTTATACTGTACAATATTGTAGAATATTGTAGCTGTTGAACGAAGCTTTGATGGATTAATAATAGTTTGTATAAACGTTAGTAGATAGGTAGTAATGTAGCATGTGTGAATGAACAGGTTCTTGAGTTCAAATTATAATAACGGCGAAAAAGGGTGCGCCCTTTTTAGCATTTGAAAATGTAACTGGCATTTAGTTAGATCTCCCTTAATTTCAAAATATTTATTGATATTTTTTGAAGAAAGTTCAAGGTATGATGACTTAAAATGAATAATGTTGGGTAGGGATCGACGGAGGGCTGGTGAGATAAAACAGTCACAAAATTTTGTTTTTAACCGTCTTCAAGAAAAATAAGTAATAAAAATAATATTTGAAAAGCTTATTTTATTGTTTGTTTGTGGCAAGATTTTTCCGTGATAATTCTATTGAAAATTCATAAAAATTTGGCTCTTAATAATAAAGTAGAATTTTAATAAACTTATTGAAATTCTACGGTCCTCAATCAAAATTCAAAAAAAATTCAGCTTTATGTACTTGTACATAAAGCTGGATTTTTCTCGTTCACAAATATTTAAGATTGTAACTACACAATTACAAGCAATTAAAACTAAGTACATAACCCATTAACTTATACCCTAATTTTAATAACTAATAATGTAGTTGAACCTACCGGATAGTGTTAATTTGAAACTGATTTAATATTAGATTGGTGCTAATTAATTTTCATTGAATATTAGATCATATTAGCTTTGTTAAACGGTAGTGGTGATACGTTGACATTATTACGTGGATATAGGGTAATATTCCCGTGACCATAGCTTGTGTATAATGATAGTGCTTATGTACACTATATTGTGTTGATAATATGGTGAAAATGTTATAACATTTTATTGATATGTTTAAAACTTTATACTTAGAATCCTGCTCATGAAATACAAAAGTCTGTGAGAATAGAGTCGGTTTGCTACACTTCAACGCAACACTACTTAATGTATGCTGAATAATTACTTACAGGTATAATAAATTTAATGTTTAGGATAATTTTTAACTTAAAGGATCTCTACGCAGTGTCAAAGCTAGTGATTGGTAAAAATGTTTTAATTTGATCTTATCCTATCAATTCATTGCTTGAGTGGAAAAACAACTTTATCCAGTACAATTTATTTACTGGAGCAACGTAAATTAACTTCAATGCTAGACAAAATTGTAAGAAATTAGAACGATGACGTTCTAGGCCACAATTAGTCTTTTAAAATTTTCTTATATACTAATTTAGTACAAACCATGAGTTGCATCAAAGGCCTTCGGGCGGTTTGAACTTAGCCACTAGGTTGACTACTAACCATACGATAAGGAAGGTAGTACAAGCCATTAGTCTGTAATTATCAACATATCGTAATATCCATGTGTATCCATCAGTAAATGGACACACAAAGCGAGTAAGGGTCGAAGCTCACCTTGCGGTAGAACCTCATCTTATGTGTGACCTCAAATAGATATTGCAATCCAGTTGTAATTACTTTGGTTTGGGCAGCGGTTAGGCTGCTATATAGCACTGATCTTAGGTTGTATTGTGACTTCAACGAAGGAATAAACAGTCAAAAGGACTAAAGAATTAAATGGTGTTTTGCTTACATATGGATTATTTCAAATAAAAATATCGTTAATTATTTTATCATTGAAAAGTTTATAGGTAATTATTGTATTGTATTCAAGCGTCTTAAGTTGGACATTGATTTCAGATAAACTTAAAAATATAAGTACATGCACCTTAAAATGTTACCTTGTATTTAAACAACCTAATTTTTATCATATTTTTGCTCGCGGTTTTGCCATAAATGCGTTTAATTAACTGAAAAAAAAATTACAAATATTCGTTCGTTCGTTTTTAAAATAAATCTGAATATTATTTTTTTGTGCTACCTCAATGTGTAATCTACTTATCTAATTACATTTTCTCAAACCTACTTACAAAAACGTCTTTAGAACAAGATAAACAAACCAATGTAGCGTCCTTTTTAAAACAGCACTGTAATTAAGAGTTAGATCTAAGCTCTCAAGCCGTTACACGAACGACTTCATTTTGTCTTAATCTGTTTAGCCCAAGCCGCTGGTGACTTGACTAATTGAAACTAAGCGAACAAAGACTTAGCTTGTTTATTTATATTTACACCTTTATTTATTAAAGTCGGTTTTGTTAGAAAAGAACAACGATAAATGTGGATAGACTCTTTTGCCACACAAGCTAATTCAAAATACTACTATCGTCTATAGACAATTGGCTAGCTATCGAGAATTTTACCTTACTAGCATCATTAGCGAGTGATGTAAAGAGTAACTACTAAAGAGTGTTATTTTCTTCGAAAATATAGTAGATCTCAAAAATGAAGTGGAGTTGATGAAATATTATGTTCTGTTATGAAGTTTTTTATTTGATTTAAAACTAATATCTCTTCCAAGAACTAACCAATCATAAATCATAATTAAAAGATTTTTGTAGCGATTATTTGTTTTTGCTTATCTTATTTACAATCTTATTTACATCAGATTGATATAATACCCAATATATTATTATTACCCTCTCGAACCAAACTAACTCATCTTACGACTCTAACCGTATCAAACGTTATAATCTAAACCAAACGAAGTTTCCACACAGACCCTACTAAATCCTGGCACAGTACAGTGTGTACACGACTAAATCACCCATGTACACACAGGTTGAACCCTCGGTACCATCATTGTGAGATCTAACGGTGGGTACACATGAGAGGATTTACTTGGCACGGTAGAGTTTATGTGGAGACGTGAAGGTCTAGAGACAATAGCGATACAGAATAGATTAAAATTGTAGTAAACAAAGTTTATTAAGTTATGATTCAGTATCAAAGCTATCATTTCAACTTTTTATGTCTTTGCTGATTGAAGATCTCATTTTTCTCTTTTTCAAAAACTTCCATCTAGAGAACTCCATTACACACTTACTACATTCGGGCTAACAAATGTGTGCCTATACGAAGTTTGATTTTTGCTCTGTTGTTTAAAGTATCACGAAGCTTTTTTAGGGATATGACAATTTTAGAAAGACAAACATATTAATTTGAATGTACATGTAAAGTAAACCTTGAAGGATAACGATTATCCTGAACACCATTTCCTTTATTTCGTAACTACTATCAAGTTCCACACGTTTCAGGAAGAAAAATCTCAAACTTTAGTAATTTTGAACTGTTAAAGTTTACAAATCAATAGTTCTTACAGCACACAATAGGGGCGCTGATTGCCTTTTCATATAATATTATTAGAGAGTTCCTCAACTGTCAAATAGTCCAAAGTTCTGCCAAGTAAATGCTCAAATGTACATAGTACCTTACTGTAGCTATTTGTAGCAGTGTACAAGTATTGTCCTGACCGGGATCTTGCTAAATTGGAATTGAATTCCTTGATCTGTACTACGTAGAGGTAAGTGTACGGCTTAGTGGGACGACTGTTGTGATAAATGGTTTGTGTAATGCTGTAGTTGTGTTTGTGGACAAAATGCTATGAATAAATTAAAACGCTTAAAAGGTTGATTTTCTTAGAAGAACATCTGTATAATTGTATCCTTGCTGAAATATGCATAAAGAGTACGATATAAACAAAATATAACTTTAAACAGAATGGGTGAGTGTGCTATGCGTCGAAGTAGTCCTCCGCATCGCTGTCTACCGGGAATGCTGGCAGTATTGCCAAGAATAGGATGTGTCTAGTAGCTCTATGTAGCTCTTATAATCAAATCTAAGTGATTTCGACTTTAACCATTTTCGTGTGTAATCATGTGTTTTCGTAGTGAAATGTAGACGTCAGCGCTATAGTCCATTATCTTGGTCCTCGAATATGCTGAAAAATCTCTTTCACATTTATTTTTTTAGAAAACCCACCCACAATACCTTTTCTTTCATCATTAATCTGGGTTAGTTTTTCTTCAGTTGGCTAGGTTCTCGTGTTTAGTATAGAAACAAATTTCTATATTTTCTTTGGGAGCCAAATATCTCTCTATCTATACCTACAATCTGAGAAATCAAACCTCAAGAATTTAAATGAGAAATGGTGTAAGCCACGAAATGTAATAAATGAATTATTTGACAATCAACATTTTCTCTGAGGCTCGCTGTTCGGACGCCATTTTGATTTTGAAACATTAATGATATGCTGCGGCGGAATTAATTAATTAAATAAATTATCAGTGTACAGTTTCCGGAATATCTTTGTTTCATTATTGCTTACTGGAAGGTTTCATATTTAATAGCCGAAGCCCGTAGCGCGATAATTTACAGTACTTTTAAATCGCTTTTGGATATCTTTGAATATTTGAAATTCCTTGTTTATTTTTTAATATTCCAAAGATCTCGAATATTTATTGATACCAAGATTGCAATTATTGCAAAGAAATCGCGTTTTTGATCCACTTTAGCATGAATACGTAGTTACTATATAATATATATAAGTACATCCTTAGAATTGGTAGTATTATATAACTTGTTCAGCTCAAATATTATATCACTCGAACGGCCATTCATCTACGGATTAGTCGTGTCACCAGTCCCTTGTTTCACCAAGATCTGTCTGTAAGGACTATCGTACTAATAATATCACATAAATTCCCAATTATTCTATTCTTAGCTTTCCCAATAACCTATAACCGAACATCAAGTAGGAGTCAGACCACAATATAATAAAGCCTTCGAGAGCTCACCACAAACCATGGCACCACAAAGCGAGACGTCGAAACATTTTAATTATTACAAAGTTAATTTGCAAAATTAATTCAAAACGGAGCCGTTTTAGACGTTCATTTTACTTTAATCCGGAAATTGGTTGGATTTGCAGCTAAATCGAAAATGGCCGAATTGGCTGATGAATTGACCTTGGAATAAATTGTTGCTTAACTGTCTCCGGGGATGTCGGCGTTAGCATTGTGATTAACGGTTCTAATAGCAGTCAAGTTTAAGTTTTTTCAAAAAAGAAGCGAGGGCAAACAATTAAAATAGGAGCTCTGTTCCATCACCCGCACTTATGTGTGTCTTGTTTCTACATTTTGCCTTCTTTGCAGGGTGCTTACTGCTGTCTTTAGACACACAATTGGTACGTATTATGATAAATATTCTTGCAAATTGTTTAAAATAGATCGAAAAATGAATGTACGTGACGGTCCTGCCATTTATCATCTTATGCGTTTAATTCAACTGTAAAAATTAGGGATTTCTTCCTCGTTTGAAAGCTATAACCTAAGTGTTTAACTTAAAGTATCAATTCATTCATTTTACTACAAGCAAAAGAGTCAGAGACAACCAAGGCTGCTGCATTATTAAACATGCCTACAAATCCTCTACGCTACAAACACTAAATTTAACCTTTCACGAGTATTTGCATACCCTTTATTTAGCCATTTGCGACACCATCACGCTCTCGACGGACTTAATTGAATTATATTCGTGACGTTCAACTTGCTAACTATTTGATGGCACGTGTGTTCAAGTTACAATTTTGTCTTCAGACACGTATGGTTGTTGATTTGATTAGCAGTGTAGTGTTAGTTTGATATTAAATGTACAATGAAATATAAAAATCTATTTTTTTTTCTCATAATAGGTAGTATATGAGATAAGTGTGTATTCGATTAAATCTAACATTTGGACGCAATTGGCTTAAGGTCCAATTTTGTAAAAATTTATTACCTGCCGTAAATCGGAAATTTAATAAAAAATTGCACTTTTAAAAGAAAGTTGCCGTAAAAATGTATCCAGCCTAGTTTTTTTCCAAGGTTTTGATTATGTCGCAGATTTGTCAGTCAGTTTGTTCAAAATAAATATTAAAACCAGACTTGAGACCTCATAATTTGCACGCGCTAATACCACATTTAAATACAAAGCCATGTACTACATCATAATATATTATATCAAATATTGAATAACAACCCTCTAAAAACTACCCCATCAAAACGACTCATCATTGTACGTTAAGCGACTTATCCCAAAACTTTGACCTGCAAATCGCGTTGACCTCGTAAATCGTAGCACATGCGACCTCTGACGGCCTGAATCTATAATGATAAGATTAACTATCCACTTATAACTATAACGACACTGTTTCACGCCTGGCTGCCTGCTACTATGGGTTCTCGAATCGATTTAAGTTTTATCGTGTATGAGATGAGTGTAAGAGAATTCGGCAGTTGTCATTTCTGTGCTCTTTCTTAGGTAGAAGAGATATCTTTTTAAAGTAAATACACTCAGAGAGATTTTAATGGCTCTCACCTTGTAAAGTTAACAATCCTCGCTTGCTTGCCAACAGTGTATCACAAAATATCACACATCTTCAGGCACATTTAATCACTAAAGTTTTCTATACAACGTTGCCGATTTCATTGTGGTTGTCTGTCTTTGTTCGTTCCGGTCTAAATCGAGTTGTTCGTTCTGAGTAACTTACTTGTTGCACAATGATGTGATGTGCTTTCGAGTTTCCGATTCGAGTATCGATAGTAAAGGCAGACATGCATCGATTGTAGCACGAGCGTTTAATCGATACCCGTTTGTGGACCGGCCTTACAGCTCGCTCGCTATTTGTAAACTTTTCTAATATGTCGCCGTATTTTCGACGTATTTTCACTGTGTACATAGTACCAAGGTTTATACTTAATATTACCATATTTTGTTCGAGGATGTTTTTGGTTGTAATATTTTTAGTTCAATTCTCTAAGAGTTTAAAACTTTTTAAGTAAGTTATCATGTAAAAAGGGTAGTAAGTTGTTAATGATATTTAATTAGAGCCAATTTTATTGAAGCTGACGACGGAAATCGGTTTCGTATAAAGTATTTAAAGCATACTGGTGAAAACATACAGCTCGACGAATAGTGAAGAACATAATATAAAAAATATATTCATTGTCAAGTCATGTTTTATACCTATGAAAGATAGGCAGAAACTAGCCAGTATTATTATTTGCTATATCTCTGAAAATTTACGGAACTTAATAAACACTACCCCATATTGTGTTAGTTTCATCTTATAAATACCTACAACATGAGAAGAGCTTATAGCCAATTACTGCACTAAAGGCTCTATACACTTGAAGTTGTACAGAACTAAGCTCAGGTGTGTCAGGTAAAGTTTGACCGTACTTAGTTCAATGCTATCATCTGTTGAGGTGTGGCGATCGAAAGTTCACTGACCTGTTGAATTTAATACAACTTATATAATAGAAAATGTTTCGTGAAATGCGGGGTTCGGATTTTGAAACGTTATTTATTAAGAATTTGAATGTCTGTCTATGCATACATATCTTGTTAGCAATACACAGGTTTTGAATGCTACTCGTTTATACCATCACACAAATTTAGTTTTTTGCATACGATGAAAAATGATTTACAATGCTTAATTAATTCACAAGCAACACTGCAACACCGGCCTGTATAATGTAGAATAAAAGTAAAATGATTAACTACTGATAAGAGTGGGCCTAGTAGGCGAAAAAAATATTACGGAATTACCCTGCAACCTTACAACGTCATAAGGTAACCATAAAAAGTTAATATACCACTTATATGAATTATTATTATAATCCTAACAGGCATTAAACGCGTAAAATTGTAATAGTTACAATACCTTTTTATTACCAGTCTCATGACTCATTATTTTCCTCAAGAAAATTTTACAACAAACTCCAAACAAATCCAAAAACAGATTTCCACAACTAATCAATTAACCACACATAGTCTACGTGTTAGCAACCAAAATAACCTACGTTCGTGTTCTCTCGATTTACACGATCATCAGCCGATAACTGACAGATAGCGTACGTCCTTCGTTCATCGTGATAATAATAGACGAACACTATCCGTGAATTTCAACGTAAACGTCCATTAGAACGTTCATGTTAAATTAGCCACGGTTTAATGCATGAATTTTCCAGTTATTGGTGGAAATCTATTATTAAATGTTTTGACGTCAGAGTGAACCAAATTAGGTGTATTATGATGCTAAATAATATTAATAAATGGAAATCTAGTAGCAATAGGTAGAAGTTTTCAAAGAGTGACTTACTTTTAGCAACAGAACAAAGTATTTGTTAATCTCTTTTGATTTTACCATATTCTGTACTAACTATCAATTGATAACTAAGTATATAGTGACTACTTAGTAAGAAAGCAATATTTTGTATAAATACAGATGCAATTGAACTTATAAGCAATCGCGTCTACAACGTCTCCAATCAAGACTAAAGAGGAACTGTACTCAAAACTAATCGCACAACAATAGTTATTTTAAGTAGTTAAGAAAGCTACAATTCATTTATTCATACATAATGTAGTTCTAGACTACAAAGATTTGGCTTACGACTAACTTATCAGGCAACAGGCAGACTATCAATAACTCAACGAACAAAAATTTCAATAAACAAGTATGGGCCCCATGGCCATATTTATTGAAAAATAAAAATGACGGTTTCAAAACAACTCAACAGAATCAATTAAGCTGTCAAAACAGAGTCTAAACGATCGCTTTTTTATAATTATATCTATACCGTCATTGTTCAAATTCGCTTGTATCATCATAATGTGTTTTTAGGACGAGATATTCAATATTGAGAAGAATCATTTGGGAATATCGTTCCGTAATGGCTTTCGTAGTATTTGTGGTTCTATTCTGCCTGATGTTTTTTGAAAAGCTTTTGAGACGGTAAATACTGTGACAGACGGTTTGTTATGGCATAAGTTTGAACGGAATCGTTTGGGAAATGGCCGGAATAAAAACTTTTTGCTGTTACAATTTGGTACGGTGTATTATGGTTGTTTAGAGTAGTGAATGTCTATTTGGTTGTAGTATCTATTTTATGGTGTTGTACAAGGGACAATTCTGGTACCATGTTTATTAAAGCATTTTATTTTAGGTGGTATTTTGTTTGAATGGTTGTCAAAATATAAATAATAAAATAATTCCAGCATTGTTAAGGATTAGGAGGGAGGATTAGGGACTAATGTTTCTTTGGCAAGAAAACCTTAAATAAAGGCTTATTCCTTTTGAAATGGAGATAATAATATTATCCACAGTGACTTTATTTGTATCAAGGAAGATATTACGAACATCTGTAGCGAGTTTCCTTGATCGTGACGCGGCAGTAAACATAAAAACCATCAAATATGTAACATTTATTTTCATATAAACATGCAATATTTTCCTCTATTATGTTAGTACACACGTTTTTGCAATATTTGCCAAGTTTCAACGTTATTTCCTTTGATCCCGGTGTCGGGACCACTAATATTTATAGAATATTTGATGCTGGGATATTGGTATGCTGTATCGGCTTCCCAACTTACAATGAGTTTTGTTGAATATTTTTGGAAAAGTGCTAAAAAGCTAGAGCTGCATTGCGGTTAGATACCTACGTAAGCTGGGTCGGTTGACAATGTTATCCAACCAACACAATTCGATTTCACGACAACGAAGCTGCGAAAAAAGGATCATAGTCAGAAACGCTAATGCATTGATGATTCCATATATTTCAATACTATAATACAACGTTGTAGAAAAAAAGATTAGCATAAATTCTATTGTTTCGATTTGATGCAAATACAAACAACAGCACACTTTGATTCATGATCCTTATAACGGGATAAAAATAATAATTTGAATACAAAAACTATATTTACTTAGACGCGTACTCATAAGCTTTTACTAAAGCACTTAAAATAATTACTATAACAATAACTGTATTTACTTCTTACAAAACAAAAGCAATAAGAATTCTTGCTATCAATAAATTTTCTTAATCAGTAAGTAACAATATATCAGTCTCAAGTATCCTGCTCCCAGTTTCTATCTAAAAGTAGTATACGTAACTTAATTTAATAAGGAATTAGGGCAAAACCTATTCTCCTTTGTTAATGTTCCGACGCTACGATGGTCGTTGATCTGGATTAATTAAAGCCTGCCTGAAAGCTGCCTGCTGAAATAACATCGTAATTTCACAGATTATATGTACTGTCGATATTTGTAGCAATTATAGGGGCTTATAGCTCAGTTATGCTCGCCGGTTGGTTAACGATCAGTAAGTTAAGCGATCCTTGGTTGCGACATTGTCATAGATATGTGGCCACTTAGGTTTATTCAGATAATTTTGAGCAATGGGGCATATTAAACAATAGTTAAACACAGTTACAGAACTGTGAAATAGTGCCTACTTTGCAAACTTATTACACAATATTATTGCATGTCAAGGACGGTTTAAGAGGTAGTTGAGTTTTGCGTATTCGTACTTCGATGGACACGTTAAAAGTCTGTTCCATTACTGTCAATCATGATCGTCAAGCAGTTGTCGTGTCAAAGGATTTGAACAAGTTTGATACTAAGTTGACCACTCAATAATATTTTGGGATAATAAAATTCATAGTTTTGTTATAACAAACTCCTGGTTTGTAATTGAGATGAATACTAAATATACTTTCGCTTTGAAGCTGGAGTTAGTAACAGTTTGTTTTTATCCTAAAGGATATTTCGAATCAACTTTCGTTAGTTAAATTAGGTCTCGTTCTAATTTATTTGAGTTATATTTGAAACTTTGTTTCAGATAAAAAGCTGAAATGGTATTTGCGTCAAACCGAGTTAGACTTCCCAATTAAAAGTCTTACTTACCTTATCTTACCTAACATAAATAATCTTTGTTTTTCTTAATTTACAACTATGGGTTTATTTTTAACATTTTTATCATCTTACTCTTGTGTAAACAAAGTCAAGTTGTGAAAACGCTTTAAAACGTAACAAGGTGTGTGGCCATATTTTTCGGTTGGCCATATTTGACCCAGGTACCTTATGTAGTGTAATATGTATATTGTTACAGTGAAAGACATCACCGCAGAGTTTCTGCAGTTTATATTATGGCAAAAGCACGACTTCTTACTACTCATAAGAATATACACGTAATATAAATTAAAGTTTCCACATCACCTCAAAACTCATATCAAAACACAATTCAAACTGCAGGTGTTCCAAGCAATAAGGAGCAGCCAATACCAAAGTCTAGAATTCCAGACTCAGTAGCAGGTGCTCCCCACAATTAATGAATACTTGATGAGATGTCTTGTGTTACGTAAGCTTTTGATGCCACGTTTGGTACAATAGAATATTGCGTTCGCATTTCGTGGAAATTTTGTAACATTAACAGAAAGGGTTGCGAGTTTGCCCTGATACCTTTGGAAAGATTAAGCGGAATTACCAAGAACGTGATCATATTTGGAAAAACTTACAACTATTTGGTCGCGTTAAATTTGGGTAAAATATTTAAAAACTTAAGTTTTTACTGCCTGTCTTTTACTTACCCTACACTTGGCAAAAACTATGTAAAATTACGATTGATAAGTTTAACGAAAGCGTAGCAGACAACTCTTGCATTTATTAACAAGTATGAATTTCGTGGAAAAAATACAGTAATTTATCAAAAAAGTTCATTAAATAGATAATTGGTGCTGGGCTAAAGTCTAAATTTAATCTAAGCAGTTTTCAATTCATAAAGTTCTTAAAAAAATACATTATCTAAAATAGACCACTATTCAGATACCAGACTTTACACAAGACTAAAATATTTATAATAATGGATGAAAATATACCAAACATTGTAAAACTCGAGAATGCATTGTAATAAAGTATCTATTTTGAGTTCACCTTTTGACTTCAGATTGTTATATTTTTTCATCTATAAAACGTAAAAATAAATATATAGTTTTTCGCATTCCCAATAAGTTCAAATCAAATGTTTTTACAACCATTTATTTATGGCAGGTTTCAATTTTGTTTATTTAATTAATGATTTAGAGTTTAGATATTTAATATTTGATGGCTTACTGTGCCTCGATTGTCTACTACTATCAACTACCGACAACCGGCTAGCTATCGAAATTTTGACATTTAGAATGTACTGCCAAAATGTTTCCTACGACACCCGTCAGAGGCGCTGATCAGATTTTCATACAAAATTTCTCGATGACAGTTCGGTTGTCGGTAGTCGATAGTAGTAGAGAATCGAGGCACTGATGCTACGTATTAAATTAGTAGTAGTATCTCAAATTAAGTATTTATGCCGAGTTTTATAAAAGTCAGTTTGAAAAAAAAAGTTTTATTATTTATTTCCATCATCTCCCAATTTCAAAGTTCAACAACCAGAACACATTTCATGGCTACATGAACAAAAAATACCTATAACGTATGATTCATTTTAATTTCTCAGAAATATTTAATATCAATCGCGATACATTCGTTTAGTCTACCACTCCTATCGAATGGAACACGTAAACCTGTCGATCCGGGAATTTTTCCATTGATACAAACAATTTGTTCTGTAAACTAAAACTATTTATATGAAAGTTTGTTTATTTGTTAGTTTCAAAGAGGTCAGGTACGGATGTATGAATGTGGATGAAGTCAATAGGGATTGAACGTGGTGCTCTGGGTTATATAAGGGTGATGGAAACTCGAATCGAACTGCTTACTCGAATATCTGACTTAGGTTTGGTTTGGAATCGAATAAATCTATACTAATCTATACTAATATTATAAAGCTGAAGAGTTTGTTTGTTTGAACGCGCTAATCTCAGGATCTACTGGTCCGAATTGAAAAATTATTTCGGTATTAGATAGTCCATTTATCGAGGAAGGTTATAGGCTATATAACATTACGCTACGGCCATTAATAGCGGAGTAGCAACGAAAGATGTTACAAAAACGGGGAACATGATGACCCATTCTATCCTATGTGACGCAAGCGAAGTTGTGCGGGTCAGCTAGTGTACTTTAAAGCGAAGCAAAATTGGCGAAGAAATGTTTTGTTACTAAAGATATGTTCTCCAAAATATCACTTTCTACACAGAAATAGCTTGAAAATATGCCTTATGTAAGCATAATGCTAAACATCAAAGCAAGGGCAAAATTGACTGAAGATTTCTTTGTAAATGGAAAACTCAAGGGTTGAGAATGGGCAATTTTTTGGCTGCACTTTTAAATTTCAATCCTGAGTGACAAAGTATTTCAATGATTTTGGCGGTTTAATTATAATTATTAAACTGTTGAAATATGCGAACGTGCACAGAGATGTTAAAATTTTAGGTATGTTCAATGAGTTGTGCTGACCACAGTTATCTATAATTTAGTTCCACCATAAATTAATCTGATTGTGTAAATGCATCCAAAACAGAATAAATTATAGAGAATCACTAGAATCAGTGTGTTAAACTATTCAGTTAGAAATTATTCAACGCATGCCGAAATTATTTGCATTTGAAATATTAGCGCATGTGGTTCGTTTCATTGTCTGTTTGGATGTTTAGGTTTGGATAATGGTAAATAATTAGATTGGGAAATACGTAGCCCGAATACCGGACGATGATCTTGTATCTGTGTAGCTTCAAATATTTTGGTTTGGAAGTATTGACAGGCAATCAAAATCATTTGCCACTCCGTCATCAAGCAGGCAAGGCAAGATTGCTTTATTTTAAAATAAAATTGATGGGCTCTGAAATCACGTCAACAGGAATTAATACGGTATATAATTTTTTAAGCTTGAGATTTCACACTCTATCAAATGAGCTATTCTTATTTAGGTATTAAACAGTTCTTAAACTTTGTGACTAATAATTATTCTATTCATGTACCTACAAAAGTAAAAATTATTTTGAAACGTGTACTTATGAAGGTCTGCGAGGCATTGCTAAACATAAAATAAATTCAAATCTCAATGACTTAGTTATATCATCAATAACTTGATATGATATACAATCACGCGCATGCGGTATTCATAAACAAGATACAGAGACGTTATCTACGTTTACTTTGTACCCCCAATTTGCATACTAAAATCAAAGCGTAACATGGATCATTCATGAAACTCCCCATATTCAACTATGAACAATTACTGGCATGTTGAATGGCTCACAAATCCACCAGTTAACAGGGTGGCCTGCTTGCACGCGATTCTCAATGAAACGCGTGCAACGTCGTCGGCACGCGTTCACTGAAAAGCGTGCACGTCGGCCGCACGCATTCAATTACAGGCATGCCATTGAATTGAATGTTTACAGTGTTTTTTTGGTAGAAAGTTTTATTTGAGATCGATATTTCAATTGGCTTGGCTTTAGAATTTGGGTGTGACAGATTTATTCATAAAGTCGTACGGGTGTGAAAGCAGACTGAAGGACTCTTTATTGACTGGCGTTTGATTGATTTTTGACACTTTTGTATGGACTTTTTTTGGATTGATTTACAGCTATCCATATAAAAAGCGGTCGATAACAGTAAAACTGCTGTTCTATACGTTAACCCTGGAAATTAGAGCGTATATTTTCCCGAGCATGACTTGAAAATAATTACCTACAAAAACATTTGATATGAAAGTAGCAGATCGCTTACCAACGGGTCACCGCGAGCGGCCATTGGCATTTAAAAAATATTTTCTAAAACTTAAGATATTATAAAACTAAGAACGAAGAAATTCTGGGCCAGTAGAAAATTTTCAATTTCAGTAGATTTCTTTTTAAACTCCCCGTCACGTCTGCGTACATGACGTCACAAGTATGTTGTATCGGTATTCCCAGAACGTCAGCCGAGCTTTGATCAAACGCTTTTGAGGGAGACATGACGTTCCCTGACATGATGTCATGGCGTTCCCAAGCGTGACGTGTGTGCGTTACACTGCTCGTTGGCATGCATTTGATGAGCTTTTTAACTATGAAGGCATGACAGGCGTTGTTGAGTTGGTAATGATACGTGTAAGGGTTGATTATGTACAAAGGATACAGTGATTTTGTGTTTTGAAATTGTTGTATGATTGTGACAAATGATTACGTTTGTGAATAAATTCCGGTTTATTTGTAGAATTTAGGGTTCAGCAATCACTGTAACTAAAGTGTATTATTACATATATAATGTAATTTTTTACTTGTACCGTCACACAGTATATTTTTACCAAAAACTGTCAGGGTGTTTTTGATATCTGCCGCCGTATTTTTTTCTCAACCGGTCCGATGGTATCTGACTGTGCCTGACGGTGACAGTGACACACAAAAATCCGCTTCATTGTTCACTGTATCCCTTCTGCACAGTGTGAACAGTCAAAATCAAATTTAAAACATATTCTTAACAACCTTTTATACACATAAGTACAACAACTAAAATCATTACCCCTCATTATCATAAACACTCAATCAAAATGAAAAAAAAAAACACTCGTCATCTATAAACCTAACAACACATGTACCAATAACGTCACCACAACTATCAACGTTATCGTGTTATCAACGTTATCCATAATAACGGTTATTGCCCGAATAAAGAATGTTATGGGATTTTACACAAACTTCAATACAAAAAAAAAACGTTCAATACAAACAACGTCGGATTTCTTGTATTACGTGCGTACAAAATCTTAAATTTTTAATTTTTATTCACATACAAACACTACAAAATAAACTTTATTCTTACAACAACAACAGTTAAAATCATTACACATCATTATCACAGATACTCAATCAAAATGAAAAAAACCCTAACGGTACATGTATCAATAACGTCACCACAACTATCAACGTTACCACGTTATCAACGTTATCCATAATAACGGTTATCACCGGTTATGGCGCGAATATAGAATGTTATGGGCTAAAGCTTGTAAATCTAAGCCCTATGGTGGCTAATTGTTTGATATAAGATTAGTTATCGGTATTTTTATGGGGCAATAGGTTTTGTAATTTTTTGAGGTTAATTTTTATGTTGGTTAATTGCTATATTTAATTTTTTTTCAATCAAAACTTGTGGTCAAGGGAGTAAATTCAAGGCTGAATTTATTATCGAAGTTAAACCCCGAAAGTATCAAAAATGGAGTTTTTAAACTAAAAGTTATCTTTAACGTGACGTTAAACATCTACCTTTATCAAAGATTACTCATGTATCATTTTTAACAACTATATAAACAACAACAACTCTGTCGTATTTAAAATGTAAGTCCTGATTAACAGTATCTATCCACATACTTAGAGAATACAAGAGTGTGCAATGGAACATAAACAAAATTAAACAATTTTGTTGCCTTACTCACCCTCATCATAGATGTTAAACCCTAAAGGTAGAAAATACCTATAACATTTCGCAGAATCTTCACAATATATCGGCAAATTGTAAACGTTTTTCTAATACTCAGCGCAAATACTAAGCGACGTATAAATCGGGTCGCTGAAAGGACAGCGATATAACAAATCGATAGGAAAAACTGATTCCTTTGTCTGGATTGTGACAAAACTGTTTGTATGAATGTACTGTGTATTATAAGCAAGTGACGTAAGACGATTTAAGAGATACGACGTATTGTTGGATTTTGTACATTGAAATCAATGTGAAATAAGTTTTCTTTCATATATTCCTGTTTATTTTTCGTTATATTATGTTAAGGTGTCGTTAAAAGTAATGTCATATGCAATATTTTCTTTGATTTGCTTGAATTTACGGCCAGGTTGCATGGGCTACGATTCCGTGCTGACTCCCATAGAAAAATGCAAATATTCGATCTTCTAAACATGCAATCAAAAAGTTTCAAAGTTATGGCCTAGGATTTTCGTAGAGACTGCTGTTTTAGATCATTTTCTACATTCAATTAATAGTGAAAAATAATAAGCTGAGTAACTACGTACAAATATAAAATGAACGGGCACTTTATTTACGCCGCGTAGGTTATTTCTTTCATTTATTTTCAGAGATTAGTTAAAAACCACAAAGGATTCAGGGAATAGAATTTTTGGTAAAACTTTTCAAAAACAAACAAATGTAGTTTTACCTTCATTTCAATATGAAAACCACAAAATACAGGTACAAATCCGAAACGTTATCGACCATAAGCAATGTCCATCCATTAGAGCAACCGCATTTGTTCAGCCATGTTTAAACTGAACGATCAATCACTGCACGATCAGGAAACTGTATAATCAGTTGATGCATGATTGTGATTAACCTTAGTACCTATTGTATTAGTTCAGGTAAAACTCAAAATAAATAAATAAAAACATATCATTGGACAACTCACACACTTTCATTTGATTCCAAACTAAGCAGAGCTTCTACTATGGTAACCAAATAACTGATAAACATACTTATATATTTCTAAATACATACTTATATAGATAGATTGACATCCAGGCTTAGAACAAACACTATAAAAATAAATACTATATTAAGGTAAAGAGTTAGTTAAGTCTAAGCATTCAAGGTAAAGATAAATTATCTACATATATGATTACTTATGTAAATATTCTGTTCACTGTATTGAATAAGAAAACGCAGTGTGAAAGCGAGTAACCATAGCAATGATTGCTTTGATCTTTAGTATTCAATATTATTATTTTATTAAAACAGCAGCCCGCGTAAACTTTGGCCTATCCGTATGTAGTAATCATGAAAGCAAGTAAGAAAGTAAGTAAAAATCATGTAAGTGGTAAAGTTTTCCCCGTACACATACATAAACACACCAAATTCCCGCTCTTACTTTTTAAAAGGACAAAGAAAAGAGACTATGAAATCAAAAAGAGAATAATACAATTGTTTCTCCTCTGGACATCTATAGTTTTACAGAGAGCGGCTGAATTTACTCACTAACTGGTGGGAACAAAACACCATGCTAACAAAAAACTCTCCAAACTCACTCGATACTTGTAAAGTAAAGCCAATCACGGTACAACGTTCCAACCAATCCCGAACAGTGGGTAGAGATTGTTTGTTTCATAAAATAGCAATTCAATCGTTCCGTATCTCGACGGCATGCATAATGTATTGTGTGATAATTCATTTTGTTTCACAACTTTATTTTGTTAAGATGAGATTGCGCGAATTGTTTTCTGTTCGTGTTGTTTTTTAAATTATTCCGAGGTTTTTTCCGTTCGCTTTTGTTGGGGTTGAAAGTGGGTGTTTTACTTACGGGGTGGAATTTGTGCTGCTGGTAGTTTCCGTGTGATGATCAAAGTAATCTGAAACAACAAAAGAGTTGATTAGCATCGAATTTTACTGTTTAAATGCATTAGTAGTTGATTAATAAAATAATTACAGGTTCCTGTTGTATCAGTATTTTCGTTGTCTATAAGTGGTAAAGTTCGTCATCACTTAAATTGTTGACTGATATAATAGCTATATTAGCACTGAATTTATAGTATAAGAATACTTCGTAATTATTAATTTATTAAGTATTTAAGTTAATAATTTATTCCAAAAAGACAACATTTCTTCCTTAACAAAAACCCCTTTGTACTATCAATCATATTTCCGCTTAGAACGAAATTTCAAAAATACCACAAATATCGCTCGAAGCAGATTACAACATTCTATATTTAGATGTTTCAAGAAAGGATTTCTTTCAGCAAAGGCTTACGGTACATAATCGCTAAGCTTGTGAATGTGAGATAAAAACGTAGGCAGATGGACGTGGCTGGCCATCATGAGGATAATACTTTAATCTCTTTGAACGACACGTAGAAGTCCCGGGTTTGTTCTCTGCTGCTTGAAGATAAATCATTAAATGTCAAGGTTTTAGGGTGTTTATGATTGACTTCGATAAAAAAAATATTGATACTTTATTCTGCTATAAGTGTGAAGGTGGGAATTTGTTTGTCTTTCTTTCAAGCAAAAACTATTTATTATATGCGCAAGTGTTCTACGTGCGATTGCAAGAACAATCAGATTCTTCCCACCATATTGCGTTAATTAATTAAAAACTTACTGAAAAATCTTACTTGGTTATAAAGTCAGAATACAGTGTGTAAGGATGCGTGTTTGTTTGAAAATAATATTGAAATAACTAAAAGGAATTTAAAATTACGTTTAATTTCGAGTTTTGTTTTCAATTAAAATTAATTTTTTATTATATTTATCACGTTATTTTACATATTTTTTTTTATTTCAGTAACATTAAGTATATTCTTTAAAGTAAAGCGGTTAATAGAGGTCATTCACCTTGAAAACTTTATCGTCTGCAAATGAAAACACATAAAATATGAATGAAACTTCTTTCCCATAAAACACGCCAAGGACAAAGTTCAGTGTCTGAACTAAAGTTAAAACGGCAATTTAAAAACTTACTTTTAAATACTCTTTATTCTCGTTTTCACGCCCAGTTCTCGTAGGAGTAGAAAAATAGTAATTAATCTTTTACTTACAGTTCTATGAAATAAGTTTTCATGCATTTTAATTTGCTGTTCTTGGGGACTATTTCTCGAAATGTAATGCAATATTCTATGAAGCAGTGACCAGTTTTATACCGTAGAAAAGCATCATACAAGATTTCGTGCCAAGAATCAATCTTTCGTTACAAGGACCACCACATAAAAAATCTTCATAAAGAATTCACACCATTTTTTATATAAAATGAAAAATATAGGTACCTATTAAACAAAATCCGAAATAAATATAATTATGATCATTTTATATCAAAGCTGATTGCTTGCTTAAGCAGCCATGTTCTTCGTAAAAAATGGTCCAAATTATAATTATGTATAACCCAAAAACCCAATTTCTAAAAATATTATAATAATGATAAATAGACGTTATAACAGGTCGTTATCATTAAACGTATTCATGTATGCAATGATTATCATTACCACCCCTCAACCCCTCAACCCTCCCCGTCGTTAGCTGAAGAGTCGTTTGAATATTTACATCACATTTTCAATCTTACCATAATAAAATGCTAAGATTTTTAATGTTTTGGAATTTTCGAAACATTTATTTTTTGAGCTAGTGAATTCATCCGTGTCAACCAGAATATTACTCGGGTAAAAACATATACGTCATATATTTTGCTCCAGTTAATAGACAAATTCTATCGAAATTCATTCAACCGATTTTGGTTGTAATAGGAACAAATACAAACTTTAACGTTTATAGTAGCTGTAAAAAGAGGCAGTGATAGTGTAAGCATTCGCTCCTCATATAACAAATGTTTAAAAGTGTTCCTGTACCTATACCTTGCCAAAACAAAATATTAGTTCAGGGAAAAAGTCTTTTCGCATTATGTATGAACATTCTTTCCCATTCTTATCAGAGTTAATGTGAAAATATAATACCTTTCATACTGTCTGGTTCCCCATTTTCAATCCCCTAAAAGTTGAAAACACCTTTTAAACTATCTATAAAACGTATTTGTAAAGTTATATTAAAGAGAATTTTGAACTACTTAAATATTTTGTTTACGACACTCAAATAAAATTCAAATTTAACAGTTTTTAGGACGTATAAAGCTCATTAAGTATATTATTCCCGCAGGTCCTAAGTTTGATTTTTAGGTAATTATAGCCTAGTCCTATTTGATAATTAATTATAGCCTAGTCTTGTACAAGGCATATTGAAAGCAAATTAACGAAATGTAACATACATATTCATCTTTGAAAAAACTATCATTGCCTTAAAAACACCCCAGGCAAGTTTCAGTAAAACACACCGTAAAAGAGT
This sequence comes from Anticarsia gemmatalis, assembly GCF_050436995.1. Lineage (NCBI taxonomy): Eukaryota > Metazoa > Arthropoda > Insecta > Lepidoptera > Erebidae > Anticarsia > Anticarsia gemmatalis. Next base: position 12,293,068 of record NC_134756.1, read on the forward strand.
CGACAATTTTTCTGGACTTTCTATAACGAGCGTCATAAATTCTCGATGTGATAAATTGCTTCGATGGCTTAATATGGTACAGTTATAGGGGAACACCACAGGTGAATGACCGCTCTTTGACATTTATTTTTACACTTTATGACACGTTTATACTTATACTAATAGTTTTATATTTGCTCAGACGGATATTTATTTAAAAGAGGGGTTTAAAACTGAAAATTATACTGAATAAAACTGCTTTAGTGTGACTTAAATTGGGGTTTCTCACATAATCATAGAAACGTGAGTACTATTCCCGGATCAGCCAATTGTTTTTTTAAATTCTTACAAAAAGTTTGGAGATATGTTTTTCCCTGATGAAATGGTAATTACTAAAAAAACGTTTAAATGACTGCCTAAAACGAGATACATAATGTTTTACCAACAGGATAAACACAAATTGATTTAATTTGATTAAAGCTAAACTGAAAACTAAATGGTCGTCCATTTCCAAACGATTTTCAGTAAAACTAAATCAAATCAATTATTTGAAATTACCAATTAAATGATTGCAAATTAGTGGTGTTCGAAATTTAACTAAATTGGACTATGACCAATGGGATTAATTGAAATTATCAAATGGATAGCCAATGGGCTAAAGAGCGAATTAGATTATTTAATTTTGGATTTCGAAGTCCTCGTTTGCGGTGATCTCATTGGTTAGGATAAGCTTTAATAATTATTACGTCACCGCTTTTATAATTTGATTAATTTTATTTGTGAATATTTCAAGGCGCTAGGATAAACGACCTTTAATCAAAGGTATTATTATTATGTGGTTGTATAGGTTATAATCTTCATACAGAATGAATGAAAACTAAACTCGGCTGTTGTATTTCTGTGTTCGAAACAAACCCGTTTTTTTTTAAATATCTGTGCACGTACTAATGTGGAGTGAGTTCATTCTAATTACAAACATTACCAAAATCCTAGCAGAATTAAATCTAAAAATAGTTTGTGTTACTTGGATACAAAACCTTCATTTTGTTTGAAATGTATTATGGCTTAAGGTAAACTATAATCTAGATTAACATATTTTACTAATTTATAGAGTAAGTTCCGAAATATTATTATTATATTTCTCTGGCTGAAATATTCCTTATTCAGGTTTTTAGGCTCTACTTCCTTTTCACATAAAATATTCTTGCGGCTAAGTAATAAAAAACTTGATGTCCGTAACCTTTTGGCCGAAATTCTACCACTTATGTTATAAAAGAAATATGAAATATAGCGTTCACAACCTAGAACTTGTTTCGTAGTTTTATGAGAAGTAAGTTCTATAAATAACTAGTATATGTTGAGAAATTTATTTCCTGCAAATGACGTTAGAAATTACTCCAAAATTATATGGTTCCATATTCCTTTTTTGATTGAATGTAGTGGAAGAGAAAACCTGAGAATTCTAATATTTTTAGATACATCCCAACTAGCACACAAGCGCTATAACAAGCTGCACAATGGCCGGTTAGAGGATTTTTATAACGCCTTAGGCTCCTTAGTAAGAAGTATAGTGGTTCTATAAGCGGCTACAGATCTCTTGTAGCGTCAAATAGGCCCATACTGTCCAGCTTATAGCTCGATATTGGATCTACAGTGGTCGTAAATAGTAATTATAATAGTACGTAGTATAGTAGTAATACAGGAGCGCTAAAATAAGATGAAGGTGGTATAATCGCGCTACAAGAGCTTTTTCGCAGCTTCGTGGCGCTTACCAGCTGTGCTACAGAGGTGGTTAGCGCCACGAGCGTTCGAAAAAGCTCTTGCAGCGCGATTATACCACCTTTACCTTATTTTAGCGCTACTGTGTAACGGTTATAAATGCTAACGCTCTAAATTAGTAATATGGTCGGTTTATTATGGTGTAAACTAAATATATTTTTTTAAAATGAATCATCAGTGACAAATGAGGAGACATTTTATTTTTACGGATTGGATTATTAAAATAACAAGTAGTCTATCGCTTTTATTTCTTTGTGTACGTGATATGAAAGTGCGAGTTCCAGTTTGCTGTCAATATATGTGTATATTATCGTCAATATTTTCATGCGCCCTCAAAATATTCAGTTTTAAATGCAAAAATTATATAGATATGTGGATTTGGAAATTGTATTTTGAACATAAATAAGACTTTGAGGGTTACAGATAATTTAATTAGGGTTATAGGTAATAAAAAATGATTTTAATTATGTTAACGTTACCAGGCTATAGATTTATATGATCTTCAAAAGATCGTAATAACCTCAAAAAATATGTTTACCAAATGCTATAATGGCGTCTCGATCAAGCAGCTCTCAGAGTTGGTTACATCTGCTCTAGCGCCTTAAGCTGTACAAAGGCTCTAGTGTTTGCTGTTGTAGACCTCAAGGTTCTGCAGTTGTGGCATAAGAGTGCTTCAATATAACTGTTTTGGTCGCACACCAGCATTTTACTCGTACTTTTAGGGGTCAGTCGTTGAATATTAAAATAGTTTGAAAATCATTTTTTTTTATTTATTTTATTTATTTTATTTATTTTATTTATTTTATTTATTTTATTTATTTTATTTATTTTATTTATTTTATTTATTTTATTTATTTTATTTATTTTATTTATTTTATTTATTTTATTTATTTTATTTATTTTATTTATTTTATTTATTTTATTTATTTTATTTATTTTATTTATTTTATTTATTTTATTTATTTTATTTATTTTATTTATTTTATTTATTTTATTTATTTTATTTATTTTATTTATTTTATTTATTTTATTTATTTTATTTATTTTATTTATTTTATTTATTTTATTTATTTTATTTATTTTATTTATTTTATTTATTTTATTTATTTTATTTATTTTATTTATTTTATTTATTTTATTTATTTTATTTATTTTATTTATTTTATTTATTTTATTTATTCTCTAAAAACAGTTGACAGACTGAACCACCACCTATGTAAATATATTATGATAATAATTTTAAGCTTTAGTATAAAGGTATATTACTCGGTTATAGCGCTTTAGGTGCTTAACATAATTCTGTAATCCCCATGGCTGTAAAAATGTTTCGAATGATACCTTATACATTTATTTGCCGTACAGAAGCCATATAAATATCTGATATAACGCTCAAGGCGCTATTAAAGACCTACGCAACTCTTTTATAGATGAGTAATACACTAGCCCTAAAAAAATCTGTTATAGAACCTAAGGCATTACAAAAAGCTTATTTACGCTCTTGAGCGCTATAAGCGCAACGCATAACTCCGTTTAAACTCCTTTATCTCCTAAAGTCCCCTTATACAGTTAACGGTGTTATAGAAGATTCCATTAACTCAGTTATACTTCCCTAGGCTGTCTAGCGATGCAATTACATGCTCATATATCACTATAAGTCATTAGTTTCCTACTAAACGGCTACTGTCCCGCCTAGCTGTTAAAGGGTTTTTTAAATAGCTAGTATAGAACTTATAGAGAATTGTACAGCATTTGAACGACTCTTATGCAACTATCAGGCTGTATAACGACTGTATAAGCAGCTTGTGTGCTAGTTGGGATACGTGTTCGTGCATGCAAACAACATACAAAATAATCGTATGTAATTCGCATGTTGGTTAGTATATCCTAAGGAACAGAAAAGAGGTACATTAAAAGTTATGATAAGTAAGGCTTTCTACCGAAATAAGAAGTAATACTTTCGGTAAAAAAACGTAGAAAATTTAATAAATGTTGAATTCAGTAATGAAGTTACAAAAAATATTTTGCTAAAAAATCTCTTTTCCTCTGCAATCTTAAGCATTAGCACTTAGAACTTTTTTTCGGTACTCCGTCCAATCTTCTTGAAAAAAATATTATTTATCATCAAAATTTTGTCACTCACAAATCTTCACAAAGCACCTAATTTATTCTAAAAAAATGGGACAACTATGGAAAACCACTATCACATTTCAGCCATTAGACTCTCGAAACGGCTCCTGAAAATGCCGACGTTTCGTCGTAAAAATATAGCCAGGCGGTATGAATTATTCATTTGTTTTGAAGGCTGTGTCCTCGACAAACATAAATTTTAAACGCACGAAGTAAACAGATATGATTCGGTTTATTTTCAGACTCAGGTGCGAATACGAGATCTCGAGTATGTTTTCATGGGATTTTGTGTGAACGAACTTTGGTTTGGTGAACATTGTACCTATTGGTAAACCAGGTATCTACAGGAAAGGGTTGCGGAATTAACATTATTTTTGTTAACTGGTCAAGTAAGCTCTGAGATCTATAATAGTTAATGTTTACGTCAATAGTGCAATGTGTGTGTGAGATTTGAATAATCTTTATCTCCATGTCTGACATAGCTCCTTTTAATATTTTTTATAAACTATGTCTGTTTATAAAAAAAAGCAAACTATGCTTATTTCTATGAGTTTAAATTACCATAACAATGGGGCAAAATTTTACTTATAGTGTTATATTAACAAGTATTTAAAGCTATACTGAATACCACATCAATACTGCATACGTCTTAGCAAGTTAATATTGCAATTAGTGGGACAATAAACCTATGGTGCTGAGTAATTAATGAACAATACCGATTGGGATTACGTGCCTTTGGTATTATTAGATGTTTCATTTCATATACGTGTTGTAGACGTACATAATGTATACTGTCGTATAGTGAATACTTCTATGGAGCTGTGTTATTTGTAATAAGTTCTATGACTATACCATTTCACACCACAGTTGACCACAGCAATCCTTTTGATTTTGATCTGAGTTCAACACTCTATCTGCGCTGATTTGGAACTATAAATCCATTACTCTTACACATAGTAAGTTAGTTAAAATTCCTTCAAGTGCCCTGAGACGATGCACAACTCATGCAGAAACTATTGTCTGATTTATCTCTATACTTTAAAAGTATCAAACGTTGGTAAATTAATCGATATCTGACTACCATATAACCGTTCGGCTGAGTATTAGGTGTGTTATCAAACTGTGTAAGTAATCCAAACCTACGTAAGTTTTATGTACAAAATATTTTACTTTTCAATAAAGTTGATATTGGAATATTCTTTTCATAGTTCCAGCTTATATTTATTACAATTTCACAACTACACTTTAATAAACGCTAAATATAAAAGCAGAATCTCATCACGGTATAATAGCCAACACTTTTCATCCAGGAAAGCGACACAATTTCCTCGGTAACGAGATTTGTTCCAAGAAAAACCTCTTTGATAAATGATAGTAATTAATTATAGTTTATCGACAGTTAGCGATCAGATAACTGGATATAAGTGGTTTTAAATTGTACCTCTAGTTTAAGTTATTAATATTATTTGTAGTGATTATATTATGTACTCGTTTTATTGTGGTATTTGAATCAGTTTATTGATTAAGGTTATATAATGTGGTGTTTAATTAAGTTGCTATTAGTACCATAGTGGATACCTCTGTATGCTAAGTAATTGTAAGTAAATTAGCAACATTAGCGTAACAACTTAGAAAAAATCAGGTTGATGCAAAAGTTTGACTCGTAACTTAGTACTCATGTTAGGAAAAAATGTTAGGAAAACTAAAGAACTTTAAACGATTAATAACAAACATGAACTACGAACGGTCAGACTAGTAACTTAAACAATACGTCCGAAACGTGCACCTTATTGTTTGATCATATTCAATGGGAGCATATCATAGGGAGGCCGTAGCTAAGCGTCCGCAAATAAGGACCATTTTAATAATTGCACCGATAGACCCGTCAAAATGTACTAACATGATTGATATCTTCTCAAAGCGGATAAAATATACTTACACCAACATTATTTCCACCTTTCCATTTACAAAAGAAACCAGACAGTTCTAAAAATATCGCAATATTTCTGAGAATAAACACCGTTATTATGTCAAATGTGAAGGATATTGAGCATTAAGTCGAGCGATATTTTGGACAGCTCGGACATGAATGTATGGATGATATGGACATATTTATGAGATATTTATAGTGATATACATTGATTGGGAGATTGGGTTTCGATGGGGAGATTGGTTGTGCAGTGGATATTAAATTTTGTATGGAATGAGATCAAGAGAAGTTTATGGTAGAGTAGTGTATTCAAGTAAAAGTGTAACAAATTGCGTAAGCACATAAAATCACGCCTTTTTCCTGTAAAAGTAGGTACTGTAGGTAGAGACCAGACAATGCCCCGAATCAGTAAAAAAAAACGATATGTATTTATTCGCGTTTGATTTGCAAGCTATACTTATTTCAAACCCACTAATACTGTCAGGACCACTTTAGCCCAGCTATGGAGGAAAAATCCAAGTCAAAGTTAAATATGCTTTATTTCATAAACTTTAAAAGGTATTTGAAATCGTTAAAATATTTTTTGTCTACCACCGTTTCGGAAAAGCTAGCGCTTTTTAAATATGCTTTAGTATTTTAAGATCATAAGATTAGGTAATAATTAATCGCAAGCCATTATATAACCAATTTAGTTTAAACTGTTTAATCAAACCAGCGTATATTCTGCAAATAAAAAGCATCACACACCTTTTAAATCCCATCAAATAAATTGAAATAAAATTCAATTACGAATATGAAAGGTCCAACAAGAAATATTAAACACTTATTCAACGACTCCTATTGAAAGTATCGCTAGAGTAAGCAATGATTGCATCCGCACTTAATGGTGCCTGAAATATTGCAGCACACGCTCAAACGGAAAATTGTACCGGTAAATAGTTTCCTTACAGTTATTGGAACTTTCATAATGTGTTGTGAATGATTTAAAGTAGTTTAGCTTTAGGTGGAGTAAAGTGGTAATGCTTTTGTAAACATATTGGTCGTTTTTGGACAATAATTGGAGAGAGGCTGCTTATTTCGTGTGATTGGTGAAAAAGAAAACTGTAGGTAACCGAGGTTTGAACCCTGGTCTTTAACTATTTAATTTTTAAATCCGTTTAGCAGCCCAATAATTGTTATAGCGTATCAGACAAACAAATAAATTTTAATAGCATTTAATGTTAAACAGAAATAGCAATAAAGATTTATGGAACGTGGATGAATAATATAAGAATGATGAACAATATGAACATGTATTTGTTCTCTGCCAACCCTTATAGCAAATGGCGTGATTTTATGTATGTATGTATGTCCATACGTCTTTTGAATTAGTTCAGTAGTTTCATAGATGATTCTCAAAAAAAAATAAACAAAAGAACGCTATGACATGGTTGCCAGCATAGCAATGTGGAACTCCATAATACTGGTTATTTATTTATACTATGTATCACATAAAATATGCTTGTTTCGATATTATTTTATTACTTTCACAACATAAATCTGTCTATGATATTGTATCGTTTTCCTCCGTATGGAGAGAGCCAAGTTGTTATTTACTTTCATATTCCAATACATCGTATGTTTGTATTTGTTTTTGTTTTATAGACTGTGTATGGTGTTAGGAATATATTCTTGCGTAATATGTTAAGTTTAATAACTTTAATTAGTATAGAGTTTTGCTTTTTATTTGCGCTTAAAATAAATTTCTTGTACGAATGTATATTAGCGAAAATAGCGGTTTTTTAAATTCGTTTAAGGTTTTTCGTTCGTATTTCAACTGAGTTTATGTCACAAATTAGGAAATTAGATAGGTACTATTTATAGAGTCTTTAACTCTTTTCCTAATTTATTTTTTTACGAACATTCTGTAGTAAAATAATACATGTATGTATTGAAGGTGTATGTGTTATGTTTTTTTAAGATAGACAGGTAGCTAAAAATGCTGTTTTATTAGGTGGGGTTTATAATATTGCCGGTTTTAATGTGAAGTCTACCATACATGTAATACCTTTCACGCTAGTCCACTGTTCTAATAAGTGACCAATCGCTTCTAAAGGGTCTGTATAATTCAAAATGCTATACAATTTCAGTCCCAAATTCCTGTCAAATGAAGCTACATGTTTTACAGTAGGTGCTTCCTATAAACTTAGATGAATAAATTTATCTTGATTAGATTTTGTAAAGGGTTAGGGGTAGGTGTATAAAGTTTATCTCGCAGTACTTTGGTCCCAAATAACATTTATTAGATCCTATTTATTCCGCGGTGGTCCCTGCTTAAATAATCGAGTTGGTTACCTTTTGTTATGTGATTTTTTGTGTTTTAGGTAAATCGGAGATTTTGGGTTGGGTATTTAGGTAAAATCATTATAGGTTAGAAATAAAATTTCGAGGAAAATGCTGTGCTATTTTTTTCAAAACTAAATTTTTCGCTAGAAACACCGTGATCAACAGTTTTTATGTTCACTTTGCTAGATGCTGCTGCCTTGCCTACTTTAATTTATTCCTACAAACCACGGTTATCAATGGTCTCTAGTGATAAAAATTCCCCTCAGGGTAGTCGCAAGTTGACTGGTGATAAAGTGCAATCTATTATAATATTTCTTCGTTCATAACAGATGTTCTAAAAGTAGGCCAGTCCCAACAGGTAACACGAACAACAATTAAACTGAATATGTAAACCAAAATCGTAATGGAAATAATAGAACACGACATTTAAGAATATTAGCGTAACACGTGTTGTCAAAACGCCCCGGCCCTTAGGGCCCAAAACTAATTTGGGCCCTTTTCAGCCCCGGGTCGCCCCATTTCAAAAAGTTTTACGCCCTACTGCCTCTGTCATATGTAAGGATGATGTATGTATATATTACTATGATAATGTGTCAGTACGTGTGTGTGTTTGTGTGTGTGTGTGTGTGTGTGTGTGTGTGTCTGTGTGAGAGGCTTAGTCCCTTTGACTTTTGATACGATCGGGTATGTCGGAATTAAATTGTAATAGTAGTATTATAGGTATTTACAAATTAATACACTGAGAAAATTTACAGAGATTAACACTTAACTTATGTTCATAAAATATAGTATCAAATAATGCAGTAAAGTAGTTATGTAATTACAGAATGTCGTATTTCTTTTCACGAGAAAAAAAAATAGAATTCGTGACTCGATTGAAGCAGGAGAAAGTAAACGAGTATTAGTATTGAACCTATTTATATAATTCCCTGCTTAATTGTGATATATTAGCTAAAGATAATACATTAAATAATATACTTATTTAAAGCTTTAGCCCAATAATGTGCAGAAATTGCACAAATTCTTATATCTCTTGCGCTTTAAATTGGTTAAATCAATAGTATTTTTATTCGTACAGCAAAGCCACAAACACATAAAGTACTTTAACAAAAAAACACCCACGCAAATTTCCAGCCATTATCATAGCACGTAGAGATTTGTTTAAAAACCAACGTTTTCATTCAACGAAACAGAATGAAAATTGAACAAAGGCTATGTTTATTTTTCTAAATAAACTACGAGTATGTGAGGGAAGTAGGCTGGAAAACGTGTGCAGGTTTATAAACGTTGTAGGGTTAGATACGAACGAATGCAGTATCGGTAATGTGTACTGTTTATCTGAAAATGTGTTTGTTCTGTTTTTTTAGCGTATACTATATTTTTTATCATAAACAAGCGCATATGAAATGCCTTAAAGTTTTCATCCTGTAAGGCATTCGGAATATTTACATTAATTGTAGGTATATAACAAAATATAGAATTAATTTCAATGTTCACAATGAACACACACACTACACTGAAATAATATTTTGATTACGTAAATAATAATCTAAGAGTGGTATTGATATGACACCCATACATAATTGGTAAACCAGGGACTTTTCAGTGGTTGGTTTCACCAACTCCAGTTAAAATGGTTTTGATTTCCTTTTTTACTGAAGTTAAAGCTTCTTTTTGCTTTACGCACGATAATAACCCACTTTATCTCATTATTTACTAATATTCTCACCACATAGTACAAGAAAAACCACATAATTTTCCTATAACCTTACACAATTGGATAAAAAGGAATTGATAAAATAATAACAACCGTCCGTGACTTATTGGACAAAGGGCTACATTTATATTGCAACGTCTTGTCATTCGCGAACAATCGTCAAGAGAGGTAACGAGGCATTTATAAAATAAAATGGAAAAACTGGAGTGTAAGGAAAGAGATGCAGGAAAATTATTATATCAAAAAAATATATAATATATGTTTTCTGTACAACTATGTATGGTTTTTGAGTATGTATGTTGCGAATAATATGATTTTTAAGTGTAGCGTTTAAACTCATCGGATTTTAATGAGATAAAGGATATGAAATATTCTGAGTAATTTTTATATTTTGTTAACGTCCTAAGACCACGTAGCAAATCATAGAACGTTCGTGCCATTAACTAAATACGAAATAGGAACATCTTGATAACCGTTAATTTTACTGGCATCAGGAATTCAGAGAACAGTCTTAATAGTATAACAATATAATTATGAAGAAAGGCAAACAGCTAGCGTATTAGTTCCTATTTCCACCACTAGAGGCGCTGGTTATTGGTGTACTAAGTAAAGGAAATACATATTCCTCTCAAACGCGTTTTTGATCCAATCCATTAAAGTTTCCATTGATATAATAATAAAGCGAATTTCCTTCCATTTAACGTTTACACTTTCAACATAATTAAGTTTAACGTGACGTCATTAACGCCGGTTAAGTGCATGGTGTAATCCCCCTTCGTTTAACAATTTTCTACCAATCTCTTATTCCAAATGAACAGAAAACTCGATTATGAGAATCCAACATTGTTTTATGCGAACACAGCCTTAGGCTTTTATGAAAACATTCGAAAATCAACCCTATCATATACCCAATAGAGTTTATTTTACATTGTTCATTGTAAAGATTGTTGGTACGATCAAAAGTTAACCTTTACGTTCGGAATATAGAGTTGCTTTTTCCATGTTATGTTTTTCGTTATAATTCTTCATATTTCCTTACTTATTGATGATTAAGGCTTGCAGTAGATAATAACGTGTATATAACGGTTCGAGTATGTTGTTTTCCAAAGCTTTGTGTGTTCTAATTAGTTTTCTCGTTTGTGAAAGAAAAACATGGATTATTGAGAGTTTAGGGATGTTTGAGATCAAAGAGTGTTTACGATGAATTTATAAAAGGAATATTGTAAAGAGGTTATTACCTATTCGCTGGTATGTACATACATATATTATAGCCAAATTTGATGCTATATAAACGGTTTAGTAAGTCAATGTATGAACTGGGAATAGCGATTATATATTTTTCAAATGAAATGTAACCTTTTTAATACTAATAACAACACGAAAAGGAAATATTAGGTGAATAAAAAAATGGTTTCGTGTAATAAGAACTTTCCTCTATTAAAATAACTAGAATACGTTAATCTTCATTCAATGGGAGGCATTAAATTTCTTAAAAATACGTATAATATCACGTTACATATTAAACAATACCTAAAAATAAATCTCTACCAACAAAATAAAGTCAAAAATAACCTCTACACGACATAATTAAAGCGCCTTTCATCTCGTCTCTACTTATACAGAGATGCTAAGATATCACACGATGTAGAGATGTAGAGATGCTCTATTTGATTACGTTGCCTCTCGTAGAGTCTTAGCGAGATTAGTATCGTCTTATGTATGAAGTCATATAAAATGTTTTGTAGTTTTTATAGACTCTTTACGTGTATGGTAGCGGTTGAATAGGTATAGATAATAGGTTTCTAGTTCGTACAGCTAGATTCTCAATGTTTGAACCGAAACTTAGGAGGTTATACTGTCTGAGACTAGTTGGACATCGCGGTTTTACTCCAATTATTACGTTGCACGAAGTCGTAGCCAATATTTGATAAGGTTCATGTAAAGGCTTTACACAATAACTTGTCGATAAATTAGATTGCTGGCTTTAGAAATAAGCTTGTCGAAAAGGCACGCCTCTTCTTTTTTTAAGACAACTCTCGCACTTAGAATTGCTCTTGTGTCGCGGGGACTTTTACAAACATACAAAAAACAGACACAAAGTACAACTAAACCCGAAGCAATTATTTGTGGATCGCACAAATAACGCGTGGGAATCAAACCCACGACCTCCCATCGCAATGGTAGCGGCGTGGAAACCTAAAACCCTGCAAAAATTGTAAAAACTGAAAGAAAAACATCACTTAAACCGTGCAACAAAACTGAAATAACCCTGAATATAATAATTGAAGGTGTAAACTGACTAGCAACATGCGTACCACATTGCATAGTCATGTAAATTGTATACGTCATTATATTCAATACTAGTTATTTTGTATTCAATTATACTGCTGCTTCATGTTAATAGATTCTTGTGTAAACTGCGCTCAATTCAGTATACGTTATATTAAAAGATATTTAGCATAAAAGTCTGTATATAGTATCTTATTCTGGAAATATAAGTCATGCTGTAGTTTAAAGTTGGTCAGCGTATCAATCGCAACGCAGTAGTGTTTAGTAAGTTAATTAAGTATATTTTTAGGTTAAGAAATACTAAGTGGAATCTAGCGTAGACACCAAAAAGTCCTTTGATTTGAACTTAAACATCATAAACTTGCACTATTGGATTGGTTTCTCAAATATAGAATAACTTAATTAATAACTAAAATAAAAATAACACGAAAGTCAAATTACGGGGATATCTAGTAATCCGGCGGCGTTCACAGCTTATAATTTCGTCTAGCCAGTGCAAAAAAACTTTAAAATCTAGGTATAGCTAGAAGGCACTTTCCAAATACATTGACCCCTCATAAATCTCTTTTTAAACTAGAAAATCATAATTTATTCACAACATTTTCAAATCATACTAGACAGCTAATTTAGAATATTAAAAACAGCTAAAAGAAAAAATCTATAAAAAAACAAACAAAACATCAGCATGCAAATTCCTCTAATACAATTTCGTATTTTGCACAGTGGGCAGAATGAAACAAAATGGTGGAAAAAAACTACAATGAAAACTTTGCATTTAGTTGGCGCGTTGCTAAATAAAATTCTGTTTCAACAAAACAACTTTTTCACGCCAAAAAGTTTTTCCTGAATTCATTAACTTGATGAACGTGAACACGTGAAAAACAAATGCTGTTTGTTTACTTTTTGTTTATGAGCAGTAAGATTTGATGTTATGTTAACATAGAGGTAGTTGTAGTAGAAAGGCTTTAGACTTGTTAAATTAGTTAAGTTTGCAAATATATGCGCTGGACATGACTAGACTCTATAAACTTCGCTCTACAGAGATTTTAGACGAAACCAGTCTACTTATCAAAAATCTATATAGAACATAGTTATTTTGGAGTGCCGCTGATTTTATAACAGAAAGTCGATTAAAATAAAAAAAGCCATAGGACGTCTTCAAATAGCGATAGTAGCTAGGTCTAAACATTGTCAATTAGTCAGTTCCTAAAACTTCTAAAATCTCTTGTCTCAAAAAAAATATTTTGAATAAATACACCTGATGCACTTTTTACTTAACTATCTATTATACAAATAAATTTTCAAAAATTGATGAGTAACTAGGACTTGACTTGTCTTTCTAGACAACTACAGAACATCTTCTATTTCAGTAACATCATGTCCAGCTAGTTTATGTCTCAACATTATTATTCCAGTCTCCTATCTCATCTCGTACTAATATAACAATAATTCCGTGACCAAAGTTATCTAGTTCTTGAACAACATCAACTTTATGTACACCCAACTTAGCTAAGTTTATATCATTTAGTTATACATGGTTGATTCTTGTTGGTATGTAACACAAATATAACCCATGTTTTGTACAAAATTTATCCTTACTGACCTGGATATGAATCTGTTTTGGTTAAAAAGTGACATGCGGCATTATACGGATATACTGATCTAACTGATTCATTATTATAATTTTAAAATAATTATTTATACATAACCCACACACGGTTATCTGATGGCAAACTAAGAAGAGCTTGTACTATGGTAACTTGATAAGTGATAACTAAACTGACTTTTCTTTCTAAACCCAAGAGCAAGATGAAGTTAGCCGTAAAATTCGAATCAAACATTAACAAGAAAGATACAAACTAAAATTATTCTTGCACCATGATTTCACAACTTAAAAGTCTACATTTTAAACTGTATCAGAGAAGATCTGGTCTTTGTATAACACTTCGTATGTACATAAATAAGCAACAGTTTTACTATTAAAAATGTTCTGTGTATTTACATACCAGATAAATTTAACCTCAGCATTCACTGAACTTTTAATGCCCCTATTAACCTCGCTATACCTACTACGTTTGCGTTTATAGAACTTTATCGTGTACGTATAAAGGGTGTAGAAGTAAGTTTAACCTCCGAATTATCCGCCACTAACCGCGGTAGGACAATAAAACGAATCATAAAGACGTAACGCTCGGTAGATTTGCATAATGATTTCATTTGCGTACAGTACGCTTATGTTTTGATCGTAAAACCTTTGCAGTAGATAAATATGTACCTGTATATGATGGAGATTCTCGTTTTGAAGGTTTCCCGGTAAGTTATGAGACGGTATATGGTAATGATGGTAGTAAATTGAAAGTAATTGAAGATGATCGTAAGTGAATTATGTTATTATTTATATTGAAGGAAATAACCGTAATTTGGTTACGGAAAATGATAGTTAAATAATTTGTTACTGAATGAATGTATTTGATAAGTTTTGTAGAATACTTAATATGTTTATGGAAGTGGAAGACATTTTCTTAACCAAGAATTCGTTCATCAGAAAGATTCTTCTTTGTAAAATTATGTCAGATGTCACGATATGAACTCAGTGTGTGCCAAATTCAACAGTAACATTAACTTAACATTCTCCAAGCATCTTTACAAACATTCACATGGGTTGTTGACTCAATCTCGCAATCAAAATGCAACCACTTTCATCCAAACCAGTGAAGTTTTAATCTGAAAGTGCCGGTGAAATACGAGTATTGCGACATTTTAAACGAAACTCCGCAGGTATCAAAAGTTGGCATTCGCATCCCTACTTATGCAGAGATTCTGCTACGTTTATCTACCAGAGCTTACGTTAAAGCTTTATTAACATTTTTTTCTCGGGTATTTCAATTTTTCGCCAGTCGCTTACAAAGCTTATTATCCGCCTATTTATTTTTCTCATTATTCTCTTCGTGTGTTTCTATCATCGGCGTTAGAGACGCTCGTGTATTACTAGCCGTACCATCGATCGATATTTATCAAGGACTACCTTGAATCTCCCTTTGACTTTGTTAATATCATCAATTTTATATAACCTCAATATTACTACGAGAATTTTTACTTAAGAACAGGAATTTCCTGCACGGAGTCCCACAAGGAGCTATCCTAGGGCCCCGTTAAAAATGATTGCAATATAATGTTATTAATAAACAAGTAGATGTTTCTGAATAATGAAGAAATTTTCCTTGTTTTGTGCGTAGAAAACTTATATTACATTTCTTAGGTTCAATAAAGATACTGCCGAATATCTTTTCTTTCGTTCACAGTCAATTTCACACACTAGTGAGTTAGACTTTGTTACGGCCAGTTCATAGATGGGTGATCACGACTGGAGATACAGGGAAAGTCCGTTTAAGTTACAAGTCATATAAGGGGTAAGAAAGAAAATCGGATCAATAAAGACGTTACTAAAATATGTACAGAAGCTTTTCAATCGATACATTTGTATGTTAGTGACGTGCATACATATTTGAGTCTTTGCTTACCACTTGAAGGGAGAAAGGGTGAGGATAAATAAAACATTTTTCTGGTGACATAGCTTTAGGGGCGCTGTAACAACATCCGGGCCTGCGTTTGTTTGTCAAAGGATTGAATCACAACGTAATAGAATTTTATACATACCGACCTACAAAGCGTAAGCTTGTATGAAATATAATTTTAATAAAAAGTTTTTTCCATTGAGAAAAAAAAGGGGAAACGAAAATTGTCAGCAAAAACCAATTTGAAAAATTTGCAGCTTTTCAAATTGTGTTTTTGTTGATTTGATTGAGAAAATTGATGTTCTTTGTTTAGCTGATCATTCTAGTTATTTTTCTTTAATAGAATTCTGTACTCAAAGGGTAAAAAAAGGGCCCTATTACTGAGACTACGCTTTCTGTCTGTTAGTCTTTCTGTCACGAGGATGTATCTTATGAACTCTGTTGGCTAAGACAGCTGACCTTTATTATTGAAATTAAATAATACTGTAAATACCTTAACTTCAATATTTTTTATATCTAAACATATTTTTATTTACCCACGCCTACTATAGTTCTGCTCTACCACTACAAACACGATCAAATATAAACCTATAACATTATAATACAAAGATCATATCATGCCAAAAACTTTCTACCAAGACCTTGACTACACGATAATCATATCAGGCGATCGATCCAATATCCTATAAGCACTCCATCAGAAAAACTTGAGATGATTCATCAAAACGTAGGCGTGTAGCATAGAAAATTGAATTTTCCTTACTAAAGTATCTATTACGTCGACGGTCGGTGGTAAAAAATGAAGAAGGCTGGGAGCCTACACGTATTCATAATGGGTATATTTATAGATACTTATTTTTGTAACTTTGTTGTGCTGATGAAAGGATGTAGCAGAAAGATTCTGTTTTGATTAATTTATAAATTAATTGATGAGATAAAATTGCTTTATTACACACAACTGTTAGCTTTCCTACTAGACAAAATGAAGGAAAAAAACTCGTCAATTATTTTGTTTCTTTTTACAAAAAAGTCATCTGCAGAAAAAACATATCTTGTGAATTTACAAATAAAAGAAAAAGTCCAAGCTTAAACAACCATTTGTGGGTCACACAAACATTTATTTTGTATGGAAACTGAACTGAAAATCCCTCTAAGAAGTAATATTGTGATTACCTATATAGCAACTACGTTAACGACGTTAACAAAGGATTAACATTATCAGAACAATTTATTTAACACATAAGACATAGCTCATATCCCATTCAAAAAATAATCTAATAAACTTTTCCTATTTTCCCATACAAACGTTCTACAAGTCCATCAATACATATGACCTTGAACACGACCTTCAAGAAACTGACATCAGTAGAGATAATCTAGCTGACATTAACGGTTCATTACGTTGTTATTACTTAGAACAATGAACCAATGGGAATTGAGTCATGGCGAGGAAAAACATTCAGATAATTAGGTGCCAACAACCTTTGACTATGATTAGTAGAAATATGTAGTTGGATAAGTAAATAGCTGTTAATACTTGTAGCCAAGTTTAACAACATTTTTGGCTTCACTAACATAGGATTTGGATGAAAACCATATGCAATTAAGAATGTTTAAGGTTATTTGGGTTTATCCGAATAAATAAATGGTCACTTCATCTATGATTCTTCATTAGCCCAATCGCAGTGATAGCACTACGCATTATCATTTTATCATTTTAGTCAATTTATTCGAAACGAATGATTAAAGTAGAAAGTTACTCATTTCATCTCATTGAAATCACACGAAACCTATCAGTTTAGTTTCACAAATAGCAGACGCCACAGGCAACTCTGTTTTTTATAGGCCATGTTTGTAAACCTCACTAGGCTGTGATTCAAATTCCAGACGGACTTCTGAAACTTGTACAACTAAAGGATTTCGCCACAAATATTTCGTTTACTTCAAAAAGGAATAACGAAAACGTAAACTTACCAATATCCCTCTGAGATCTCACATCGCTCGCGGAATATCAAATAACCGATACCCTAAAATTTTCTTTTGTACGATACGCATAGAAATTAGGCACACTCCTTTTTAACTCGCTAACGCGTAATGGGAGCTATTTTCCAGAAAATAATACAAAAATCGACATGATTTATATTACAAAATGGTTCCCTTATAATATAACCTTTATTATTGTTAGTGTTACCATAATAATACAGATAGAGGTATAATGGGGCCCTATGTCTATGGTACAAAACCTTCAAAGTCATAATAACAATATAAAGATCCTTTTACCGGCGACTATTGATAACTGGCTGGCTATCGACAAATTTTTGTACGAAAATACTGACCCTAGTGAGTGCAGAAGGGACGTATTTTGTATGTCAAACTCTTGATATTCAGTACTTATGAAAGAAAACCGTCCTACTGAGTGATAATTATAATCTGAAGTACCCATAAATTTGGATGTCTTAAATGGTGAAGTTATTACTCGGAAAGTACAGACTGACGAATATTTTTAGTTTGCTTTAGGCTCATTAATTGATTGTAATATAAAGTATACCGGTTTCGCCTTATTCTTTGAGGAACAAAGCTTGATATTACGTATGTAAGTGAATTTATATAATTATTTTGGAAATACAAGACGTATGTTCATGTTGTCTATCTTTTTGCGGAGGTTGAAAGATTCTTTTGATCTTCAACTACGAGTATCTTCCGGTATAAACGTCTATGTTATCAAGAATAATGTAGAGTTTTATTTACAAAAGTTTTGTAGAATTAGTTCTTTAATTCTTGCTTTTCTTTTTAAAAACTAATCAGACGTCTGTGGAGTGGTTCTGATTCCAATACAAAACAAATATATTTGCGATTCGCCAATAATTGCTTTAGGTTTGATTTTACTTCGTGTTCTTGTGTATTGTAAAAGTCTTTACGCTGCCAAACTAACTTCTTAGTTCAAGGAGACAATTTCCTATGATTATCCATTATCGACAATCGAAAAGTTTTTAACAATATTTGTTTCAAAATTTCACCCCATAGATATAACTTTAAATGTCAAAAGGAGGACCTTTAAAAGTACCAAAGGTTGAAAGTCGTGCTACAAGTTAGTCTCAAAAATAGATAAAAACAAATATCAATAGTTTACTTTCCAAGGGATTCAATTTTTTCTTATAGTTTTGACATCCATATAATAGTAGTGTCATCCTTGGCTCATAGGATATCGGTACAAAGTGATTGTTGTCATACAATAATAATAACATAATCGAGTGTGTCAGATGACCGGACGCCGGTCACGACGCAGTAAATGTCAGGTCAATTCTAGCAAAGGTCAAAAATTATATGTGAATATTTAACACTGTTTAGTTAAGAGAATGAATAAGGATATCTATTTTCAGAGTCTTTGGGTAATACAGTGCGTAATACTCGGCATTTGATATAATCGAAAGTAAGATCATTATTCATTTATTTATAATTAAGTCATATAATGATTTAATGGGCCAATTGTTGCAAATTTTGACACCTAATCTGACTTTCAGTTAACAGTTTCAAATATTTTTAGTATTCTTTAAGGATATCAATTAACTTTATTCGGAGAATAATATAATAATATCGTCTATAACACAAAAAAATATTTTTCGTAAGTATCGGATAATTGCTCCAGGCGTCAAAGTCCAAACTAAAAACGGAAAAATCGACACATTACGAGTATTTCACAGAAGTCTAAAACCTAAGTTGGTCGTATAAATTGCCGACTTAGCTAACCTAATTGAGCTAGAAGGGTCATATTACACCTGTTAAAAATATACACTTTTACGGATTGTATTTAGGTGTACTCACGTTTTACGTTTCAGCACGTTTCGGACCCTTTTCAACGCTCATGGTCACTGGGGACGTAGGTGACAACCGACCAATGTTCAAAGTCATATTCTTTACCTGTGTTCAAGCCAATGGATGGCTTTTGATTTGACTTGAGGATATTTTTTACCCATAATGGCCATAGTTAAACGGAAACGATCCAACCCACACAGACATAGTTTCGAGATATTTAACTTTTAAGTTCAGATCACTAACTTTGGAGACTAACTCAGGACTATAACTTCATGGTGGGTTTGAATTTTACTTGGATTGTTTTCGTGATATTAAAATTTTAACTTCAAGGAGTGTTTTGGTATACATAACTCATTTTACCCATAGTGTGGGTTGGATCCTTTCCGTTTAACTATGGCCAATTGTCCCACTGCCTCTTTTCGAGGCGGCTTTAAGTAAGATAATATAGGATAAGGTTCTAATGTGGCTGGCATGGTCCAGATACGCCCTATATAAATTAAGAAAAAAAAAATGTCCCACTGCTAGTCAAGGCTCCTCCTTAACGGGGAAGAAATTAGACCTGTAGGTTGTTATCTTAATTTACAACAACTTAGTTATTTGTAAAAATCTTCAGTTTTGATTATCTTTTTCTCATTCAAAACTAGTTTATGCCATTTTATACATATGTATATGTATAAAACGTGCCCGATTTAATTATGGGAATATGAACGCCCCCTATTACATGGGACTTACTTTGTAAATTGCAATAGTTATATATTTTAGCGTATATATTTCTTACACCTCTGCCTATACCTTTGGTTACAACACGCGCGTATTTAATAATTGAATTCGTACACTATTATACGTAAGGCAACATTTTCTAATTGTTGAATAATACACGCCATCAATTAGAACTACAAGGAATTGTGTGTCACATGTACTAATCAACCATTAGTTATAATCAACAAGTATTTAATAGTTCTAGACCTAAGTGCTTATTAAAATCTAGTTTTTCTTAACACTTTACTAGTGTTATAATTACGTCGTTAGAGGAATAAATACAAGATTTCTAAAGTATATTATTACGTATATATAGGTTGGTAAAATGTATGTACAAACTAGGTACAAATATGTACATTTAAATGATGAGCGAACATAATATATTTACCTTTTCGCGTAAGATTTATTCTAAACTAACAATAAGAAGAAAAATAAATACCGCGCAGTTTTCCGTTCGTAACTTAAAAACAGTCCTTTAGTCCTACAGTTATTTAACGCTAAAAAATAAGAAAAAACTGTTCGAAATAAACACATTTTCTGAAACAAATTAATTCATACTTAAATCACAACATCACTAACAGATTTTCTTTCATAAAACCTTCATTTTCATCTCAAAAACAAAATAACTCGAAAAAAATAAGTCTTCTAAAAAATCTCTGAAATTTATTCTTACCTGTGTAAGTAGGGTCATCCACAAATATTTACACCACAGAACCACAGTAATAGTAGAATATTTGAGCGTATTTTCACCGCGTTTACAGGTTTTCAGTAAGAGAATGCGCTCCCGGAGACGCTTCGCTACAGACTGGCTGTGCAGACTGATAACCATAGATCAAGCGGCGTATAGAGTCGACAGTATGCAAATTAATCGAATTATGCCTACCTTGAAGCTGAGTGCCGAGTTTTATTGGATTTTTTTGTTGTAAATGTGATTTGTTTTTGTATAGATGAAAGGAAAGCTTTTAATAAAATGAGTATTTGTTATTTTTTACAAAAAATAAGGGCTACTTTCACGGCTTATGATTAAATTATGATAATTTATTCAATAGATAAAGTGACAGCAAACCAAAAAAATCAGTATACCACAGGATAAGTTACCAAATACGTTTCCAAAAGTATTAAAATTTAGAGAATTATATTTAAAGTTATAGAAGAAAATCTGATATTAATATAAGCGTCTAATCTTCAAATAAAGAAAAAGTACTAAAACGGAAGTCTCGAAATAGATAAAAACCGATCATTAAACAATCTGTGTAACGTCGGAACTTGCATCTTCCTCGTGTTCTAACACATAGACAATAGTAAATAAATTATTTTTACGAGCGATCATTAAGCCATTATTTACTTCACCAGGCTTAATTGAACATAAACTTTTCAGTAATTAGATCGTTAATACGTTCATTGTTTTTTCAATACGTTTTTCCTGTTTATATCTTGTAAAGCAATTGATTTATAGGTCAGTATATAAACTTCAATCCTTACCAATATTGTAAGTACAAAAGTCTTTTCGTTCTTTAACCTAAAATACTAAATCGATTTGGATGGAATTTTGTATAAAGATAGTTGAGAAATAGAGAAAGGACATGGAATAGTTTTTATCTTGAAAATGCCACTATAAGCTATATAACTATAGTCCTTCCGAACGTGGGCAACATTTACGTTTTCTGAGATACATTTAGCGGTAGTTTATCTGTTCAATAGCGTTGAAGCTCATGTAAAAATGACAGTTTGAATAGATAAACTACCGCTAAATGTGCCACAGAAACCGGGTATTAGTAGGTTATAAACGCGATTTTACTAACTGTTAATAACATTTATAGTTTTTCTTTTGTTTAAGTAATAAATTATGATCGCGCTATAAAACTGTGGTTATGTTTATACCTCTAATGGGAATGTTTCACATTTAGAAAATTTATGAACTGAATTTATGGTTATGAGTATTATGTGTGAAATTCATTGTCTAAACTTATGTAAATATTTGTATTAATATTTTATAGAATTTATGAAAAGTATTTCGATTATTGCACTGAGGTCAATCACCTTCTGAAAATGAATAAGGTCACATTTAGTTAATCTAAATATATTTCGAAGTACATGGTTATATCAATACAAAAATACAGGACCAAATTAAATAATATTTATTTCCGATTTGGCAAAGGTAAATTGTTTGTTATAATTGACAATTTAACTGGTTTAGTTTACGTTTAAATCACCTTTAATTAATCCAATCACAATACCTTAATTCAGATCTTTATAACTCTAGAAATAGCAACCATACAGTGTGGAACGTTTAGATTAAAGATACCTTTATTTACAGAATCCATTCTCAAATTAATATCCAATTTTAAAAAGGACACATTTCGCATTGAAAAAATAGTAGACATACGCCCGTTTTAAAAATTAGATTTAAATAAATATAGGTATATTCCTCTCAGAGGCTTTCAACTCGTATCCACAAAACGGCCCCGATCCTGCCACTCTATGGTAAGGCTTTGATCATCCGTCCCTTTCTTTCATAAACGCTTTTCTCTCGCCTTCTCGCTCGCACACACACTTAAACGATTGACGTAAGTACGCGGGAAAATGTGCCTGGAGTCAAACTCAAGGATTTTGTCGCTTTCATACAATGTTTTAGTATAATTTTGGAAGTTGTAGATATAGTTTTTGTTGAAGATATTTGAGGATGAATGTAACCGTTCCGTAGTAGTGGAAAAATGTAAGGAAAATAATTTATGATAACATCGTGGTTGTGTTTGCTATACGGGGTATTACGGATTATTATAGCCGACTTTTATAAAGCAGGAAAATTTTAATTATTTGTCTACCAAATTTTTTATTCATAATTCTTAAAGTTAACTTTTAGGAAACATAACAATCAAGCTATCAATCAATTTTCAATATTTGGATATGTATGTAAATTTAAACTATTTTTTTTCTAAATAATTGTATCAACCAGAGTTATTGATTATTTGTTATAGAATTCCCAGTTCCTAGAACGTAATCCGGTAAAACGCAATTTTCCTACTCTCTTTTCCACGAAATTGAAAACATACATACTTTTGAAATGCTACACACTTTAACCAAACTTATCTAACTATCTATACTTATATCATAAACTGAATAGTTTTGATTCTGTTTCAACATATTTATCTCCGAAACTACCACTACTTTTTGAAATGTCCTTTTTGTCTATCTTAACCACAATTTGCGAAGGATATACGATGTTTAACAACATACTATTGCCTATAGGAAGTGAGGAATCAGCATAACCTTTCTTCCAACTATATAGGAATTGGCTTATAGTCTCACCGAATATAATAGTCTACATATAATATATAAATAGTATTTTACATGGAGCGACTGGCTATCGGGCCTCCACAACCAAGTTACCAAAAAAACAAACAAAACTACATATATAAAGTATAAAAAAACATCAGCACATTCAAACAAACCATTGAAAAACCCCCAAAGAATACTTCCATCCAAATTCATTACATTTTATTTCACTTACACCCCCTCTCCTCAGAGACCATGGATCCCGAACACCGTTTAAATCGTCGAAAGGAAATGTAAAACATAGGTGAAGGCAGTCACATGGAAAAGGGAAGGGGTTCTTCCTTAAACTCCGAATAATCCTGTAAGGGGAATAAAATGTCGTGGAACAGATACGCGAATTGTAAGGGTGGATTTTAAGTGTATTTTGGAAGTGAGACACTATTTTTGTCAAAATACGGGTATGCTTAGGGGTTTGAATGTATGTGAAGTCATCCCTCAGAAGAATATGTAATTTTTTAGGGATTTGTATTTAGGTATGTCTATTTTAAATTTGTTCAGTATAAGTCCAGAAGATCAGAGGCTTGGCTGAAAAAAAAATCATTTTAACGCTATAGTTGCATTTGGAAGTTAGATACAACGTATGGTCGCCTTTTCTCAACTTAGTAAGTTAAACGTCGGTACAAAACAGTGTATTTATTTAAACACCCCTTGTGATAACACATTAAAGTGGATATTATCTTTTTTGGATAAACCTCAGTGAAGTTGTATTTATATCTTTAAGGTCATCACTTCAACATAAAAAAATATTTCGATTCGAACATCAATATTATGATCCACTGAGAATTCCTTGAAAACCTTAAAATTTGTATATTTGTAATGTCCCTCGCGATATACAGTTCATACAAAATTCGATAGATATAAAGAAAATAACGAGAGAGGATTGCGTGCAAGTTTCAAAGACCCCCGACCCGTGCAATGTCAGTCTGCTGTAGTTCATTGATCTCTACTTGAAAGTAAGTAATTGAGTATATTGGTGAAGAATACAAGTATCATTTGTGAATTCTATTCTCGGTTGAGTGATGGTTTGAGTACTGTGTAGATAACCTCTCGATTGTTGGGCAAATATCTTGACAATTATTAAAATATATTTTTATAATAAAATATTAATACGTGAAATATTTTCAGTCCGAAATTGCTTATCAACTAGAAGATTTGGTACTGAATTAGTACTAATATTACGACCCGATACCAGTAAAGTTCATCATTAAAGTGGTTACTTCGAGGTTTAAATGTGCTTTCTATTTAAGAATCTACCTTTAACTGTAATTATATACATAAGTGAAAATGCGTGGGTCATCTAGTTATTAGTAGATACTAGTATATTAATAAACTAAAAAAGGCTATATTTTTCACAGTTAGTACTTAATATAATAATATGTAGTTGTTTATAGTATCGTGGTAATTATACTTCAAAGACTGTCTTTGATACTCATAACAGCCTTAATCGTCAAACGAGTTAAGACCCATCAGTTTCTCTACCTCGGCTCCGAGGTTTAACTTCACTGAACTATCTACGAGCGTAGTTTCGTAAAGGTTTTATATAAGACTATATTACATAAAGATGTCAAGCTCAGTGCAAATATACCAGCAGTTATACAGCTACTGTAGTTAGCAAACCACACAGCAATCTGTTACTGACGTTTGTTTGTTTACAATTAGGGACGCCACCGGTGCTACTGTGTCACAAATATATACAATATATAACATATGTAAAACAGACATACTTACTACCTTACTCTCAGATATATGTTGGTACTTGCTTCTATAATTTAGTAAAATAGGATCTACAAAACTTTTTGAATATATCTACCAGTAAAAATACAAAACAGTTGACTTAACCTAAGTGTATTGTTTCTCATTCTTATAAATTTGAAGCTAAATAATGTTTACTATTTACAACATTATTTAGCCAACGAATTATTAACTACTAAAAAAACATTATGCAAATATATAAAATGAATTAATAATGAGATTATGAACTTGATAAATGTAGGATCAAATCGAAAATCACTCATACAGGTTACTGAGTTTTGGGTCCATAAAGTAATACTACTAACGTACTCCTACTTAATTACTAAAAAAATCTGAAATCTGGTAATATACTCGAAACTTACTTTTAAAATGTGCAATAATACAAAAACAAAGAAAGAGAACTGAGACAGATGCAAAAAACACTAACAAAACCGCAGTGTTTTGAACATTAAACTTGGACATTTCTGACTTTTTACCGACTATTTGTATGAACCAATTCCGTCCACTAGTTGTTACATGACTAAGTAAACACACAAACTAACATATTTATATTATTAGTATAGACGAAGTACATAAACGTGGTTATTCTTCGTGCACTCTTTATTATGCGCTTCACGTACGCCACCCGATACTACACGAAACAAGACGAAAACAGACGAACGAAACGCATGAGACCGCAGAAATATTCAATCAAAACTGAATATGAGAATGTTTATGTGGACTGAATAAAAATATAAGGTTTTACGACTATAATAACACAGCTTTGGTGTGCAAAAGATTAATCAGAGGTCTCAATATATTAGCCTAACCTTTTTTCCAACTATGTTGGAGTCGGCTTCCAGTCTCACCCGGTGCAGTTAGATACCATTGTTTTACATGGAGCGACTGCCTATCGCACCTCCACAACCCAGTTACCTGATTCTTCCTTACCTTATCCTTCAGTAAGACTGGTTGTCAGACTTTCAAGCTTCTGACTACTGTTAACGACTGTCTAAGATCTTTGATAATGGGAGCCGGGGACTACAATTTAAAGTGTCTTCCAAAACACGGAAAAACTCGACATGTTTACGATGGTCACCCATCCGCAGAACAACCTCGGCAAGAGTAGCTTAACCTCAGGAATCGATGCGGTTGTTGTTAACAAAGCCACGAGCTCCTCAATCAGAGGTCTAAATTTGCTCTAGCTTGTATCTGAGACGAAGTCCCATGGGTCTAATTTAAGGTAAAGGAAGTAGCAATCTATCGTCGTTGACCGAGCACGTTGGCTAATTGCCGGCTCTTATTAAAAGTATTAGTAAAACTCTATACCACCTATTTTGACCTGAGAATCAAGTTTCGTAATTGGGATTTGCATACACATTATAATCACTGAGAAATTCTAATTAGAACAAAATTTATGAATGTGGATAAAGCAAAAGATTTTGATTTCATAGTGTCTTTAGTGTCGACCATTTTGGTTTCATAGCTAATGCTGTTTTTAGTTAATTTCTTTCCGATTTTATTCGAAAAAGTAAGTGCGTATCTATTTAGTTTAGTAAAATAAGAATAAAATAAGTAAGGGGCTTGCTTATCAGTGAGACAATCAAGAATTACAAAAAGAAAGTGAAGGCTCGAACGAGAAAATTCCCGTGAATAGGAATTTACTTTAGCCATTTTAAGACGTTTATCTTTTACACAGATTGTTAAGTAAAATTCGCATTTAAGCATTTTTAACGGATTGAAAATAAACTCTTTTTCAAAACATGGTTTACCAAAACTACGGTGAATTTTATTTACATGTTATATCTGTATTTTTTGTTGAAAAAAGTTGCTTATTTTTTTTCTATGATTTGATGACTTTGTGCGTTACTTTCTACTCCTACAGTTTTAGAAATTAATAACGATTTTGCAAACTATTTCCAAAATATTTTCATTTAATTGACTTAAGTATTAAAAAGCACAAAGTAAAGTGGTGAACCAATAAGAGATTATGTAAATCTCTTAAGTAAACTCCTGGTGAATTAGTATGCTCGGCGCTTTCAAGCTAAGCCGTGGTACCGCGGGCGTCTATATAGTTTGATGGAATACGGCTATCTGCAGGTAGATTTTATAACTTCAAATTCAAAATATTTTTTATTTCGTAAACTTTATTAGAAATAATTATCACATGCGCCAACGGTGAAGGAAAACATCGTGAGGAAACCTTGCATGCCTAAAAATTTGTTTAATACATTTATTGAGGGCATGCAAAGTCCCCAACCCGCACTTGGCCAGCGTGGTGGACTCAAGGCCTAAACCCTCCCTCATTACGGGAGGAGACCCTTGCCCTGCAGTGGGACAGTAATGGGTTAAATTTATTTATTTAAACTTTATACCTACAAAGTATTTGAAATAGTCATGTATTTTTTTTATTTTTTTACTGTTTCGGAAAAAAATGATTGCTTGTGAGAAGAAACGGCAAGAAACTCACAGCTTGCTCTTTTTTAATGTCAATGTTATGAGATAGTGGTTACAAGATATAATTTTTATCGTAGAAAATGGTAAGGAGATGAAGAAACTTATCTTCGTACTAGGCACATAAAAGCATTGTCAAATGATATATGGCATCCATAACATTCGGGTTAAAAACGTTCTACCTTTTGTCTTGTTTCATAGTGTCAGGCACAAGTGGCAGCACCTGCCATAAATAATGATATTTACAATACTACTACTTTATAATGCTTCTACTCTACTCAAATACAGAATAACAGTGACTTCACCTTTTATAACACTCATTTCCTCGATAAATGCAACTTAAATGTATTAAAAAAATAAATTCACAAGAACACTTCCTACACATATCACGTCATACATAGCACGGTCAAACGCATCATCATTTCATAATCTAACAAACTACACAACAGCTTCTTAAACCAACGAAGGGTCTGAAACTTGATGAAAACATCACGGCTACAGAGAAACACCTTGACCTACATCGCCGGGGCCAAGAGACGCTCGATGTGAAGATAAACATCACTATTGATATGGTAAACCGTACGGTTTTGTATCAGCTTGTGCATCATCGTGTACTGCAACTGATTTGAGATGATAGTTTTTAGTTAACTTTCAAGTGTTTCGATGGTGTTATTTTACTTTTGTCGGGTTATATGACAAACCGTTATAATATGCCATTATTCTATGTCCCATACATCTAACTATGTTCGCTTAGATGCAGTTCACTGTAGCGTTCTCGTATGTAATGGCCCGTGTATCTTGAAAAATTAAAAAAATAAAGATGAATAAAATTAAAAATTTTGTCAGACAGGTTTAATTTCACAATGTATATTTGGATTTTAAGATGTAGGTACTTAGGTAGATAATATAATTTACGTGACTTGGAATCTATGACTGTAAAAGACTTTCTTAAACATTGAGTCTTGTAAATAACAAAAATGCAAGTAAAACACTGTCAAGGCAATTGAGTTTCGAATAAAATAGTTGGCCATGTGTACAATTGTCCTACATGTTTCTTTTAACTCTATGCCGCGCAAGCTATACCTTAGACATAACAGAAAAAACGTATGTATAATAATATGCTAAGCATAAAGTCAATAGGTATCTAAATATCTTTTTTTCTGTACATTATCCTCGTGCCGAAAGAAGTGAACCATGATAAAAATGGCAAAATATTAGTATTATACATTCAGAAACGAGGGGTAAATACGAAATGAATCTACTACTTATTTCAAACGAGTTATTCCTTGTCGAACGGGAATCATATGGATTTCGGTGGCATAATAAAATGGTACCTTTGCTCTATTTTTGGTGTCTTTCTTTTTTTGTATATGAGATGAGTTTGGATGTTGATGTGTCGGCAAGAAAGAATTTTTGGATTTTTGTTAGCAAAGTTCTTATTTGGTTTTTGTAAAGTTTATACTTATTTGTGTAGTTAGCTATAATAAATTTTGCTAGGCTTTAAATTTATTGGTTTTATCTTCTTCGTATGATTATTTGTCTATATCACTCTATAGGTCCGTACGTCAGTTATTTTACAGTTTTAATAATTGATTGGTACGTAAAGAAATTGAGGAATTGAGTAGAGCTGTATCAATTTCATAGTAAGATATTTATTAGGTTTTATTTAATTGACTAAATTCTCAGGCTAGGCTCATCAAATGTATTCCCATATACCTATAAGTTAATAAATAGCAAAGTAAAAAAGAGGGCAAATAAAAAATCCAAACGCCACAAGGCGTATTAAAATAGTCAGTAAAATAAAATACGAGTTCATATAAAATATTTTACAACCATCAAAATGAAAGCGTCGAATAAAATAAATGTCACCCAAGTACTTGACAAAGATATCTTTTGAAGTATTACATTTAACTACGTTTTATTTTCAATAATTACTTGTTAGTTTCAGTTTATTATTTTACTTTGTATATTTTAGATTTTGACTACTTTTTACATTTTATTGACACTATTTTATAGGAAGATTCAATCTAATGTTAGTGTATATTAGTTCATCTCTATTAAAACCTTTCGAATGCCTTACATCCCTTCTTTATAGCTATATAACTACCTATCTAAGGAAGTGTATTTCTAGACACTAGGTGACAAATGTTCGGCGACACATGTCGCTAACGACGTCGAGCGACATTGTGCGACATTGCCGGACTGCGCTGCTTGATATTATTTCTTTCTTCAAATTATAGCATAATTTACTCACAGCTCTTATTCAATTTATTCCGCATCTAACACTCGCTTCAACAATTTTTAATACTAAACACCATAAATTTATCGCCATAAATATACATATACAGGGTGTGGCGTAAATAATGGATAATCCTTTACCAGCGGATGGGCGACAACCCAACTGATCTAAATATTAAAATTTACCTCTGGCACAAGTATCATAGTTTTTGAGATTTTGGCCATTTTGTGTGTTTTTTAAGAAAGCGATTTAAGCTCGTTCTTTTTAATGCTGTGATCACAATTTGAGGCTTTTTTAAATCCGTTTTTTGCAAATAAATCCTGAATAGATGTGCTATTGAATCTACAATCTTGTTTTGTTATTACTACTTGATTTTTATTTAAATTATGCATTCAAAGTTGAATTTTATAATCTTTCACAACATTTGTGCAACTTTGAGCACTTGTGGTGAAAAAAAAATGTATGGTGGCTTTACTGCCCACGCCATAAATAATTTCTAAATTTTATTAGAATTCTAAATTGGTATAACATGCAGCATTAATACCGATTATTGTCAAAATATTACAAAGAACTTAAATTATTAACACTTTTGCCGGTCGACTAATTTTATTTTTTCACACTAAGCGCGTTCTAGATTCAATAGCACATCTATTCAGGATTTAATTGCAAAACACGGATTTAAAAAAAGTCTTAATTTGTGATCACAGCACCAAAAAGTACGAGCGTAAATCGCTTTCTTAAACACACATAATGGCTAAAATTTTTTGGAAATAAATCCTAAATTGATGTGCTATTGAACCTAATATCTTTTTTTGTTATTACTACTTGTCTTTTATTTAAACTATGCATTCAAAGTTAAATTTTATACTTTTTCAACACTTTTGTGCCACTTTGAACACTTGTGTGCAGTGTTGAAAAAAAAAAAGAAATACAAAACAAAAATACTATTCAAATAATAAAGATAATTAGAAATCTAAAGAGAACTACTCTGTTGACAAAAAAAAATCATTTTTCATCAAATTGTTATACATTATTTTGAAATAGACTTGGTAGAAGCAGCACAGTTCCAACCTTTTTTATCATCTAAATAATCTTTAATAGTGTAATAACCCTATAAACATGAATATTTGAATGCAAACTTAGCTTAAACGCGCTGATAAAATAAAATTAGTCGACCGGCAAAAGTGTTAATAATTTAAGTTCGTTGTAATATTTTGACAATAATCAGTATTAATGCTGAATGTTATACCAATTTAGAATTCTAATAAAATTTAGAAATTATTTATGGCGTGGGCAGTAAAGCCACCATACATTTTTTTTTCACCACAAGTGCTCAAAGTTGCACAAATGTTGTGAAAGATTATAAAATTCAACTTTGAATGCATAATTTAAATAAAAAACAAGTAGTAATAACAAAACAAGATTGTAGATTCAATAGCGCATCTATTCAGGATTTATTTGCAAAAAACGGATTTAAAAAAAGCCTTAAATTGTGATCACAGCATTAAAAAGAACGAGTTTAAATCGCTTTCTTAAAAAACACACAAAATGGCCAAAATCTCAAAAACTATGATACTTGTGCCAGAGGTAAATTTTGATATTTAGATCAGTTGGGTGGTCGCCCATCCGCTGGTAAAGGATTATCCATTATTTACGCCACACCCTGTATATTACATTGGCCGTAAAACACATAATCAAGTAGAAGCCAGTATCAACTCAAAATACATTAAGAAACGTACTCTCCCGATGACCTATCTTTCATATATCAATAACGAATTTACCTATCTACCCTTTCAAGGCAATACCATCACCGATACTTTTTCATCCATGAAAAAATCCATCAATTTCTGTACTCTTGGGACATCCTATAAAACATTTGCCAATAACACGGTTAGGGGGAGAACACACTGGCTGGATATATAGATGAAATATATTTGCTATAAAAGTCAATAAAGGAATGTAGCTGATCGATAATAAATATCATGTGCAATATAGTTCACAGACTCTTTGAGTGGAAACTACAAATGTATAATAATCTAGTGTTGGTTGATGATATAAATATTGTTTTTAAGTCCATTATAATATAATGGTGTAAATAGATTTAAAGAAATTGCCACCAATCATTTCGTTATTTAGTTTTTAGTGTTGAAGTCTGTAATTTTACTTCTTATTAGGTGAGAAAATGGTACAAATATTAGTGAATTGTTTTCTACATGCTAAACTATACCTCTTCTTCAGCAGTAACCAATCACGATAAAGCTTAGGAGAAGCGGCGATGGACAGAGTTCGACTAAAATGTACCGCTGGCCTCACAAAATAAAAAATATGTCTGTGCTGTCAATCGTATCAGTGTAAACACGGCCTATACATGCAATATATATTTTGGAGAGCTCCAACTCACTTGTCTAATCAAATATATCAAAACGTCAGCTTTTTCGGTTTGTTAAATTCCATTTTTTTTTCTACATTCCCTTTCGTTTGTCGTTAATGGAATCTCGTTGGTATTTCTTTTACGAAGCCTTCGTGAGACATCCTTAGATTTTATTTAGGTTATTAGCTTCTCCCGCGAATTCGTCGCGTGATAAGAACAATCTTAAGTAATCTCGAATCTGACACAAACTTACTGTCTTGCTAATAAACGTCGTGTAAGCTGTTAGTCATACAGTGTTTTCAAAACTGTATAATGAATGTAAAATTTAAAACACTGTATAACTAATCATAGCTTAAACGAGGTTTACTACTAAGACAGTATTCGTTTAGCAATCAAAATCTGTTCAATAGTTTTTGAGAGAAAGAGTACAATAAAACATACATAGGTACATAAATTCATTCTCACAAAATTTTACATTTATAATAAGTAGGTTTTACCATATAATGTATTTTCTTATACGCAGTTGTATTTTCTTTGCAAAATGTATCTTTTCTGCTTTTGACAGCGGTTCAAAATTGCTGATGGAAATGCGATTCTGAACAGTTATTGAAGGATTCTGTTGCGTTAATACAAATTGTATGAGACGTCAATATCAGGTAAGAAAATAGGTTAGAATAATAAAGAGTATAAGGAAGTTATTACCACGAACAATATGTTTATCTTTTCCTACATATTTCTTTTACTCCACGAGTGAAAAATCAATAATATGTATTCTATCGAGTTTAATATTCAAAGGGTGAACATAACTGTTTCCCAATCTTATGTATTTTTAATAAAACCTAATTGAAGTAACGTTTTGTTCATTAAAACTGTATTTATAATCGTAGCAAGTGCAGTTTTTTTCAGATATTATGCTAAAATAATTTCCGCTTAACAGACTCTTACAAGCTAGGCTGCTTGGTTAATTAGAATATGTAGTATTTGAAATTGAATTGAATTCAACATAATGTCAGCCTGCGACCACGACGAGTGCAACCTGCGCCGAAACATTAGGTATTTTAAGGTAAAATGCGTGTTCGCGTTAATTCCCGTATTCTATTATACATTAAACATGCAACTCGAGAGTCTAAAAGTTATGATAAAAAATAGCTTCGGCAGCATAATGCTATTTGTTTCAAATAAAAAGTCTTTATAGTCCAAAATAAAAGAAGAAAACTTACATGCACTAGTATTTGTAACACACTCCAAGTCGATTGTAGCGGTCAAAGGCTGCTGTCATCCTGTAAAGAGAATATACAATGAAGGCTGTGTCTTTACGAATATAACAACATGTTAGTATTCCATTCTCGTATACTGTCATTGGAACTTTGGCTCTAAAAGTAGAGTAACTTAAGTGTTTTTACTCATTAGAAGTTAAAGTGAGAAATATTTTAAATTAGATTTAGCTTTTCAATAACTGTGTTCGTGTTTATGTTTTATACGCGTCCGTGCAAAATGTTATCAAAATCATTTCTTATCATCATCTCATTACAAGAAATTGTTACATTGTTATACCTACATTATACGCAAACATTTCATAACAAATAATTACCCGTCAGTGCTGAGGCACTACCTAATATTATCCTAATCACTACATAGTATAAAACAAAGTCGCCCATTTTGTCTGTAGTCCCTTCGTATGCATAAAACTTTAAAACTACGCAACGGATTTTGATGCGGTTTTCACTAATAGAAAGAGTATTTTTTCCGACAGGTTTTTAAATATAATTGAAATACATTGAAACTATATTAGCTGAGTTATAGCGATTTATGTCCAAGAAGTCAGAAAAAAAATCTAATTGAAGATTGCATTTGTGCGTGCGCCGCTTATACCGTTGGATACAAGTAAGAACAATGTATAGCAAAAACATTGGTCTTTATTAGTTCTACAAAAAAGTCCGCGATGACATATATCCAGCTTTTTTATTTAAGTCACAAAAACTACTTTTCTGTATTAAAAAAAACATTTAATTCGTTGGGTGATGTTTAACTGGTGATATAACCAATAATACATATATCCTTATCAAAATAAGTAAGTTCATCATCACGAGCATTTAATTTAGATTATTTTTGCAGTTTACAGTGTGTTATTTAGACATATAGTTTAGGAGATATCACGATATTAGTATTGCGGCACGGTACGGGCCGGCCGCGGCGGCGGCGGCGGGGGCAGCGTCCCTATAACGGCCAAATATGTGAAACTGTATTATAAATAAGAACTCTGAACCATGTTTGTTGCAATAAATAATTTTGAATTTGAATTTGAATTTTGATAATATTACTAGGTACAAACATTGTGTTTTATCACTTTCAAAAAAAAGCAAAACAACAAAAAACCCGCTAAATAAATTGATTAAAAAACATTTCTAAAAAACCCCGTATTTCAACCCTTCCATGGGATTTCACAACCCTTATTAATCAGCAAGGGTTTGTTATTACAAAATCAAAACGTTGAATGGCTTTGTTTATATAAAATTATTATAAAACCGTGTTGACTGGAAGTACATAAATCCTCCATACTCCATACTAATATTATAAATGCAAAAGTAACTCTGTCTGTCTGCTACTCAATCACGCCTTATCTACCGAACCAATTTGCATGAAATTTGGTATGGAGATATTTTGATACCCGAGAAAGGACATAGGCTATATATCATCACGCTACGACCAAAAGGAGCAGAGTACCAGTAATTAATGTTACAAAAACGGGGAAAAATTTCACCCATTCTCCCTTATAGGACGCAAGCGAAGTTGCGCGGGTCAGCTAGTGTTAAATAAACCCAATGTTAATGATTTTATAGAGATTGTTTGTAAGTCTTAACTTGCTTAAGACATCGACACCGAAGTGTATATTAAACTTAAAAAATCCCGCTTACAAATCTGAGGTTAGCTGCCTAATTATAATACCTTGGTATAAGTACAACAATTTTCTACCGAAAAAGCCTCCTGAAATTCTTCTAAGAATTAGGTCGAAGGCATAAACAGGGAACATAACATTCCATATTCAAGTAACTACGAAAATAGACCTTCGAGCATCTTAGGCGTCGTAATAGCGTCTAAGTGATTGCATTAACCAAATGAGCTCTAGTATGATCTAATTTTCAGCTAAGAGTGCAGGCAATTAGGGCGGAATGCGGTGAACAGCTGGCTGTAATCTGGAGTAGGGTAAGGATGACGTTTTTGCTAAGTTCTCACGATGTTTTTCAGCAATTGTATATGGTAGGAAGAGCTAGTCTAAACTACTATTATAAAATTGTAGAGTTTATTTGTTTGAACGCGCTAATCTCACGAGCTGCAGGTGCGAATTGAAAAAATCTTTTACTGTTGGATAACCTGTTTATTGGGGAAAGCTATATTTTAACATAACGCTACAAACATGAGGAGCGGAGAAGCAACGAAAAATGTTTCGAAAATGGGGAAAATTTTGACCCCTTATGTGACGCAAGCGAAGTTGCGCTAGTCAGCTAGTATTATAATAAAACGGGTCTTTAGTGTGATTGAAAATTAAAGGTTAAGTTACTTGTTTACCCGACGTTTCAATCAAGTGACACCATTCGTGGTCTCGGGCTGAGGTAGAGAATTGTAAAGGCTAGGATTTTGTTGCCATCTATTTCATTTTTGTTTTACATGGATGTGTTTTTGATCGTGTGGTATTTAATCGAATACAAAGGCAGTTCCCAGAAGTCTTCCCACGCAATCGACTGTTTGTGGGTTATAGAAGATTGATTGCGTTTATCCAGAGAATTTATGGTATGAAAGTTATTTCACAAAGGATTGTGATCTATATGTTAATATATTAATCCTTACACGTAATTAATGCAGGAAACTTAAGTATTAAGAATTCAAAGTTGTAAATACAGGAAGATAAGATTGCTACTTTTTGAAGAGTTATTATTTTGAATCTACAAGTCAGGTTAGATACAATTCAATATCAGAGTATGGAAGAAAGCAAAAGTAATATATTTTTTATTGAAGAGTAGAAGAAACAAAACCACAAGAACAGCATCAAATAAACAGAAATAAAACCTTGTAAAAAATGCACACCACTTTAACGAACGTGTTAATGACCAGCAAAACCCAAGCCTTTTCAATTTTAAATTAATTACGATATCAACACTACAGGGTTTTGTGTTCAAATAGAGCCATTATCGCTCCCAACCCGGTCCCGACGGGCCGGATAACCGGGATACCCGGCCAAAAGGTCCGAGTAACCGGATTATTTGCATGTCTTTAGACATTTCGCTACGGTATTGGGAAATTCCTACTGGAATTTTGTTGAAAAAATCCCCCATTTTGCGAGAAATCTAGCCGATTCGTTTTTATTGAAGGATTTTTTTTTCGTTCGAATTTTTGACGGATCCACTCTCGTATTTACATTCCTTAACAAAGGATGAAGAATGGTGATTTGATAAAAGTTTCGCGTCGATAAGTCGTTGTTTCACTGGAATCGCTTTTGGAACGATTTTTGGAATCTATTTTTCAAATTGCGGGAAATATGACTTATGTAGATACCTAATATTAAGCTTTGATTTCATTTTATAAAAGTTCTTTGGGAGTGACCAAGGAATTTTTACGATATAAAACCAAAATTGTTCCCATAGCCGTAAGCAGAATATAGGAATATATAGGAACACGGCATGATTTTTTTTTCAGTACAGTATTTGAAGTAACAATTTGCCCTATTTAGTCACTACTATGCAAGCTTAGTGCACTAATACTGATTCAAAAAGTGCTTTACTTGTAATGGGAAGCAGATGCAACGTTATGTGATTTAAACAGGTTATAAGTAG
Source organism: Anticarsia gemmatalis (assembly GCF_050436995.1). Classification (NCBI taxonomy): domain Eukaryota; kingdom Metazoa; phylum Arthropoda; class Insecta; order Lepidoptera; family Erebidae; genus Anticarsia; species Anticarsia gemmatalis. Next base: position 12,330,261 of record NC_134756.1, read on the forward strand.
TTGATATATTTGCCGATTTGTTAAAACCGGCAGCAATATAATTAGCCTATTAATCTATAAAGTTTGTAATGTCTATTTCACACGCAGCAGCTGGTAGTAATGAGCAATAACGCTTATCTCATTCTAGTTATTGGTAAATAATGAGATCACACCATTTGAAATATAACCTCATAGATAAGTACTAATTCTAAACAGGTCTTACGCGATGATAATTTTAAAGGTAGCCAGCATTTTGCATTTTTGTATCATGAGTTTGAGCCGCGATGTTTTACGATAATTAATAACCTTTAGTCATAGGTTTACTTGTGATTTTTACTGTACCAACAAAGTCGTTAAGAGTAAAATTATGTTTAAAACAGTTAAATAATCTTTCCTATAAGTTTGTTTATAGTGTGTTTTCTAATTTATTTAAGACGTCTGTGGTTCTGTTGTTAAGGTTGTCCCTACGCTATAAACCTATACTGCATAGGAGTTGCGAGGTCAATTCAAACGAAACAAATAATTGTGGGTTTCCAGAAATAGTTAAAGCTCAAAAGACTCGTTTGAACGATCAAATTGAATGCACAAGTAATACTTTTAAGTTTTTGCTCTAACTCAGGCTATATTCGCAAATGCGATAGTGTATACATATTTCTGACGCTGATTGTACTGAAAGCAGCGCTGGCACTTTCTAAGCGGTTTTGCGAATGAGGCTATAATTAAAGCATCTCCAGGTTTATCTACATCCTTATAATCTGATGATATTTTATTAATCTCAATCCAGCAAAATATGTTTTACCATCTGCATCTAATTATCTCTTGAAGATATTAACAAATAAGAGCAGCATATGCACAAATTAAATTACATTTCTTCATCGTAAATACTTCATTAACAGATTACGCAAATAACTAAAATATACGTTTGTTTTTACCTATCTACGTAATAATCTAAGTATTGTGCGCAAAACGCCTACTAACAATGTTTTGTGAGACAACGAAACGCAGGTGGAATTAAACATGTTTATATTTGTGTCTGTTTGTCGTTATATACAAATAACGTCTGTATTTCAAAGATTATGTAGTCTATAAGACTAGCACTAGCACTAATAGTATATGTAAATTATTGTAAAACAGCTACTTTTATCCACGTTTGTTTGTCAAAAAAATGCGTTTACGAATTCTACAACGCCAAGAAATTAGGTGCAAATTATACAACGCCGTTGGAGAGGCGCTTAAAAAATAAATAGAGACATGTACTTAAATATCAAAACTATTATTTTAGACATTGATTTTAGGATATATTTTATATATTTTTGGAACTTAGAAGAACAGCAAAAATCACATTTTTTTTAGTTTTCTGTGTGAAAAATATTTGTCGATAGTACCGGAATCGTTATTGCAATAAAAACAAACGTAAACTGCGGCCGGCTGTCGCACAAACAGCTGGCAATCGGCAGGTGTTTTGTCGTACACTTGCAAGTCTTTAGACTGTATGTATACAAGTGCATAAGAGTTTCTTTATAAGGTTCGGTGTATTTTCACTAAAACTCTCACTATGTTAGTAACAATGATTTAGACTCGCATCAATGGTTCATGAGACTAGTGCCGTGAAACAAGTAATATTGTATTTATCCATACCTTTAGCTTACCTAAGAAATAAATTTAATCATTATCAATGAGTATGTTTATTCAATACGATTTCACTACAAAATGTTAAATCTACTTCGGTGGAGTTTGGAACATAGTTGACGACCTGGGAACAAACGTAGCAAACTTTTTTGTAGCCTACTTTTTACTTGTACCCACAACAATATTTTTTCATACCAGCCACGCCAATCTGCGAGTCAGTCGAAGTAAGAAAATTCAATAACATCTGCAAATACCATGAAAAACCCATGGAATATTAAAGTACGCTTCCAAATTGGATCAGTTAGTCACGGTCGATCGTAAGTTTTTGTTTTATTTATTTAAAAGAGTACCGATTTAGCTCACCGAGGGATACAGGCGCGAGATATTTATGAAAGATACTACCGAGTATCGCCGTGTAAACAAATTGTACGTTAGTTCGTGTATTAAAGGTGAATGGATCTGAGTGGAAACCGTTTATGCGATCTTTAAAGATTTTTGTTGAATGATTCATATCTTATGACCTTTAGTCCAGGTACCAGTCTGTGTAATTTCCGTTGTAGAATCATTTTTATCACATTAGTATGTTGTACGTATTTGTTAGGTATGTCTCTACCTATGCCTATGACCGATTATGAAATAAAGGCATTCGGCAGCCTTCACCAAGTCCTTCCGCAATACTGCAGTGTCTCACAGTCCTGCTCCACCTATATATCTAGATCCCTATAAAAATAACCCGTATCTCTTCCCGGTGTACGAACAACAGTTGTTCGTAGGATTCCCAGAGACTGTTGACGACAGGCCGGTTAGTCATAAAAACATCAGCATCTCTTGAAAGCATGTTTTTAAGAACGATAACATGTAGTTAGAACCGACTATACTCAACATGGGATAACGAAAAAACCCTGGATGTTCCAACATTTTCACGTAATTTCTAAGAAAATGGCTGTATATAATAGTTCAACCGTAAGAAACAGACTGGTCGATTTTCACATACATAAATATTATAAATTGTACAGTTTGTTTGTTTGGTTGGTTGAACGCGCTAATTTCAGGAACACTAATAGCCCATTCTCACTGTAACGCAAGCTAAGTTGTGCGTGTCAGCTAGTATTATAATGGGATGGGCTAAGCATTTCTGCAGTTAGAATTGAAAGCCTCAGTAACATTTGTTCAAGTGTCAAATATATTTTAAACCAGCAGTCTGGAAAGTAAAGACTGAAAACCATTTACCTTCGACTGAATGGCGTTTGATAGAAATTTCAATTTTACATTATTTTCTTGACTTGGAATTCTGCCAGAGGTTTCATTCTTGAAGCCTTAGAGCAAATTGTTTACTGCGTTTGGTGCATGAAAGAAATGGTAATTTCATTGAATTTATAGTATAATGTTTTATTATGTTTATATAGGTTTTTTAGGTAGTTTTTTTTATTTGTTCCGTTGCCTAATTTAATACGAAATAACCGTAACTTTAATGTGATACGATATTACAAAATGTCGGTCCTGAAAATCTAGAAAAAAATAATTTGTTATCTAACAAAAGGATGCGAGAAAAAAAATGTGTAACTAAAAATCCCACTCAAGACTTTATGACAATAAATAGTCTTTAACTATCATAAACTCATTATCTATTATCTAAATACCGCTGAAAAAAACCTTCAGAATGATAAAAGCACGCATTGTAGTGTTATAAATCACAATACAAGACCGGTGTATGCAGTTGATAGATCATTTAACCTGTCAATGCCACCTGCGGTTTCCATTGAACAACATTTTAATAAAAGGTGAAATTCGCGCGGTACGCTCACCGCTTTAATTGAAGTTATTAATCAAATTGTTTTATGAATCCCGTCCATATTCCGTTTAATTAAATAAATAAATTCACAATGCTCTAAAAGCACAATTTACTTTTAGATAAAATTGTAATGGGTTTTATTGAAAAAATATATGATGTTCATATAAAATTGAAATCAGATTCAAATGCTTTTTATTTTACAAATTTTTTAACAAACATTCGTCATCGGTGAATCTGATTTTTATTCAGAAACTAAATACCTACATCTGTGTTCCGACACGAAAATTTAAACTCCAGCTGTATAGGACATCAATTTTTTACAGTATAAAAAATATTCCGATAAATAGACAAGCGCCTCTTTTTTATGGTCGGTTAAAAATGTAAGTTCAAGATGTTATACAGTAGTTATTAGCTATTGCTTAAAAATAGATACTATATATTGAAAAATCGTGAAATAACTATCCCCTATCTATCTCTATCTCACCGGTCGGTAAACGATCTGTGGGTTAAGCAACCTTTGGCGCGGTCATTCTATAGATGGGTAACCGCATAGTGGTATTTGAACTGAGCGTCTCCATGCTTCGGAGGGCACGTAAAAAGTCGGTCCCGGTTGTTGTCAATTAAGATAACAGTCGTTAAGCCATGTCAAAGGCCTCTCGGGCGGCTTGAACAACTTTGACACTAGGTTGACCACTAACCATACGATAGATAGACGGAGGCGTGCAGTAGAATCTACGTTAATCTGAAAGTCAATGCGAACAGAGTCGGTGTAAATATTTAGTTAATTAATACAACAACACGTAAACATTTGTGATGAATATTATTATGTAAATGTGCAAGTCCATGGCTCTGTGTCTAGGGAACCATTATATATTATTTGGGAAATTAATTAATTTGGTTGAGGTTTCAACAATCGTTTGTACTTTTATATAATTAACTGTATTTCACGACCAAATACAGAAAACTTTCAAAATACTAGCGAGATCTTATCAATTTAAGTCATTATTGAAATATGTACAACCTAGACCTTCAATTATGAGTTGTTTTAAGTTATAATCCAAGGTGTAACATATTTTTAAAGAATCGAAAACAAATTAGGAGAAAATATTTTTCTTCGAAATACACATTTAACTAATCACAGTAATCAGCCGTAAGCTCACCCTAAATATATTATTATATATTTTTGTAACTACTGATAACATATGAAAATCGGTTTAGTAAACTTTCTTTAACCCAAGCACATCTTAATCATTTAATATTACATAATTCCTATCCCATCACTCAAGATTAATTCAACCACTCGCAAAGTCCTTCATTCGTCTTTCTCGTAATGTCTATGTCTCAACTTAGGCTATCAGCGCAATAGCCTAGAACTAACGTTCTCAGAGTTTCTAGGCAAAACGTCGTAAATTTACAAACTTATGTAAATTTACGCTGACGTTTCCACTGAACATTTTCTTTTGTTGTCAGCGTTTTCGTTTTGAGTGTCTAGCTTTTTGGAAAATGTATTAAAAATGGTAAAATGTTCGAATCGGTTGGATTTCTTTCATGCAGCCTGCTGAAGTATACATAATTGCACAAGCTATAAGGGCATATTTTTGATATACACAGGGTTGTATAAAAAAACGTTAAATGGAATTGAAGTTGTGTTTACCGAAGGGCAAGTCGAACTTGCGTCACCGAACAACCCAAACCGATATTTTTATTTTTTGTCTACACTGTTTCCACTGCTATGTAACTAAACTAACGTACATCAAATTCAGCAATGTTTGATATGGTATAAAAATGTATCATTACAGTATTCAGAAAGGAACATCCTTTTTGGCAAAAACTCTGAGTACTCTACGAATCTGAGTTGTTTCTCTGCACAAAGGTAAGCTACAAGCAAATTCTAGACATATGAACTATTGACATAATTTTGTTTCAAACAGTCCGTTCGCTAATAACACAATGTAAATCATACCGAAATCTAATTTTACCTCATCAAACAGTTGCAGTATAGTTGTAAAGACGAGCTAATACCTTCAGGCGGAGTTCTAACATGCGACCAAATGTTGTATGCACAAAGCTGGGTAGTAGGACTGGTGTATGTCCATGTTCAAATAGTACGATCATGTTGGGAGATGCATGTACTGGTAATACCTTTGTAGGACTGTGTACTTGAATGTAGTGCTCTTGTTTAGTACTGTGTTTTAGGTTCTGCATGTGATTTAGTATGTGAAATTTACTTTAGAATACTTACACGGATTTTTATTGTATAGTATAATAGTATGTTTTGAAATCATTGTACAATGACTTGAAGTTTCATTGATTCATATTTAATTTTCTTTTTTAACCGAGATAGGAAAGGTTTTTTAGGTGGTTCAGCTTGATGCGTTCCTTGCCATTGGCAAAGTATTGCATCAAATATCTGTAATTACATTTAACAATAATTTGTATAAAGATTGAGCATACTTTTGTGTAAATTTATGTATTTTTATGTGTGAGGCATGTGCAATAAAATTACGTTATTTCAGATACTAAGTACCAACTACGCAGAAATCCCTGTAGAAATAAATTAATACAGTTACTTCAAACTAAATAACTTCTCCACAAATTCGTTTCGAACTTCCGAAATCCCTTTTACTATCCTCCACAATTTCCCAAAGATTCATGTAAAACATCCGTAACATGTTGCAATACAAATAAACACACATTTAAAGTATATGTTTGTCTGCAAACCCAGATGTTGAACAATTTAACGGCGTCCGGAGATTTCCCTGTTCTTGTTCCGCGTCCTCGTTTATTTGAAATAGGAAAAAACAAATAGTATGTTGGTACTACGATATCATTACGGTTTTAACTATGTATGTTGTCCTTTATTCCAAAATTGATCGATTTTAATGACGTACTTTAAATGGCAGCTCTCGCATGCAATCTTGTACTACTGTAATAAAATGACTGCCGAGTTAATATTAGCTAATAATATATATTTTTTCAAATCATAATGAAAAATATCGACATTAATCGTAATGTCAGTACCTAATAATAAAAATTGTTAAAAGACTTTTTGTCGATCCATGGCATTTAGTTTCACCACACGAAGTGATCAATCGGTCGTCGATCTAGTCTTTGGATTGATGTGGTAATAGTAGCCCTCTTTATCACTTTGTAGAGCATTAAAGTTACAGAAATTGATTCAGTATTTGGCCACTAGTATCTTTTTCTTTGGATGGATAGAAGTTGCACCCTCTTTGTAGATAAATAAACCAATCAAAAATAACTTCGACATGCTCTTTAAAAATACGAATCAATTACTCTAAAGCAAGAGTTAGGAGATTAAAACTAAAAGAAAATATACCTATTGCAGAAACTACCGATATATTCGCAGTGAAAATAAACCTGGTAGTCAGCTGTATTTGCTGAGATCTCTTCCGTAGGTTTGTGTTGGGAAAATACTCGGACAGCCGGTAATTGAGGTTTTTTCAATTTGAAAATTGCTCACTCCTAGAGATTTGTACTGCGTTTGACAGACAACGGTTGATGGTCTATTTTAAATTTGATTTCTGGTGCAAGTATTTATCAAATTTGTTTAAGATTACGCTAATTAGTTAAATTATTTTAAAAAAACTTTCTTTTGTTTAAATGATAAAATGTTGTGTATGGATATGTGTATTCTCGATATTTCGTGCAAAAAATGTAGTTTATTAAAATTATAAGCTATTAAAATTATATGTATTTCATATTTATTAGTAAATTTTAACAAATCAAAAAAAATCTCTTCATATTTGTTTTGAGAGACAGAACAAAGAACTTTATATGAATAAGCATATAAATACGAATCGTCATGGCAGCAAATATACATTAATCAGAACACAATGAAAACATTTTTTGTAAGTTAACTACTGGACGTCTCCATCCTGTAAATATTATGATCAAAATACAATACTATAGTAATTTTTATCTTCTACTTATTCCATTAACGATGACCAACTATATATAGAAACTACAGATTCCAGAAATTGAGTGAAAACAATCCAGAGATACATAAACAATATTAAATAAATAAAGCTGAAACATAAACACACATACGAAAATATACATTTGAAGATATTCCGCCATGTTTCAAGTTTGATACGAAACAGTACGGGTTTTAAGATTTCACAATGATTGTACAGAGTTTTAAGAACGTTTACTCGTTAGGCGTATGTTCCATTCATATTTTAACCGACTTCAAGAAAAAGGAGGTTATCAATTGGATTACTTTTCTTTTCTCGCTTGCATCATGCTTCTTCTTTATGAGGTCGAATCATCATCATCATCATCATATCAGCCGAGAATCGTCCACTGCAGGACAAAGGCCTCCCCCATCGAGCGCCAATAGGACCGGTCCTGGGCCGCCCTCATCCATCGGACTCCGGCAATTTATGAGGTCGAATATTGGTGACTGATTCAAAGTGTTTGATGGCCTATTACATAGCTGTCGTTTGATGCAATTAGAAATCCTAAGTACCGTATCCAGCAATTGGCATTTAAGATCAGTTAAAAAACAAATGTCTTAATATCGTACAAAATAATATTACTTAATAGCATCGCAGAACATTGGCTCGAAGAAATGTTCCACATTTTTGGCATTTCAACACCAATATCCTTTTTGGCGACTCTAGGTATAACTTAAATACTCATCTCAAACACAAGGTACTTACTTGAAAGTGCACTTGCACAGAAAACTGAAAACGATTTATGCCATCAGCAACCCTTAAGTTAAAAGAAATCATAAACCTCAAGTTCGTACCACCATTCGCATTATTAGAATAATATGCTGACTCACAAAACACCCTAAGCTTTACTAAGTTGTGAACACTACTAAAATAGTAACGTAACAGTCGACAGCTGATGTCCGCCGGTTCTTAGCATACAATGTTTTTGGGGGAAATTGTAAATGTTCCAGCGAAAATAACCACTACTGTCTACTTTGTGTTCTCACTTCATTTAGGATTTGTTACTTTGTTCTTGCTCTTTAGTTCTTTTTAAATAGTTAGAAGTCTTTGCAATAAATATACCTTTTTTAGTGAAATTAAATGTATAGATAGGTAAAAATGGCGGTTAAACTACTCAGAAGCAATCTCTTATAGACCTTAGGTTGGAAGGAGAAACACTGATAATATTTTTCTACTCTTGTGTATGCCTTTTAAGATTTGCTATTTTGTATTTGCTCTTTGAGTTTTATATACCACTAACTGTGCCTCGATTCTCTACTGCTATCGACTACCGACAACCGAACTGTCATCGAGAAATTTTGTATGAAAATCTGATCAGCGCCTCTGACGGGTGTCTTAGGAAACATTTTGGCAGTACATTCTAAATGTCAAAATTTCGATAGCTAGCCGGTTGTCGGTAGTCGATAGTGGTAGAGAATCGTGGTACTGGTTTGCTTTTTCGGCTATAGTTTTACTGCCCCTTTGTTTTAATGTCCTTAATGTCTGCGTTTCAATTTTCCGGTAGTTTTGATTTTTAAGTCGGTCTTACTCATTAGTTTTGAATTGTCTCTATTTTCTTTATGATAAATCGATGAATGCACGGTCAGAGACTTGAGTTATAATGATTTTTGGTGAAAATCAGAATTTTCTGTTAATATTTTTTGTCCTTCAATTATTCAAACCACGGTACTTAATTTATTTTATGTAGACGTTTCTTTTAAGATATTCTCCCGTCTATAAAATTGACGCCGCGGGATATATAATAGTAATCTGACTCTTGTATAATTTTGTTAGTATTATTTTTCCACAACGAAAATATTCCGTTGCTATGTTATTAAATAAATAATATTCTTTGTTTACACAGTTTATTATTATAATAATTTCCTTCATTACGCTTGCTTGAATATTAATAAATTGTAAGGTGTGGTCGCATTGTAAGCTTCTTATATTAATAGTTCAGAAATATATAAATTGAGAAGTCACATACAATAAAAATCAGGAGAAAAAATTTATGAATGCAAAATGAAATGAAACAAATCGACGACATATTTTTTTTCACCGACAGAAATTACAAATATCTCAACTTAAGTTGTTCTTATTTACAACTAAAAACAATTCAATGATTATGAACAAATAAGTCATATCTACTACCTTTCACAACATTTTTGTAAAACTTCACCTCCTGAATTATTTATTTCTCTCTCCACGTGGATGTTAGATGAATAAAAGCGAAAGTTTCCGTGAAAACTAATAACTAGCGAAGTTTTAGGTTGCCTTATGTACAAGAACTATGAAGAACAAGGTTCGTCACCTACTTGTTTCTTTATGTTCTTTTTTAACATATCTGATTACAGTTGTAGCTTTGATATTACTTAGTTCCGTAGATATAGTAATGACTAATTCCGTTGGTGACCAGCATGGTGGATTAAAGGTCAAATCCATCGTCAATTTGCTAGGAGACGCTTGTGCAGCATAAATAAGTCGATAAGATTCAAATAATTAAAAAAAAATTTGCTTGGTTTTAGTTCCTGACCAATACAACAAAGAGAAAATGTTTTTATTCCTTAAAATGGAAAATTTAATGTATAGAACGAATCAGGCTAATAAAATAATGAAACCACTGAACCGTCTGAAGTATGCAATCCATCACATTTCTGAAACTTTTCCACTAAGCGTCCATTAATACGACCATAAACTTAACGATTGTAACTTTAAAATTATTTTTGGTCTCACAAAAATATACGGTTAGAATTTTATATTACAAATAATTTGATGAGCAGCAGTGTTTTTTTATATAAGCTAAAACGCTATTGAATAGATAAACTACCACTAAATGTGTACCTCATATGCCTGGGATTAGATGCCAATGTACACAAATCTACCGTAAAACTGGTAAAAGTGCAGAGAGTTTAGGACTTTATGTGTGAATCACGATGCATTGTTGACATTCTTGGAAAGAACTTTTAACGTGTAAAATGTTAACTTAAACTTTGACTGAATGTATTCTCGTACTAAGGGAAAGCTTGAAACCTAACAACAGCGTTCTTAGCATATTGAAAACGTATGAAAAACAAGTATTGACCTTTTAGCTCAGAGATTTTTACAAGCATACGAACAACGAACGCATATTAGCATTTCGGATGTCAAAAATATTTGTTCCGTGTAGGAATCGAACCTACGAATTTTGAATGTAGCGACACCACACCACACCACATCAATAAATTAGAGAAAAAAATATGAACAGTGATTAAATTGAAACGTTTAGCGCGATAACTTATTTAAAACTCATTGACCAATGATAATTTTTTTATCATAATTTTCATGCTGCATGTAACACTAAATTATAATAATTGCAAAAAAGCAATCCTGTTTTATTAATTAAATGAGCGTTTAATTTTCTCCGCTCTTACTAAAGCCCCACCCATACACGCTGAAACTCACGATGTTTTCATTCAATTCGCTCTGAAACTTTTATATTTATCTTACACTAAAATCTTACGAATTGCCAACAAATTAAACGAGCTTGGTATTAATGAATGTTACCGAGACATGATATTGTCGGATTGTAAATAACTCGCCGGTGTTATTGCTAGGGCTGTCGACGTTTAAGTGTACGTTGATTTTAGTACGATTGTGAATGATGGAGTAGCGCAATGGTTAGGGCAGCCGCTAGGAGTAAAATTGATTTGTAGGTAATTTTGCAAATATCCATTTGGGATACAAACGACAACAAAAATGGTCAGTAGTTGCTAAGAAGAAGCCTGTAAAGTCACTATTGAGTAGAATGTTTGGATGAATAACAAATGAATTACTGTCATTTCAAATTTTACTTAATGCACACACACAAATTGTCAAAAATTTATACGATTTGAACTATTGAGGATAAAAAAATATTATAATGACCGGGCAAGCAATAAATCATTGTGTTAAAATGATTTATTGATGTTAAACGTTAATCAAACGCAATGGTTTATATTTTCGACTTGTATCTGCCAATATCTACATCACCATTTGACAATCTACGTCGCCTACTCAAGTAACAGAAAAGTACATTCATTTAGTACAGGTAGCCCTATCAAAAACTGCATAAACCCACAAAATATTTCCATTGTATTACAGTTTACGTTCTAAAACCGATAATTTACTACGTTTTAGTTTTAACGACACGACCACGAGTTGTACATCACTTTATTTATTATAGCTGTTGAAATAGATTGTGGGAACATATTTGAACAGGTCACTTCCTGAGAATGTAGGTGTGAAATACGTTTACTAACTAAAAATATCAGAAAATATATACTAGGGGCTTTTTTTAGATAAGTTTGAGCGACATTTAACTAACAATTTAAGCTAGTCTTGCAAGATTAGCTAAAAATTCATTATTACGTATTAGTATTCATTATCACGGGAAAACCGACGGCTAATTATGAACCTATATTAATCCTGTGTCAATCGTATCTAGCTATGTGACCCACTCATATCTTTTTATCATCCATATAGCTCATTACCGGGTACATCAATTTAATAAGCAATTGAAAATTACCAAAACTTTGTTAACCTGAACAAACCTCGATTTCTGAATTACATTTAGCGGTAATTTATCTATTGAAGAGCGTTTAATAATAATATAAACACGACAGTTTGAATAGATAAACTACCGCTAAATGTACCTCAGAAACCGTATAAGTGAAATTGTCGTCAAAACGAAAATAAAGACTAACTAAGTAGGTAGGTAGGTAGTAGGTAGTGTAAATACAGAGCAGATTTCTATTTCAACTGAAAGGTAGAAACTAGACGCATTTAGCACAAGCGTCCCTTCAAAAGAAGTCATTAGAGACCGTATATTTAATAGTTTTCCATCCCTCGTGAGAAGCACACGGTATATTTTGTATTAAGTTCCTTGACCGTCGGTCGTGACGCGCGCCGTATCTGCTTATAATATTTACATTCACACCTAACAGTCCTAACACCACATGGGTAAATATTGGGAACATCTAAAAACATTTGGGCTTTGCTAAATATATGACTAAAAAGTTATTCTTGAGCAAGAATTAGACTGGTTTACGTTTTTGCGAGAAAAAATGCCGTTCATAAAAGTTTTTTAAATGAAGTAGAGAATTATAGACTACTCCTTCTTCGAGGATATTTTGATGTCGAAGCGAAGCTGTTCTTTCTTGTGTAATTTAGGTGTATATTTTAACATATTTCTACAGTACAGCGCTTTTGTGCTTTGGGTGTGTTTTCTTTGTCATGAAAATTTCTGATTCGTGTTCGTATCACCTTAGTAGTTGATTACCTTTGATAAATACGTGGAAATCAATCAAAAACTGACAGTCTTGAAGTTTCCTCACAAAATAAAAATGTTTTACTAAAGGGATTAATGATATCATGCATTAATTAACTTGGTTTTCTTCACATTTTGGTCAGGTTTTACCTAGCTTAGCCAATTACACTAATCTTTAGTAGTGCCACTCTTTATTACAACACAGTTTTCGAATTTCTTAATAGTAAGTTTTGATTAAAATCACAAAAATTGTTGTAAATGATACCATTTTTATCCACTACGGTACATTATGTAAGTACTTATATAAAAATACACCACACAACTGACGTCCCTAATAAAACAAACAGTGATTCAAGGAAGCTCCTGCCACAACGCGAGTATAATGTTCCCAGTCATAAGTCAGACGAGACCTTGCTTGATTAACATCTGTTCATGCGGATGTTGTGACACCCTGACTTATATCATCTCGTGGGTTTTAGGAAGGCTGTGTTGTTTCCTACGAAGAGATGACATCAGGAGGAGTTCTTAGATGACGTTGATTAGCTTTTATTTGTTTCTTTTGTATGAGTAGGGCATAGTTTAGTGAGAAAGTCATTTAAGCCGCTTGAAAGTCTTTTACATTGACTTGTCATTTCAGTCCAAGACCGGCTTTTTACGTGCTTTACAAATAATCTGACGCTTAGCAGAAATACAATACTCTGTATCTTTGGTTTAAAAAACAACTTTCAAGCATGCTGAATATAATAGTTTTTATTGACTGTTTTTATTTCCAAACAACAGTAGTAGGTAATATTTTTTATAATTTGTAGGTTTTACACGAAAGCTACCTGAGAAAGTAAAGCGCTTCAATTAGAATAAATTTTCTTTTATCATAAAATATATGAGTTAAATCAGTTGGCATTCCGAAAAATATAAATAGTAGTCTTGAATCATATACGATTCCAAATAATCGGGAACCAATCGTACCTTCCCCGTCACCTATAAATCCAGTTATTTCAGGAAAACAAACATTCGTTAAGTGCTTCTAATGCTAGCCCACGCTTTACATAAAACATGTCAGCGGTGTAATGTAAACAATTGTAAACAAATGTAAACACAAGGGTTTGTTTACACGTATGCGGTTTAGTTCTGTCAATTGCTAAGATAAATAATCATTGATTGTGATTGTAAATTACTTTGCTAAGTGTTGTTAGGTGTTAAAAGTAATTTCGGAATGCGTTGAGTTTAAACAGTCTTAAATGTTCGATTTAACTAAATTATTAGTCCGAAAACTTCTTGCTGCCTTTATTCTTATAGTCACATGTTAGCAAGTGCTGCCAACATACGGTATGATCAGAGACTAATAAATAACTATTATTAGTACATACATAATTGACATTTAGTTTTTGTAACTAGCTAACCTAAACTGAATGACTTTTGTAATTTCATCTTTATCTGAACTACTCTAACCTAAACTCTACCTTTTTCTTGTAAGCAATTACGTTTGTAACAGGAGAAATCTGTTACCGTGTCAAAAAAACATGAAATCAATATAAAAAAAACAAATAATCCAATTTCCTGTGGAATATTTATAGACAAAAATTCAATTTGTTTTAATGGCCGGTTGAAGCATTTAACATGGTTTATATGCTGTGCAAATATTATAGATTTATAGGCGATATTTTATTGAAATTACTTGTGGCTTTTTTAGAAATTGCGCTCGCCGATATGTAATATAATGATCAGTTGGTTAAGCAACTGCAACGTGGACACATAGACGAATGGATTCATGATTTAGTACGTAAGTAGGGGTATCAAAAATCGAATGCAATTGCTGTCAAATAATAAAGATACAAATAAACTACATTAAAGACCTTCAGAAATATTTTAATTTTTCAAGGTAGCTGTCGAATATTTATCAAAAAGAAATATTTAGCAAAATAATTAGGGTCCTTAGCGAATGTTAGAAGACAATTTTTTGATAAGTAATTTTATATGTCCAACTCGCAACATATACATACATATGTTATCAGGGAAATAAATGGCTTTGAAAACAGTGACAGTGACATTAACTATACGAATAAGAGAATAATTGAGGATATCATAATATAACAATCATTTTAAACGGTTATTATTTATTTTTAGGAAGCGATTGTTATAATGCATTTTGATTTAGATTTACCTTGTTGATAGGCATTGTTTTCAAATCAATATATTTTACCCGCAATTCTAATTTAGATACCCAACATGACACAATGAGAACCACAAGTTCCAAATTAAATGTGATTAATTTTAAATTCAATATTGTATTTAGAAGTATGTATTAGTTATTTGGTTGAAAAAGTACAAGCTCTACTTAGTTAAGAATCAAATGATCGTGTGTAAGTTGCCCAATTATGTTAATTATTGACATTTGATATTTAAATAATAAAATTATTTACAAAGGAATCTGAGAATGGCTAAGATTCACAATTTTGTCCACTGGACAATGTTTTTTTAATAAATTTTTAATTTATTGGACAGGGCAACGTCTGTCGGGTCCGCTATTCTAGTATAGAAATATAGTGTAGTGACGTCACGATGGCGTACTTTTGTTGGAATGAAATGAATGTCTAATAAAATATTTCAGTCTGTAATAATTACAATTTCAACATTGTTTACGAAAAAAATTACGTAGTCTGAGGATTTTAGATGAACTTTTTACGAGTTTAATCATTTTTCGTTAACCCAGTCTACTACCGAATAAATGTAAAGAGCATATGAGATTCATAATTTTACATATTGTTGAAAAAGTAATTGTTTTCCTTGTGTGAGTGAGGATATAGATATTATAATCTAATTGAGGATAAAATTTACGCCTACGCGAAGTGGATGTGGTTTAACGATGATTATGTTCAAAATATTTATATTATGTTCTGTAGTATAGTGTAGTGTAATTTAAGTAGAGCATATTTTTATTAAGATATCATTTTTTTTTAATAACCTATTTCTGTCCCAGGGGTTTTAATAACCTATTTCTGTGCAGGGCAAGGTATAATATCATTTTGGAATCTTAATAAACATTCTTGTTATTAAGCGCGTGTTCGTTCGTAAGAAATCCTGATAAGTAGTTTTTTATGTTTTTAAAGTAGGGATTTAAAAGTAGTAGAAGTAGGAATACAGTTTTTGAATGCCTTAATCTAATGACTGTATAAAAGTATATCCAACTTCATAAGACTGTGACTTCTTAACAATACGTTATCATTCCTTAACATCAAGTAGACATTAGCCGATTAATAAAACCTAAAAAAGCACAGTTAGATTTTAATACGACCGGCCAAATTACCAAGTACAAAAAAACATAATCCCATAAGAATAGTAAATAGCGAGCGACGCGAATTTTTAATGGTAAAATATGTTTTTACTCGAAAACATCTTGGCCCTTATTAAAAGGGGTGTTTTGTAGAGTGTACACCTGACTTTGAAGGACGTTGCCGACGTAAACGCGATATTAAAACGCCAGGTGCGTTACACAAAAAAAGAGTTATATACGCGGTAAAAGAACACGAAATGTGTCCGCCATATATGTAGTTATTGGGCCAAAAATACAGTAACGTCCGAAATAGTTTCTTGACAAAATAAAGATATTTCGAGAATGATTACTATCTATTGTCTTTTTCAGGACAGATTGAGCTATTGTTTCTACATTTAAAAAAATCTTACAAGACTTGTGTTTATCCCATGAATTGTTTAATTTGATGACCCAAAAAGGGGATAGAGTTGTCTCAGCCTGAATGTTTTTTTATAATCAGCAGGTTCTTAAAAGGATTCAAAGTGCAACCCGCGCTTTGCCAAATGATTTAGTTCTTGAGGAAATACAAAGTCCAAACTCCTTCAAAAGCAAGGTAGACTGAGTAGACTCAGTTCTAATGCCCGAGAAGAGACTTTTACCTAGCAGCTGTGGAACAGTCATTGGCTAAATTTGTTAAGACCGTTGCAGTATATAACTTAGGCGATATGCAACATAATACTAACTACTTCTATCATGAACTCTATATCCTCAGAAGCCCCACCGGTCTGCTATTAGGATTCAAAGTTACTAACAACTTATAGTTAGTAAGTGGATACAGTTTCACTACCGTTCATTAAAGATAAGTTAGACTCTTGTTAGTAATACTAGACTTAGGTTTTGCTAGGTTTAAATTTTAGGCAACTTTTAGTAGCTGAGTGCTTTTGCGAGTAGAGTTAGTTTACGTTAATACTAAACTAAGTTTTAAAGATTATGGAGTTGGGTAAACTTGAATTTGAGCTAATAATCCATATTAATATTGAATGCAAAAATTTGTCGGGCTCTATGCTATCCAAGCTATAGTGTTGAATAAATTTTTATGAAATTTAGATGACGACGATGTGAAATATAACCGCTAACACAAAATAAACTATAGCAAGTTTATTTTCTTATTTTTTGAAGTCAAGATCAAACATCTAGTCAAGAATTTCTGGTTAAAAGAAACTAGTGTTAGTTGTATATTTAGTGTTTTGTAGAACATTATTCCAGATATTAAGAATATATAACATTTTAAAGGAACCAGACTGTAATTCTATACATTCATCTGTATTCAATCACCAGATATCGAACCTGCGATTTGCTAACAATTACTATCAATATAAAAATATAAAAATGGGAATGAAATTTGGGACCTCTAATTAAGCAATAACGTTTACAACCAGCAAACCAACGGAGCAAATCTACCTAATTAGATATTTACATAATTAATCAAAATTTCTTATTTATAGTTGTTTAGCTTGAATTTAAATTTATGCATAGTTGATAATGATCTAAGAATGCTTTTATTTATTAGGACAATTGACCACCCGTTGTTTTTCTAGTCTGGGAGTGGAAATATCGTGAGAATATGTAAAATAAAATACATAATTTAGTATTCCTTAATTTAAATTGCAGTCAAATTCTGTCTATGGGATAGTCACGAAATGACCAAACTGCATCAAAAGGTTGTCAGTTCGAATCCCATATTATTATTTTAAGCTTGATTGTATCTTGTATGTAATGTTTACATAATGTTACGAGAAGCTTTTTAATTCACGGAAAATCTACCCATTGGTTTTGTGACGTTTCCCATCCATTATCTACTCGTAAGTGAGTTAAAATTCTGACTACAAAAACGGACAAGCATTTCTTCCAAATACTTCATAGCTGACAGTATTTTTTTGAATGTCATTTAAAATAAAATAAATAATGTCATTTACGCATTGAAAAAAAATACTGTAATTTATACTTAAACACTAGTATTTAATAATGATAACAAGGTTTTAAAATGCTTTCAGGACTAACAATACCCCAACATTAGCCTGATAAGATATCAACATGAAAACCGAAGTATGACATTGACATAACATTCGCGATAAACGAAATATTTTAGAATTCGTTACATGTATTAATAACCCGTATAATTTATTAGTGAAAGGAAGTAGAAACATCGTGGATATTTATAAAAATGTATATTTTTGACGACCGTCTGAAACACGCATTCCTAATTTTTGTAACTCGGTTACGATCTAGTGGTATCGTGTTCCCTTCGTGTAATTTTTTTTACAGTAAACTCTTAAAAGTGTTTCAATGATTAGCTGTTTTCTAAAACAGATTATATGATTTCAAAAAGCACGTATTTCACGTTTTAAGTTGCCCATGCTTGGGTATTCATGAGCCCTTTTTGCAACTATTCATTATTGTATATTTTTTACTAGCGAAGCTTAGGGATTTCATTGAACAGATAATAGATTTCTGAGACTAACTAAGTATGTAAATCAATGCAAATACAAAAATATTATCATAACATATTATATTTCCCACAGGAAGACAAACACGATTAACAATTCACATAATACGATTTTAGCCTTTTTCAGCTGTAGTTTGGAAATTTAATAACTAAACTGCCATAATAAACATTAACGTTTGTTTCATTCTAAAAATCTATTTTTTTATATTTCAAGTAGAATTCAATACAAACCGAACCTGGTTTATTGAGAATTTCAATACGATATTTTACCTTATCAATTTCAGTGTCTCTACATTAATATGATTACACACCACATTATCTATCAAAACACCAAAATTATATCTGAAATAAAGTTATCTCACGGCGAAATACCCCTCTTATGATATTTAAAACCCCATAAACAAACCCAAACAAAATACTTTACAAAATATTTTTTTTAAACCTATAAAACTACATATTAACGTAGTAAATATCACCTACGACTTACCTAAACACATGGACAAGTAATCCATACACACACTGACACTGACACAGCACACGGGCGACTTAGTCCCGCTCCGGTAACTGACTGAGCGAGTACAGCGGGGCGGGGTGGCACGATAAATTAAGTGTACGTTAAGATTATAAACCATTTTAGAACTTGATTTAGGCTTGATTTGTATCCCTTATCCTATATAATAATATAAACTCGTTATTTGTCCACAATAAAAATACAATAAATAAAAATAGTGAAACCTTAAATATAAATAACATACTGATGAACAATCGGCAGCCTTATCGCACAAGGCAATCTCTTCCAGGCAACTATGGGATGGAGAGAGAAGTGTAGATGCAGATATTAAAGGGTATTTCTACTAGTATTACTTTATACTAGTGTTTTAAAGATAAACTTGATTTTGAGAGGTTGTATGCAGGAGTAGTCTCAGGAAATTAAAGGCGTTTTTGAAAAAAAGAATCGATATTTTATTCTTGAATATTTTTGCCAAACTTAATCGAAAGATTCATACGGCACTTACTAAAGACAAAAAAGACGATACTTTTGACGTGACGTGTTTTAAAATGTTACATGATTTTTTCCTTGCTAAAATGAGGCTGTATAATATATTTTTTCTACACAATAATAATGACAAAACGAACCAACACCAAGCTATATTTATCAAGGTAACATTATCCGGTCCCTTAAATTTCAAACTACTAATAAAGTTCAGTGTAATTGATTGTATAATTAGATAGAGGTCGGTTTAGTTTGCGAGTTTAAGTGCGTTTATGAGTCGGTTAAGGCGGTTAGCTCATCAGCACATTCCGGGAAGAGTTTGTTCGTAGTTTCACTGATTTGCTGAAAGCTTTCTTTCAGAGTAAGTTAATGAAAGAGCGGCTTAATTACTATTGTCGATGTTGTAACGTAAGTAACAAAATAAAGTTATTAGAAGAACCAATTAATAGATCCTTTACTGAACGTTTCATAGTTTCGAATGCAAATTAAAAAAAAAAGAAAATGTATTGAGATAGACAACCTACCAGATTTTTTTTCTTACATCATGCCACTGGGATAATTTGCGAGTTTGTAAAAGACAAGACCTCTGTTTTGGTAATACTTCAGTCATTTATTTTTAATAGAATCTTAGGTAAATAGACTATATCTTTTTTTGTTTAAATACAATTTTACAATCAGTCAGCTTATAATTCAATTTTGCATATAGTGGAAATCTAGCTATCTGAAATACATATATCTTCATAAACATTGTCCAGTTGTTACTAAGTACATGTACTGTATTAGTAAACTAAATATAGTACAACCTACAAGCCTACTTGACAGTATCAAGCATCGAGGTGTAACCCGTGACCTCAGGCCAGTGAGTCGTGACGACACACGTTTGTTACCTCACACACTTGTATTATAGGACATAGGACAATGATCACACACTCTACATGTGTGAAGGTATAGGACAATGCTTGGACGAAGGGTCAGTGAAAATCTGTGATAGCTACGAGATCATTGTATGACTGGTTTAAGAAGTACAATGTCGTTAGAAAGGTTTTTGTTAAGATTAAGATTCAGATTCAGAAAGAACATTGAAATTTGAATAGATAAAGAACATTTTCAAGAATACCTACCTGTATACTTGAAATTGTTTTTTTTTTAATGAACGATCAAGTATGAATACAATTTGTAGAGTTAAATACGAAGTATCGTGAGAATATTATATTATCATAGTGATGACTTTTTGTAAGTATATTAAACTGAAAAAAAGCTGCAAGACGTTAACTTTTCTTATCTGCTAACGCATATATATTCCTTTCGTGAGCTAAAATTACAGTCAAATATTACAAGTCAAATCAGATCGTTTTAATTAACAAACACATTATTCGGAAGCAACCTAAAAAACTTACTTAACAGATCCAAAAATCCACAATCAACAAAATCACTCAAAAGTTTCAATCACACTGTTCACTCAAGCGACATAAGACAGCCAATAGCCGGGACTTAAAATACTTCAACTCAAACGTAGAGCAGATAAACTTCCTATACGGAAAACGGCCAATTACAAACCATCCTATAATATGTTAGTATACGACTATCAGTGTGACCTTGTGACCTATTTTATTGAACTACTTTTCCTCTTGGGAAAGATCAGGTGTACGATCCGTATTTAGTGATTGATACAAATATTGTTTTTTTATAGATATTTGAGAATTCTGAAAGTTTAAGGTTCTTGTTTTGACTTTTTTTAATACTAAGATATGGGGATAATTTAAAGCTTAGCTTCAGAACCAACTTCGAAGTATACTATAATAATCAATTTTGTAATGAACCTCGTAACAATTTCGTAAAGGTTTTCTAGGCATAAAAACAAAAATTCTACTAAATCCGGCAGTCAGATAATTTAAAAATAGCATATTCAAAATACCTCTATTCTAGTAAATCAATTCGTTTTATGTAATCCATAGATTTTTAAATTATCTGCTTATAGTAATTACTAGTAAATGAATACAAATTATTTCCGAATGTTTAATGTTTAAATGTTTTATGACCAGTTGTAATATACGTTGATAACCTTACCAAAATAAATCAAATAATAACGTGCATAAACTTCGTGCATCTCAAAGTACTAAAAAACTTTTCAAGTAAAATTATTTATTCATATCAAAACGTCTAGAAATAAAACATTAATTATTCTGAGAGCTATTTATGCAATAAACTCAGTTATCAAAGGAGATCGTACTCGATCCAATAAATTTTCATTCAAATTCATTTGACTTCATTCAGTTCTTAGTGGCCTTTGACATGACTTGCTAATGCTATTTAATTTAAATGGATTCAAAATTCATTATTAATAGAGTCTCTATTCAATTATTAAATTCACATTAATTTACGAAAAACTATGCAACCAATTGATGCAATACTAGATTCTGTCCAGGATTTGGTCCGCTTGAATAGATTTCCTGGGGTAAAATGTTTCCTATATTATTATGTTAATCTAGACTATAAAATTAAACAAATATCTATATAACTAAAATCTATATGCGCATTTTAAGATTTTTTGTGAAAGTGTAACAAGTATACATCCATCCATTCTTATAATATTCTTCTTCTTTCGCATTTATAATATTAGTAGAACTATAAAGTATTAAGTCTGTATAAAATACAATGAAAGTTAACAATCAAACAAATTTAGAAAATGGTATAGAGGAGGATAAAGAATAAAAAAAGCTTACATAAGCAACTTTTTAAAATCAACCCTTAAAACAGTTGTAATAGGGGGTGAAAAATTGTGCGTAAGGGAAGCCGCACGGGTCAGCTAGTTTTTGATATACTTAAGTTAATTGAGATTAAAAATCTATTAGCTTAATGAAATTTAATTATAGCTGCCACACCTGAATTAATGAGTATAATAATATGAAGTTGCGGTTGGGGTCAACGACCTAGGTTAGTTAAATCCAAATGGATTTAGGGTCACCTGTCATATTTTTTAAATTTGTTTACTATACTATTTCTTTTATTTTTGATTACTCGTACTCTGCTCCTATTGGTCGTAGCGTGATGATATATAACCTTCCTCGATAAATGGGCTATCTAACACTGAAATAATTTTTCAAATCGGATCAGTAGTTCCTGAGATTAGCGCGTTCAAACAAACAAACAAACTCTTCAGCTTTATAGTATTAGTATAGATAATACCTGCTCAAACGAATACTCAAAATTAAATAGTTTATCAATTTGGGTCTGATCCTAAAACTCATTAAGTTACAAAGGTAGAGACAAAAAAAAGAGCGTGTAGGAAAATCTGGTAGTTAGTGTGTACAGTTTCCGTGGATTGTTCTATCTTTCTATATGTATACACTAGCTGACCCGCGCAACTTCGTTTGCGTCACATAAGAGAATCATAATTTTCCCCGTTTTTGTAACATTTTTCACTGGTACTCTGCTCCTATGGGTTGTAGCGTGATGATATATAGCCTATAGCCTTCCTCGATAAATGGGCTATCTAACACTGAAAGAATTTTTCAAATCGGACTAGTAGTTTCCGAGATTAGCGCGTTCAAACAAACAAACAAACTCTTCAGCTTTATAGTATTAGTATAGATAATACCTGCTCAAACGAATACTCAAAATTAAATAATTTATTAATTTGGGTCTGATCCAAAAACTTAAAGTTACAAAGTTAGAGCCAACAAAAAGAGCGTGTAGGAAAGTCTGGTACTGTGTATAGTTTCGGTGAATTGTTCTTTCTTTCTATATACATTTATTATCACTATTCAACTCGTGATGACAAGAGAAAGTCTTGCGCAATATAATTACATAAATAATGGAGCTAATTATAAAACTAATCACCCATTGTGTTCACGAATTCGTCTCACAGACATAAACATAAACTAAAGTAATTCCAACTATTTACTAATTAATTCGAAAAGATTTTTTGTTATCGTTATTTAATTTTTTTTTTATCCATTAGAAGACATAAGACTACTTCTCCTGTTTATACATTTTATTGTGTCTATCTTGTCCAGTTGTTTCTGACAAACTTTAAGTCATCGACCGGTCTTGCCACATCCTACTACTTTTAGGTGCTAATCTCAAAAATATTAAACAGGGTGTAAATGACAGCCTACCGAAAACGAAAAAAATGACTTTAGACACGATTCTGGTGCTTATGGCGTTGAAAATTTTCATCGGTTTTTTCTTGATTTTTCCGATTTTTTATGCGTTTTTTTTTATTTTTTTTGGTATTTTTTCGTTAATACTATACAATGCAACATGAATATGAAAAAAAATCCGTCATATTACTGTTTTTCACAAAAAACAGCAATGGATTAAAACAACGTATAAATTCGCTATCAGCTGTGCGCGGCCAACGACACCGCGCCGGCGGCGGCCGGCCGCGACGGTCGACGTCTCGCCGCGTACCTACGCGCGCCACACAGACACACGATTACGCACACAGCTGTCAGCCTCACACTCACTAGTATGCAGCGTTACTTAGTATTTGTTCTATGTTAAAAATGAAAATTACATAATTATCCCGCTCTCCGATAAAAGGTAAATTCATAAGATTTAAAATGTGTGATATCTTATTATTACACGTACAAATACATACAGAACGACAAAAATATATCCTATTGATATTCTTTAGCGCTATAAAAATCTCTAATAAACAATTTAACATGTATTGTCGCTTTGTTCCATTTGTTCTTGCAAATTTCTATTCGATATTTACACGCTCATTCATACTTCATACAAGCGCGGTGCGACTCGAAAAGAAGATGGCCGTAGTGACGCGTGACGCCGCGACCGCGCGTGGATGTTACATAGATGGGATGCGACAAAATGGATGCTAAGTAATTCTCCGGGGATTATGAATTATGATAAGTTAGTTTCTCTGATAAGAATATTAATGGATATTGATTGTTATCATTGTTATGTACCTACATTTTTTATGGTTTAATTAAATAAACGTTTCGTGTTTATTTTATTTACTTTAAGCTGATTTTATGTTATAAATATCAAAGTATTTTAAACTTACATCAGTAATGTTTGTAATGTTATTTGGTATTTGAATAAAACTACAATGCAACCAGTAACAACTGTGACAAGTAAAAATAGTAATGCCACATCAATATTTTATTGAATCTAATCTCTCGCTGGGTTCCTAACTCGTCGCTCGTCACCAAATCGGCGGCGCGCGCGCGGACGGCGGCGCGGAGGGAGCGGGTGGCGCGGGCGAGGGGCGGCGCGAGTGAGCGGAGAGGCGCCGGCGGCTCTCTTTGATAGTTCGAACAATTCGCTCGCGGAAGACGGAAGCTCTTCACCGGTGTCCTATTCGTCGTGTCGTGTGTGAACTGTTGTTTATTATTACTTGTTGTATTGTTCGTTATGTGTTTTTGAGTTGTTAGTGTTTTTATTGTTATTATTTTTGTTGTTATTGTTTTCGAAGTGCAGTTGTGTTCGTAAATAGGAAGAAATGTTGATGTGTTATGTATGGTGAAGCACGTGGAAGTGCACGGCGTGCTCTGCACCTGTACGTCCGGATCCAAAGGTACTCAAACTCTCGCCACACACCAGGTATTTGCGTGTTGATAGACATTGATAACAATTTGTTTTAGCACTTTCTTATTATTGGTTACATTTTGCTATTATTGTTTGATTTCACGTAAGCCAAGTAGGTACCTACCTACTTACAATTTTACTATGAGCTATTGTAACATACGGGCCTACTTACGATACCATAAACGATACATAAGATTGTTATTTAATGATAGCGTTGCATACTAGTGAGCGCATAGACGTGGTGGTACGCGTACGTACCTACGACGCGTCGCGACATGTCGTCGCTCAGCGCGCCGCCGCCGCCAGAAATCTCGTAGGCATGCGCGGAGATACATCGCGTTGTTCACTATACATTGAACGCTCAAAAATGACTAACTCGGGAACCAATCATTTCCGAGAAATATCGTTGGAGTAAATTTCGCGCATACAGTGTCACAAACTTACCAGTAAAGTTTTCGGTTAGCTGTCATTTACACCCTGTATATTTGCCAGATGCACTTTTGACATCTACAGATTCCAGAATGTTCAACACTGACAAAAATTTACGCCGTTTAAGTAGTTAGATGTTATTTTTGAACGTGCAATAAAGTCCAAATACATGTAATTGTATTGTTTTAAGTATTTTAAAAAATCATAATTTTGTCGAAGCAACCATTGTTTCCAATATGCGTATTCACATCATAAAAAAATATTAAATATATAGGTACTCCACGAGAATCAATACTGCTCTATCCTGCATCAAATTAACAAAACATAAGCTAAAGATCAAGGCTAGACTTCAACTAACAGGTTTTTTGAAACAAAAACTAGATTCTTTTAAATTCTATTACTAAATAATTACTAAATACACCAGCGTAGGTACCTATATATATCTTTGATTGGTTTTTTGACCTGCTTGACAAAAAATTGCATCATTATTTTTGAGTACATTGGTGTGATATCACAAAATAAATTGACGTTTGATATTAAATATACATACTTAACAATAAAAAGGTGTTAAAAGAGCCTTAAAAATTGTTAAACTAAAATATAATATTTCTGAGTCACTGGTAAGCCAAATCTAGACTTTCATAAATCATAATGCCTGTGCAAACGTGAAATTAGGTATGAAAGTTTTCACATATATAGTTGTATAAAACGTTAATGTATTAGGTAATGCATACGGTCTGTCGGTCCGGCCATTCATCTTGTGTACATATAGAGATGGATTACATTCCACGGACATTTTAGTGGTAGAGCTTCGATTTTTGAGGAGTGAAATATTCTAGACTAATGAGGGCAGTAATTTAAGTGGCTCATGTAAGTAGTGTATGTTTAGGAATTTAATAGATTTTTTTTATGAAAATAAGACATATCATGAAGAGACGATAACGAAACATTACAGAATCATTAAGAACTGCCTCTGTGGCGCGGTCGGTAGTATATGCGACTGCGGTGCGAGAGGTCTCGGGTTCGAATCCTCGAAAAAAGTCTTTTCTGAGATTTTCTGTTAAGATTTCTTAGAGATTGCCCGGAGTTAGGAAGTTGAGGTCGAAGACCTCCGTGCCTCGGAGAGCACGTAAAGCCGTCGGTCCTGCGCCTGACCTCTCACTGGTCGTGTCGGTTATCCGTCCCACCAAGCTATGAGAGTGATGGAATAGAGAGTGTACCTGTATATTGTGCACACACTTGGACAGAAACTGACCGCCGTAGCCGTATATCGGATAGGAGGACATTACAGGATCATAATTTTGAGTACCTATTTTTATTTTGATCGAACTTATTGATAGGGCGCATTGAAAGGGCAGTTTTAAAGGAATAGTAATCTTAAGGCGAATACCTAATATTTATAAATAGTAAAATACATAAAATTACGCCTTTATCTCATAGCGGTAGGGAGACTAAAGAATATAAGATGAATAATATTTTTATTAAAAGGGACTAATTACATTTTACTTCTAAAACAAAACTAAAGTTAATTTTACTCAAATCATTGTCAAGATACTTTCAAGAAATTCTCTACACTTAAATCCAACTTTCTGAATGAAACCATCAAAGTATCAAACACAGTCGAACTATACAAGTATCAAGTGTAACAATAAAATATTGTTCTATAACTGTGACGTGTAAGGGGAGGGGGGCGGAGGCCTTACTCATCAATCAAATAGAAAATAAAGATAGATGGCCTATAGTGCTTCAGTCGTATCGAGTTTCAATTGTGTTTTTGTTATTTTTGGACTGGAATATTTGTATTGAATCCTATTAAATTATAATACATGCATACTATCACGCCATTTATACCTGATGATTTAGGCATAGGTGTATAGAATACAGCCACGTTTCGCCGTTGACAATGTTAGTCCCATGTAATCGGGGGCGAGCCTATTGCTACTTATCGGAATATGTTACCTGACTCCGGGTTACTGTAAATAGCATCTACCCGACTCAAAAATCGAGCCTGAAGCCTAAATTATATCCTTGACATGCAATATATTCATACGTTTTTATGCGCGGACAGCCTTTACCCCCGGTTTCTGAAGTACATTTATCGGTAGTTTATCTATTCAATAGCGTACTAAACGCTAATAAAAAAATGCTATTAAATAGATAATCTACCGCTAAATGTACCTCAGAAACCGGGCATTAGTGATAAACATATATTCGCTTAGCCTTTGTTCCAAACTATGTTGGAGTCGGCTTTCAGTCTCACCGGATGCAGCTGGATACCAGTGTTTTACATGGAGCGACTGCCTATCTGACCTCCGCAACCCAGTTACTTAGGTATTAACACGATACCCTTCGGTAAGACTGGTTGTCAGACTTTCAAGCTTCTGACTGCTCTTAACGACTGTCAAAGATCTTCGAAAATGACAGCCGGGACCCACAATTTAACGTGCCTTCCGAAACACGGAGCAACTCGATATGTATTGTATAAGATGGTCACCCATCCACGGAACAACCTCGGCAAGCGTAGCTTAACCTCAGAGATCGATCCGTGCGGCTGTTGTAAACTAAGCCACGAGCTCCTCCCGGGCATTAGTGATAAACAAGTTAAATATTATAATTATCACCAAACTCCTATACTGAATCTTATATTATCTTATCTTATCTTATAAACAACAAAAACCTTATATATTATACAAAATCTCACCCTACTTGTAATGATGTAGCGTCTGATCATAGCACGTTAACATACAAACATAAATCTCTATGATTTATTATATGTTAGTAATTGTGGAGTTGATAAAGAAATATATTACTGTTATGTTCTTAAGTGGGCTTAGATTACCAAGATCTTTATGTGTAAGGATTTATTTGAAGAAGAAAAATGAAGTTTGAGCTTCGTGGTAAATATACTGAGGGCCTGGTGTTATATTTATAGGAAGTACTTAATCATAACTTTTGAACTTTCGCGTTGCATGTTTAATGTATAATAGAATACGGGAATTAACGCGATAACGCATTTTACCTTAAAATGCCTGACGGTCGGCGCAGGTTGCACTCGCCGTGGTCGCAGACTGATCAGAGTAGTAGATAGTAGTTTAAGGTAATAGACAAAGAGGGCCCGTTGTCTGAATCACATTATTTTTTTGTAAGTACACACAATATCCTAAATCGATTGTATATATCCATGATAGAAAAAACATACAAACAAGGTTACTTTCGCATTTATGATATTAGCGTAAAGGTATAAAAATCGAAGGTAAAGTCTAGCAGAATCTTTGCAGATCCTAAACTGTTCCATATTAGGCTGGTACTAGATAAGGCTAGGCTTATCTAGGCAGTATACCTACATATCAAACGTGATCAATCACATGAAGCACATTTTCTCAGCGTCGCATAAGGTGTATCCTTGCATACAATTCTTGACCGTCACTTCATATATGGAATCGTCAATACGATGTGTATGACGTTCATTGTTTTGGTGACACACGAGGTTTACGGCACGTAGACACTGTTTGTAAAGAAACGGTGAGATTGTAGTAGTGTTTTCTTTTTTATTTCCGCAAAACCGGTAAGTAAGTGTAGTAATACAGTTTCTTTTAAAATTCGGCTGTGTTATTTTGTGACCGCCTAAGTGCGACCGTGTTTCTTGAAACTTTTACATTTTGTCTAGTGCCCGTGAAAGTAGCAGTAATAAACATTGTTATTATCATGCATAATAGTGTTTACTTAAATGATATAAAATTAGTTAATACTTAAATTTTGCTAATATTAAAATGCAATACCCTGTCGATTTGTTACGTTTTTAAGGCTGATCGAAAAGTCACACAGGCTACTAGTCGTGAATAATCGTCTTCTCAAAGTCTGAAAGAAGAAAAGAAAGTGCACACAGATGCAAGATGCACGGTTCAGCTAGTATTTAAAATAGATATCTCAAATAACTATTTCTCATACACGAAATATATTCTCCACACTTTTTTCTAAATTTCCAATTTATAATAAAGAGTTTAATGAACATTACTCGATGCAACAGCTGATAGTGATTCGCTTTCATATCAAACTCCCGAGAACGTCATCTGAACAATGGATGATAGTGTGTGAACTAAACTTGTCCGTACAATACAATTGCTTAGTTCTGTGTCGTAGAGAGGTCAACTTTCTGTCTGACCTCTCGATGCTAGTGCATTTATGTTTAGAATTTAGAAATGTTTACAGTAAAGAACAAGGTTATTTTCGCGAATTATTTCCTATCAGCATATTTGAGTTAGTTAAGTTTGTAGGTAGTTTCTTATTTACCACAAATACTTTTTATTTGAAATAAGATAAAGATTATCTTGTTTAACAATAAGACATGTTAATAGACGAAAACTATAATCAAATCTCAATTTCATGACTCTACACAGACTCTAATGTTAAATTTAGTATCACATACCTACTTAACACAAAACGGTATGATGACGATACTGAAGCGCCTTAATTCTTGCTTATAAATATGTGTATTTATGTGTGAATACTAATTCATAATTATAACTTTCAAATGCTCGCGTTGCATGTTTAATGTATAATAGAAAACGTGTCGGCGCAGGTTGCACTCGCCGTGGTTGCAGGCTGAGTGCAACCTGCGCCGAAACATTAGGCATTTTAAGGTAAAATGCGTGTTCGCGTTAATTCCCGTATTCTATTATACACTAATTCATAATTGCTTCCAATTATCATATCATAAATCAAGAAATCAATCATGCAATTACTTTGATATTATCTTTGTCAGTTTTTGTGTGATTTCATTAGCGTGTTCATAAATATGGCATGACTGCTGTCTTAATATTACGGACGATATGCATCTATGTGCCAGAAACATACGATGTTGATTACGTATAAAAACTTGCACCGGGTCCAAAGACCATTTTTTCCTATGATAAAACGCAAGCTTCTGCCCGTGATTTTGTCCGCGTTAATAGAATTACCGGGATAAAAAGTGGTACTTATGTGCTAATCTAGGTTATAAACTATGTACATACATATATGCACCAAATTTCATGAAAATCCGTTCAGTAGTTTTTGCCTATAGTAACAAACATTCATACGTGCAACTTCACAAACTTTCGTATTAATATAATATAAGGAAGGATTATAGCCAGTAAAAGACACACTAATCGGTAAACGAACAGTAAACGGTAAGCAACCATTGGCGTGGGCAATCCATAGATGGGTGAGCTCTTGAGCGCTCTTGGGTGTCTCCGTGATTCGGACGAAGGGCAAGTACAAAGCTATCCCCCGTATTTGTCTATTGTGAACTTACATAAACAGTCCTTAAATCATGTCAAAATCCTTCAGAAGACTTCACCAACTTTGACCGCAAAAAAAACGAAAAATAGATCACCTTTTACATAAGACTTGCCGCAAAACGAAATCACAAAATCTTCCAATATCTTTTCCAATTCAAATAAGCAAACAGCAGTGAAATTTCATAGCGCGGTCCTACGTAATGGATATTATGTCAGAGAGTAAACACTCGGCGTTCTACACTTATTGAGCCGTTTTATGTCCGCGACAAGTTTCCCGATGAGGAAAATCGTTTCTGATATTAAGATACTATCCGATGAAGATACTTTGAAATAAAGTTTTTGGAGTTTGTTGCTTTTATGGATTATTCACGCTGAGTTTATGATTAGTTCGTAATATTGTATTGTATATGGATGTAATTATTATAAAAACCATAACTTTTACAATGTAAGCTAGATAAATGATAATCACATAAGCCTTGTACCTGGCTGGAAGTCATAAATAGGATAGGCAGATTATTAAATTGCCATTGTCCAAGCGGTAATCACTGAAAATTTTCAAAGATAGGATGAAGACTTTTTTATTCATTTATTTCGTTCCGTTTGCAGTTAAGTTGCCTAACAGTGTGCCGCTTTAAAATGTAATTGGCGAAACTCAAGTATAGTTAAATAAGTTACGTTTATATTTTATATTAAATGTAAATAAAATTAAAACAAAACCTAATATTACGTTTCCAGTAAACCGTATATATGGTATTCATATTGCATGTATAGTATGTAAAAAGCCAGACAACAAAGAAAACAAGTCAACACATCATAACTGCAGTCATCATTTGCTTTTGTTTGTTTGCAATCTTTAACAAAAACTATCAACTATCGCGGAATCTACACTTTTATTCCCAAGGGTTTATTACAAACATTTTGTGCAAATTCACCGGTACTGATAAACATCTAGCTATGTTATGTATTGTACTATGATAACTCGGTGTGAAATCTAAGGTATACAGGCTGTTTTAATTGTGTAGTTGTTTGTCTAATTAGTAGGAAGATGAACCGATTTGCTATCATATCATATGTGAAAGAATAGAAAGATAGGAGGTACTTCATGTTGCAGATACTTGGTATAGTGTTATAAATATTACAAATGCTGAATTTGGATGCTTAGATGTTTGGACGTTAGTATGTTAGGATGGATAATAATAATAAATAAATATTATTGGGCAACTCACACACGGTCCACGATTCTTAACTAATATGGTAACCAGACAACTGATAAACATACTTATATACTTCTAAATACATACTTATATAGATACATTAACATCCAGGCACAGAACAAATACTCCGTGCTCATCACACAAAGATTTGTCCCGGGTGGGAATCGAACCCACCACACGCGGCGCTATGGTTATTGCGGCGAGGTGACCGCTTAAACCGCTGCGCCAATGCAGTTGTTAATAACTCAATCACGTTAATTCTACACAATGAATTTTAATAAAATTTTCTATACAAATAGCTTTTGGTGTATAAAACAACTACATCTGTACCTACATTTTAAACGTTGTAAACAATAAAACTCTTTAGTTCTACCACTGAGACACTACTCAAAGTTCTTAGCAATGTCTAGACATATTCTCACACGAGTAACCTTACAATATAAGTACGTGTTTATACAAAGACGTTTCACGCGAATTTTCCTGCACAAATTGAACTCATCCAATTTCATATTTCGTAGAAATTCTATTATAATATAAGTAGAGATCTAACAGTATTAAAATAATATGTTGAATACAATTTGTATCAAATCTGAATTGATTAAAATTTACTGTTATTTTGTATTCAATGTATTTTTTATCATTTTTGCATTTAAATAACGTGATTACATTTAGATGCAAGACATAAAGAAGAACAATAATTATAAATAGGTATATGAAAAAAAACAGAAATATATTTTACCTAATTTCAGTTCCTCATTTTAGAATACCAGTATATGTCACAAAAATACGGTTTTTAACTGAAACATGACTCTTTTACCTTATACTTTTTTCGCTTAAATTTCCGCGTCTTTCTACACACCCTTTACAACTAGAGAGCTAGGATTCAGACGAAACAGCCTACTTCATCCTTCAATGTCGAGTCTAGCTACTGTAGTACCTATGTGTTAGAAAATGTGACACTTTTTGGACACTCGCACTATGTAGGTATATCATGATATACTCATCATGAAGTTGCTGCTTTTGTGAATTTTTAAAAATTTTGAAAACACTTTTTTATCTGAGTAACATTTATTTAACCAAGCCTGTTTTCATGAACAATCACAAAGGTATTGAGAATTTCTATTAAACTGCAAACAAGGTTTGCCATTTCATTCATCATTTCCATTTTCGCTGTAACTACTCAGCAGTCCAGCATTTGACTACTGGGAAATAAAACACAATTATATATTATTACAAAACATGTTACCTATAATTCCTTGTCACCTTACCGATAAAAATTATTTCAGAATGTTGTAGACATTAAATCCTAAAAATAACTTATTTGATTAACCTGACACTATTATTCAATAGCTAATAATCTATCTGTCTTATCTATCCACACAATTTCAAATCTACCATTAAATCTAATCGCGTGTACATATTTACTTAAACAGCCTGTAATAACCGATCAGGTTGTAATTAGATCAATTAAACTGATTCATGAGTTAAGATATTTCAATTAACATCATTATTAGTATGTAATTATTGACGAAGTTACAGGCATTGTTTACAAGTATGTGCGTAAATTAAAGCGATTTCGTTTATGGAATGTGTATCGTCTCAAATATTCTAACGAATTTCTTTCAAATTATTGCACAGTTCAAGTAATTTGTAGTCAGTTGTAAATAAATTATTACTGACTTTAAAGAGTTTTTGCACATAATATGTGGGATTTCTAACTCGTATTTAAGCTGGGTTTCATGATGCTTTCACACAGTAACTTAACCTAGTGATTTTCTTCAGTTGTTTTAGTTAGCAAGTACTAACTAAAACAACTAAAGAGAATCACTAGGATCTTTACAATTCCTTCCAAAGAGAATAAAAGTGATAACTATCCATTAGTCTACCATAGTTTAGAAACGTAGATATTTTTTCTAGTATTTAAAGAGGATAAGCCTTAGCTAAAATGAGTATTGAGACAAAATTGATATTAATCATTATACGTAAAAGTTCTAACATTTCAAATTACTTCGATTTACATACCTAAGTTGCATCCAGCTTAACTAAAGAAGAAAAAATGTCAATCAATAACCAACAACCTGTATAAAAGGAAGAATTAAAGAAACTTAAGTAATAAAACATTAAGCCACAGTATCGAGGAAAAATCCGCCAAGTTAACACAAATATGTCACTAATTTACTCCTTGTTACATTAGTGGGGTGATTGTGTCCTTATCATGGAGTGTTTCACTGAGGGATTCGTTAAATGCGTGATAGTAATCGTGCACTTATTTCTTGTTTGCTCTTCCGTTTGTTGAGCGTAAAAAGAAATTTGATTCGGAAGAGATTACAAAGTGGACTGATATTGTAGTGCTTAAACAATTTTTCATTCTTCAGAAACTATTAACATTGGTATGTATCACTACAAAATCTATGATAATATACAAAATGTATCAAAGTGTGTAATAATTACTAAATGAAATAAAAAAATATTTTCTTAAACCACAGAACTCGAGTAGCTTGTCTTGGTTAAACATTTTTTATTTATTTCTTTTTATTTTATATATTTCAAATTGTATTTCTATAGTTATTTGTTGACAATCAACAAAAACTAAACTGAATTCCAACCAAAAATATTATTTTCGTAATTAATAAAATTAGTTACAATTAAAAACCCAAAAGCCGACTTCTTATAACCTAAACTTCCACGTAGTAGGTCTCCTTATCAGTCCCAAGCGAGTGTTCCATTCATCTACGTCGTATAAGGTACTTCATTACTAAGGACGAAGGACACTCAGCCAAGGACACGCTATTTCACCTTCACTTACTCCACGTGTGAGATTTTCGAAGAACTTCCAAATGTCTTTTTGAAATGTAATTTATATCTTCTGAGAAGTGTAATTTAATTATGTCTTGGGAACTGTTGTAAAATGATTGATAAATTGAATAAATATTATTACAAGGCCCATCCCTTCCCTGATTTGAGAGGAGGCTCCTGCCACGCTAGCTGTAACATAGTACGTAATAGGTTAAATAAAAAATACTGAATCTTTTATGTGAATTAGCATTTAACATGATGGCTTGACATTTTGGCACAGGCATAGGTGAAGCTAAACCACTTGAACAATTTCGCTATATCACAATGAACAATTTTAGTTTCGCCTCGAAAGAATGGCGCGGCACGACGGCAAGGATATTACAGTGAATTGAGAGTTTTTTACACTGAATCTACGTTCAGTTTGCTTTTTTTGAAACCACTATAATTATGTGTTCAAATTATTTTTATTTGGTGATATACAGGGTGTGGCGTAAATAATGGATAATCCTTTACCAGCGGATGGGCGACTTCTCGACTGATCTAAAAATTAAAATTTACCTCTGGCACAAGTATCATAGTTTTTGAGATTTTGGGCATTTTGTGTGTTTTTTAAGAAAGCGATTTACCCTCTTAGTTTTTGATGCTGTGATCACAAATTAAGGCTTTTTTTAAATCCGTTTTTTGCAAATAAATCCTGAATAGATGTGCTATTGAATCTACAATCTTGTTTTGTTATTACTACTTGTTTTTTATTTAAATTATGCATTCAAAGTTAAATTGTATAATCTTTCACAATTTTCGTGCAACTTTGAGCACTTGTGGTGAAAAAAAAATGTATGGTGGCTTTACTGCCCACGCCATAAATAATTTCTAAATTTTATTAGAATTCTAAATTGGTATAACATGCAGCATTAATACTGATAATTGCCAAAATATTACATAGAACTTAAATTATTAACACTTTTGCCGGTCGACTAATTTTATTTTTGCACGCTAAGCGCGTTCTAGATTCAATAACACATCAATTCAGGATTTAATTGCAAAAAACGGATTTAAAAAAATAGTAATATAATATAATTTTTAGATCAGTCGGGAAGTCGCCCATCCACTGGTAAAGGATTATCCATTATTTACGCCACACCCTGTATATTGTATAACATTATCTGATTACCATAGTACAAGCTCTGCTTAGTTTAGAATCATATGACCGTGTGTGAGTTGTCCAAAAATATTTATTATTATTATTTATTTATGTAACACTGGCCGTGGTCGTTTAACAGTTATAAATCAATATTTATTTGAGCTATCTATAGAGTAGAATGAATACGGACAGAAATGTTTTTAGCATTTAATAAATATTGGAAAAGCTGTGTTTTACGTCGGTAATAAATTACAAGTAGACTAAACATATTTTTTGTGATCATAAATTAGTATATCCAAATCTCCGAAAAGTCCTAGATATTTATACATATTTAAATATTGTCACTAATCAGCGTGTCCTATGTCCAATATTTTTTCAAATAAAATATATTTTCGCCAATTTTTATGTTAGTAGATGTACAAAACCAAAAGGAATTATAAGTATTTTAAATGTTTTATGAAACAAACATTTGCTTTCTAGTCAAAATTATTCCCAAGATTATAGATTAAATACGACATACATATAGTTTATAACCTCCACTCATACATAGGATACTTTTAAACCCAGTTAATATTTACAAAACATCACGCCTGTCATATCCGAAGGAGTACCTAGTCAGAGGTGTACCAAATATGGGTGTGTTTCGCAATTTACAGTTTAAGATTCATGAAGTTGGAGAGCCTATTGCCACATATCTGATACGTAATCAGACTTCAAGCTACTATTGAGAATAATCTAATTTAATTTAAATATTCCAATATTTGCCCAACCCAAGCATAGACCCGAAACCTCTAAATCACCAGTCGAAACCGTCGAAGAACATAACTTTAATAAAACACAATGCTCATTCCTCGTGGTCACCACCAACGATACCAAAGGCCACTTGAACACCATTACGATGGTATCGGGCACTAAGTAGCGTGCCAACTGACAATTCTTGCTAACTGCCAGATAATGGTCTGAAAAATACCAAGAACATTTTTCATGGCGTAATCTACAGGTAATCTTATGTTTGGTGGTGTTTGGGCCAAGTTGATGAAATGCTTCGTTAAATATTAATGTTAATTTAGTCTTGATTATTTTTTGTTTTTAAAAAGAACTCTTGCAATAAGAATTGCTCTTGTGTCGCGGGGACATTTACAAACATACAAACAATGGACACAAAGCACAACCGAAACAATTATTTGTAGATCACGCAAATAATTGTTCCGTGTGGGAATCGAACCCACGACCCAACACAACGGTAGCGGCGCGCGTGGCGAAGTAAATCACTGTGCCATGGAGGCAGTCCATGGTACATTGATGGTACAGTATTCTGTGTTTATGTTTTGAGAATGAAAATTTAGAAATTTTGTGTTTATAAAATTCACTTTCTGCCTTATTTAAATTGTTATTAGTTACACAGTGCCTTGATTTTTTCATTTCTTGATAATTTCGGAATCGATCGAATGTATAATTTATCAGAACCTTACATCACGTTAATTGGAAAGTATACAATTGAAAACGAATAGTTTAAAGTTTAATTTAGTTGTTTACTTGATGCTATATACATATTTATCTAAAATATAACGCATACAGAAGCTATTAATTTGTCACACTGTTCCTCATTTCTAAACCGAGACTTTTCATATTATTTGTTATATTTCCGCACTAATCCATACTAATATTATAAATGCGAAAGTAACTCTGTCTGTCTGTCTGTCTGTCTGTCTGTCTGTCTGTCTGTCTGTCTGTCTGCTACTCA
The DNA here is from genome assembly GCF_050436995.1 of Anticarsia gemmatalis. Lineage (NCBI taxonomy): Eukaryota > Metazoa > Arthropoda > Insecta > Lepidoptera > Erebidae > Anticarsia > Anticarsia gemmatalis. The sequence goes on from NC_134756.1 coordinate 12,367,810, forward strand.
ATCACGCCTAAACTACTGAACCAATTTGGATGAAATTTGGTATGGAAATAGTTTGATACTCGAGAAAGGACATAGGCTACTTTTTACCCCGGGAAAATGACGCATTTCCCGGGAAAATTCAGGTTTCGCCACCGAAGTCGCGAATAATCAATATTATAATGACATTGAATTAACAAAATTCCGTTGTCATGGCAACAGTTTTAATGGCGGATATGCTTTAGCGCGAGTTATATGAGATATCCATACTAATATTATAAATGCGAAAGTAACTCTGTCTGTCTGTCTGTCTGTCTGTCTGTCTGCTACTCAATCACGCCTAAACTACTGAACCAATTTGCATGAAATTTGGTATGGAGATATTTTGATACCTGAGAAAGGACATAGGCTACTTTTTATCCCGAGAAAATGACGCATTTCCCGGGAAAATTCAGTTGGTGAACAAAGTCGCAAATAATCAATATTTTAATGACATTGAATTAACAAAATTCCGTTGTCATGGCAACTGTTTTAATGGCGAGTATGCCTTAGCCCGACTTCGTTATATTAAGAGATATAAATAATTTTGAGAATATTTTTCGTGAAAAAAAAGCATATTTTATATCATCACGCTACGACCAATAGGAGCAGAGTAACAGTAAAAAGTGTTACAAAGACGTAGAAAATTCTGACCCATTTTCTTTTATGTGACGCAAGCGAAGTTGCGCGGGTCAGCTAGTAAATAATTTTGAGAATATTTTTCGTGAAAAAAAGCATATTTTGTTGTTAAGGAATAATTAAGCTTTGTATTAGTAAAAAAAAATCATTCACGCGAGCGGAGCCGCACGGGTCAGCTAGTCCATACTAATATTATAAATGCGAAAGTAACTCTATCTGTCTGTCTGTCTGTCTGTCTGTCTGTCTGCTACTCAATCACGTCTAAACTACTGAACCAATTTGCATGAAATTTGGCATGGAGATATTTTGATACCCGAGAAAGGACATAGGCTACTTTTTACCCCGGGAAAATGACGCATTTCCCGGGAAAATTCAGAAAATTCAACGAAGTCGCAAAATATCAATATTATAATGACATTGAATTAACAAAATTCCGTTGCCATGGCAACTGTTTTAATGGCGGATATGCCTTAGCGCGACTTCGTTGTACTAAGGGATATAAATAATATTGAGAATATTTTTCGTGAAAAAAAAAAGGATATTTTATATTATCACGCTACGACCAATAGGAGCAGAGTACCTAACAGTAAAAAGTGTTACAAAAACATGGAAAATTCTGACCCATTCTCTCCTATGTGACGCAAGCGAAGTTGCGCGGGTCAGCTAGTAATTTTATAAAAGGCAGAATTTATAAAACTTGGCTTACTCCTTTCAAGCCTTTTTATAGGCTTCCTTACGCTACATTAATCGGATGTATACCTACAGCTATCTGAGAAAAGGTATAAAAGGAGTTTCAATAAAGTGTCAGTATCTTCGTTCCTATCGGTAAGCTTTGAAGATTAATGTTGATAACTAGGACTGTTGCGTGTTTTAACCGATAGTATTCAATTTATATACAAAACTTTTACATTCTTTCACTATATTCTATACATTTTTGTAGAATCAAAGCCAAGGATTTTTACTTACGTTCTGATTTAGAAGAATTCAAGTTACGGCTGCTCTACTCTATCTCTGTTTCTTACAAGTTCTGGGTCTCGATTCCCAAGTCAGGCATAGTGCTATTGCTTATTGCGTGGAAACAAGAATGTATATAGTGAAAAGTCTATCATTGTATAAACTCTGCATGTATCTCTGAGTTTACAAGTGTAATGCTATAAATAGAATACTAATAACGGAACAGCTAACTTTCTGTGAGTGACATAGATATTTGTTCTTAATGAAAAATTGGGAATCAAATCTCCGACCTCGGCGTTACTGTAGTGCCGTGGAGACTACCTGAACTTCGACATCCACATGATTATAAGCCAGTGCCATTCCACTGCTTAAATCTCTATTATGAATGTTTTAAAATAACTTTATTCCACAACTTCCAATATATTCTCAATTTACTTTATTACAGAAAAAAGTAAAGCAATACTCGTAACCTCGTACATATAACGGGTTATTGGAACGTTCACCAGACTGCAAGCCAAATGTCTTGTTTATAGCCAATATACCCTTGTATTGTTCTCTCTACATGCTAAAATTATTACTCCAGGCAGTTTAAAAACTACATGTATTCGTTTACTGAAATATTTATACAGAATATTTTAAAAAGGCTGTTACATATGTATGTGTACATATAATGCGGAAAGCTACGGTTTATGTCGCTGCAATTCACGAGTATTCATCAATTTCCACGTAAAAACTAAATGAAGAACTTGAAATTTTATGTTTCCTTCCTACTACTGGTTCTTCTTCTTGTCGTATGGTTAGTGGTCAACCTAGTGTCAAAGTTGTTCAAGCCGCCCGAAGGCCTTCCACGTGGCTTAACGACTGTTATCTTAATTGACAACAACCGGGACCGACTTTTTACGTGCACTCCAAAGCACGGAGACGCCCATTTTAAATACCACTATGCGGTCACCCATCTATGGAACGCCCCACAGATCGTTTACCGACCGGGGAGAGCAACTGGCTACTACTACTGGTGACTGGCCCACACTGACAGGCTAAAAATATAATCAATAGATCATGTATTTATCATAAAATTTTTCATGATCCATTAAGAAAAATGAACAGCTTTTCATACCTTCGGAAATATTTGATAGTTATTCATAAAGTTAGAAAACACTACAAATATATTTGTAGTAATCACAAATAACATCATCGCTGCTAACAGCGGTTACGTATACCTGTATTTGAAAATCGTTTCCAATAATCATAGATATAGTCTCTACATAACCCAGCTTAAGCCAATTGAGAGCAAAATTCATAGTCGTGTGTCCACAAGAGCTTGTGCGACAATTTCAACAGTATTAGTGTGTGTGAATGTAAGGCGCTGTATCAAGTAAAGCGATGCAAATTCAACCTAACCCCGTGTATGCACTGTGTTCGTGTATTAAGGTACAAAGCCTTGTGTTGTTCGTGTATTATATGTACGAGATGCATTGGGTAATTGGGATAAGATGGTTATTTCGTTGTTGGTGTTTTGGTCAATAATAATTGTGTAGTGTATAGGAAAAGTGTAACATTTAATTATAATTTGGTGAATAGTTTCGGATATTTTGTAATTTACCAGACAATGCCTTGTTGTTAGTTCGTTAGTAGTAAATAACTGGAAATTTTATGTAACTTTAAGTAAAGAAGTACCTAGGTTCTACATAATAAATATGTACTTAAAAAAAAATATTTATAGCTAAGTATTTGATATTTAGTGCCCTCAAGTTTCGCCTTTTGATCATTATTAAAATAATTTTAGTTAAAGTATTTTTCACGACTTGGAAACCGTGGTAACAACAATGTTAACATCGTATAATCATTTTTACTTACTCCTACATCAAATTGCGTGGGTGTTTCTTGTAACACAAATAGTTTCTAAAAAGATATAGTAAGAAGATTTCAGGGAAAATGCACCAGATTGTTTCAGTTACGTGATCAAACCCACAGAATGTTACATTGGCCACAGTCACGGTATTAGCAATACACCCACATGAAACATTACACGAACACCAATAATAATAATTTAGAGAAAATTGTGTAGGTATTTACATTGTTCATAAGACATAGATTTTTATGAAGATTATATTATCTATTCTTCTACTGAAAGCGCTTTATGAAGTATATAATTTTTGAAAAGTATTATGGCATACGGGGAAGGCCCAAACGGAGATGGCGGGACGACATAGACGCGTTCCTGGAAGATTGGCCGGAAGCAGCAAGCGACCGAGGGGACTGGAAGTCTAGGGGAGAGGCCTTTGCTCAGCAGTGGGACACAGAAATAGGCTAGAGAGAAAAAAAAATGGCATATACAGATATACTAAATTCCGAAATTTACCATTGAAACTTTGAGATTTAATATTAATAAGTAACTTAAAAACTTTACTTGGCAATGGCGCTTGCGAACCTGAATCTAAGCAAAATTCTGTTTGAAAATTATCAACATTAGTCATGATATACATTGCAAATAAAAAATAAGCCAATCTTTTTCTTTAAGACTGCTTTTATCAGACACATATGTATTATTAAAAAACCTACATACCTTTTCATAAAACAATCTCGCATATAACTACAACGAGAGTACGTATTAAACGAGAGCTAGGAACAGCTCCGCGATGCATGTCAATATAAGCAGCCACACAACATGCGCTCTGTTTACCGCTCAAAAGCACACCCAACTATCTCGTCGAATTTCAAGGAAAGTTTTAAACAGTAAATATATGGAAATTTTACAGACTACTTGTTCTTTCTATTTCACTAGCTGACCCGCGCAACTTCGCTTGCGTCACATTAGAGAGAATGGGAAAAAAATTTCCCCGTTTTTGTAACATTTTTTCCTGGTACTCGACTCCTTTTAATCGAAGCGTGATGATATATAGCCTATAGCCTTCCTCGATAGACAGGCTTTCTAACACTGAAAGAATTTTTCAAATCAGACCAGTAATTGCTGAGATAAGCGCGTTCAAACAAACAAACAAACAAACTCTTCAGCTTTATAATATTAGTATAGATTAAGCTTTTATGTGTGGGTTTAATTATTGTCTGATTTTCACACTTTTAAATACCACATTATTAGTGTTGAATTTCCTTTTTTTGAGATCAGGTTAATATCAACTATGGTTTACGTAAAGGTTTTACCTTACATATTTTTCTGTCTGTATCACGCTAAAACCATTCGACAGATTTAGATGAAACTTTAAAGTACAGCAGTTACTGCTTGAATATAACCCATAGGCCTTAAAAAAAGGAACGAAATACTTAGTCCGAAAGTCAAATACATTAAAGCAGTTAAAATTTGTGATACAGTAAGAGACGTCTTAAGAATAAAAACAAACGCATAACCATATAAAATTTATGTGCAACGTCACTTACACCTTTACCTAAAGTAAAAAAATAAAAGCATGCTATCTATCAACCCCATAGAACATAGATGCCATAAGCATAAGGTATTTGTTCAATATCTCACGACGGCAATCGAACTCACAGTCTGTTAGTGACAGACACCGTTTGTCATTGTCTGAGGTGCTCAGTAAAGTTTGATGTTTGCTGCAAAATTGTGAAGAGTAGTTTATAAGTGAATGATGTCTCTGGTTGGATTGCTTTTCAAATTGTTTGGAGAAATGACGCTGATTGGTTACGAGTTGAACCGGCTTATTGACAAACTTGTTTAATTATTACACGTAGCATAGTCAACATGAGATTTGTCATTGTCAACTTTATTTCGTTATCTTTTCTGTTTCCAAGCTGAAACTTACACTATAAATAAGGGCTAATATTAGCTATGTATAATTACGCCAACAAACATTTGCGTCTACTTGTTGCAACGCAGAATTAAATTTTATTATTATCGGCTACCTTAGTACATCTAACAATGCTTTTCACCTAAAATGAAACCTAGCAAAAAGCACTTCCTGACTTCCAAAAATACTTAAAATCGAAAACCTTCTCCAAACCCTCTTTAAAATAACCTTGAAACTTCAAACGCTACCTATATTCAAAAATATTCAACAGCCTTTCGAAAAACTGGGCCTTTTTATGCCTATACGATACATGTATTATATTTGCGTCCAAACAATCGTGGAGGCTTACCTGACGAGGTACTGTGGAGGACTCTTGAAGCCCTCGAGGAGTTGCCTTCACCTCCAAAGTGGTTCCATGCATCCGGGATTTTGACGGATACTGTGTTTTCGTATAAAAATATTTTTTTTTACGTCTTATGAAGTTGATATATTAGTGGTTGTTTGTGGTTAGGTTTATTTTTAATAGCGCAATAGGTTTGGCAAACTTACTTATATTCTTTAACCATTAGGTACATACATAATGTCAAGCAGTTGGTTGTTTAAACGTATCAACCAAACTTTTGGTGCTTACTTAGAAATCGGGCAAATGAAATCAGGATTTTTTACAAATGTACTTAAAGTTATGTCATGCATATTATTTATACTTACACATCGTTTAAAAGGGTAAACTATTAAGAGAAGTAAAAGACCTCTAGTTCTGCAAAACAATATTTAATATGTCCAAAGTTGCAAGGTAAATCGTGATTTTCTGATCGCATGGTCATCGCAGTCCTATTGTTCTAAGTTCTCTCGCAACTTTTCAGCAAACTCTCTACCTTATCCTCGATGGCTACATGTTATATGTTACAATGGACTTAATACTTAAGTAATTAGTTCGTACTTCATTAATTTAATAACGAGAACTTATACATCATGATTATAAACACCTGAAGATTTCATTACAAATTAATTTTACTGTTAACCCCAAAGGAAGCTAGCTCAATACATTTACCTTTAGCTTTTATCCCGGGAACATGCAGTACCTACTTTATCTATTTGTACTAATAGGTATCCAAACCTAGAATATCTTAGTGTACAATGCACATATAATTACGTCTTGCTCCAATAAGATAACTAGAAACTCCTCTTTCTGCGATCCCTACAAATCTTTTATCCTCCATTCTCGTTCATACATCTTGTTCTACACGGTCACTGGTTTCAAATACTGCTTGACCTAACAACTATAATCAGAAGCCAACAATAAACAAAGAGCAAAACCTTAATAAATCAAAGTACTTCAAAACCCTAAGGGTTTGTTCACAAGCACTCAAAAAAATAAAGGTGAATCAGACAACTTACCTTACGATTAGTTCTATCAAATACAAAAAGGTGAAATAGACCCTATTTTGAGGCTATAAAGTCTATATTTCTTTAAAGATTTATTTATTGATCAGTTAATGGAGGCTAGTTAAAGTTAGTTGTCTTGAAAAGTACTTTGTATGAGGGCTCTTTGAAGATTGAAAGGAAAATTGTAATGAAAGCAGCGAAAATGTTTAATTGAATCAGTTTAAACTTGTTAAAGGATTTTAATTTTACCTGTTGCATCCTATCGTTGAGTTTTGGATTTTATTAATAGCTAATTGATACTACTTCAGTTAACATCCATAGCCAGTTGCGCTCACTGGTCGGTAGACGATCTGTGGGTTCAAAGTCAAAGTCAAAGTCAAATATTCTTTATTTCATAAACTTTAATAAGTATTTGAAATCGTCAAAATATTTTTTATCTGCCACCGTTTCGGAAAAGCTGTTGCTCGTGAGAAGAAACGGCAAGAAACTCACGGCGGCTCACGGTTAAGCAAATCTTGGCGCAGTCATTCCATAGATAGGTGATAGCATAGTGTTAAACTTTTGTTACATGAAGCACATTTTCTTTATACCACACATGACTTCAATATCGAAAGTAGTTTGTCCGTAATCCAAAAAAAAAAATGGTTGTTTTGTTGTCGGAGGCAATGCAATCGAGTACCTCAGAAGAGCGAAAAGCTCTCGCTAACCCTAAAATTGATGAGAATGGATCCATAAAATATATACCTTCTCCACTACGGACCTCGGTCAAAACAAACGTTTTCTATAAAATACAATTAACAACAGAAATAATACAATTATAAAACCCACTTTTCGTAATGGAAGGTGCGGAGTGCGGACTGTTAATGGTCCTACGATCTTTTCCAATCAGTTCTATGTTGAATAAGAGAAGGGTTTTAAATGTAATTTAGAGAGTTGAAAAGTGATTACTATTTATTGTTTTAGTTGAAGTTATATTGAGTGTTTTAAACTTAGGTTTTATAGGCTTCAAATTGTGGGAGTCGTTAGTTTTTATTCATTGTTAGATTGGTTCATTCATTCATTCATTTGTTTTTAATTCAAATTTTTGCTTTCTAAACTATAATTTAGAAAACGGACAACTATTAAGGACTACGGATTGTATGATGCAGCATAATTATTTATTTTACTAAAGTACGATTAAAGCTGGTATTTGTAAGTTGTTACTCTGATAAGATATTCTCTTCTCTGCATCCATATTTTTATTACTTGATCCTGATCATCTTTTCTTCTACTTTACCCATTTTGCAATAAGATGTGACTCATGCTCTTACAACCTACGATCGGACTGATTCATACGTAGAAACATCCGTAACCCTCGTAGCAACCTAAAATTCAGAAATTTGAAAAAGAACTGTGGCTTATAAACATCGCAATGCTTTTAAAAGGGCATACGGTTTAACACGTACTACAACAATATCAAAAAGCCAATCAAATTAATCGAAAGACCATTTCAAACGGTTCACTGCTCAAAAAACCTTCAACAAACAAACTTAAGAAACTATTGTCGAAACTAATGTATAGACAAGCATTTCATCCATTCAATCAGTTCGCCGTAGCGTACGGGAAAGAAAAGAAAATAGGTAAACTTGTACGACCTCCGGGACGCTTTTATTCTATCGGGAGGATTTATTGGGATTAAAGATCGCAATATCTACGAGTGTTATGGTAACCTGGTACTTTTCACATTGACTTTTGTTAGTTTTATCGGTTTTCATAGAAAATGATTTTCTATAAATTTTATTATTACTTTATTATATTTTAAAAGCTTTCCACGGTGATTTTAACGCTCGAGTATTTGATTCTCAAATTATGGCCCCTGCTATTCGTGATAATTTTTATATTAAATGAAAGTGACAGCTCTCCTTAAATCTGAACTTGAAGGATTTTTTTTAAATAAGTGTTTAATAAGTGCAGTGATAGCCGAGTGGTTTAAGTTGGTAGCAAAAAAGTAATGATAAAAAAACGGTTTCTCGAGAACATATATTTTTCTTATTAATCACAATAGACAAGATAAAATTAAATATTTGGGGGAAACAATAAAATATACCAGGTCTGAGGTCAGTGACGTTCTTGGATTTCAAATATGTAACCACTGTTTCATATCATCACGAACATTATACGGACATTTTTCTACAACTCTTGGCCTCGAAAACCAACGATCTACCCCCTCATTCTCTATCTTTTCTTTTACTTTCTTTAAAGACGATGAGATAACATAAAAATATATTTACGACAAATTCTTTAATCCTCCCAGCGCAGCGGTAATATCCCTCGTCTAGACTACATAGAAGCTATAACCGTAATTTCTACTAAAACGTCCATAACTTGTATTATAATAAAATTTAACCGAACAAAAGTTAATTAATTTCTTAAAGTAACAAAAAACTTTACACTTATTAACCTTATTTTCATTGAAACGATATAATTATGTTTTACAAATAATTTATTTAACGCGATCCGTTTTAGATGTTCTGATTCTATAAATTTATAATATCTTTGAACTAATAACCGAATGAAAACATGCCTTAACGTCCTTTAAATTAGGTTGATTTTTGTTCGGTTGTTGGTCTAAATTTAGCTTCAAAATACGGTCTCGCCGCAATTTGAAGAGTTTTAATTAACTTTTAATCCGTATTTGGTAAAAGTTGGGGAATGAAGACGTTGTGTTTGGAACTGAAATTGGGTCCTTACGGCCGCATGTGGGTGTAATCGTATAGGTATTTTGTCATGGTTCAAATGGGAAATTGGATTACAATCTCTATTGCAAAGATACGTAGCTTTCATTGAGAGATTCACAGAAGCAACCAAGCTTTGGTTGGATATTTAATTAGACTTTGAATTAATTATTTATATACGATAAATTGTAATTGTTTTATATAATTTGTACGTTCGAGTTGATTTTCTTAGAATTGTCTTCGAGTAAAGCGCTTTCTATGTAATCGAGCATAAATCATACCTATCGCAATAAAGTTAAGTGTTGCTGTAATACGACACTGTAAGTTATGCTTTGTTAAAAAACTAATGCATACTAAATTTAAACTTAAGAAGCATGAGGAGTAAAAAAAGTCGTAGTAGAAGTTAAGTACTCTACACAAGTAACTAACTAAACAAAGAGAAAAATGCTTGTAAAAATAAATCTTTTTAAAAAGTAACAACCATGTCTCCGATGGGATATAAATTGCGAATAAAACCGCTTCCTTAATATATCAGACATCAGCAGTAAAACTTTTAAAATTCATTGACCCTTAAATGCGTAAAAGTGCTTCGAATACACTCATGTGCCATTACGCCTGCGGAACTTGTCACAGCAACAAATTGCTCTGTGAATTATTGCTAAAGTTATTTCATCAGGCGTTTACTCCAGCACCTTTGAGTAACGGAGGTCTCACGAAATTATAGCGAATACCTGTTTTATTTAGATACCCGTTTCTCAGGAATAAGGCTATTACATTTCAGGTTAAATTGAAGGTTTCAAGAACAAAATTGTTGTGATATTTAATTGTTTATTTTGAGAAATTAACAGAAACGTCAGTGAAGAAATGCATAAGTCAATTTAGTTAGTAGTCCTCTTAGATTGCCATACCATTAACACGTTCGCTGCCCCTGACGCGTATGTGCGTTTTGTAGAACGCACATACGCGTCGCGGGCAGGGAACGTGTTAACCTGTATCACCTCTATCGACCACCATTAAAACAAAAATAGCCTACCGTGCATTATCTTGCCCGAAGTAAAATCACTCCCTGACCGGAAGCGAACCGGTTCCACCGGAAGTCGGCCGTATTGTCTCACCACTGAGCATTCACGCCTCGATAAGATAGTTGGGGTAGATAGAGAATTTATTTGTCTTATCGTGTTACCTAATTTTTGGTCAGGTTCAAAAGTGAAATCGCGAAATTGCGACGCTATAATAATATCTGAATATAAACAAGGACTTCTTGATGATGGACGGTTAAATTTCTAGTTTAAAATGTATGTTAAAACTTTTAAAATGAATAACATAAAAACCTGCCTAAACTATAAATGGGAAGGATATAATTAAGTTCTAGTTGATTTGAAATGAAATATATCTCATAGATTGTTTATAGTGAGGATATATAACACTCAGCAGTGAAATCATTTCACATGAATTGTGTAACTTAATTCACGGGCAGACGCTTCAACTTTTTTTTGTATTAACATAAAATTTGTTTCGGTCAGATTTTCCAAACAACAAAAGAGAAAATGTAAGTACTTACACTGTAATTCAACAGAACTTTTTTCTTATTACCAATCAAAATAGAAATTAATTATAAATTAAGTATGCATAACAAAGCGCAACTTTCCCGCTTGTCTGGTATGTAACGATAAGCGTGAGCCTGAACTCCAAGTTTAATCTGATAGCCGCACAAGTTTTATAGGAAAGACCCGGGTAAAAAAGTACCCGGCTGCGTTTTTACTAAACGTATAAACCGATCAATATTGCACAGAATATTTTTATGCCATTGTGTTATACAAGGCACTAAAATATATAATTTGAGCATAAGGTAATATCATCACATAATGTTACTTGTCTTATTACCTATTTCGTGATTTAGTTCAAGTTTCGATTCAATATATGTATGTTCCTCGTGCATTCATAAATAAATTTAATAATCAATAATATTCCATTTTTTCCATTGTAAGTTTATAATTTATTTTAATAGAAAGCGTAGATAAAAATACTAAACAGCAGCACAATATAACTAGTATTAGTCAGAAACAACATAACCTGGATAAAATCCCCACAGGAAATCTTATTTATTACTGAACAGCACTACAAAAAATATAAATACTCTACATGCATTTTACATAATCCTCACAGTATACATAGTAAATACGCTATCCAGTTATAAAGCCGGGTGTCAGCATACCCGGCTTGCCCGGGACACGAAAAAAACACTGAAAACAAAGCGCGGCGCGACTTGCCGTTTTATTTTGTACTTAAAATATTGGTATTGTGTTTGTCATGAAGATTTTTCTATTTCTGTTTGACCTAGGTTTTATATTTTGTAGAAGGAATAAGTTATGTGAAAATGTGTGGCTCTTTGTTTGATATTATTACGAATACGAGCGCTTGGATAGTCATTATGAAAATTAAATTGACTAACTATGTCTTAAAAATATCTCAGAAGTTAATTTTCCTTTATGATATCCTAAGATTTTTGCTGTATGTGTTTAAAAGTTGAGTCCATAATATATTCCTAAACTCATTTTTTCTTAGTAAAGCGATTGAGGTGTTCAAAGTCAGTTGCACTCACCGGTTGGTAAACGATCTGTGGGCTAAGCAACCCTTGAGGTGAACATTCCACAGATGGATGACTGCATTTGAATTGAACGTCTTTCTGCTTCAGAGGGCACGTTAAAAGTCGGTCCCGGTGTTTGTCAATTAAAATAACAGTCATTAAGCCATGTCAAAGGCTTCTTGGACGGCTTGACCTTCGACACTAGGTTGCCTTCTAACCCTACGATAAATCTATACCAATCTATACTAATAATAAAGCTGAAGAGTTTGTTTGTTTGTTTGAACGCGCTAATCTCAGGAACTACTGGTCCGATTTGAAAAATTCTTTCAGTGTTAGATAGCCCGTTATAACATCACGTTACGGTCGTTAGGAGCGGAGTAGCAACGAAAAATGTTACAAAAACGGGGAAAATTTTGACTCATTCTCTTAGGTGACGCAAGCGAAGATGCGCGGGTCAGCTAATAGAAAAATAAAGAGCGATTATAACTAAATTTAAAAAATCTCTGCTTAACATTTTACACCATCGCCCCAGTTAACAGCGACGATAAAAATAAACATTATAAACAGTTTATCTAATAAAGCACATCCTGGCACGTTATAACCCAATAACATAGAACTAAGCAGATTATGACGTAGGGCAAGTGTACGCAACCCTTTGCGGTTCGGCCACGAGATACGAGGTCATGTTTGAAGTTTAGATTATAAAGGAAAGCCTTGGCGTGTGAGAGTTAAGATGATTTTTTTTATTCGGTTAATGGTAAGGTTTCGGCTGTTGATTTGGTTTTGACTTTGAAATTTTGATGTCCAGTGAATAATTGTATTTCAAAAATTACAAAATATACTCCTGAGACAGGTCTACAATTTTAATGGATTTATTATCTACTTAAAATAACCCAAATATTTTGAGGGAAGTCAATTTAAAAATCTTAAGTTATAATAACACTTAAGTGATGCCCAGAAAACCGTTCTTTTTACTGCCAATACTAGTCAACCTTAAACAAAAGAAACAAGGTAAGTAACAAAAAATAAATACACAAAATTTTCTTTTTATTCCTTTTTTACACAAAAAAATACTTTATTCCCAACATTAAGATGTTCCACAACACACAATAGTTGAAAGAGATATAATACAACAACTAATGTGGGTTATTAGTACCAGACTTAAGGCTTTGTTGTATGAAGCCCTGTCTTTATGACGTCACAACTCTGTACCTAAGTATCGAGAGGTTTTTTTGATGACGTCATGTACCAATTTTCATGAGATTTATGATGAAAAACTATTTTTAAGATGGGAATAACACGAAACAATTATTCGTTTCACAAAAACGGCCTACATTCAGGTCACTCTTTAAATTAACGAATCTAATTAATTACAAGCAACTAAGTATTTTCTCAAACATTTTTTAAAGTCTATGTGGTGATTTGTTTTACAACTTCCTTACAACATTGATACGTGGTGTTTTATCTCGGCTTATAATCGTAAAGTTGAGGACAATCGGAAGGCTTAATCGATTGTAACGCGATCACTTTCATTGAGCGCAGTGTGGGAACACCACCTGCTTTACTTTTTAATTTTATGTCACTAGAGGCCGCCCGTGACTTCGTCCGTGTGAAAACCTTCCCGTGTAAATCACGATCCCTTGGGAACTCCGGGATAAAAAGTAGCCTATATGTTATTGTGGGTCTTCAGCTACCTATATACCAAATTTCATTGTAATCGATGCAAGAGTAACAAACATACATACATTCTCACAAACTTTTGCATTTATAATAAATATTAGTGGGATAGTAGGATTGACAAAAGCAGTTGAATCATAAACTTAGTCCGAGTATTTTGTCATTATTAATTTGAGTTTTTTCTCTAAAATAGTGTTTTACGTAAACCACATCCGTTGGACCCATTTTTCGTTAAAGAACCATAATTATTATTAAAACATATAATTGCCTACTAGCCTAACATAATAATGAAAAGACTACAATAGCAAATTTCGATTTACTGTGGAACACGCAGACTTTAAAACTCGGATGAATATTTAGAGTACTTTCTACTTTAGACTTTTTAAACTTTATTTGATTGGTGGTTGAAAAGTGTAGAATTTCCAAATACATAACCGATTTTGACAAACTTAAAAGATGACATAGTTTTAAAAACACCTTACATCCTATATAAAATGTAGCGTTGCTGTAAAGCCACAATTCCTCATTTCAGGAACAAATTTAATGTTCAGTATACATACACGTGGTTCATTTGTCCGTAATGAAGTAGCAAAGGTCTTTATGCTTCGTGCGATTGTCCTGCCGCTACTAATGTTCATGAGAATTCGTACGTAGTATGAGTACTTTGTAAGATAAAGAAAGAAATGATTTTTACAGGAAAAATACGAAATAAGCAGCGGGTAAGGAGCTAACTATGATTTCATTTTAGTGTGAAAGTGTACCGAAAAGAATTTATAGAGACTAAAAGAATTAGTGAAATTTATTTTAAGGACTAGTTTATTGGACAGTGTTTATTTTTTTAAATCATCACGCTTCTTTTACTAAAAGGAGTAGGTAGAGTCGAATGAACTAGATTTTCGTTTACAAAGTTATTCAACACTGGACCTAAAAGGCAATGACTGGCTGAAAATATAAAAAATAAAGTCCGTGTATGATCTCGATACTAAAATTACAGTAAAAATCCAATGTAAAGTAGCCAAAGTAAAATAAAGTTATAATTTCTGTAGCCGTATTCTGTACGTACATTCGTTCAGAACTTTTTGTTATTAGAGACAGTTGAGTTTTTGTTTCATAAGTCGGTAATACCCGCCACCTTAGATAATTAACGCTATAACTTTCTATCCTATGTCATTTTGTAAAATTTACTGTTGTTAGAATTTGTTCTAGACCGATAACACACGCACTATTGAACCTGTTTTTAAGTAGTAGTAAGTGTATCTACCTAGTTTCCTAGACCTTATGTTAGGCTTACTGGAACGATATTTATTAGGGTATAAACGGATTTTCTTGTCTTACTGAGTTACCGTAGCCTTTTTTAAAATACCACACATATGATATACACTGACTGGATAGATATACAATATACATACACAAATATGCCAGTATTACTGAACAAAATTTTACTTTTTTAACACAATATTATGACTCGTAAATAGTTCAGTAGCTTAATAATAAAAACTCAAAAACAGAGTAATTTTGTATCACATGTTTAAAATCATCTTGTTCCACATTCAATCAATAATATGGAATCAAAATCTAAACTATTACTAAACCTGTCTATAACATCTAACACAAGTTAGCGATCGTTGTTGAAACTTCACTGGCGCCCAACATGGGGCCACGACTTAGTTCAGAACATAACGATCAGAGATGTGTGTGGTATAACTGTGAATGTTGTCAATGCAGTACTATTGGTCTTAGTTTTGAATTAGTTCTTACGTGTAATAAATATTTGTGTGATTGATCAATACATCATGTATCGTATGGACATTTAAGATAATTATTTTGTTATGTCTCAATGCTGATCAGACTGAAGTGTTGCGTAGAAAGCGTGTTATAAGATGTTAGTCTATTAGGCAATACTTATGCAGGTTGGGTACTTTGAAATTTGTATCTTCGTAGAATTTTATGACACAGTCTTTTCGTGAAATGTCGTTTTGTAATTAGTCCAGTATTAATAAAAATCAAAGTGTACTGTAATTTTCTTATTTCGGAACAATTCTAGTTAAATTCATGCATCTTACTAAATGTATACTAGTACTACCGGTAAAAGTCAGTGAGCCAGCAAAAGTAACAACAAATCACATCCACCAAATAAATATCTATTACACCACCCACTTATTCTCCCATCATCTCCAAAATCCTATACTTACGGCCACAGTGGTCGTTCTTATCACTTTCAGCAGACGTCGATACGAGGTCAGTGACGTCACTCACTGGCCGACACTCCCGCTGTGATCGCTCACATTTCTTGTGGTTATAACACTCTCTTGATATACTTACTTTGATAGCCGTAGTCTTCTTTTTAACACATATATAAATAAATATAACCCATTAATGTCCCACTGCTGGGCAAGGGTCTCCTCCCGTAATGAGGGAGGGGTTAAGCCTTGAGTCCACCACGCTGGCCAAGTGCGGGTTGTAGTCTTCTTTGTTCTAAGAAATTATTAATTAAGTTGACTTGAAGAGTGACGCGATAGTAACTGAAAATCTACCACTACCATAAGATAGCTCTTAGTTGTAAAGCTTTACGTGTGTTTTATGGTTTGTATAATATTACAATTCCTGGAAACGCATTGTCTTGGTTCAAAGATTCAAACTTCAGCCCTTGCATTGGGTTACAAAGGAGTCTTTGATCCTAAATAACATGGCACTGTACGTCAGAATCAGTAGAAATTGGCAAAATTGTAGTAGTTAAAATATAAAAATGTGAAAAAAGCTGTATACCTTCGACTAACTTTGGTACCAAATTCACATAAAAAAAAAGTTCTTTTCATTCCAAAACACCTATGCTTTTTCTAACACACTCGTAAAATCCGTCCAAATAAAATATGACAAAACTTTTCATGCTCTCAATAAAGTTGACATGTTCCAATATCGGTTACATTATACGTAATTAGGCTCTGTTATTGAACAAGTAATGTACGTCTTTATGGGCTTAGGACGTCGGTTCTTTTACGCGAATGAAAGTGAACACAGGATATATTGAATGTATTCACGATTATGACTTGTAGTGGAAGTTATTTGTATAATGTTGGGTATTTCCCTTTTTTTGGCTGCAACTTTGAAAGAGAATTTAGGTGTAATATACCCACGTGTCGCTTTTTACAGTAAGTCCTAAAGATAGCAAGTATATTTGCCATTTACCGGGCACATTAATATGTAAATTTACTATAAAATTATGTTAGAATGTAACAAAAATTTGAAAAATCCAATAACACCTTGTCAAACTCGGTAATCGAACCTTTTTTTTTTCGTCAGGAAAATGCATTACTGCATGTCCCGCTCCAGGGAGGTAGCGGGGGTCTGTCGGGCTCTCCCGCCGGCTAGGCGTTCCGGCTTATAAATTTGGGCATACCGACTAAAAACCTGACGGTGTTCCTTCAACACTCACCATAAAGTGGCCAGGACGCGGTACCTCCAATGGGATACTCCGCGTCCCTCGGTAATCGAACCTACACTAACAACAGTTGCATAAATCCATTAGCGCCCAGGACATATGGGCAGTTACAAATTAGAATAATATCTTGTTTAACATTTTTTATTATAAAAATAACGCGTAATGCACATTTCATCCAATCTATGGTCGCGTAAATGAACCTCCTACCTTAGCAGGACATTAGATTAGCCCCCCGGGTGTAATAGTTCACTTAATATAAAGCTCGAGTGCTAATCGTAACTACATCATATTCAAACACTCTGATTATTATTATAGCTATATTATGTATGTAATCACGGGATTTATGCCCCTTTACAAGTAGACTAGAATTGATTTTAATCAAATTTTATAGACATAATGGATTGATTGTAAATTAGTAAATCTTAAGAAAACACGGACAATTGCAGCGAACGTACTGATTCTCACGTAATATCAATAAATTATAGCAGATTTTAGTACACGAAGCATATTAACCAATAACCATCATAACTTTTATCTTTCGGGTTGCATGATGTTGCTAAATGCTATCTGTTAAATAAATAAATAACTACATTTTTTTCTGAACTTTCGCGTTGCATGTTCATACATACGAGTTCAATGTAATGTGGTATATAAGCGTGTGCATGTCAATTTTCCTTATCTATACTAATATTATAAAGCTGAAGAGTTTGTTTGTTTGTTTGTTTGTTTGAACGCGCTAATCTCGGGAACTACTGGTCCGATTTGAAAAATTATTTCAGTGTTAGATAGCCCATTTATCGAGGGAGGCTATATATCATCACGCTACGACTAATCGGAGCAGAGTACCAGTGAAAAATGTTACAAAAACGGGAAAAATTATGATTCTCTTATGTGACGCAAGCGAAGTTGCGCGGGTCAGCTAGTGTTATAATACAATCGGCTAAGAAAAGATTTTTACCAATTCTACCCCCAAGGGAATAAAACAGGGATGAATGTTTGAATGAAAATTCTGTCCTAAGTTGCAAACCACGCGGACGTCACGAGCAGCAGCTAGTTCTATTATATTATTATTTTCCGTAAATTAACTGCAACCGTATATTCTACACACATCTCATAATAAACATCATTTTTACTAAATAATCCTGAAAAACTTAAAAAAAACATCAAAAATGAACTTCACAATGTTCACGAAAATTTCCTTGACATTTACGTAACAAAGTTGAGAACACACAGGGCGCAATCTAAAAACTTATAATGACACTCGCACACCTAGTTCCGTTTCATTAAAGTTTATTCTCAAACGAGATGACGGAGTTATCAAACAATTTTTGTACTTTTACTTGAAGAGGGATTGTTTGTATGTTAGAATAATTAGCCTTAGGGAAAATATTTACTTCTACGTTTCTCAGAAAAGAAGCTCGTTTGAAGTTGAGGAACTTGACTTTAAAGAAATGTTGCGTGATCACACGATCTAAACGGAAACGTCATATTTTTTGTAAACTGGCGTTTCCCTATCATATTTTGATATTATTAGGGTCAATTTTACAGTTTTAAGCCAGCTGTATAAAGCGTAAGCAAATGTATGAAAACCACTTTCGAAAAATCATTTGATAACCCATCTGACTGATATTCAGTAAGTAGTTTATAAATATTAATATGATTCGTGCATCACATCATTACTAGCTATTGTCCTTTTACATTAAAATATAGGACTGAATTTGCCTAGAAGTCTTAAAAGTAAAGCTAGAATTAACACGGATTTAATCTTAACCCTACTAAACCTTTATCGAACATAAGCTTCAACTCTTAAAGGAATTCAACAACATTATTTTTAGAATTCTCCATCGTCAAAAACAGGCAGTCTTATAGAATGTGTAGGTGTTTCAATCTATCCTATAGTATATTGTGCCTGAAGTGAAAAGGTCAATACAGATTAGAGCTTCAAATAATACATGTTTTATGATGACGTTATTTCATGATATTGAATGCTTGATGATTCTATAACTATTTACCTGTGTTGCTCTGTATTTCAGCCGCTTTGAAACTGAATTTCAATGTCTTCAACAATATATCAGTCCATGTCTAAATATAATAACTTTTTGGCACAGCCTTATGAAAAGACATTCAAACAGACCGATTTTCGCATTTTAATATAGTTATTAAGTAGTTAGCCTAGAATTAACTATCGTAACTTACTTACAGACCTCCCGCCGAGTAAAACGCACGAGGGGTTCCTCTCAGGGTTCTAATGTATTCTGACCTTAATGTTGTTTTTGCCGAAAGTATGTTTAGGTGTTTTTACGTGGGAGGCACAAATCTTCAAGTTACAAGTCACTTCGGGCCCATGTGGTTTGTACAAAAATAGATTTACAAGAACTCATTCATTTAGACTGAAATGTAAGTCTTTGAATTAAATTTCTTAATTAGTTAAGTAATGGTTTTTCGTAGAATAATGAAAGTAGTATATTCTTCTTGCTTTCATTCTTTGTCTTCTGTGTCGTTCTTTGGTTAGTATGCGTATCACGTGTCTCAGTTGACATCAACTTGATGGTCGCTATTCAGTACATTGCTGCTTTGACGTAACGTGTTGATCACAAAAATCTAAGAGAGAAAACTATGTAGAGCAAAGTGGCTTTCAAATAGTTGTCAACTACGATACGTACGTAATACGGTTGATAGCTTAAACCTTAATAAAGTAGCCTTTTCCTAAGAAAATTTATGATTAAAGCTAAACTTTTGGTAATCCACTGACGTAACACCCTTTTCCTTGCTGCTAAGTAAAAATGATTACAGCAACATAAACTTTCAGCGTTTCACAATGTTTTTATTTATATCAAAGATCTATTCATCTCACTAACTACCAATACTTTTGCGCATTTAGTTCTAGTAGTACTCATTCTCCATTAACTTGTACAAAGTACATAGAAGTATCTGAGAAATTTTCTTTTGTGCATTCAAGAGACGCCCGTTGTTTACACAAGAGGAAGTTAAAGGCAATGAATTACTTTATACTTGAGAAAGAAAACTGTTGTAGGCGAATCTCTTCGTAGTTCGGAGTTTTTTCTATTATTTATACTGTTTCTGCGAGTGTACAAGTGTAGAAGGTTTTATTTTATTTAAGAGATAAATGTCTTGACAGAAAAATAATTTGAGAGTTTAGTTTTTAATGGGAAGTAATAGTTTTTGCCCGCGACTTTGTCCGCTTGCAAATATTTTGTCATAATTCGGGCTATTACCTTTCTGCAAAACTCATTTCATGCAAATTCATTCAGGAGTTTGGCCGTAATTGAGTAACAAGCATTCACCCAAATATCTAAACATTCAAATTTTAGCATTTTAAAAGAGTCCTTAACACTTCACATAAGCCTTTAATCCTTTTCTAAACGAGTGGTTGTAGTCAGTAATTGGTAAACACTGCTAAAAATTACAACAATTCAATGTAAGTTAACCACGTCACGTGGCCGCATCACGTAGGCTACATTCAACACCATATCGAGTATACGTGATATCACGGTCGACAACCAGTTTGAGACTATGATCCATGCAACCTCACTAAAGCACTATGCAAACCCAATTATACAGTCCACAATCACATTTATATCCTTACATTCAACAAAAAAAAATCTATTATTTAATTACATAAGTACACATAAACAGTAGAATAAAACAAGGCAACAATTAACAGCCGCGAGCACGACTAAGCCGGGCTCAGCGGGGTCTTACCGAACAGATTCAATTATCTCAGCGAATCAATCTCAATCACTACCATCCCCACTATCAATCACCACTGAGCGATTTGTTTATTTATTAAATAATACTTTTTTGGAGGTTTTCTGATGTTTTGGAAGTGAATTTGGTAGTGTTGGTAGCGGCTCCTTACATCATCAAAGATTTATACCTTATAGAAATATTGTTAAAACTAATAATAATTGGCGATTAAAAAGAGTGGCCAGGAGTTTCTTGCCAGCTCTTCTCATTGGCCCTACCTTCCGAACTGGCGGTAAATTCACTCTCTGCATCATTGACTATCATAAGTGCCAGCATTTGACCTATATGAATAAATGTTTTGATTTTGGTTGTTTTTGAATAACTATTAGAAATGTATTGTTTCAGTTGTTCTACAAAGTGGCTTAAAAATCTTCGTCCGCTAGAAAGAATTTTCCGTGGTAAAGGTATGTGGTAATTTATGTCATAGAATATATGGTTATAAAACATTAAAATCTGTTTTTACGTGCGAATAATACATACATACTCACAAACTTTCGCATTTATATTATTAGTAGGATGCCTATAGGAAGAAAGGTTTTGCACTTAATATTATGTGCAACAAATCTTTAATGTTCATTTTAGAATATTCTCGAAATAAAAAGACAGGTAGGTAAGTCAACAACTAGATAAAATAACTTTACTCATTTGGTTTTTATAATAAGCGCGATTTTTTCTTCAGCAACTGGTACTTTTCCGTCACAATTTTCATTTCAGTTCTATAAATCTTTTACATTCGGTTTCCTACTAATAGCGCTTCCCTGATTTATTAAACGTATACCTACATTTAAATGAACACGCGTCGGTCAAATCAACAGTCTATTACGACACATCAAAGCCATTCAACTCCATTTCTATACAATTGTTTTCACCATAACCCCCAAAACAGAACTATGCGTAACGTCAAACCACTACGCCGAAGTTCCTTGACACAATGGTTTTTATTATAATGTAAAGCGGTGAGCGCACGAGCGTACTCGATACGCGTACGATTGATACGCGCCTCAATACGCATACTGATACGATGGCGTATCGGACGCGTACGTGTGTGGCGAATGGATAGGAATGGAGCTGGATCGAAAGTGGAATTGGCTTTATTGTTGGACTTATGTTACTATAGTTAGAGTATTTCGTTGTTTTTGTCGAAGTAGTCAAGTTTTCCCATGTAACTGTTGTCTAAAATCGCTCTGAGTCAGTTTCTATCATGAACTTTGAGTAATATAGGAAGTGTAAGAATTCAACTTTTATGGAGTCGCAAGAAATACGAATTTCACCTATTAACAAAGAAAACTTATCCAAATGAAAAAAGCTTAGAAAGCTTAGAACTATTCTAACAGCAGTTCCTACTCTGACCATTGTTTAAGAACATAATACTTTCTTAAACTCCCAATAAATCTTCTTCTATCAATTTCAGTCTTTCGTATCCTTTCATAGGGCCAAAATACCCATATTTCACCCCAAAACAGGAGCTATCACAAAAATGCAATAAAATCTGTTTCAGTAAGGCAGGTCATCATGCCCCCGCGTAATAAAAGTCAATTGAGGGAAATGGGTCAGTGCAGGATTTAGGGGTGGCCATCAATCTGTCACCAATGGGAACAATGAGAGAGCCGTGGACGAAATACTGGAGACCTTATCTTGTTTGGAGTAAACGATCGAGCGGTGAACTTTTTGAAAAAGTAATGTGAGGACAATGTGAAGGGGATGAGAAGTTTTATTGTTTTTTTAATACATGTTCGATACAGAATGAAGACGAATTATTAGGACCAGGAAATAAAGAATTAAACCAGGACACTGTTAACTGTAGCAGGTGTTTTGGTAGTTAGTGACCGTTTTAAAGCCTGTAGGTGCAACGAACCGCGGATCGGAGTCATGTGAGTTAGCAACGCAGGAAAACGTCGAAGCAAATTTCTGTAATGCGTTTTCGTGGGGAAAAATCACTAGCGATGTTTACAAATTTGCAAATTCTTGCACTGTGTGGTGCTAGCTTGTAGATTCTTACGATGCAGTACTATGCACAAGCCCTTAATCACACGTCCATTCGAGCTTTTGCTGTTGTTTAGTATTCAGTTTGATGATTTATTGACATACAGGGTGTTACACGTTGAGCTGAAACTTGGCCACAGATCCGATACTTAACTTAAAATTTCCTCAGTACTTTGTCTGCAGAGCTGCCACCAGCGATAAATCAGAGCTGTTACATTAAACTAGGCGATCTATCCGCCATCCTACCTTACTCCTAACTGCTCAACATTCGGCTAGCAGTGCACGGACTAAATGTTTGATAGCTGTGATTGAGCGCGAGCATGCTGAGTGAATAACAATAGTTCTACACACGTGTTGACGCCGTGTAACCGACTACACTTTGAATTAACGATTTTTACTTGTTTTGATGTGGGCGTGGACGACGTTGTTCAAGAAACTGTGTTTTGATTTCCCGCTTTTTTCTGTTAAGCATGTTAATACTTGTTGGTAGGTAGACTGAAGCGTACTAAGCAAATAACTATATGTTTTGCATTTTTTTTACATAACTGGATGAGAGACAAGACCTTTTGCCCGATTGCTGCTCGCTCAGTGTTATTTCATGCTCCAAGTATACGAAAGTGAATAGCATCATATAGTTAAATTTACGTTGGGACCATGTTAACATTACAGAAACCCTGAACGCAGATTTATCATTATGATTATTATTTAATGAATATTAACCTACAGGAAAATATAGTTAAATGAAAAAAAAATCTTGACTTAACTTTTCGCATCTTACTTATTTTGCTAAATATTATAGTTCATTCATAACTTTTAAACTCTCGCGTTGCATGTTTAATGTATAATAGAATACGGGAATTAACGCGAACACGCATTTTACCTTAAAATGCCTAACGTTTCGGCGCAGGTTGCACTCGGCAGGCAGACTCAGACCGAGTCTGCCTGGGACCACGGCGAGTGCAACCTGCGCCGAAACGTTAGGCATTTTAAGGTAAAATGCGTGTTCGCGTTAATTCCCGTATTCTATTATACATTATAGTTCATTGACAAAAAACCTCAGACTATATTTACAGTGATTTGTGTGGGAGTGTGGGAGCAAACTAACATCCAACATGTTGTCCAACACCCACGCTGGACCACGGAATAACTTAGTAGGTCACATGGACCTTATTTTTAGTGGTAATATTAGTTTAACTAGTTTTAGGTAGAGTAAAAATATGTACTCTCGAGGAAAAATAGTGCGTGGGATCTCGTAGGAGTTTGTTTTTGTGGCTTTTAGATCGATTGAGTATTTTGGTATTTTTCCGATAGAAATATAAATGTACTGTAGTATATTATGTATAGTTTTATTACTTTTACATGTTTCAGTATTGGGTAAAGGCTTTTCCTTGAATGTTTCAAAAACTATTTATACCACGATTAGATACTATGCATCGGCAAAAAATTACTTATCGCACTTTTTAGTCAGTTAGCTTCTTAGCTTACGAGTCATCATCAGCATAGCCTTTCTTCCATCTACGAGTATATTGGAGTCGGCTTCCGGTCTCTTCGAGTATTTTCATGAAGCGTCTGCCTATCAGACCCTCCACAACCTATGTAGTTACCTGAGTTATAACACGATACCCTTCGATAAAACTGGTTGTCAGACTTTGAAGCATCTTCTTACGGTTGTCAAAGATCTTTAAAAATGACAGCTTGAACCAACAATTTAACACGTCTTCCAAAACATGGAGGAGTTTCATGTATATAAAACAAAATCGTGTCATTACCCAAAAATACCTTTCGGTCATCACTTGAGGAATCTCAAATCGATTATCAAGTGATTTCGATGGCGACAGTGATTTCGGAAACATGGACATCGGATTTTATTTTTCAACTGACAGTTATTGAAGTACGTCACCTTGTTTTGTGTTAAAAAAGGTTATTTTGAGCGTAAGATTGTTGGTTGGTTTTTAGTAGCATATAAACGTTTTGACAATTTAATATTTATAGTAATAATTGCCTACGTGTCTCATTGTTAGGCACGGGTCTTCTCCGGAAGAAGAAAGAAGAAAGCCTTGAGTCAATCACGCTGGTTAAGTATTGGTTGGAGCCCTTGCGCTCCCTCAGGAACTTTTCAAGAAACTCAAAGACACATAGATTTTAACATGCCTCTGATTCACTAATAAACTGATAACAATTTCTAGTAAACGCACAAAATGAAATAATATCATTGGCGAGCTTGTTTTGGATTCGAATCCTCGACCGAAGCGAATATTTTACTCAAACCACTCGGCTTTATCGTACTATATAAATAAAACATAATCTCCAAGAAATCATACAAAAGCATAATTACGACATATTCCCTCACACCAAAGATCAATAAAGCGCAAATTAATTAGGTCATTCGAAGATCATCTCGACATCCGCTTTTGTGGGAAATAACATATTTTCCTCTTTATATCTCAATTATACCGTCTATCCATTATGTATGTATGTATTTAGTATGTATCTGTATTAGACGTTAGATGAATATCAATAGGATTGGTAATGAGCCAGCTTTTGTAGCCAAAGTCGTTTTATATTGCAACAGGTTTGTGTTTATTATGGACAAGAGATAAACTGCTTGCATTCATCATTATCATTGTTCACAGCGTTCTATACCTAACTGCAGAGCCACCAGCCTTTTGATTAAACTGTCCCAGATCTGTGCTTTTGGTGTTCAAGCCTTTTCGTAATTAGATCTGTCACACACATTTTCCTAGGTCTTTTGAGGCATGAATATAAAAACACTTAATCGAAGCCCGCGTAGGAAGTCTATGGTGTTGAATTCAATACATTTATAGAGTGTCCTGAGTTCCTTTATGTTTTGATATTCCAGGATGAATTGGCCATATATTAAGCTTTAAAATGTGTGTTTCAATTGCGATAGTTAAACACAATTTAATGTATGATTTACGGATGTGTGCGTACAGGCGCCCGTAGCCAGTTGCGCTCACTGGTCTGTAAACGATCTGTGAGTTAAGCAAACCTTGGCGCGGTCATTCCGTAGATGGGTGACCGCCTAGTAGTATTCAACTGGGCGTCTCCGTGCTTCGGAGGGCACGTAAAAAGTCGGTCCCGGTTGTTTTCAATTAAGATAACAGTCGTTAAGCCACGTCAAGGGCCGTTCGGGCGGCTTGAACAACTTTGACACTAGGTTGACCACTAACCATACGATTAGTAGTAGTAGTAGTTGCACAATGAACATACAAGGCATAATCTGTAATTCTACTACCAACCATTTCTGCCACACAGTATTTACTTGTAGGGACTTTATACAAGATAAGGACAAAGACCCCAGGATTCCCCAGACGACATGAAACAGATGACCGTATTATCCAGACACTACGTAACTAAACACCAGACAATCTTAGCTTAACTTCATTATCTTTACTGGCCTAATTTAATAAGATTTACTACGCTCACAGCGACGCCGACGACTAGACTGTCTCGTGAAAAACTATGTAATGAAATTAATGAAATTCTGTTATAAAATTACTTCGTGCATGTTTTATGAAGATCTAGTTAGCTCTTGCGGCTCCGTTCGCACTTAAACTAAGCAGTTTAGAAAATAAGGGTTGAATTTTGAAAAAAGCTGTTTGCTATGTTGGATGTCAATAAGTCGTGAATGTGTAATAGCCAGGCTTTCACATTTAAAATTGTATTTAATCCTGATTATATCTTAATTAAATAAGATATCTTCGAACCAAAATACAAATAGCTTGGAAGTTACTACTTAGCTAAATACTAAATAGCTAATTTCCTGCACTAGCTAAAACTCATAGCTTACGTTCCAAGCATAGTGTCCGAGCCCGTACATTTTAGTAAACAAATGTTAGGAATTAATTGTACAGTCACATATTCTGGTCACACACGCGTCACATTTGGGCTGCTTGATTAATTTGTAGCCATTGTGTTTACAACAGAACGACATACGAACATACGAACATACCTTGTAATATAACGAGTACCCAGAACATTTTACTCGTGGTTTTGCGTATTCGATTTTTAATAGACGACAGGTTTTTAGCAGTTGAAAAAAAATGTTATATGGCTCCATATTGTTTGTTATCTGAAATCTGTAATTATTATCAATATTAATATTATGAATTTCTCTGTTATACTTTCATAGTTAAACTGCTTTACCAATTTTCGTGAAGCATCTCCATGCTTCACGAAAATTATTAGCATATGATTGATTTAAGGTTTTCGCGTCTCCACGCGAAAACCTTAAATCAATCATAGGCTACATTATTTTCAAGAAAACCGCCAAAGTCTTGGATGTAATGAAAAAGGTAAAATGCTTAGATGTATTACTGAAGAATCACGGGAATAAAACCCCTATGTCAACAACTTATAACAAATTATATTAGTGGTACAGTCGTTACCTTTGCCCCCAAGGGAAGTATTTAGGATTTATTCTGGAACAATATTTGTGTGATAGGAGTTTCAAGTGTGGTCGCACTATATTGTTTGTAGATCTTTGAAAACTCGTTGGTGCAAGATTATTTCTCACAGCAGCCTCTTTTTACAAAAGAAAAAAATCACAGCCTTTATAAAACATGCATAGTGATTGGAATAGAGGCGGGGTCGTTGACCCGCCAGGTGTTTTCCAGTCCACCGGCCGCGGATGATTGATGGACCGTGCCCCGTCAGCCCCGTGCTGCCCAGGACCGGCCGACTTATTTCAATATTTACTACTCATCTGCTATTGATTTTGTTGCGAATTGAAAGTCTGATAGCTACTGGATATATTCTATTTCATGCTCTATAACAAATGTTATCGACATCTGCAAGCTTTTTATAGCAACTACACTAGTTGCTATAAAATTTAAAAATGTAATTTTGATAGCCACTGGAGTGCATTGCTGCTTTGATGTAAACGTATTAATCACAATCATTTTAGAGATAAAACGATGAACTGCTGTAGTTGGTGAGATTTTTTGGATATTGAGAGTTAGTTAAAATTTTTGTTTTGTTACCAGTGAGCATACAGACTAAATGCACTGTTCAACTATACATGTAAATACAGACTAGATTTGAAACCCGTTAAAACTTTTTCATAGTTCATTAGTAAAGTCAAATACATACTTCTGGTTTGTGCATTTCCACTTCAGTCAAAATTCAACACAATAAACTTTCACCAAACCAAGTGATCCATTAAATTTAAATCCCCAATAAATCTGTATGCTATTGTCATAAATATACCAGTTTCATTCCACCTGCCAGCCATTACGGCATCCATCTTTAATATTCCTATTCAAACAAGCATTCATCCATTCATTCATGCATTCATTCATTTGTCCAATGAATGAAGTTTGAAAGACAAAGAGAACCCGTTCAGTGAGAATAGCAGTAATGTCTTGTCGGCTGAAACCTCGAGCTGGGTTTTAGGTCGAAAGTTTTACTTTACTTTATTTGATTTGACACTGATATCCGCGTTTTATTAGTCAGTCGTAATGTAATAACGATGGGATAAACCTTTTGTTTAGACAAAATAAGGAGTTTAATGAGGAGAAATAAGGTGTAATGCAAAGTCCCCAATCCGCACTTGGCCAGCGTTTTAGTCTCAAAGCCTAACCCCTCCCCCTCGTTTGAGAGAAGACCTATGCCCTGCAGTAGGAAAGTAATGGGATGAAAAAACAATGAGGAGAAAACAAATTCTATATATCTTAGTATTTTTTAAGTAAAAATTTAATTTGCAGTAGAGTCAATTAGTTTTTTAGTCGAAAGTGTAGGCAGAGTTATATTTATGTTGATTTTGATTAGCCCTAGGCTTAAAGCTATAATCAAGCCGGCTTACTTGAATAAGAACAACTCTAAGAATACATTCACGTACTTTATTCCTCAACTCTACAATCAAATTCAGCCGTAAAGTTATGTTAACGTGTCAAAGTCATGGTACATTTATCGGTGATTTTCCAAAAGGCCTGGTGTAGGTTACTTTATTACGATGTCCTAGTAAAATGTCTAAAAATAAAGTAAAGTGACCTTGAACAAGGGATTATGATGGACGTTACATTATGGTTTTATAGCATTAGACTATAACATAGACTAAAATGTGTAATAGAATTTGCAATAGAGTTATTTTTGATTGAAATTAGGCGTGTTCTTGCATAGCCCGTCGAAGTCTTGGATTTCTTTCCCCGGTCAAAAAAGTGGAATTTCATTTTTCTTATTTGAATTAGAACACTCGTGATGTACAAAATAGGTAGGTACTCCATATTGTATAAGATTAAGATAAGGATAATTATAATAGTCAAAATATAATTTAACTTTTTATAAAATAATACTATTTCATGTAAACTTATACAACACCCCTTGCGTCTACAATCTTCAAATCAATACAATTACACTCCAATCCCCAGCCACCTTTACGATCAAAGAAAAATGTGTTCTTTTCCAGTTCATTACTAAACCACTTGGTACGAGTTAACTGATTTATAATAGTAATAAAAACTGATTTTATTGCCACATAGTGGTGTATGAGCGGGCTAAGTTCGGCCACTCACGCGATCGTTGGGCTGTAATAGTTAGTGTGTAACTGCCTTTAGGTACTTATAACCTTTTTCTTTCTAGTTATTGATGATATTAGTGTGGTGTTATGGTTTTGGGGTTAAGGAAGAATATTGGAGTGTGTAACTTAATGTTTGCGTATTCTGGTAAAGTAATACAATGTTGCTTGTGTTATGGTAAAAATCGCAGTTAAGCTCCAAAATCCCCGTAATTTTTTTTTGAGTAAAAAGTTTCATTTTTTTTAATTATATTATTGGACTTAGGGCCTAACCCCTCCTCCTATTTTGGGAGGAGACCCTTGCAGTAGGACAATAATGGGTTAAAAAATATATATTTGCTTAGAGGGAGCTTAAAAAACCTCACTGATCCTTAGCTTTCCATTATCTTTATGCTCATTAAAACACTCCAGTGATTCATCCAAAAGTGTAACAATCAGACAAACTATTAGACTACCAAACTTCATAAGTATTCAATAATATAAAACGCCTACTACACCACAAAATAAAACAACCACTAGCACAGACTGCACGGATAACCACATTGGAACCACTATCCAACCGTAATATCCTGCTCTTGAATGCACAATTCAGAACAATAGCATCAAAACAAAAGCTCTCAATGAGTACAACTCAATGCAAGTAAAAAAACATTCGCCGGAAGTCCAGGAAGCCCTGACCTTGCAAGGCGTGAATCTTCAAGAAAGACAGACATATGGCTAACATCCTGACCATGCACGAAGAAATTTAAACCCTATTATAATAAAACCAAGGTTGAAAATCAATTGGATGAATTTGTTTATTTGATTTCCACTAACAACCAATTTGATGTTAAAAAATTTTGAATCATATGCTGTTGTGTTAGAGTTGCGTTTCTAATAGCGGGTGCTGTTTATTTAGTTTCACCCCAACTTGTCATATTTGGTATTCAATAAGCACTCCAGTTTTCGAACTATTCAACTTCATAGAAATGTAATAAAAAAGTATTGGGCGTTTGTCTTTATGTTAATCTGATTAAATGTCAGAATTTTTAAGTTATGGATGTCAATTCTCGTGGGAATATTTGACATTGTGGGTGTTCGAATAATCGTGATTCTATTTTCCCCAAATTATTTGGAGAAAGTACAGCATATACATTTTTTACGTACCTATACTTCTTTCTAGTTTAAGTTTAAATTACCGTCTGGTATTACTATTAGACAGGTATAACTCATACTATGTCTCGCGAATCCATCCAGATAGATGCTGAACGACACACGATACCTAAACACCGATGTAAAGGTAGGCCTCGGAACAGGTGGCTTGGCAAGTCACCGATCTATCAGTATCCGTGTGCCCACTGTGTCGTGCTGTTTTACGGGAAAAAGAAGTTACGAAAAAACAGGAGAAACCTTCACCTAGCCTAAAGTCCTAGTAAAAAGACAAAAATCACAACAAAGATCTCTAGAGCTACGATTGCATTTAAAAAACCTTGTAATAATGTTGTTCTGACTGGCAATTATTGGCTACGATGGCTAGTTGGACCGTTTCATTTTAACAAGGCCACCAGGCGATGCCCAGATATATAAGAAGTAAATATAAACATTGAAATATTTCGCTTCTAATCTGTTGTAATATAATCTGGCTCTTTTCTCGTTAATCCTGTGAGAGCTCCATTGAACTTTGAGGTCGTTGCCTCAAAGTACTACCATCGTGAATTCCCTTTTCATGTACGTAAGTACATAATCCTTGAGTGAAATATACTTTTAGGAGCCAAATGTAGCATATTTTTAGTTAAAACCAGTGAAAACATGCTTCAATTGATTGTATTTTAAAAACAGTTAAATACATAGCAGGCACTTTTTCATACATAACCACGCCTTCTTCTAACACTTTTAATAGACATTTAATTTTATTCATAT
This sequence comes from Anticarsia gemmatalis, assembly GCF_050436995.1. NCBI lineage: Eukaryota > Metazoa > Arthropoda > Insecta > Lepidoptera > Erebidae > Anticarsia > Anticarsia gemmatalis. The sequence goes on from NC_134756.1 coordinate 12,399,170, forward strand.
TTTTATTGAAGTAACTAAGCTAATTGTTATTTTTATACTCTTTAAAATTTTAATCCATGATCTTCACGTGCAGTGACAGCAGTGTGGTGACCACTTTAACCAATGCGCTACACAGTTCATCAGATTAGCAGCTTTATAAATAAGAGTAAAGAGAAAAAAGCAAAAACATTATTTTTACGTAGTCTCAGCAAATTGTTAAATAACATCGTACTCTCTCTTTTCGATATTACTAGTAGAAAGAGACAAAAAATACTAAAGCTTAACCTAATCAATAGCTACTTACATTAACTTCGCACTCACAAATTTTAACTCGCAAAGGGACAAAGTTATAAGAGTCCAAAAAATTCAATTTGAAACTTTTTATAGGAATCGTGTCTATTATATTTAGGTGTGGAGTGAAAACACATTTTTTCCTTCGAAAATATCTCGATGAGTTTATTGGGTGAAGTTTTACAAAATTCAATTTGAAATTCGTTTTGGAGTTTCGTCAGTTTTTGATAGGTCTGAGACTGTAATCCTGCTGTCTTTCTAAGCTAGGATCAGTTCTTTGCATAATAGGATTTTTTGAGTGGAAGCCCTCAATTCGCTTTATAGACGTATCTATTTGAATGTGTCTGCACGTGTCTTGGAGATTGTCGTTACATTCCACTCCAATTGTGTGGAGATAGAATTCCAATCTTATACTTTGTAAGATCCAGATTTGATCAGAACTGTTATCCAGCAAATGCAACCCCGTGTAAATATGGCTGTACAACCACACTTGAGCGGTTGTCAAATTCTATTCCAATCGGTTCAGCTTTTTAGCGATAAAACAGAGCACATCACATACAT